>NW_027507789.1:46356881-47556881 GCF_037356315.1 Lithobates pipiens | reverse complement strand
TCCATAATTACTGTATTTTGGTTTGAATTTGGTTCCTTTCCCAGTGTATAGGACAGAATTCCAAATGTAACCAGTTGTCCATTCACATAGCATGAAGGATTTTATACCAAATCGTGCTCCCTTTGATGTCATATATTGTATGCAACTGAGTCTTCACTTGTAGGGCATAAGGCCCCACCAGGGCTGGGACAAGGGGTGGGCAGTGGGCACTATGGTATCATGTGAGATGGGGGGCACCACAAGGAGGCTGGGGAGGGGGATTTGTGTTACGAAGGGGAGTCTGGGGAGGGGGCGTCAGGGGGTAAGAATTGTTCTAGGTTGGCAAATTTGGAAGGTGTGCTAGGAGTGGGGATTTGTGTTGGGAAGAAGGATGGGAGAAGAGGATTTGTGCCAAAAGGGGGGGTTTTGGGGGTTTGTGCTATAAAAGTAATATTGTAGAGTGGCAATATTTTATTTATTTTTTTTGTGTGGGGAGGGGTGGGGGGGGGCGCAATTTGGCAGGTTTGCCCTGGGCTTTGGATGGCCTTGTCCCACCACTGGGCCCCATTCACACCTGAGCATAGGGTTTTTCAGGCAGAAAATTTTGTGATTTTGCTGCGTTTTTCACCGCGTTTTGACGGGGAAAAGGTCACCAATGGAAAAAAAAGAAAAACGCCCAAATCTGCCAGATTCGAGCAACAAAAAAGTGTCCAGAACTTGTTTGAGCTTCAGGTGTTCGGCTTCAGGCGACTTGGAGTGGAGATGTGAACCATCTCCATTGAGAATAGATTTTTCCCCTCCAGCATTTTGTAGCTTCAGGCTTCAAGCTACAAAACGCTCAGGTGTGAATGGGGCCTTAGACTTTCATCTTTGCTGATGTCTCTATCTGGCACATAACTCCCTTGGAAATTCTTCTGAGTCATTTGATATACTTCCTAAATTTTCTTGAGTTTTGGTGCTGGATGAGTAGTTTCATCAAATTCTTTGTTTTCAGAGTGCAAATACTTCATTATCAGGGAAAATTTGTACTCTGACATGACCGTGCCTAAAAATGGAGTGGCAAGTAATTTATTGGTTGTCCAGTACCACTTCTGCTGGGGTTTCTCCACCACTCTCTAAAGAATTATTATTTGAAGCCCCCGAAATTTCCAAATGTCCTCTTTGGTCACTGGTTCCCACATTCTGCTCCTTGAAAACTTCTGATGCCTAGCAGCTTGTTGCTCTTGGTACCAGTTTGCCTCCTTAAAGCGGGAGTCCGCCAGGACTCCGCGTTTTTTTTTTTTTTTTTAAAAGCCAGCAGCTACAAATACTGCAGCTGCTGACTTTTAAAATAGTGACACTTACCTGTCCAGCGCACCCGAAGCCGATCTCTAGATCGTCACTCGGGTGCTGCCGCCGCCATCTTGGGTATGGGAATCAGGAAATGGAGCCTTTCGGCTTCATTTCCCGGTTCCCTACTGCGCATGCGCGAGTCGCGCTGCGCAATAAGGACGGTCCCCGCTGCCTCTGGGATCTGTGTGTTTCCCAGCAGGCAGCGGGGCACTTGCGGAAGGGGGCGGGCACTTGCGGAAAGGGGCGTAATCTACGCCCCTTTCCGCAGAGAGCTATCCCGGAAGTGGGTGCAATTACCTGGATTATCCGATTCCGATGAGCGGAAGGTCCATTTTAGGGTGGACCTCCGCTTTAACTATTTTTTCAATAACCTTATCAGTCGAAAATAGTTGTAGTTATGCCAAGGAGTTGTCATCTTCAACATCCACTTTCATACCAGGTGCTCCAGTAAATGGGAATCTAGGAGGCGCTGCGTGATTTGTACCACAGTCAATAGAGCACCAAGTCTGCACATCACTGAGCTCAGTCGCAGGATTTTCGCTGAAGTCACTTTCTGTGTCTGATGACGAATTTCCCCACTAATCGCTATCACTCAATTCCGCAAGTGATTCTGTATCGCTATCGCTGTTTTCCAGCAGGTCATAAATGATTGATTGATGTAGAAGCATGCTTTTGGATGCCATGGTCGATCTCCAGTTTCCAGGCAGAAATGACAGTAAAACTGCAGGCAAGGGCACTGGACAAAGCACTGGGGGGCGGGGGGGCAAACTGAGTTCAAATGATTTGATACAGTAATGTAATCCAATAAGATTACAATGTATTGTGTGTGTGTGTTGTGTTCTACATATTTTGAATCTGCCGCCAGTTCCACCCCCCTGCGTCGCAACACTTGCTGGGAAGGAAACCTGGAACACACAGAGCATCGGGCGGAAGACACAGCGGGAATATATCGTGGGATCCCAGGAACGAGGTAATTGACCTCTTCCAGGATCCAGAGATGTGATTCCGAGTGGGGCTCGGGGTTACCGCTAATGGTACTGAAATTTCACCCCAAGCCACACTCGGGAAAACCACAAAGGAGGTTAACAGGTAATTCCAAGCATCAGTAAGCCCCAGTTTGGACCAATGTAACTATGTATGTATATAACATACCTGGCCAATCACAGCTAATTACAATAGTACACACTGAATTTTACAGTTATGAGCAACCATTTTTTTTCTGAATGAAAAATTACAGTTATAAGCAATCTTATAATAAAATTCTTATTAAGAAATCCTGATCACCTCCTCAAAGTAGTACAGTATTACTATGGTAACAGAAAAATGTAAAAAAATAAAAAAAATAATAAAAATTGAAAAAAAATAAAAGAAAAAATGTTTTTTTGTTTTGTTTTTTTACATACTGTCACCAGTCGGCATCCCTGATCACTTCCAAACCAGTTATATGATGACGCTGTACTGCACTGGTGACAGTATGTAAAGCATTTTTAAAAATACCCTGGACTGTCAACTTTCCAAAAAGGGGTAATTTGGAAGATATTTGTACTGTCCTGGCATTTTCGGACCCCAAGAAAGTCAGACTAAATAACATACACTGATTTGGGTTAATTTTTTTACCAAAGAAATGTAGCAGAATATATTTTGGCCTAAATTTATGAAGAAAGATTATTTCATAGATTATTTTCAAAGAAAATTTCAGTCTCTTATGGTTTATTTAGTAAAAAATAAAAATAAAAACAGTTGTGTTTAAATACCACCAAAATAAAGCTCTATTTGTGTGAAAAAAATTATAAAAGTTTCTTTTGGGTACAATGTTGCATGACCGCACAATTTTCATTCAATGTGTTACAGCGATGAAAGCTGAAAATTGGCCCGGGCAGGAAGGGGGTAGAAGTGTCCGGTATTTAAGTGGTTAAAGAAATATGAAAAGTAACAGACTTACTAGCTGCATGATTAGAAAAAAAGGAAGAAAAAAACAAAAACAAATGCAGCCACCACATATAAAGGTCAGCAGTCTGCAAATACATTTTAGTTTTTAGGTTTTAAGACCAGGGTGTAAGACTCTTACTTTTACCCCAAAAGGTTTGTAGTACTATAAACCAGGAGGACATGTTTTATTTTAAGCGAAATGGGAACGTGACGAAAGGAAGATGCACATGAATGGTTTTTATCTTTCTCTACCACCTATAGTTTCATAGTAAACGTGTAGGTTTTAAGTTTAACCAAAAAAAAGACCATTTATAACACCTATCCAGATGTGCTCTTAAAGTCTGCATTCTATCTATTTGCATATAACATTTTTCATACAATTAGATACTAATTTTCACATTAGACATCTGTGAGATATTGTTTCAAATGCTAAATTCACTTCACTGACGGCCACCGTCTGTTCAAGTTTCTACTTGTATCCTCATAAAAAAGAGAAGTACATTGTTTGACAACATCTGTCCTCTACTACTACTAAACTGATTAACTACTTCAGCCCTGGAAGATTTTACCCCCTTCCTTACCAGAGCACTTTTTGTGATTTGGCGCTGCGACGCTTTAACTGACAATTGCGCGGTTGTACGATGTTGTACCCAAACAAAATTGACGTCCTTTTTTCCCCACAAAAACAGCTTTCTTTTGGTGGCATTTGATCACCTCTGCAATTTTTATTTTTTGCGCTATAAACAAAAAAAGAGCGACAATTCTGAAAAAAAATGCAATATTTTTTACTTTTTGCTATAATAAATATCCCCTAAAAATATATAAAAAAAATAAATGTTTCCTCAGTTTAGGCCGATGTGTATTCTTCTACATATTTTTGATAAAAAAAAAGTTAGAGTCTATAAAATAGGGGATAGTTTTATGGCATTTTTATTATTTTTTTTTTTTATTATTAGTAATGGCGGTGATCTGCAATTTTTATTGTGACTGCGACATTATGGCAGACACTTCGGACACTATTTTGGGACCATTGTCATTTATACAGCGATCAGTGCTATAAAAATGCATTGATTACTGTGTAAATGACACTGGCAGGGAAGATGTTAACCACTAGGGGGCGATGAAGGGGTTAAGTGTGTCCTAGGGACTGATTCTAACTGTGGGGGGATGGGGGGGCTACCTAGGACATGACAGCGATCACTGCTCCCTATCACAGGGAGCAGTGGATCTCTTTCATGACACAAGGCAGAATGGGAAAATGCCTTGTTTTTTATAGGCATCTCTCCGTTCTATCTCTCGGAACTTCAGTCGCGGGCCGCCAGAGAACATCGAGTTCCCTGGACCCGCGGGCACGCTCCGCGCGGTGGGTGCACGCGTGTGCAAAAGGCGGCAAATTTAAAGGGACGTACCTGTACGCCCACTTGCCTGCCTGTGCCATTCTGCCGACGTACATTTGTGTGCAGCGTTCGGCAAGTGGTTAACACTACATGCATTTGTATAGGTGGGCTCTCTAAAAACAGAAGTTATTATTGTACTGCAATTAGTTATATACACTGATGAAATACATGTACAGTATGGTAGCTATTTTACTTGCCAAGTGATTTGCATTTCTGTCCATCCGTCCCCGAGATTTACACAGCTCTGTCACACAGCACAGCCCTGACTGCCAGGGCAATATACCTGATTTTCATCTGCTGCATGTAAAGATTAGGTAAACCCAACACTTCATATTCCTGATACGTGCCTGCCGTACAATGTACTTAGACAATGTACTGAAAAAGTATCCTATTCTCTTTGTACTGCTTCCTTTGTGTGAAATCCCTGGTGTTCCTGCAAGTCTCTCTGCTTTCCTATTAAAAACTGACCACACTAAGCAGGAGAACACACTGGGGCATGCAACATCTGGTGAAGCTCTGCACAGAAACCAGAAAATCATCTTAAAGGTTTTATTGTCAAAGCTTAATTAAACAAGCTGAATTTAGAAGTTGATTGGCTGCCATGCACAGCTGCACCATATTCTGAGTGCCCCAGTTTTAGTAAATCTCCTCCACTGTGGTCAGTTCTCTAGCTGTGCTGCTCTCCTTCAAAGATCAGCCCCCCCCCCCCCCCGAGAACATCAGTGTGCTGCTGTTTCTCCTCCCCCAGCTCTTATGCAGTTGAGAACAGAAGGTACACTATATTGTCAAAAGTATTGGGAAGCCTGCCATTACATGAACATTAATGGCATTCCAGTCTTAGTCTGTAGGGTTCAATATTGAGTTGGCCCACCCTTTGCAGCTATAGCAGCTTCAACTCTTCCGGGAAGGCTGTCCACAAGCTTTAGGAGTGTGTCTATGGGAATGTTTTGCCGTGTACACACTAGCGGATTTTCCGTCAGAAAAATCTTGGATGTTTTTTTCTGATGGAATCCTGCTCAATCTTGGCTTGCATACACACGGTCATACAAAAGTTCTCTGAACGCGGTGACATACGACACTACGACCAGCCAAGAAAATTAAGTTCAATGCTTCCGAGCATGCGTCGAATTGTTTTCGAACATGCATAGGAATATTGCTCGTCGGAATTGCTACAGACGATCAGAATTTCCGAACGAAAAATTGAGAACACGCTCTCAAGCTTTTGCTGGCTGGAATGCGGCCAGCAAAAGTCTGATGGAGCATACACACAGTCGCATTTTCTGACCAAAAGCTCTCATCGGTCTTTGCTGGTTGAATTTCCGATCGCGTGTATGCGGCATTTGACCATTCTTCCAAATGCACATTTGTGAGGTCAGGCGCTGATGTTGGACGAGAAGGCCTGTCTCGCAGTGTCCTCTCTAATTCAGGAGGTTCTGGACTCTGTGCAGGCCAGTCAAGTTTCTCCACCTCATACTCGCTCATCCATGTCTTTATGGACCTTGCTTTAAATCCTCTCAGAATTATGCCTCACTTGGTCCCCCCGCCGCCATCTTTTTATATGGTGTCATTGCGAGGCCCGCTGACTCTTCTGGGTTCAGCTGTGGGGCCTCGTGATGACTCATCACCAGGGCTGGACTGGGACAAAAATGTGGGCCTGGATTTCATCCAGACCACTTTAATTTTGCAAACGGCACAAAAACAGTATATAAAACTATACTCAATTGTGCAAAAAACATAAGTAGCATAACATAAGGAGTCCTCACTAACGTCTTTTTATTATTTCACTTATTCTCCTCTGTATTTTTCTCATCTATCTCACATCACTGAGTGAAGTTGAGGGCAAGCCACGTAGCCATTAATTTGTCACTGAAATCGGCCCACTGAGCCATCAGCCCACCGGGAAACTCCCTATAGGCCCGATGGCCAATACATGCCTGCTCACCGCTAGCCCCGTCCCCTCCTCACTTCTCAATGGAGCACTATGCTAGACGGCCAAGGAAGGGTAGTAAAAAAAGTGGGATACAGGGCGCTCTAGGTAGAAACCATCCTGAAAGTTCAAAGTCTGCGATTGGGTGGGAACAGGTGGGGCAGCAGGCAGGTGTCTAATGGTACACGTCAGCAGCACTTCATGAAGGAAGCAAACTCTGGTAAAACAAGGTGCTTCTCATGCCGCGTACAAGCGACCGGACTTTTCAACGGACTTGGTCCGCTGGACAATCCGACAGACTTTGCAGCTGAGGTCCGCCGGACTTTCTAACAAACAGACTTGGCCACACACGATCACTCCAAAAGTCCGCCGGATTCGAAACTGATGATGTAGAATAAGGAAGTTCATAGCCAGTAGCCAATAGCTGCCCTAGTGTTGGTTTTAGTCCGTCGGACTAGCACACAGACAAATGGATTATCCGCTAAATGCCGAGCCCAGCGGACAAATTTTGAGCCAGTCTTATTTCTAGATCCGCTGGACTTTTGGGAAGAAAAAGTCTGCTGGAGTCCACACACGATTGAATTGTCCGACTGACTCTGGTCCGCCTGACAGTTTGATCGTGTGTACGCGGCATTAGTGCAGGAAAAAAAACGACTTTAATAGCCCAAAACGATTAAAAATACTTACAAGAGAAAGGAACTATATAGGCTCATTGTATGTTGGAGAGCGTCCAGCGGGAGGTGTTCCCTGGGTGAACTTGCTAGCATGTATCCTGACTGGCCAGCAGTGTGCAGTAGTGGGTCTGAAACATGGGCGATCCATCGCACTGCCATAATCAGCGTGGAATGCAGTAACCGAATTTGGGGGTGATGCGATTCGAAGCATGCGCACTCGCTTTCATGACAGCTGTTTATCTTTTTACCAAAGGGAGGGTAGTACATGTCATTCGTCTAGGTAAATGGCCCGCAAAAGTAAATAAACAACCAAATTAAAAATGAGTGCACCCTCCATGTAAAGGAGGGGAAGAGGGGTGGAGAGGAGGGAACTTGAATATGAGGTTGAAGGTTGGTCTTCAGCTTCCTGCTCCCTGTTCCTGTGTTTGCCTCTGCTTTGTTACCGACCCAGCTTGGCCTTGGATACCTCTTGTCTCGCTCCCAGCTCGGACCTCAGATTGCCTACGGATCTTCTCTTGTCTCCTGTCTGGTGTATGACCCTGGCTTGCCTAACCACGATTCTGATACCTGATCTGCTGACCACTGGCTTACTGACCTCTGCTACCATAACTGACTATTCCTGCTGTGCCCTATCTGCTGTGATCCACCTTGATGCCTGCCCATACTGCAATACCTACCTTCAGTTCTCACCTGTTGGGCCAGCCTGCAGTACTTACCTACTTATCCAGCCTGTTGCACTTACCATTGCAACCTGCTTCCTGCTGTTTCCAGTCTGCACCACCATCAGCTCTCCTAGGTCCTACTGCTCACCCCATCTGGTATTCACCTTCAGGAAGATCTCCACACCATCATCTCTCATCTGAGGCACAGCCAGCAATCCCAGCTTATTTAGGCTTCATGTTCCCTGTTATCACCTTCAGGGACAAGGAACACTCAGCTGCAAGGAAAGCCCTCTCAACATTTTCGCTTCAGGACCAGGTACACTACAAGTATCTTTAATACATGAGATGAATGCAATAAAATGATCCTTTGGTGTAGCGCTGTTCTAGTTGAAAAAAAAGTATAGTTTTTTTAACCCAAATATAGTTATGCTTCTGTGTTGCACCCTCTGCAGAATGCAATACTATAATGCCCCATACACACAGTCGGAAATTCAGACGGAAAAAGTCAGATCGGATTATGTTGTCAGAAAATCCGATCGTTTGTGGGCTCTATCGGACTTTTTCTGTTGGAATTTCCGACGGAAAAAGTTTGAGAGCTAGATCTAAAATTTTCAGACAACAAAATCCGATCAGACTTTTTCCAATCGTTTGTAGAGCATTCCGACGCACAAAGTGCCACGCATGCTCAGAAATTTTTTTTGGAGACGAAAGCTATTGGCTATTGGCCTCTACGTAGTCCCATCGTACGTTTTGTACGTCACCTCGTTCCGAACGTTTCCGACAACTTTGTGCAACCGTGTGGATGCAAGACAAGTTTACGGACAAAATCCGTCTGAAAAAATCCGACGGATTTTGTGGTCGGAATGTCCGACCGTGTGTATGGGGCATTAGACCTCAAAGAAAACAAGGAAAATTAGGAAAGGATTAATATATACTGGCTTTATGCTCTGGTATTCAGTATATGGACCCTCTGCAAGGTGTATTACCTTAGAATTATGCAATTATGGATGCAAAATTGAGAAAGAGGCCTTTAAAAAGGTCATTGATAATTGCACTCAATGGAATAAGCCAGGGTGATGGAAACTAAGAGTTAAGAGAATATGGCTCCTATGATAGAAATATGCTACTGTGCTACACCCTCTGCACAGTGCGTCTCTGAACCAGTGTGGTTACCTTTAAAATGAAACTCCACAATTTGCTCGTGAAATATCAAAGGGAAGTGTGACCTGAACCTTAATTTCAAATTGTGTTGGTTTTGTGCCCTCAGCCAGTCTGGGGTGCCCTGTGATGGTAAAATATTATTTCAATATTGCTGTTAGCAAGACATTCCTGTAAATATGTTGTTCCCTAAAGTGGAAATATAGTGTTGAAGTGAATTAAATAAGTGTTGGTGCAATATTAGAATGTATAAATTCAAAACATTGTTGCTTGATGTGTTATGCCCTCTGGCAGGTGTATTCACAAAATTAATGTTTACAACTGGTGTTATTCTAACAATCTGCAAAGAAATATTTAGCCCAAAGGGGTTAAAAGCCTGTGATGTGGTGGCTATATTTGACTTAATGACATAAATACCATTACTATGGTCATTATATGTGACAAAATAAACAAATATAAAAAACAAATAAATCTAAAAACAAAAAGCAAATTAACAAACAAAGTAACTTGTGCTCAAAAAGTGTCCAGTGCTTGCTGAAAAAATAATAATTTCTCAAAAACGTCTTATTTAGGTGACGACTGGTGTTGGTGATTCTTATCCGTGCTCCTATTGTAAATGCACTCACCAAATTCCCTCACCCCCCCCCCCCCCCCAGTCACATTATATGCCACTGTGTCGCACTCTTTAGAACCCTTGGTCCGTGCTTTAATGGTGCTGTGTTAGCAGTGTTTTGCTCTTTCACCATATGGAGAAGAGAAGGGATGCCCATAGTGTAAATTCGTATTTTAAATGTTTTTATTTCATTAAAAATAGGAGATATACTCACATTTCATACACATTTTTAAAAGCATGAAAACAAAACAGACTGGCAGAATCCTAATCTCGGCTGACCGTAAGTGACGCAAAGTCGTTTGTAACTCCGCCCTACGTGTTTCATCATTCAGACGTCAACAGGAGCGTGAAGGATGTCAGTGAGGGCAAACCTCTACTGGCATGCCAGCCATGTTCTCTGCACGCTGTCCTCAGGAAGAGGGGACTGGTAGACTGGCCGGAGACAGTCATGGAGCCGAAAGTCGTGGAAGGATGTGTGTTGGCAAGGTACTGGGCCGTGGAACGCAGCACGAACAAGAACAGTCCTGGACAGGAAATTGTGCAACGCGTTTCAGAGCATATGCAGAACACCCAAGGGGAGTGTGAGAGTCCTCCTTTTCAAGCTTTTTGTTTTATTCTTGAAAGAGAAGGCACAGTGACAGACATTCTGGAACAGGGTCTTCAAACTACGGCCCTCCAGTTGTTCAGGAACTACAATTCCCATCATGCCTAGTTATGTCTGTGAATGTCAGAGTTTTACAATGCCTCATGGGTTGTGTAGTTCTGCAACAGCTGGAAGGCCGTAGTTTGAGGATTCCTGTTCTGGAACATTGGGGGGGGTGCCACGGATGCCGATAAAACTTGCTTGTCTGTAAGGATGATCTCAGGCGTGTTTGCATACTCCACGTGCTGAGCCAGCCAGGAAGTCGGCGCATCGCTGCGCTGATCGCAGGCAGTGAGACATTGCCCCGATGCGTGGCTGCAGAGATCGGCAATGTCTCACTGCCTGTGGTTAGCGAAGCACTGCTCCAACTTCCTGGCGGGCTCTGCACGTGGCATATGCAAACACGCCGGAGCTCATCCCTACTTGTTTGATCAAGGGGGAAAGATGCTTACAGACACAGACCAGCTGTGTTTCACCCAGTATACAGAGGGCTAACACAAGAAGTTGATTAGAGGCCGCTAGACAAAACCACATGACACTGACAAAAGAAGGGACTGTGTTGTCTGGAAGTTTTCCAGAGCAAACATTATATGGATCATCTCCAATATTGATGATTGCATGCATTTTGCTTGTTGTTTTTAATGCGTTTTGCTTATGGTTTGCATGGGCTATGCTTTCAAATTGTATGCCTTTTACATCCGATTTGCATGTGTTTTGCTTCTACTTTGCAAATGTTTTGCTTATGGTTTGCATAGGTTATGCTTTCAAATTGCATGTGTTTTACTTCCGATTTGCATGTGTTTTTCTTACAGTTTGCAAATGTTTTGCTTATGGTTTGCATGGGTTATACTTTCAAATTGTATGTTTTTTGCTTCTAATTTGCATGCATTTTTCTTGCAGTATTCAAGCATTTTGCTTGCAGTGTGTGTGCTGGGGGACTAGGCTGTATGTGTTTAAGTGAAGGAAAGAGCTATCGGCGGCATCATTTTAGAACTGCAAAAACACAAATATGGAATCACTAAATAAAATTATACGATCTTTTCCCTTGCTGTATCTCTGCAGTTTGGTTTATCTTCAAAGCTGTAATGGACATTTACTTTATTTTCTTAAAGCAACAACCTTTCTATGTGTTGTTGTAAAAGGGACACCACATCCAAAAGTGAAATTACAGGAGTCTGAGAGGGGTAATAGTGTGCAATGATCTGGCAATGTTGTCTGGCAGGAGTGCATTGATAGCAAACCTTGATCCATGGAGATATACATATTTTTTAACTGTAATTATTTGCTTGGATTGAATTAGGTTTAAAATGTTAGTTCACTTTTCTAATAAAATTTACAATGCGGTCAGGGGGCCCCTGTAGTTTTGCAGAGCCTGGCCAAAACAGTAAGCATTCTAATGCCGTGTAGACACGATCAGACTGTCTGGCGGACAAACCGTGAGACTTTGAAGTGGAGGTCCGCCGGACTTTCCGAACGAGCGGACCTGCCCACACACAACCGGACTTTTCTGGCGGACTAGGTCTGCCGGACTATGGCGGGAGTCTGCCGTACTTTTGAAATGAACGGACTTGCCCACACACGGAGGAAAGTCTGTTCATTTTGAACGCGGCTCCAGGTACACGGGACTAGCGCAGGAGGTCAATGTCGCCGCCTTCAGCTGCGAGATTGACACGTTGCTGGCCCCAACACCTGGTATAGACTTAAAGGGGAAGCCCTACGCCGATAAAACAGCGTGGGGATCCCCCCCCAGGTCCATATAATCCATATAAGACCCTTTTCCGAGCACGCAACCCCTCCTGAGCCGTACCAGGCTGCGTGCCCTCAACATGGGGGGGTGCTTTGGGAAGGGGGGGCCGTGCCGTTCTTCTTCTTGAACTGAAGAGGGGGGCAAGACCCCCTGGGCGACGAAGAAGAAAGCCGGGCTCCTTCGCTAGTAAAAGAGCTAGCAGAAGATAGCGGAGGAGTTCGGCGAGAAGAACCCCCAAGATGGAAGAAGACCCCTGGAACTGTGCAATAAATTATTTTAAACCCTTGTGTGGTGTGTTTTTTTTTTTTTTACATTTTTTTCACCAGGTGAATGGGTAGGGGTACATTGTATCCCATACTCATTCACATAGGGTGGGGGGCCGGTATTTGGGGGCCCCCTTATTAAAGGGGGCTCCCAGATTCTGATAAGCCCCCCGCCCGCAGACCCCGACAACCAACGGCCAGGGTTGTCGGGAAGAGGCCCTTGTCCTCATCAACATGGGGGGTGCTTTGGAAAGGGGGGGCCGTGCGGAGCTGCTTTTTCTCATGGTCTCTTACAGATTACCGTGCTGTATTAAAAATTACACACCCCCTTTGTCCCTAGTGGTCTGTGCAATGCCCTGCATGCACTTTTATATTATAAATACTGTTTTTTTCTGCCTGGAATTTGGAGATTGCCCATAGCAACCAAAACATGTCCCTTTTTCAGTGTTTTAGGATTTGATTACATTATTGAATAATTTTTATTATTTATTATTATCTTTCTTATATTATAAACTTTATCATACCCGGGATGTCCGCTAGACTCTGGTTTGAAGAGATTTAAGAGAGTTATTCCTAAGAATTACAGGACTAAAAAATAAAACGCCAAATTTCCATGCAAAATAATTGTAGCGCTTTCAGCACCTAAAACCGGACTGAATCATACCACCAGGGAGGTTAAGGCCTTTGAGATTCTCAAGGCTGCCTTTGTTTCTGCTCCTGTGTTGGCACATCCTGATCCTACATTACCTTTTATCCTTGAGGTTGATGCTTCTGAGACTAGTGTTGGTGCCCTTCTGTCTCAACGTCCTACCTCAGAGAGCGCTATCTATCCTTGTTGCTATTTTTCCAAGAAATTGTCACCTGCAAAGTGCAATTACGAGATTAGTGACAGAGAGCTGTTGGTGATCATTTTAGCCCTGAAAGAATGGAAACATCTCCTCGACGGTACCACTGTGCCAGTTCTCATTCTTACTGACCATAAGAATCTCACATTCTTGTCTGGGGCTAAACTCTTCTCTCCCAGAAGGGCACGATGGGCTCTTTTCTCGTCAAGTTTCAAATACATTGTCTCATTCTTACCCAGTACTAAGAATGTAAGGGCTGACACCTCATCATGCCAATTTTCCTCCACTTCCAAGTTGGAGTCGGTTCCGGTTCCTGTGATTCCTCCTGATTACATTCTGGCTACCAGTCTCACTTCTCCTTTGGGTGACAAAATTCTTGCTGCTTGGGCCCATGCTCCTCCTGAGAAACCTTGTGACCTATGCTTTTTCCCAGAGAGTCTCTGTACTGCCGTGCTCCAGACTTACCATTCTCCCAAGGCAGCTGGGCACTCTGGGAAGAATCAACATGTTTGGGCCGTTTCCCAATCAATCCTTCCAGTGGGCCTCCTACAACCCATACCCAATGGAGAGAGGCCGTGGACCCACCTGTCTATGGATTTCATTGTGGTGTTACCCAACTCCCAAGGCAACACTTTTATCCTTATGGTGGTTGACCGGTGTTCTGGCATATAGAGTCCGGGCATCACATAGTGTCCACTTCGTACTGCGCATGCGCAGTACGGAGCAGACGAAGCTTCGGAAAATCTCAGAAGCTGAACGGCGCCTGCGCCGTGAGTGGAGGTGGTAGCCCCAGCATCCAAGCGGACATAGGGTTGTGAATTTTAGAGGGCCCCTCGCGGGCGAGCTTAGCTCGCCACGCTTCGGGCTCAGCCTCGCTGCGCTCGGCTCTTTTTTATTATAACTCTATCTCCACTTGGATAGTGGGGATAGAACCTGGACTCACGGCGCAGGCGCCGTTCATCCTCGGCAATTTTCGGAATCTGTGTTCCTGTGTACTGCGCATGTACAGTACGCAGGGGACACTATCTGATGGAGGACGCTATTTGACAAGACACAGGTTCTCAAAGATGTGTCATTGTATTCTACTAAAAAAGTTGCCCTCTTCTAAGGAACTGGCTTCCATTTTTTCTTGGGAGATCTTTCGCTTACATGGGCTACCCAAGGTGATTGTCTCGGATAGTGGTAGTCAGTTTGTGTTCCGGTTCTGGCGAGCCTTTTGTGCACAGTTGGAAATTCAGCTTGCTTTCTCCTCTGCGAATCACCTGCTACGAACAAGCCAATTAGTCCTTGGAGCAATTCCTACATTGCTATATTTCTGACCATCATAACAACTGGTCAGGCCTATTACCATGGGCAAAGTTTGGTCACAACAGTGCCTTGAATTCTGCTTCCCAATTGTCCCTGTTTATGCCGAATTATGGTTTACAACCTTCCATGTTGCCCGACTCGTTTGTTCCACAGAGTATTCCTGCATTAGAGAAGCATCTGCGTGGTCTTTCTTCCACTTGGGCACAAGTCCGGGAGGCTTTACGTCATGCTAATGATAGATACAGACTCCATGCTGACCTGCCTGTGCCTTCCTACCAGGTTGGGGACAGGGTCTGGCTGTCATCTCACAACCTCTGACTTTGTGTTCCCTCACTGAAGTTCGTACCTCGGTTTATTGGGCCTTTCTGTATTCTTCGCAGGATTAACCCAGTGGCTTACGCATTAGACCTTCCTTCTAATATGCATATTTTGAATGTATTTCATGTCTCTTTATTAAAACCTTTGGTCCGCAAGCGCTTTACCACCTCGTTGCCATGTCCTCACCCTGTACAGGTTGAGAACCATGAGGAGTGTCCTCCTTTGTGATTTCCATAGACGTTTTCCCCTCAAGCCTGGTGGTCCTCCGAGGGGGAGGGGTTGTTGAGGGGGTACTGTCAGGGCTGGGCTCTCTGAGTTGGCCACTCAGCTGTCAGCTAATTGCCACCTCCCAACTCTCTCCACAGTTACTCAGCTGTTTCTGATCCTGCTCGTCAGTCCTGCCTACTTAAGCCATCCAGTCCAAGGAGCTCTGCCTTCGCCTTGGTCACATCACAAGAAAGACTGGCTTTGCTGACATCCCTTTTGGCTCCATATCCTGCTTACTATTCCACTACTTTGATCCCTGACTTCTGGCTTGACTGACTATCCGTTTTGGTTACTTAACTTTTGCTATGTTTTGACTACGTTTGATCTGTTTACTTTTATTATTAAATAAGTGTGATTTAACTGTACTTCTGTCTTGGTCTGATTTCATGGTTCCTGACAATATTGTAGTGTGTCAGGGCAGTTTTACTGCAATATATTGTACTGCGTTAATGCACTTTTACTGCAGTATATCGAATTGCATTAGTGCACTTTCACTGCAGTATATTGTAGTGCGTTAGTGCACTTTTACTGCAGTATATTGAAGTGCATTAGTGCATTTTTACTGCAGTATATTGAAGTGCGTTAGGGCACTTTTACTGCAGTATATTGAAGTGCGTCAGTGCGTTTATACTGCAGTATATTGAACTGCACTTTACTGCAGTATATTGAAGTGCGTATGTGCTGTTGTTTTACTGCAGCATATTGTAGTGTGTCAGTGAAGTGTGTCTGTGTAGTGAGTACTCAAGTTAAAGTGCACCAAACAGCACCCATTTATTAAAGTGTATCCAAGTACACATTTCCCGGTTTCTATTACATTTCAGTAATAAGGTACCCCCCCCCCCCATCATGTCTGGGAGGCCAACAAGGAGAGGCAGACATTCCCATGGAATCTCTGAAACACTGTCTATGCTGTCTAGCCTTGTGGGTGTTGATTTTATCTGGAAGAACTGTTTTGATATAGGTTTCATGGGCACAATTAACATTCAAGGACCGTTTTTTTTTCTTCACCTGTTTGACACCAGGTGCATATAATTTCAATTTTTGACAGCAAGACCAATTCTTGCTTTCATCAAGGGTTACATTTTTATCTTTATAGTGTTACAGCGTGAAGGCACCACTCACACCCAAAGCCCAAGTTTTCGGCACCAGTTACTTCTATCCAAAGTCTGCAAAACAGAAACCAGAATTTATCCCAAAAATCTCTAATATTTTTTTGGCTTTATAAATGTCATTTTTGCTGCAGCAGATTCTATACACGATACAGATGTGCCACTTTACAGGAAGACTAAGGGGACCACCCCCCCAGGAACTATATTTAAAGGAATTTTATATTTTTTATTGTTTCATTTTAAGCATCAGTAAATCACGGCTCATTTAAAAAATTGTTTTTTTACAAACTTATTTTTCATTGAGATGTCCCTCCAGGGCAGGACCCAGACAACCATACCCTTTGTATGCCCAATAAGTTGCATATAAGCCTTCAAAATCAGCACTTGATTTTTCCAGTTTGGGTCCCATAGACTTCAAATGGGTTCGTTGTTCGGCTCTGAACTTTTGCGATATTCAAAATTTCTGCCGCAAACCGAAACGGGGTCTCTAGTCTTAACAGATCATTGTCAGGCAACCACCCTATCATTTGAAAAGCCATTGGTGATATGCTAACAAGTGAACTTACTGGCCTTAATTTGTGCTAAAGAAAGTACTCTTTGTCCTCTATGGATGGAAATAATAAAATTCCCACACACTTCAAAAGAATAGTGAAAGTCTAGAAACAGTTGAAACGTAACAGTAATTTCAGCAAAGTAGTAAACATATAATCTGCCTAGCACATCAGCTCTGCAGTTACAGACAGTCACACAATAATGTGAAGATTCCTATCAAAACATTCCTTCTTATAAAATCTGCCCTAGGCATCTCTTTTTTTTAAGTTGCAGACTAAACGGAGAGTATTTCAGGGTTGTATTAAGATGGAATATCAAATATATTATGTGCTATGAATATAGAGGCAACACAAAGTATCAACAGAGCAATTCAGTCTGCTAATCTGGACTATAAATCCCCTTTTTAAAAAAAATGTAACTAGTGAAAACATTATGGATCATCTCCAATGATGGGTTTTGCATGCATTATGCTTCCTGTTTTGCATGCGTTTTGCTTCCAGTTTGCATGTGTTTTGCTTATGGTTTGCATGGGTTATGCTTTCAGATTGTATGGTGTTTTACTCCTGATTTGCATGAGTTTTGCTTCCACTTTGCATGTGTTTTGCTTCTAGTTTGCACATTTTTTGCTTATGGTTTGCATAGGTTTTGCTTTCAAATTTCTTCCAATTTTCTTGCGATTTGCTTGCATTTTTCTTGCAGTATTCAAGCATTTTGCTTGCAGTGTGTGTGTTTGGGGTTGGAGGATTAAATACTATGCTGTGAGAGGCGCATGCACGGCAGCTCCCGAGATGGCCGTATCCCTCCTAGAGCTCTGCGCCAACACGGGCCCATAACCTGCTACTGCAGCACACAGAACACCCGCCCGCACTCCACACCAGGTTGAAATAGCAGGGGAACCCCCCAGAAATGAGTGGATGTCCTCAGCATCGGCTAGAAGAAGCCTTGCCCGCCAGATGACCACAGCCGCCGGCCCGCTCAGGCTACACCACGAGGAGGACTCACAGAAGCTGAGGCAGAGGGCACCATAGCGGACCAGGACACAGCCCCTCCATCCTCCCCAGGTACCGCACACTCCCCACTGTGTATGGCACCCTCCCCTACTTCACAGATGTTATCTAGGAGCCTTACACTGAATGCTGCCCAAATCACTTCATCCATTCATGCAGACCTACAACAATTAGGAATGAGAATTGAAGTGATAGAAAAGAAAGCAGACCAATCTGTGGCCAGGATAAATCAAAATTCCACCAGACACCAAGTCATGCAGGATCAACTGGAGATAGGGCTGGTGTAAGGATTTTTAACACCCTAGGCAAAACCTAATTTTGCCACCCCCCCCGGTTCCGCCCATGACTTCACCCACTTATACCCCACCTTTTTAATGAAGCTCTCTTTAAATTCAGCCTCACCAGCGGCCATCAAATGCAGCCTCACCAGCGCCCATCAAGCAGCCTCACCAGCGCCCATCAAGCAGCCTCACCAGCGCCCATCAAGCAGCCTCACCAGCGCCCATCAAGCAGCCTCACCAGTGGCCATCAATGCAGCCTCACCAGTGGCCATCAATGCAGCCTCACCAGTGCCCATCAATGCAGCCTCACCAGTGGCCATCAATGACGGTTTGCTTGTTTCTATTCATTTGGGAGTTGGGACACAGATACAGTCATCCACTGCAGCAGCTGTCTGCTGATGCTGGGACTTAGTTGCTTGATGCAAAAAGAAGAGAGTAGGAACACCAGAGGCCAGGCACCCCAGGGCAGCAGTGCGCCCTAGCCGACTGCCTAGTTTGCCTGGTGGTAGCACCGGCCCTGACTGGAGACTGCACTCCCAAAGATCGATGACCTTGAACAGGTCGAGACATACAACTTTAGGATAAGGGGGCTCCCCGAATCAGTGAAAGAGGTCCACCCACCTGTTAAGTCACTCATCAAAGGACTCATTCCTGACATTGCTGAAAACTGCATGAAACTCGACAGAGCTCATAGAGCTTTACAGCCCCCTGGCCCCGACGGGCTCCCCAGGGACATTATAGTAATGCCCCATTTTTACGCAGTGAAGGAGGAGGTGATGAGGAAAGCTAGAGGAGCAGATGTCCTCAACATACAGTTCAGATATTTGCCGACCTTTCCCCTTACACAGTGCAGAAAAGACGATCGCTGAAACCGCTGCTTCAAATTCTGATACAGAAGGAGGTATAGATGGCCCTTATAGATGGCCCTTCCTGCTCCGCCTGAAATTTTCATACCACAACAAGGGTTATGGCTTCTCTTCTTTTGCAGAGGGGGAATTTCTACTGCTACACCTAGGCTTACTCTCCCAGGAGCATCTCCCCATACCTTCCAGCAAAGGTCCATCCTCGTCATCGAAGAGACCACCGCCGGCAAGTCCCCTGCCATCCACACGGCTGAAGCAACACTCCAAGAGTGTCAGGGCCTTCCTTCTCTGGGCTGGCTGCTCAGCTGTCGGCTAATTGCCAGCTCTCTTCTCTCTCCACAGTTGTCAGCTGTTCCTGATGATGCTCGTCTGACCTGCCTACTTAAAGCCATCCAGCTCACTTCACCTCTGCCTTCGCCTTGTTCACATCACAAGAAACCATCTCCTGCGGTTTATTTAAAGACTGGCTTGCTGACATCCCTTCTGGCTCCTTATCCTGCTTGCTGTTGCTCTACTTGGATCCCTGACTTCTGGCCTGGCTGATTACCCGATCTGGTTATTGAACTCTGGCCTGGCTGACTACTCTATCCGGTTACTGGACTCTGGCTATGCTTTGACTACGCTTTTTCTATTTACCTTCTTATTTTTATTAATAAACCAGTGTGATTTAATTGTGCTTCTGTCTTAGTCTGATTCGTGGTTTCTGACAAAGAGGTCCAAAAAGACTCTACAGACATGACCAATCCGCTTGTCCTATTAAACCAGGGTCCTGGTTTGCAACTTCACCCACTCAAGTGATCGGGCCTATCCCCAAGTCTCACCTTCTGAGGTTTTATCCCCAGGACTTACCTCCCCAGATTGTTAGCCCTAACGGAGTTCAATCCCTCCTCCCTCACAGATATGGGTAGTTAAGGGAAGTAGGGCTCCCCATTTATGGGCTCAGGACAGGGAAGAAGAGACTGGGCGCTAGGGATGAGCTTCGAGTTCGAGTCGAACTCATGTTCGACTCAAACATTGCCTGTTCGCCTGTTCAGCGAACAGTGAACAATTTGGGCTGTTCGCAGCAAATTCGAAAAACCGGAACACCCTGTACAAGTCTATGGGAGAAATCTAAAGTGCTAATTTTAAAGGCTAATATGCAAGTTACTGTCCTTAAAAGTGTTTGGGAACCTGGGTCCTGCCCCAGGGGACATGGATCAATGCAAAAAAAAGTTTTAAAAACTGCTGTTTTTTTCAGGAGCAGTGATTTTAATAATGATTAAAGTGAAACAATAAAAGTGTAATATTCCTTTAAATTTCGTACCTGGGGGGTGTCTATAGTATGCCTGTGAAGGGGCGCATGTTTCCCATGCTTAGAACTGTCCCTGCACAAAGTGTCATTTCTGCAGGAAAAAAAGTCTTTTAAAATCACTGGCGGCATAATACAGAGAACACTCAATGATTACGGGAGCCAACAATTCATTCATTGATAAAAAAAAGCGTGGGGTTCCCCTAAATTAAATTACCAGGCCCTTCAGGTCTGGTATGGATATTAAGGGGAACCCCGTGTCAAATTAAAAAAAATAATTGACGTGGAGGTCCCCCTAAAAATCCATACCAGACCCTTTATCCGAGCACGCAACCCGGCAGGCCGCAGGAAAAGAGGGGGGATGAGAGAGCGCCCCCCCCCTGAACCGCACCAGGCCACATGCCCTCAACATTGGGAGGATGCTTTGGGGGTCTGTGACCCCTCAAAGCACCATGTCCCCATGTTGATGGGGACAAGGGCCTCATCCCCACAACCCTGGCCGGGGGTTGTGGGGGTCTGCGGCGGGGGGCTTATCAGAATCTGGAAGCCCCCTTTAAAAAGGGGACCCCCAGATCCCGTCCCCCGGTTTGAAATGATAAGGGGGTACAAAAGTACACCTACCATTTCACAAAGAAAGTGTAAAAAATGGTTAAGACAAACACACTTTTAAAAAATTCCTTTATTTAAAAAAAAAAAAAAAAAGATTCCAGCGATGGTAATCCACTCTTGCTATCCAGCGACGGATGATCATCTCTCCGGGGTCCAGCAATGGCTGATCTGATCCAGCGAAGGGTGATTTTCAGTCCAGCGCAGTCTTCTTATATTAGGAGGGCGGGGCCATCCGTCACCTGACCCCTCCCCCTCTGATGCTAGTGAGGGAAGCCTGGGGTTCCCCAATGACATATGGGTGACCCCGCCCCCCTCTGATGTAACGCAGGTTTCCGGTTATTTTTTTTATTTTTAATAAAGGAATTTTTCAAAAGTGTGTTTGTCTTATTTAACAATTTTTTACACTTTCTTTGTGAAATGGTAGGGGTACTTTTGTACCCCCTTACCATTTCTAACTGGGGGGCGGGATCTGGGGGTCCCCTTGTTAAAGGGGGCTTCCAGATTCTGATAAGCCCCCCGCCCGCAGACCCCCACAACCATCGGCCAGGGTTGTGATGATGAGGACCTTGTCCCCATCAACATAGGGACATGGTGCTTTGAGGGGTCATAGACCCCCAAAGCATCCTCCCAATGTCGAGAGCATGTGGCCTGGTATGGTTCAGGGGGGGGGGCGCTCTCTCGTCCCACCCTCTTTTCCTGCGGCCTGCCAGGTTGCGTGCTTGCATAAAGGGTCTGGTATGGATTTTTAGGGGGACCCCCACGTCAATTTTTTTTTTGACGCAGGGTTCCCCTTAGTATCCATACCAGACCTGAAGGGCCTGAAAATTGAATTTAGGGGAACCCCAAGCTTTTTTTTTTTTTTTTTTTTTTTATCAATGAATGAATTGTCGGCTCCCATAATACAGAGAACACTCATTGAGTGTTCTCTGTATTATGCCGCAAGTGATTTTAAAAGACTTTTTTTTCCTGCAGAAATGACACGTTGTGCAGGGACAGTTCTAAGCATGGGAAACGTGCACCCCTTTACAGGCATAATATAGACACCCCCCAGGTATGAAATTTAAAGGAATATTACTCTTTTATTGTTTCATTTTAATCATTATTAAAATCACTGCTCCTGAAAAAACTGCAGTTTTTAAAACTTTTTTTGCATTGATCCATGTCCCCTGGGGCAGGACCCAGGTCCCCAAACACTTTTAAGGACAGTAACTTGCATATTAGCCTTTAAAATGAGCACTTTAGATTTTGAATGTTCGAGTCCCATAGACTTTAATAGGGTTCTAAAGTTCACACAAAGTTTAGGTCTGTTCGCAGGTTCTGGAGCGAACTAAACCGGGGGGTGTTCGGCTCATCCTTACTGGGCACTAAGCCCATACATTCGACCCAGTTGGTCAGTGGCCCTGATATTCTTTTTATAGCATATGCATCTCTCCTGCAATACAAGTTCCCCTTTTCCACAATGCTTTATTTGTATGTTAGACTTCCAGGGATGTGATCACCCATCTCAAAGTTAAGAGTTCTTTTCATGGCCTGCATGTACCTTAGGCAAACGTATTCTTAGTCACTCAACTGTGGGGGTCATGCCCTGCAACAGACTTAGAGGTTACTTTATTCCCCTTCCTGGGCCCGGTGTCACTCGAGCTTCTCTGTATGTTTGGAGGGGCACTGGACCCAGAGGAGGGAACCTGGTGTAATGATTGTGATCCCAATTTTACCCGTTTTAAGGGCGTCCTGTTCATTATACAATGTTAATGTTTGTTTATTTTCTAGTGGCCGGACCATGGTGGACCCAGTGCACCTCCACCAGTCTCCGCAGGCAACTTGTTTGCTTCTAGGGGACGATTCGGAGATCCTGATTCAGGGAACTCCCAGATCTCCCAGGTTAAGGCAGGCCTATTCCTACCCTGGGGTGGGAGGGGACCAGGGGGCCCCCTGATTTTATTTATTTTTTTGAATCCATACTATAAGGTGTTTGAGTTTACATGCCTAATCTTCTTCTCCTCCTCTTCTGCTTACCTCCCTTTCTACTTCTCTGCCTTCTCTCTGACCTTTTCCAGGTTTTCCAGGAGCATCCGGTTTCTCTGCTCTGGGCCTCAAGCTTCAACTTCACTGATGGATCGGCTTCACCACTCATGCTCTCCATCGGGAAAAGGTAGGTCACGCACCATTTCAGCGATGTTTTCACCTCTGATCCATGGCTAACACAAATAAGACAGACACCCCTAAACGTAGCTGCAAAAATGTCCTGTGTGCATTAGGATCATGGTGAATGTCCTATCTATACACTTTGCTATACACAACATACTGTCAGATTAAAAACCATGTACTGCTCTATTTTGTATACACCATACCACAAATAATCATAGTGTTGTCATATTAATAGACAGAAATTATTTATAATCTGGGAATTTTGAAATTCACCCCATTCAATGAACAGGCATACTTTCGCTAGTAAAATATAAACACAGACTGTTTAATAAGCTTGGATTATTTACTTTCATGTGTTTAAATCAATTTACTTCAAATGCACATTGTAAACGAGTGAAGGATGTGTTTCCAAAGTATTTATTCACTGTGTCCAGCTCCATCTAGCTGGCCTAGAGCAGAGGATTAGTGGTGGTAGCAATGGCTTGAAGAACCATATCAATGCATCTTTGTCTCTTTGCTTTTTTTTAAACAGCTATCAAATAATGCAGACTAAAATAAAACAAAGAAACTGTGGTGCTATTAAAGTGTTACTGAACCTAGGACCCTGCATTCACTATATCTGGACTCCCACAGTACACAGAACATGGAAACGCAATTATTTTAGTAAATATAAACTGATAAATACCTTTTCTCATGAGCATCTAATAGCAGTCTTGTGACTTCTATCAGTGTCTGGTTAAAGCTTGTAGGAGGAGTTTTCATTTTCCTCTGATTGTCCTATGAGGCTGCAGGACCCCTGACCATCTGATCCATACATGGATTAAAATTCAGCCGGTTTAGCAGGGACCAGCCGGTTTAACAGAAATCGATCTACTAATCAACTTCTGTTCAACTGCCCCATCTGTATATTTTCATCAGCTCAATCAGCTCAGTAGGCAATAGACTGCAGTGCTGCTCTGTGTATTCTGATGACAGGGAGACTTCCCTGCTGTCAGAATACAATGACACAGTGGGAAGGATCCAAATCAAATGTATGGATGGGGGAATTAGGTCAGTTTTTTTTCATTCAACCTACTGGTTGAATGAAAAAAAAAATGGATCCATTTTAGGCTAGCTTTACTCTGTGCCTTTTCAACCCAATTTGGACCTAGAGAATGCTAGGAGTTTCTGTACATGTGTTTATTCATTAGACTAATCGGGGCTACACAATTTCAGTTTTAAAAATTGTTTTCTTTTTTTAGTAAATTCAGGTCAATGGAAAATATTGCATTCAAACACTGTAATTTATTAAGTAGCCATCAGATGGAGCTCTCTCTGCTTTTTGGATGTTTTCCAGACTCCATATTTTCTCTGTTGAAAAAATACTGTTTACAGAGCTCAATAGCTTTAGCCGAAATGTATACACACAAGTAAATGAGTCAGAGGAGTGGCTGCACGCCCACAATCCCCATCTCTGCCTTCCCTTTTAGATTGCTTTGTAGTCTTAATCACAGACAGAGAGTTTAACCCCTTTGCCCCAGCTGGCACCAACCCTTTAGGGGGTTTGCTGTGCCGGGGAGGCAGGGATTATGGCCATGTGACTGGCATGATTGGCTATCACGGTGGTCACATGATGGGACAAATCCAGATCGCAAACCATAATCGTGAACATTCTATGAGCCACCCACCTTATGGGAGCACGCAAAGGCGCTATTGCACACAAAAAATGTGGACGCTCGCCGCCAAGGCCCGGCCGCCAAGAGGACACATATTTGCGTGTGTTTGGTGCCAACTGGTTTAAAACCAAACAACTTCTGTTATGCTCTTATTAGAATTTCCATAATCCTCTAATAAATGCATGTCATGGATGTAATCTGTATTAATAAATATTGATTTGTATAACAAAACTTTTATATACAGTAAAAACAGATTTCTTCAGTTTAAAAATATATAAACTTAAAAAGTAATTAAAAAAAATTGGGGGAGAGAGGGATTTAGGGTAGTTTTTGAATCAAATTCTTTTGTGTTTTTTGCCCCCTCCCATGATGGCGGGGCATAGGTGATCACAAACGCATGCATAACGCAGCTCTGACACGAGACTAAAGCCTTACAAAGTTTTGTCTGTGGTAATATAGAACATGATAGTAGGGAAAATGGCCAATCGTAGAGAAGAAAGTGGCCTCAGCCACATCCTGGACAGTTAACAATTATGCCTTGTACACACGGTCGGAAATTCCGACGGAACAGGTCCGATCGGATTATATTGTCCGAAAATCCGATCGTGTGTGGGCTCTATCGGACTTTTTCCGTCAGAAATTCCGCCGGAAAAAATTTGAGAGCTGGATCTCAAATTTTCTGCCCAAAAAATCCGATCCGACTTTTTCCGATCGTTTGTAGAGAATTGCGATCAGACAAAGTGCCACGCATGCTCAGATCAAATTACGAGACCAAAGCTATTGGCTACTAGTCCCGTCGTAACGAACTAACATCATCACGTTCCGAACAATCTGATTTTCCGACAACTTTGTCCGACCGTGTGTATGCAACACAGGTTTCAGACAAAATCTGGCGGAAAAAATCTGACGGATTTTGTGGTCGGAATGTCTGACCGTGTGTACAGGGCATAACATTCCTTTGGTGTGAGTCAACTAAGGTAATACCATACTTATGTCCTTATATGTCTTTTATGGCCCCTTAACCAGGGCTTGAAATGTATTATTCATTATTTTTACACACGCCCATACGCGGCCCAATACTCGCGGAATGCAGACCACCTCAGATAGGGTAATGAATGGCCAATGTGAAACAACTAATGAAGAAGGCGCAAACACCTAGTGCAGTGATGGCGAACCTTGGCACCCCAGATGTTTTGGAACTACATTTCCCATGATGCTCATGCACTCAGCAATGTAGTGGAGCATCATGGGAAATGTAGTTCCAAAACATCTCGGGTGCCAAGGTTCGCCATCACTGACCTAGTGCATTACCCAATAAATGTTTTATTCAAAGACAATATAACCATTAGTATTACGGGTTGCTGATGACGGTGGGAGAGCTGGAGGCCCCGCCATACATCAGAAAATGGGAAGTAGAATTGGGAGCACAATGCGAGCAGGACACAATAAGTAAAATAATGAGACTAACACACAGTTCGGCAATAGACAGCAAAACAGCGGAGATGAACTATAAATGCCTTACCAGATGGTATAATACACCAGATAAGTTGGCGAAATACCAGCCGGGAAGATCAGCGGAATGCTGGCGTGGGTATAAAACCAAGGGAACAATGGCACACCTATGGTGGGATTGCCCAAAAATTAAAATCTACTGGGGGCAGATTCTACAAATAATAAGTGAAATAACCAAAATAAGACTGAAAAGAGATCCTTGGATTATATTATTCCATGCTACTAAGAGTAATATAAATAATTATCAAGAAACAATAATTCCTCACCTCCTTAACGCAGCGAAAAAATTAATTCCCAAAAATTGGCAGGAAATGGAAATTCCACCAATATGGGAGTGGGTAGATACGGTTGAAGCAATATATAAGATGGAAAAACAAATCGGAGGAGAGGATCAGGAAAGAGAAGCGGTCAAAAAAAAAATGGAAATGCTGGAAAGATTTTAAGATAGACTGGAGTTATGCAGAGCACTTAAGACCATAAACATTACCCATAAGGAGATGAGGAACAAGAGGCAGGAGGGGAAAACACTGACATATAAGGAGGGGATAGGGAGGGGGTGGGAGTAGGGGGAGAACAATAAAGTGTTATGAGAAATAAATGTATAATATTTTATGACAAAAATGAATATCTATCGAAGATAGTGAAAAAAAAAAAAGGGAATATATAGTTTATGCCACAATGATGTGAATTATATAAAGAGACAATATTGAACGGAAAGTTGATTTATGTCTCATTGGAGAAATTCGCTGATGTGTGCAAAAAAAAAAAAAAAAAAAAAAAAAGAACCATTAGTATGCGGAGCAGAGCTTTGAGGAAGGGGCTGCGACCCGGAAACACGTCAGCTTTTTAGTATATGGGAGGTTGTTGGAGCATTTGAACCTTACACCACATGGAATCTTTCAGCTTACATGTTGTTAATATGCATTCTATTGGTTATATTGTTTTTGAATAAAACATTTTTTGGCTAATGCACTAGGTGTTTGCATCTTCACCATCTGTTGTCTTTGTAGGTTTACCAATACATTATATTATAGTCTGTTGCAGCCCGTCCATTAGGCACATGGACACCCCTGATCAACATGTAGGGCACCGGACACATGGATTTCAATGGGGGAGGGGGGTTTGAAGCATGTGATTGAGCCAGATGCTTAAAAAAATGGTAGGCTTGGGGTGCAGATTGTAACACTGATTCTCCTCCCAGCCACTCGGTAAGCGGGTTGTGAGACCCATCACCCGATTGGCCGAAAAGGAGGGAGGAGACACAGGGAAAGCGAGGAAGCAGCCACAGAGAACAGCCTGGAGAGAAGCCAATACCGCCCACGGCCTGGAGCACTACCCGCGAGATGGGGTATGTGCGGAGCCCCGACCGGCTGTCTAACCCACCCTGGGGGGGTGCCGCCCTTGACCTGGCCAGCTGATCTGCCAGCTGTATGACCAGGGTAAGTGGTGGGTACCATCATTGACCCGACCGACTCGTAGCAGGGAAGGGGGTTGTGGCGGGTGGATAATTTGCCACCCCCACCAAAAAAAACAGACCACTGATTATAGTGTATCTATAACTTTTATTGTTCCATTTGTTTTGGGTAGGTGTCAATGGGTTGGCAGCAGTGTGCGAATAAGTGTGGTTGAGACATTCGATTATGAGCTTCTTCAGAGGCGAGGAGCTGTTTTTTATGTACTCTGTAGAGCACTACATAATATTTCAGCTCTATAAAAGTACAGTATATACTGTAAATGACACTTTCTGAGCAGACCCAGAATGTTATGTTTTTTCCAGAAGATGCTGAATATTATTTTATCTCCCAGTGGGCTTAGAAATGCAATCAGGGAGTCAATGAAAGGCTTTTGTACTTGTTGAAAATGAATGTGGAAATTTTCCCGAGAGTTTTATACAAAATCTGAAAAGCAGAAATGGATAACTAGCTATGATGCAGGCTTACTTGTGAAAGCAATGACAAAAGTAATAACTCTATACAAAGTTAAGGCTTTTTAACATTCTATCACATTTCAGTTTACTACAGTTAGGTTAGTTAAAACTACAACACTGGCAAACAGCCAATTAAACAGCAGAAATACAGTTTTTCCTGTCAAAAGGATTATTAACAACTTCAGAACCGGAAGACTATACCTCCTTCCTGACCAGAACATCTTTTGAGATACGGCACTGCGTCGCTTTAATTGACTATTGTGCAGTCGTGCAACACTTTACCCAAACAAAATTGATGTCCTTTTTTTCCCCACAATAGAGTTTTCTTTTGGTGATATTTGATCACCTCTGCGGTTTTTAATTTTTTGTGCTATAAACAAAAAAAGAGAGACAATTTTAAAAAAAACACAATATTTTTTTGCTATAATAAATATCCCAATTAAAAAAAAAAATACATTTTGCTCAGTTTAGGCCTGTATGTATTTTCTATATATTTTCAGTAAAAAAAAAAAATCGCAATAAGCGTATATTGATTGGTTTGTGTAAAAGTTATAGTGCCTACAAAATAGGTTATTGAGTTACGGCATTTTTATTTTTTTGTTTTTATACTAGTAATGGCGTCAATCTGCGATTTTTATTGGGACTGGTACATTGCGAGGGACAGATCGGGCACTTTTGACACTTTTTTGAAACCATTGGCATTTATATAGCGATCGGTGCAATAGCCATTGATTATTACTGTATAAATGGCACTGGAAGGGAAGGAGTTACCACTAGGGGGTGTTCAAGGGGTTAAATGTGTTCCCTCACTGTGTGTTCTAACACTGGAGGGAATAGGACTTACTGGAGGAGGAGACCGATCGGTGTTCCTATATACTAGGAACACACAATCTCTCTCCTCTACCCTGACAGAAAGTGTATTTGTGTGTTTACACACACAGATCCATGTACCTGCTCTGTCACGAGTGATCGCCAGTGCCCACCGGACATCGTGCATCGGCACCTTTAGTAATGCGGCTGTGTGCATGTGCCCCCTATACTGGCGGGAAGCGGAGGACATCATATGACGCCGCCCAGGATGGGAGATCTGTGGATGTCATTTGACCATACGCCGGGAATGAAGTTGTTAATTATTATTTATCCTGACATCATCTGCCCCCCTCCACCTCATCCAATAAAAGAACAGTTTAAATTCTTTGAAGAAAAAATACAAGATGTTCTCTGATTGGTGGTAGTGCAGAGGCGGAGCTGCTCAAACAGGACTTGGAAGACTTTAAGCCATTCAAAAAGGACACTGTATGATCTGCATTATGTTAAACGCTACCTCCTCTAAGCAGTTCTATATGAACAAATGGGAAAAGAGATATAACTGAGACCTGGGAAGTGGAGGATCGGTGTAAAGTGGCACAGTATGCTTCTAAATCACTTATCAACATCTCACTGATTTAAGCAAATTATAAAGTACTGTTAAGATGTTACATGGTGCCAGTGAGACTGGCATCAGTGTGTCCCAGGAGCCTCCCTGCTGCGGAATGGAGAGCATGATGTTTCACAATTGGTGGACCTGCCCAAAGGTCAGAAGATTTTGGATCCGCACCTATAATTTTATATATTCGCTTACCCAGTTGAACCTTAAGTCACCTATACAGGCACTTCTGGGGTGCCCGGTGGAGGGGGACACCAGAATACAAAAGACTGCTTGTAACATTCATCTTCCCGGCAGCTAGAATCGCCATCTCCAGATCATGGAAATCTCCTACAATCCAGTTCAGCCTAGTTAAGTCTAAACTGTCCTGGATCATGGTGAATGGATGCCTTTCGGCGGTCCTAAATGATAAAATTGCCTTTTTTGATAAAACCTGGGACCCATGGATTAAATATCTCTTGGATGCCACATAGGACATTTACATTACAGTCGTCTCTACAGGCTAGAGTGCCCACCTGTCTTTGTACTGTTCTTTTACTTTCCTACTCTTCTTTCTTTCTTTCCCTCTTGTTCTCAAAGGCCTCTTGGCCAAATGGAGTATATTATGGTACATTATTTACCCATTTCGCTACATAGGGTATGTGCTGTGGGATGAGGATACCTGGGACGCTGCTCATTTCCACTGGTTCCTCATTCATTGGACCCTAGTAGAGGGATTGATTATCTGTCAGGAAACTGCAGCACCATCCCCATCTCCTCCCCCCTGCGACTAGTGGTTGTGGGGAGAGATTAAATGTGATTGGGCAGGAGAAGGTATATTTTTGTTGTGCAAATTTTGGACCATTATGAGTTCTGGGCATAGAGTAAGTTATTTTGACCATATGGTGCATTTCTACATTAAGATTTTTGTATTCTGATGCACAACTCCGGTCCAATATTTGTAGTCAATGTACCTGTTGAGTGTTACTACTTTCTGATAATTCCTAATATAAATCATTGAAGAAGAAACGGGACACTTTATGTAGCCCCAACTACTACTACTGTGGTTTTCAGCATCCCCAGGAGCATTTCACATATAAGATATTACTACATGCCATTCTGGATGTACAGTATATTGGCAATAAAGATCATTCTTGTAGTTCTGCTTAAATAAAAACTCTTGTAAGGCCGTTCTTAACCCGAGTATGCCCACATGATACCCTCTTTTTCCAGCGGAGACCAGTGATTTTCCACTGTAGCCAAAGCCTGCCAAATTGGTCTTGCCATCGCTCCTTGCCAAGCGATGCCATGATGCCACCACTTGAAATCTTCTGGAGCCTGTGAAGACCCTACTTACCCTTCTCCTCTGGGCATTTCTTATTGTCAATGATAAGCAACCACATCACCATTGGTTTATGTGCATACCCTCCCATACCACAAGCCTGAAGCAAAATGGCTCAGGACCCCGCCTCTGTAGTGACTGTGGTTAAAATCTCAGGCATTTAGGTAGGTTTTTCTTTATAAATTATAGATTAACCACTTGCTTAGCTTACTGGGCACTTAAACCCCCCTCCTGCCCAGACCAATTTTCAGCTTTCAGCGCTAATGCACTTTGACAATTGCGCGGCCATATAACACTGTACCCAAATGACATTTTTATCATTTTTTTCCCACAAATAGAGCTTTCTTTTGGTGGTATTTAATTACAGCTGGGAGTTTTATTTTTTGCTAAGCAAACAAAAAAAGATGCAAAATAAAAAATCATGTTTAATAGTTTGTTATAAAATTTAGCAAACAGCTAATTTTTCGCCTTCATTGAAATGCGCTGATAGGCGGCACTGGTGGGCGCTGATAGGCGGCACTGGTGGGCGCTGATAGGCGGCACTGGTGGGCACTGATGGGCACAGATAAGGCGGCACTGATGGGCAAATATGGGCACAGATAAGATTGCACTGTTAGGTGGCACTGTTGGGTGGCACTGTTGGGTGGCACTAAGGGACACTGATAGGTACCACTGATAGATGGGACTGATGGGCACTGATAGGTGGCTCTGATAGGTGGCACTGCTGGGTGGCACTGATGGGCACTAGTAGATGACTATGATGGGCACGGATATGTGGCACTGAGGTGCAGCACTGCTGAGGCAGATTGTGGGCACTGATAGGTGGCAGATTGTGGGCACTGATAGGTGGCACTGTGGGCACTGATTGGTGGCACTGTGGGCACTGATTGGTGGCACTGTGGGCACTGATAGGTGGCACTGTGGACACTGATGTGTGGCAATGTGGGCACTGATGTATGGCACTATGGGTGGCACTGCTGGGTGGCACTTTTATTAATAACTGGCTGGTACTGGCAGGGGGCAGGTGGGCACTGATAAGTTGGCCGGCTCTGCTTTGTCACATGATCAGCTGTCATTGGCTGGCAGCTGATCACGTGGTAAGGGGTCGGGATCGACCCCTTGCTCGGATCCGTGATCAGGCGAGTCTCATAGACTCGCCGATCACAGAGCGCGCCACGCGCACCCCTCAGGGGGCGCACAGGCCGCTCGTGCATGGGGCGACGTCAATAGACGTAGTGCCGGCAAAGCAGGTCCGCGCTGTAGCCGTCATTTGGCTATAGCGCGGATCTCTAGTGGTTAAGGGAGCTTGGCATAGGCTATTTTTTTCATCCAACATCATTGCCTGACCTCACAAATGTGCTTCTGGAAGAATGGTCAAACATTCCCATAGACACTCCTAAACCTTGTGGACAGTCTTCCCAAAAGAATTGAAGCTGTTATAGCTGAAAAGGCTGGGCCAACTCAATATTGAACCCTGCGGACTAATGCCATGTACACACGATCGGACAGTCCAACAACAAAATCCATCGGATTTTTTCCGTGGCTCAAACTTGTCTTGCATCCACACGGTCACGCAAAGTTGGTCGGAAATTCAGAATGTCAAGAACGTGGTGGCGTACAACACGTACAATGACCTGAGAAAAATTAAGTTCAATAGCCAGTGTTGCTCTTCTGTTTGATTGTGAGCATGCGTGGCACTTTTTGTGCGTTGGAATTGTCTACACACGATCGGAATTTGCACAAATGGATTTTGTTGTCGGAAAATTTTAGATCCAGCTCCCAAACTTTGTGTGTCAGAAATTCCGATGGAAAAAGTCAGATGGAGCCTATACACGGTCGCAAGTTATGACGACAAGCTCCGATCGTACATTTTCCGTCGGAAAGTCCAACCGTGTGTACAGGGCATAAGACTGGGATGCCGATAAAATTCATGTATGTGTAAAGGCAGGTGTCCTAATATTTTTGACAATATAGTGTATTTGTGATTGTTGCGCAGATGCTTGAAATATTCACACAGCAATGTTTTATATTAATAGACCGCTTGGTGTTTTCTTGATATTTTTCTGGCGTTCAGACTAAAATGTTTATTTCTGTTTGCTTGCTCTGGGGGTCTGGTGTTCCTCTCCCTGTTGGATGTCTTATGTATTTTATATTTTAGAAAATTCAGAAAATGTGAGAATGTCGTTGCTGGAAATGGAGAATACTCCTTTGGGGGAAAACAGAATGCACCAGAACTGAGAATAATGCCGCATACACACAAGCAGACTTTTCGAGGGACTAGGTCCGACGGTCTTTCCGACGGACTTTCGGCGGAGTTCTGACGGACTTTCCGAATTAATGGACTTGGCCACACACAATCACACCAAAGTCTGATGGATTCAAATGTGATGACGTACGACCAGACTAGAATAAGGAAGTTCATAGCCAATAGCCAATAGCTGCCCTAGCGTCGGTTTTTGTCTGTCGGACTAACATACACACGAACTGATTTCTCGGTCCGGCGGAGTTCCGGTGGAAAAATGTAAAACATGTTCTATTTCTAAAGTCCGCCGGATTTTTGGCAAGCAAAGGTCCGATGGAGCCCACACATGATCGAATTGTCCGACTGACTCGTTCAGTCGGACCTTTACTGTCAAAAAGTCTGGTCGTGTGTACGCGGCATTAGGCGAAGGTAGTGGTGGGTGAAGCTGGAAAGTCTAGTAGCAGGGGAGGGGGTTCTTGCCACTAAAGTCCTTATGAGGCATTAGAAGTCAAAGTATGATTTAGCTAACCAGAGTCGTTCCATAACTAAGATATCAGGACAGGGCGGATTGACCCTTTAACAGCAGTATGATGTACATACAGTTGCTGGGCAAAATCCTACCTGAATCAAACAATGATAGTGCATGATCTTTGCTACAAAACAAAACCGTAGCATTGATGAAGGGACATAAAACTAAACCATGCTTCAATGAAAAGCAATGAACGGGGATGACAACGTAAAACAAAGCATTTTTCTGCCGGTTAATTGTCTGAATAATTATCCTCCTCTTTATTATAAAGATAAGGGGTCTTACTATAATGCATTGGCTTGAAAGAAAATTCCTCTTGTTACACTGGACAATCTGTTTCCATGACAGCGCTTATTAGTAACTGCAAATGGACTTGCCTTATAATTGGAGAAGCTTCTTAGGTTTTTATATTATTATGAATGCATTTGGAATGCATTCCCAGTGTTATTAAACCTAAATTGTGATTTGAAATTTAAAGGAAACTTTTCATGAGCGGCATACAAGGACAGCCATTGCACGTCTCCTAAAATGTGCTTCTTGATTGGTTCCAATGGTTTCCATACTTTCTGAGTCACTGATCAGGAACAAGAGTTTGGACTTCGCACTTCACTGGCTGCATGCTTATTCTGATTCAGTGATTTGGAAAACAATGAAGCCTGAGGATCTTCATAACAACCGACAAGTAACATTTTCTGAAGGTCGGCAATGGTAGTTCCTGCCTTTTTCATTATGACAGGGATATTTTAAAGTGGTTGTAAAGGCAAAAGGTTTTGTTTTACCTTTTAAAGTACTTGTAAAGGTACAATTTAACCACTTCAGCCCCAGAAGAATTTACCCCCTTGCTGACCAGGCCATTTTCTGCGATACGGAACTGCATCAATTTAACCGACAATTGCGCATTCGTGTGAAGTTGTACCCAAACAAAATTGATGTCCTTTTTTCCCCAGCTTTCTTTTGGTGGTATTTGATCACCTCTGTGGTTTTTATTTTTTGTGCTATAAACAATAAAAGAGCGACAATTTTGAAAAAAACACTCTGGGGGATTATTTACGAAAAGGCAAATTCACTTTGCACTGCAAGTGCACTTGGAAGTGCAGTCGCTGTAAATCTAAGGGGTAGATCTGAAATGAGTGGAAGCTCTGCTGATTTTATCATCCAATCATGTGCAAGCTAAAATGCTGTTTTTTATTTTACTTGCATGTCCCCCTCGGATTACCAGCGACTTTACTTCCAGCTGCCCTTTAAGTGCACTTGCAGTGCAATGTGGATTTTCCTTTAATAAATAACCCCCAATATTTTGTACTTTTTGCTATAATAAATATCCCCAAAAATGTAAAAAAAAATTAAAAATTTCCCCAGTTTAGGCCGATATGTATTCTACAAATTTTTGGTAAAAAAAAATCGCAATAAGCGTATATTGATTGGTTTGCTCAAAAGTTGTAGCATTTTTTTTTTTACTAGTAATGATCAGAGCTAAAAAAAAGCCACTGATTACTGTATAAATGTAATTGGCGGGGAAGGGGTTAACACTAGGGGGTGATCAAGGGGTTAACTGTGTTCCCTAGGAGTGTTCTAACTGTGGGGGGGGGGGCTGACTAGGGGAGGAGACTGATCAGTGTTCCTACTTAGTAGGAACACACAATCTGTATCTCCTTCCCTGAGAGAACCAGGATTTGCGTGTTTACATACACAGATCCCCGGTTCTCGCTTTGTCATGAGCGATCGCGAGTGCCCGGCGGTCATTGTGACCGCCCGACATGCTTTGGGCACGTGCGCCTGCTAAAGCGTCTTAAAGAGCTGAAGTACAGCTACGACGGCAGTATAACTGTGGCAGCTTGTCCAGAATCGGTTAAGAAAAATAACACACATGTCTATACTTACCAACTCTGTGCAATAGGATTGCAGAGAGCGGCCCAAATCTCCTCTTCTCAGGTCCTCCGCTGCCACTCCTGGCCCCTCCTCTCTGTCTAGTGCCCCCATGGGAGCATGGCGTGATCATGGCTAGATCGAATGAGCATGGCATGGCTAGATCGAATGAGGTTTCAGGTAAGTAGAAGGGGGGTGAGGGGGGATGTTGATGCCTAAAAGTTTTTTTACTTTAACCGATTGCCTCCCACTGGCCATCATATGACAGACAGGCGGCGCGGCTTTTGTTCTGGGCGGGCGTCATATGATGTCCGTCCATTTAAACAGGGAATGCGCACGATCGTGTGCGCGCATCCCTGTACCTTCGGTGGCGGCGTTTCACGGAGACATCGCTCGTCACCGAGGGGGATGAACAGCCATTGGGAATGGCTGTTTACCACGTGATTAGCATGATGAAGTCACAGCCGATCACAAGTGGTCCCGCCTCACTTTGTACGGTGCATGATCGCGAGCTCACTGCACGTGCACATTGATGGTGGCATGTTCGCACTGCTCGTCACCGTCGCTGGTAAACAGCCATTGGCCGGTGGCTGTTTACTACATGATCGGCTGTGATCCTTTCACAGCCGATAACTAAATGTCAACAAACCGCAGTAGCGAGATGCTACCGGGTTCTCTTTCTCACACACCGATCAAGATTTTGCCAGTCATCTGCTTCCACTTCCACTTGGATCATTTAAATTATGGGTACCCAACCGCTGGCCCACGTCCCACATGTGGCCCGAGGCATCCTCTGATGTGGTCCATCACCTCCTGCAGGGCCGGATTAACATAGGGGCTATTGGAGCTGCAGCTCCAGGCCCCTTTCTCAAGATAGGCCCATTTGCCAAAAAAAAAAAAAAAAATCAAAAAAAAAAAAAAAAAAAGATCGACTTTGAGAATTGTAGCTCGGCGATCAGGAGTCACAGAGACCCCACCTTTGGGGGGTAGGTAGCTAAAGACCCACTCCAGCACTGGTTCAAATATGGGGCTGCTATCATCTATGGTTCCGGAGATACAGGGCTCCTTGCGCAGCCTGTCAGAAGCTGCATACAGAGCGACAGTATAAATACAAGCTGGAACACTCTGCAGCAGACGGAGAGGATGAACTCACAGTGCTTATAATAATTATTTGTAGATAACTTATGATTAACCCCTTGCCACCCAGGCCCATTCTGAGACTTCTCTCCTACATGTAAAAATCATCATTTTTTTTTTGCTAGAAAATTACTCAGAACCCTCAAACATTATATATTGTTTTTTATTATATATTGTTATATATTGTTTTAGCAGACACCCTATGGAATAAAATGGTGGTCTTTGCAACTTTTTATGTTATACGATATTTGCGCAGCAATTTTTCAAACTTTTTTTTGGAAAGAAACTGTTTCATTCATAAAAAAAAAAAACACTAAAGTTAGCACGATTTTGCTTTACATTTTTTACAGGTTACATGTTTAGAGTTACAGAGGAGGTCTAGTGCTAGAATTATTGTTCTCGCTCTAACGATCATGGCGTATGTAACCTGTGTGTATCTGGCTCTGATACTAACCAGTGCCTACCCAGGGACTGACTAGTATCTCTCCCCAGCCTGTCCCCACACACCCTCTCACCTGCTGACCTGTGAATGGGGCAATCACTCCCGCAGTGTTATTGTGTTCTGCCAGTCAATACAATGATTAGTGTTGCTAACTATAGCTGGCAGCACTGATTGTTTTGGGGAAAACCTGACAGGCTGGTTGTACTCAAGTTGGTTAATAGGTTGACTTGTGTAAAACCAGCTAGCCCATACATAGATCGACTATGGCTGGTCTCTGCTTAATTGGTGTAATTTCAATCCATGTCTGGCCCACTTAACCACTACGCAGTCCCTAAACATCCTTCCACAAACCTTTACATTTTTCCTTCCCAGATTACTTCATCCTCCTCTCCTATACATAGTGCCCACTGTCATACTCTCCACACTTCTCTCCTATACATAGTGCCCGCTGTCATACTCTCTACACTTCTCTCCTATACATAGTGCCCGCTGTCATACTCTCTGCACGTCTCTCCTGTACATAGTGCCCGCTGTCATACTCTCCACACTTCTCTCCTGTACACACTGCTCACTGTCATATCCTACAAACTCCTCTCCTATACATAACGCCCGCTGTCATATCCTACACACTCCTCCTGAATGAATGAATGAATGAAATACTTATATAGCGCACAATGCGAACTGAATCGCCTCTAGGCGCTGTGGCGAGCTTTGATCATCTGCTAAAAGAGGAAGGTCTTGAGTTTTTTCCTAAAAGCCAGGTGATTTTCTTCCAGGCGGATGTTTATTGGTAGAGCATTCCATAGCCGAGGCCCTTGGACAGCGAATCTCCGATCCCCCTTGGATTTATACCGGGCTTTGGGCACGAGGAGGAGGTTTTTGTTGGCTGATCGAAGACTGCGGTTTGGTGTGTAATGATTTATTTTCTCCATTAGGTATTGCGGAGCTTCTCTATGCACGCATTTGTGGGTGAGGCAAAGGGTCTTGAACGTGATCCGATTTTTTACGGTTAGCCAATGTAAGCTCCTCAGTGAAGGAGAAATGGATTCCCAGGGTTTTTTTCCTGTTATCAGCCTTGCCGACGTGTTTTGGATCAGTTGTAATCGCGCAAGTTGATATTGTGGTAATCCTATGTAAAGCGAGTTTGCGTAGTCCAGTCGTGAATTAATGATTGTTCCAACTACCACTGCTTTGTCATTCTTTGGGATAAAAGGGATGAGTCTGCGAAGCATGCGCAGCAGATGGTGAGATCGACTGACTACTGCTCCTATTTGCGCATCCATTGACATTTGTGCGTCTAAAATAACCCCGAGACTCTTCGCTTTGGTCTTTGGGGAGATAGTCTGCCCAAAGACGGTTGGTGGAGACCAGGAGGTTTTGGTTGCGGGCTTATGATTTGGGTGTAAGATAAGAAGCTCTGTCTTTGATTGGTTCAGCTGGAGGGAGTTGGTGGTCATCCAGTCCTCTATTGATTTGAGGCAGTTTTCAAGTTGTTGTTGGTGATCTTTTTTTCCATTGATCCGGAAATAAAGTTGCGTGTCGTCAGCGTAAGAGTGGAAGCAGAGATCTGAGCATCTGATGATTTGAAGGAGTGGGCGAATGTAAATGTTGAAGAGAACGGGTGACAACGGAGAGCCTTGAGGGACTCCGCAGGTGACTGCCCGAGTTTCGGAGAGGAATTTTCCTAGTTTCACTGTCTGTGACCGATTTCCTAGGAAGGACGCGAACCAATGGAGATCTATGTCTTGGACTCCGGCTACTTCTGTGAGGCGGACGAGTAGAGTATTGTGATCTACTGTATCAAACGCTGCACTTAGGTCTAGCAGTACGAGGAGACACGGCTCTCCGTCATCTGCCGCTTCGAGGGCGTCATCCCAAATCTTGAGGAGAGCTGTTTCTGTTCCATGACCCGGGCGGAAGCCTGATTGCAGCGGGTCCAGGAGTTTGTGAGTATCCAGGTGAAGTTGTAGCTGATGTACTACAGCTTTCTCCATGATCTTAGAAATGGTGTTGAGGCTTGTAATTGGCCTACGGTTGTTTGGATCCTGAGGGTCCAGGTTTGGTTTCTTGAGTAGAGGTTTGACGATGCCTTGTTTGAGGATGCTGGGAACAATCCCTTCGTGGAATGATCGGTTTATGAGGTGGGTTATGGTTGGAGCCACGATATCGGAGCATTCTTTCAGTAGTTTTGTGGGGATGATGTCAATAGGTGAGGTACTGTCACGCAGTTTATTAATGATGTTTTTTGCGGTGTCTACGGTAATTGGGGATAGTGAAAATTTCGGCGGTTGCGGTATGTTGGTGCAGACATCCTCTTTATGTATTTGCTGGCTGGGGTCGGATGTTTTCTTCTGACAAATTGTTTCCCTGATGGTTTTGACTTTATCGATGAAAAAATCTGACAGTTTGTCACAGTAATCCTGGGATTCGCTTTCTGGGGGTTCTAGGCACACCGGATTCATTGATTGATTAACCAGTTTAAACAGTTCCCGTGGTTGGTTTGCGGCCGTTGAGATTGTATATGAGAAGTGGTCCTTTTTGGCTTTGAAGATTGCTTTCCGATAATTCTCTGTCAGACCTTTGTAGTTAAATAGGTTTTCCTCGGTGGGATTTCTTCTCCATGTTCTTTCCGCTCTTCTGCGTTCTTGCTTTAGTACGGAGAGGGAGCTATTAAACCATCCAGCATTTTTCTTCCTGATGAGAGCCCTGCGTTTTGGTGCTACCGAGTCTGCTGATTGCAGTAATGCCTTGTTCAGGGAGTTGAGTGTTTCCTCCGTAGAGTGGTTTAAGGTTATTGTAGATATTTTTTTGGACAGAGTGGTTTTGAAGGCTTCGGAGTACAGTTTTTTATGCGATCTGGTCCAGTGCGTTGTTACAGGTTTCCGTTTTGCGTTGGTGATGTTGGTAGTGATTTTGAATTTGATGGCGTGGTGATCCGTCCATGGCAGAGTTATGTTGTCGCATATGTTGACGTCGATGTTCTGTTTGAAAATGAGGTCCAGGGTGTGTCCTGACCCATGCGTGGGAGTCTTTATCAGTTGCTGTAGACCCAGTTCTTCTAGTTGATTGATGCAGGCAGTCGCGATGGGGTCTTTAGGCTCGTTTGCCCAAAGGTTGAAATCTCCGAGTGCCAGGAAATTTTTGAATTTTAGGGTGTGCATTGCAAAGGATTCCGTGAGGGGTGAAAGAAGATTGGACTTTTGTCCCGGTGGTCTGTAGCACAGTAGAATATGAGTGGTGTCATGGGGTGTTGGTTGAAAATGTAGCGTCAGGGTTTCCATAAAAGACACTGGGTTCTGAGATGATGGTTTAGTGAGATCCAGGTGACCTTTAAAGATCACTGCTAGGCCTCCTCCTTTTTTCCCTATCCGGTGTTCGGTTAGGATCCTGTAGTTTTCCGGCACCAATTCGGTGAGGATGGTGTTGCAGTCAGAGGTTAACCAGCTTTCGGTGATGAAGAGACAATCTACATTGTTCTCGATGATGAAGTCGTGTACTTCCAGTCTATGTTTGACTGCAGACCTGGCGTTAATCAAGGCACAATCTAATTGTAGTGGTCGAGTAGATGTCTTCCTGTGGTTGGGAGCTGCTTGTCGTCCGGTTTTTAATAGTTGTTCTCTTTGAAGTATTTTTTGTATGGAAGATGGCAATGTGGTGTTGATGTTCCTTAGTCTGTGCAGAACTTCAGCTGAGTATTTGAAGTAGCACATGGTTTGTGGATGCTGTTGATGGTACTATGGGCCTAAGATGATGATCCTGATCAGGGTATTGATCCTGAGGTGGGGCTAGGTATCAGACTTGCCGCCGTGCTTGAGGCTATTAGCGCGCAAGTTGATCAGGGGATGCCTATATGGATGCGGAAGGAGTTGTTGTATTCGGTTGCTGGCTGTTCCAGCTGCCTTTACTTAAGGTGGAGGTCTCCGCTTAGAAAAGAAGTCTGGCTGTGATCTGGAATAGTCGTCCTAGGATAGCGTAAAAAATGGAAAGGAGGCCGGAGGTAGGGGTATGCTAACCTATGGTTGTTCCAGAGGAAGGCAAAAAACCCCCTGACAGTAGCAGCCAAATGCACCAGTGGGGCAAAAATTCCTTCCTGATCCCCGTAGGCGGTCGGACAGAGTCCCTGGAACAATCACTGGGGGGGGGGGGGTGGAGGTGCGAGCTTACCTGGCTGCGGTTGTCCCCTTAAAACACTCTGATCCGGTGAATCTGGCTTGCTGTCAGCCTGACATTTCTGGAACGCTGTCTGGTTGCCCCTTGCAGTGGGATCTTTAAAATGGAGGGGAGGATGGATGTAGGATAGAGGTTAGAGACTCCTGTCTTAACTCCTGTTTTCAACTCCTGGTTATTAACTCTCCACTTTAGTTCAAAAAAATCCACTTATGTTCAGAAAATCCACATGCAAGCCACAATCAAGGAGCAAGCTCAAGGGGGAGTTTGTATAACTACCTTTATACACCTGTGAACAATTAACCCCTCCCCTAATTTGGGAGGAAGAAAGAGGGGAAAAAAAATGCTGTTTAAAAAGTGTCAGCAAAAAAGGTCTTTTCAAAACTGCTAGCAAATGTATCAAATAAAGGAGGGGAGAAAATAAAACACCCCCAAAAACAACACTTGCAAGCAGAAGCAGTCAAGCAGAAGCAGTCAAAGCACAACTCCTGGTTATTAACTCTCCACTTTAGTTCAAAAAAATCCTCTCTTGTAAATAGTGCCCACTGTCATACACTTCTCTCCTGTACATATTGTCCACTGTCATACCCTCCATACTCCTCTCCTATACATACTACTCACTGTCATACCCTCCATACTCCTCTCCTATACATAGTGCCCACTGTCATACCTCCAACACTTCTCTCCTATGCATAGCACCCACTGTCATACCCTCTGCACTCCTCTCCTGTACATACTACCCACTGTCATACCCTCCGCACTCCTCTCCTGTACATACTACTCACTGTCATACCCTCCATACTTCTCTCCTATACATAGTGCCCACTGTCATACCTCCAACACTTCTCTCCTATACATAGCGCCCACTGTCATACTCTCCACACTCCTCTCCTGTACATACTACTCACTGTCATACCCTCCATACTCCTCTCCTATACATAGTGCCCACGTCATACCCTCCCTCCACAATCTTCTCCTGTAATTACTGCTTACTGTCCTACTCTCCACACTTCTCTCCTGTACATAGTGCCCACTGTCATGCCCTCCACACTCCTGTACATATTGTTCACTGTCATACCCTCCACACTCTTCTCTTATACATAGTGCCCAATGTCATACCCTCTACACTCCTCTGCTGTGCATACTGCCCACTGTCATACCCTTCACACTCCTCTCCTGTACAAAGTGCCTTCTGCCATACCCTCTCCACTCCTCTCGTGTACATAGTGCCCACTGTTAGACCCTCCACATTCCTCTCCCTCACCTGCACATACTTCCCACTTGTATACCATCCATACTCCTCCCCTATGCCTCTTACCCACAAAAACTGTTCTTTAAAATTATACTGAATATCCTCAATGTTACCCAGCTCTAGAATGGGCACTTTTGTCAGTTCAACTAAAGGAAATCTCACAGTCCTCATATTTGTTCTGCCCCATTATTAGTACTTATTTCATTTTGTAATTACTATTGTGATGTATAGAGGAACACGGGGGATGTCAGCTACTATAAATATAGCACTTGTAAAGAAAAGCGTCCCTGAAAATATTTTTGAAATGTTGACAACTATGCACTTAGGCACTGCCCAAGGGCCACAGGGTCAGTAGGGGGCCCCATGAGAGGCTCGTGATATTAAAGCGGTAGTAAACTTTTCTAACATTACGACTTTTTAGAGGCCCTGGGGTAGGTTATGCCATAATGTACAAGTGTGCACAGCATATTAGCACATTAGGGTACACTTAAATTGTCAGACTGAGCCCTCCAGTGCTGTGCTGTGATCAACCGGCGGTGCCCGGGCACTTCTATCTTCACCCGGTCTTCCTTCTGGGTTCTGTGCCTTCGGTCACTTGCCTTGGCCAGGCTGCGTTGATGTCATTCCCATCCTCTCTCTCTCACCCCCCCCTTTCTCTCACATCCTCCCTCCCTTACCCCTCTTTCACCCCCCCTCTCTCTCTCTCTCTCTCTCTCTCTCTCTCTCTCATTCTCCCTCTCTCTCTTTAATTTAATTTGTTATCACAAAAAATAGTTTGCATTTTTATTTATTTATTGTTTATAAAAGGCCCCACCAAAATCCTCAGCACCAGGCCCATGATGTTCTTAATCTGGCCCTGACCTCCTGCTCTGGGATGGTGGGTCGGCAAGCCCAGATTGCGGGTTCCCGACCCGCAATCCCCGAGCATCAGCGGGAAGATTCAAGCCGGCGCTAGAGAAAGCAGAGCCCATGCTTCCTGTATAGTGCTGGCTTCTGTCTCAGGCTGAGTTATATGAAATGTACTCCGCCTGTGACCGTTCCCAGCGCAATACAGGAAGCTCCTGTCAAACTGATGACAGTTATAGGGGGATCAAGAACCAGCCTCCAGTACCCAGAAATACCAGCCAGCAGTACCCAATAGTACCTGCTAGTACCCAGAAGCACCACCCTGCAGTACCAATAAGTACCCACCAGTACACTGAAGAACTAGCCACCAGTACCTAGCAGTACACAGAAGCACCACTCAGCAGTACCAAAAAGTACCCACCAGTACACAGAAGTACCAGCCACCAGTACCTAGTAGTACCCAGAAGCACCACTCTGCAGTACCAAAAAGTACCCACTAGTACACAGAAGTACCAGCCAGCAGTACCCACCAGTACCCAGAAGTACCAGCCAGCAGTACCCACAAGCACAACCCAGCAGTATCAAAAAGTACCCAGAAGTTCCAGCCACCTGTACCCAGAAGTACCAGCTAGCAGTACCCACAAGCACCACCCAGCAGTACCAAAAATTACCCACCAATACCAGCCAGCAGTTCCCAGATGTACCAGCCAGCAGTACCCACCATTACCAGCCAGCAGTACCCACCAGTGTTCACCAGCAGTGCTTCCCAGTACTATCCAGCAGTACTAGCCAGCAGTACCCACCAGTACCAGAAAGCAGTACCCACCAGTACCAGCTATCAGTACCAGCCAGTGGTACCCACCAGTATCAGAAAGCAGTACCCACCAGTACCAGCCAGCAGGACCCACCAGCTGTTCTTACCCTGAAGGACAGCCAGCAGCAGCAACCAGCCATACCCGCCTAGCAGACAGCAGCAGCCACCAATACCTGCAGGAATCCTGAGGAAGAAGTGAAGATTGAGGTCAGTTAAGGTGCAGGTAAAATGCAGTGCATCAGTGTGAAAGCAGGCTTGGGCTCCTTTCGCATGATCACCTCTAAACTGAACTGCGTCCTTTTACACCCGCTTTTTAAGCAAATCTCCAATCCGATCTGCTTAAAAAAACAGAAGGTAATCCATCCCCTTCTGTTTGGGAAGATCCGAGGGCCCATAGAGTAGATCGGGCTGTGTCCCTGTCTGCTCTGCATACGCAGAGTGGACACAGACCTGTTATCTGCCTGCTCTGCTCAATGTGGCCCACGACCAGCTGCCAAGTCACTAAAGTGGCTCTCACTCTTCCAAAGGTTGGGCACCCCTGATTTAAATGGTCCGAGCAGAAGTTTGGCCCCCCCTTTGCCCACAACCTTCTGGACCCAGAAGGCTGTGGGACCATTCACAAAGCGTGGCTTGTGCAGTTGACTGTGAAGCTGCAAGGATTCACAGGCGGCTTCTCACACTAAAGATGCCAGCGCCGGGGACCTGAAGACCTTTGAAGAACCAGCTCAGGTGAGGACAGCACTGGATCATTGTACATGTAAATTTCCTTTTATTAATCACATTCCGTCCAATAATGTACCAGTAAGTATACCTCCCAACTTTCTGAGATAGGAATGAGGGACACCTATCAGCAAAAGTATGCAGGCATAGGACACACCCCTTGCCACGCCCCCTTAAAGGAGAATTGTACAAAAAACAAGATTGGTTAAACCCACAAGTGCTTTTTTTTACCAATACTATTCCTTTATATTGGCTTTTGGAATTTACAAATGCAGCAATTTAGAAATCAGATGAAAGATTTAGCTCTGGATAACACTTTTTGATAGATAAACGTGCATTTTATATACATTTATATAGATAAATGAGGGACAAAATGAGGGACCAATGAGGAGGAATGAGGGGCAGAGGGACATTGCTCCAAATCAGAGACAGTCCCTCAAAACCAGGGACAGTTGGGAGGTATGCCAGTAAGTCGCTGGACTTTAGGTGGTTATACCAGGATGATGCCTGCAGTGACTCTCTTCTAATAGCAACTGGATCGGCTCATCAGCTGCTCGGTTTCTATTACAAGCAGCAAGAGGGAACATTCCCTGGCCTCCCCTGCCTTCCTTGCCTCTCTTGGGCTCTCCCATCCCACCGGGAGACCCGAGCGACCAGCTGGCATGTCTGCCGGCCGGACTGCCGAACAACGCAGGGATCGGCTTTGATTGGCTGTTCGTTATAGTAAACAGGAAATGATAACATGACATCACTTCCAGTTTAAGCTGAAACTATCGGCGCCAGTTTTTGAAAATCTAAAGCATTCAGAAACACAGGTCTTGGTGTTTTTTATGAATGAAGTGCAGAGGAGGGATTTGGGGTCTTATAGACCCCAGATCTCTCCATTAAGAGGCCCTGTCACATGCCTATTGCTGTCACAAGGAATGTAAACATTAAAATAAAAGTGGTCAAAAAATAAAAAATTTTAACGTGCCCCCGTCCTTCCATGCCTGCGCGCAAATGAGGTAGTGCGCTTTGGTCCTGCATGCACGCAAGCAGCAATCGTCCGACACATATGAGGTATCGCCACGAACACCAGATCATGGCCAGTAATTCTAGTACCGGACCTCCTCTGTACATCTAAAGTAGTAACCTGTAAAGGCTTTTAAAGCATTGCCTATGTCTAGTGAAATGTACATTGCTTCTCGCTTTTGTATGGGTGTGCACAGTTTTAAGGCGTGACATGTTTGGTGTCTATTTACTCAGCCTAACTTAATATTTTATATTTTACAAAACAATTTAGTTATGTATTGTGTTTTTTTTTTTTTGCATTAAAATTTAAAAAAATATAGTTTTTTCCCAAATACCCTGTGGCATAAACAATTGCAAAACCCACCAATTATTTCTCTAGGGCAGTGATGGCGAACCTTGGCACCCCAGATGTTTTGGAACTACATTTCCCATGATGCTCAACTACACTGCAGAGTGCATGAGCATCATGGGAAATGTAGTTCCAAAACATCTGGGGTGCCAAGGTTTGCCTTCACTGCTCTAGGGCCTCTGCTTTAAAAAAAAAAAAAGGCATAATGTTTGGGGGTTCTAAGTAATTTTCTAGCAAAAAATACTGATTGTTACGTGAGAACAAAAACGGAAAAGAAAATGCCCGGACTGGAAGTAGGTAAAAGTCAGCAGCTACAGTATTTTGACTTTACATTTTTTGTTCATACTGTGAAGATCCTCTTTAAAAAAAAAAAAAATTTTTCCTGGAGTTAGATTTTAAGTCTTTTATTCCTTTACTATTCAGTGTAGGTATTTCTTTGTAGATATTATTAAGTCAAAATATTATTTTGCTCCTTCAGCATTATGGCATCATGCCCCCCAGAAAAAGTGGCATTTATAAACTTGCTATCTTTCTGATTACTTTTGCTAAATTTAGGATGATTTCCCATATGGAAATTGATACATCTCTAATGGATGAGATTATTATGGGAGGAAAAAACAGCATTTTTGCCACATAAATACATTTGAAAGTAATTTCTGTTTTTGTTGCTGCTCCATTTGCATGCCTGGAAGACTGAGGCAATGGACATGTGCTTTACATACACACATCAGAAACTCCAATTACATGCACACATCGATATCTAATTAGTTTGCTATTAACTGCCAGCTCAGCGCCTAAAAATCCTTTACAAGCCTGCTACATTATTGCAATCCTAATTAAGCGCTCAACAACTATTTCTCATTAATTACATGGTAAATAGATTTCTGATATGCATGTTAAACTTTTCAAGGGAGATCCATCAATTAGAAATGTTATTTTTTTATACTGTAAGCTGCTGTCAAAATTCAAAATCAAGCCTTGAACAGCCTTCTGGGAACACAGCCTATTTACGTGGACTATTATTAAGGCAAATTGTAGTGCACTAGACCTCTCCATCACTTAAAGTGATTGTAAACCCTCACCTTGTAAAACAACTTATTCAGATTAAAATAGAAATGAAAGGCAAAACATTTGTGTATAGATTTAAAAAAACAAAACACTATAAATACCTTTTTTTCCCTTTTTAAAAAGCGATCACATTCCCTCTGGTCTCAGCTGCATAAGAGCTGGGGGAAGAGAAACAGCAGTACACTGATCTTCCCAGTGAATGGCTGGGTATGGAGGGGGGGGTGGGGGGTAATGTCAGGAAAGTCTGCCCATTGGAGGAGAGCACATTGAAGGAAAAAAGAGAGAACCCATGGGAAATGGGGCTTTTTAAGTGCTCAAAGGGTGAATAAATCAATATAACAAAATAATAGAAAATCACATAATTTTTTATTATACAGAATGATTTAAAAGAAAAAACAGCAGGAGTGTAGGCTCCATTCATGAATACCAAATACTAGACAGATATCCACTATAACCATCTGTGTTTGACTGGATGGTGCCAGTTGATTTTTTGTTGTTGTGCATTTCGCCCCAGAAAGAGGGCTTCTTCAGGATTCACTTTGCAGTGTTTGCAAAGCTTATACCTGGTAAATAATACAGACAGTAGATTAATAATAAAGTTACATACTTTGTAAGGATATCATAAAATTCTTGTGAGAAACCATGAAGACTGATACCAAAGAAACGTAGTCAAAACATAGCCAGACAAGCCCGGTAGTCAGACAAGTCAAAACGTCAGGGAGCCAGAGAGAAGCTTAGTAGAACAGCAAGCAGGTTCTGGAGCCAGAAGGAATGTCAGCCAAGCAAGTTTTTAACAGGAACACAGAAAAGTGTCTCTAGGGATGTGACCAAGGTGAAGGCAGAGATTATCTGGACTGGTCGGCTTAAGTAGGCAGGACTGACGAGCAGGATATCATCAACAGGTGAGTCATTGGGGAGAGATAGGAGCTGGCAACTAGCCGACAGCTGAGCGGCCAGCTTTGAGAAGGAAGGGCTGAGTCCATCCCTGACAATTATGTTTAAATATATCAAGACAGAATAATTAGGTTATGACCGCAAACATACATATTAATTGTGAAATTGGGGAGGGGAAGAGGGAGGGGAGAAGAGAAGGAGGGGGGAAGAGATGAGAGGTTAGAGGGAGTGGAGCAGGGAGGAAAAGGGGGGGGGCAGGAGGCAAAGAAAAAAAAAGGGGGAGGGAAAGGAAATGGAGGGGAAAGGGTATATAGGGGACCAAAAGTACGTGGGGGATAAGGCAAGGCCGGTATATTGGGGGGTGGGGCAAATAGAAGGAGAAGGAGAGAGCATGCAGACTGGATGTTAATCTCACCTCTAGAGAAGAGGTGACCATGCTTAGTGTGGTTAGTTTTTAATAGGAAAGCAGAGGGACTGGCAGGAACACCAGGGATTTCACACAAAGGAAGCAATACAATCAGAACAGGATATTTTTTCATACAAGTACATGGTACAGCAGGCACATATCGGGAATATAAAACGTTGGGTTTAGTGACACTAAATTCTGGTTAAAATAATATATTCTATTCCTGCTTGTATTCTTAACTCAATAGAGTACCTTCTATTGCTCTCAGCCTCCTCTAAATCTGCATATTCCTTTTTATTTTGCTGCTGTGATCCACTTTAGGGCTAATTCACACAGAACATATCGCTACAGGAGAGGTAAACGGCTGCAGTCTACTCTCCAGCAGCTGACCACTCTGACTGCTGTAGGGGGCAGTGTGGTGCACAATTCAGCATGTCACATGTCTCTTTTTTTTTTTCTCACTGAACTTTATTTGAAGCGTACAAAAGTACATATGCTATTCTGTACAGTGTGCTGTGATAAAGTGCAACATGCTTGCATTTTATTGCACCCTGCTGTGTTGCAGTGTGAACAGAACACACAGAAAACATGATGTCATGATCTTAGACTCAGACAGTTGGAAGAAGCTTTGTATTCATTCGTAGAATTTAAATTGAGTGGCGATTAGCCTGACTCTGTTTTGTTCCAGGAGTGAGGCAGGAAGTTATTTTCCAGCTACCAAAACACTGTGCTGTATAATGTATGTAGCTGAGGTGTTACTAAACCCAGGATCGACCCTGTATTCATTACATCTGGTCTCCCACAGTACACAGAACACAGAATTGCAATTATTTTAGTAAATATAAACTGCTAAATACCTTTTCTCATCAGCAGTTCTATCAGTGTCTGGTTAAAGTGTGTAGAAGAAGTTTTCATTCTACTCTGACTGTCCTATGAGGCTGCAGCAGGACCCCTGACCCTCTGTCTGGACAGTGCTGATTGGCATAATGTGAAAACAAAGAAGATACCAAATAGATATCAACAGGTCAGACTTTTAAGGCATGGAAGCAAATAGGAAAGTAGAAAAAATATATATTTTATTGAAAAATGCAATATCATAACAGTGTTCAAAACAATATAAAAATCATATTAAATGATATAAATTGTACATTGAGCCCTCGTGCCTTGCATCTACGCGTTTCGCCATAAAAGACTTTCACAGGACACAGAAAAAGGTTCAAAGACATAGCCAGAGAGAACAACAATTAAATCTCACTATCTTCAAATGAGCTGCGTCTCAAGTACAAATGTCGTAGCAACCAGGACAGATCCAAATATATGGAGTGATCATCCACACTGTGATAGAGTGGACAGCAAGTGACACATTCTGATGAGTACAAACAGAAATTGATAGTTGCTTATAGCAGAGGCAGGAAAGAAGTCTCGGTCAGTAAATTACCATCAATGGGGACGGCCAATAGAGGACATAATCCCATCCACATAAAGATGCTGGTGAGTCGTGACACATATTATGGCCAAACAGCATATAAAGACTAAAGGTAAAAGTATATTTATGGAGACAATGAAGGCATACTCCTGGGAGAGAGCCCAATGCTGGATGGGATTATGTCCTCTATTGGCCGTCCCCATTGATGGTGATTTACTGACTGAGACTTCTTTCCTGCCCCTGCTATAAGAACTATCAATTTCTGTTTGTACGCATCAGAATGTGTCACTTGCTGTTCACTCTATCACAGTGTGGTTGACCGATCCATGTATTTGGATCTGTCCTGGTTGCTACGACATTTGTACTTGAGACACAGCTCATTTGAAGATAGTGAGATTTAATTGTTGTTCTCTCTGGCTATGTCTTTGAACCTTTTTCTGTGTCCTGAGGAAGCCTTTATGGTGAAACGCATAGATGCAATGCACAAGGGCTCAATGTACAAATTATATAATTTCATATGATTTTTATATTGTTTTGAACACTGTTATGATATTGCATTTTTCAATAAAAATTTTTTTTTTCTACTTTCCTATTTGCTTCCATGCCTTAAAAATCCGACCTGTTGATATCTATTTGGTATCTTCTTTTTTTTCCCTTGATACATTATGGATGTGGCATTGTGGGTGCTCCCTCCTTCCTATTTCTCAATGGCATAATGTGCTAGTATGCATTTCATACTAGCACATTATGAAATGCTTACCTTAGAATGAAGCCCCTGCATCAGTGCCCAGTCACAGCTGAGGGGGCTGACATGTTCCCCCGGCATTTTTTCTGGGTTTGCAGGCTCCGGCGCTGTGAGTGGCTGAAGCCACAATGATGTCACTCCAACGGGAATCCTCTGTTTCGGCAAGGAGCTTTCTTGCTGTGGGGGTACTCGACAGGAGGATGGGGCCAGGAGAGCCAAAGAGGGACCCGAGAAGAGGAGGATGTAAGTATAACATGTTTTGTTTTTTCTCTCTAAAAATAACAGACTTTACAATCACTTTGACCACGTCAGCCTCGGAAGAATTTACCCCATTCCTGACCAGAGCACTTTTTTCGATACGGCACTGCGTCACTTTAACTGACAATTGTGCGGTTGTGCTACATTGCACCCAAACAAAATTGACATCCTTTTTTTTCCTACAAATAGAGCTTTCTTTTGGTGGTATTTGATCACCTCTACGATTTTTTTATTTTTTGTGCTACAAACAAAAAAAAGTGACAATTTTGAAAAAAAAAGCAATATTTTTTACTTTTTGCTATAATAAATATCCCCAAAAAATTTATAAAAAAACTAATTTTTTCCTCAGTTTAGGCTGATATGTATTCTTCTACATATTTTTGGTAAAAAAAAAAAAAATCACAATAAGCGTCTATTGATTGGTTTGTGAAAAAGTTATAGCGTCTACAAAATGGGGGATAGATTTATGGCATTTTTATTATAATTTTTTTTCTTAGTAATGGCGGCGATCTGCAATTTCTATTGTGACTGCAACATTATGGCGGACACATCGGACACTTTTGACACTATTTTGGGACCATTGTCATTTATGCAGCGATCAGTGCTACAAAAATGCACTGATTACTGTATACATTACACTGACAGGGAAGGGGTTAAACATTAGGGGGCGATCAAAGGGTTAAGTGTGTCCTAGGGAGGAGTTCTAACTGTGTGGGGGGGGTGGGATACCTAGGACAGGACAGTGATCACTGTTCCCAATGACAGGGAGCAGTAGATCTCTGTCTTGTCACTAGGCAGAACAGTGAAATGCCTTGTTTACATAGGCATGTCCCTGCTCTGCCGCTCTGTGACATGATCGCGGGACAAGGATGGACATAGAGTCTGTGGGCATGGTCATGGATCATGCGGCGGGCATGCATGCCCACAATGCTGCTTCTTAAATGGGACCTATCTTCACTTCCATATGAGCAGCTGTGCCATTGTGCCGACGTATATCGTCGTACACTGGCTGGCAAGCTGTTAAGTAAATCCAAGATTTGCCCCGGAAGAGAGAGAAGAGAGAGAAGAGAAGTAGGGAACTGGAGGAATAGAGATGACGACAAAAGTGGATTATATGAAGAAAAAGGGCAGGGAGGATTAGGGGAAGGTAGAAATAGGGGCAATTAAGGGTGAGGTCAGGGAGATGAAGGGGAAGGGAGGAGAAGAGGAAGGTCAGGGCAGAGAGGAGTAGGGACTTGAAGGGGAAGAAAAAGTAAGGCTCAAGCTTCTGAGGTCAGAGGATTTTTTTTTTTAAATGATACAATGCAATAGAGTAGTACATGAGCACATCAGAAGGGATTACAACATATAATAAAGCTACATGCACCCAATGCTGTCTGTATTAGACAGCAATGTTCTTTTAGAAATATTGCAAACACTGACAGGTTTGCTTTAAATCGGAGGTCAGCAACCCATAGTTTGCCATCTACTAGTAGATTGTGGGCAGGTGACTGGTAGATCACAGTCTGGGCTTGCTGACCCGCCATCCCAAAGCATCAAACAGAGTGCAATGCAGAGGAACCACTTGTAAAGCTGGAGCTGAAGTAGGGAGCAAGAGTCGCATAGGCAGATGCAGTGCTTGCTTCTGTCCAATGTGGAGTGATACAACTTCCGGGGTGGTGCCAGGAGCAGGAAAGAAAAGATCTTCAGGTCAGTGTGAAGCAATACACTGGGAATAATAGTATAGTGCTGATTTCACACTGATGTGCTGCTGTTTACCCACACCGTGGGTGCAGTGTACCTGCAGCCTTCCTGCGGGTTTGCTGCGCTTAGCTATAGATTTCTATTGTACCCTGCGGGTTTGGAACACTTTGTGAAAACACACCAAAACTCAGAGTCGCACCAGGGGAGAGGCAACCCAGTAGAAAGCCATAATAGGCGGAAGCTGATGAAACCCACAGCGCTTACTCATGTCACCCTGACAACGCGTTTCATGCGCCTGCACCTTATCAAGTCACCAGGTGACTCTCCTGGCATGACTCTGTGACATCACACCTGGCGCCCAGCATGGCCTAGTCCTCGGCTCTGGCACATACCTGTGATGGCTTCCCCAACATCCTAGCTTTGTCCCTGCCCTCCACTGACATGGCACCAGTGACATCATCTCCGGCTTTGCAGCCTGACAGCCGTGTCTCCTCACAGGAAATTGGATTGGCATCCTGGCCACCAGTCCAGCAGCTCTGCAGCTGGCAGTTGTTCTGTGACCTCAGGCCCTCGGCATACCATCTCCATCAGTGTGGTAGGAGCCCTCCCCAAAGGCATCAAGGTTGAAGCCATCACCTTGGGTAGGATCTACAGTATGGTGGACAACCATCCAGCTATATAAAGTATTTCACATGGAATTTTCTTCTCATTCTTTTTTTGCATAGACTATTTGAATAAAACGTGTGCATTTCAGTATGATAAACTGAGGTCCTTGAGACATTGTATCTCTGACCCAGTTGTGACACAATACATGAGGCACAATATATAGTCATAAGCACTTAAGGGGGTTTTTGGTTGTGATCTGCCTTGTCATGGTTAGCTGGTGTAGCATCTGCCAAGACTGACCTATTCAAGTGAATGATGCCACACTCCAAGTGCCTTGCCACCTTGTGCAGAACAGCAAACAGGTTTAAAGTAGGCAGTGTTGTGTGGCTTTCTCACCACCTGGTTTAACCCCTTGGACCCCGCAGAGGCATGCAGTTGCGAGGCGCTACTATGACAATTAGAGGTTTAAATCGGGTGTGAGGGGGCAGCGCTGTGCCTGGTGATCTTTGACTTCTCCCATGTTGTTTAGGTAGATCTCCACCTCTTTATGGTTGCCTTCCTCTGCTTGAAAGCAATATAACCATAGTATCTTTCAACTAAAAAAGGCCATAGTTTACATTGTGCAGGAAAAAAAAAAGACGACAGCTCCACATACTCCATAAACACTCTTCCCCTGATGAATGGCAATAGATCTCATGTGTCTGTAAATATTTATTTTGTGCAGTAACCGAGCTATATATAATCCAGATATTCTGCAGTCCTAGCTTCCTATTGGCTGCTAAAATGTCATGCAATATTAATACACCCAGCACAGAAAATAAATGTGCCTCTTTAATTGCATCCGCACATGCAGTAATTATACTGGTGTAATCAAGTGGAAATATTTCCATTGTCCACGAGAGATATTTTTGTCCAAGTAATGAATTGGAATATCATGAAACTCCTTCAAAGCAAATAGAATACAAGCATACAACATGAAAGAAGGGCCTTTTGATAGAGGCAAAATAATGCTGTGTATCCTTGGCTTAATGCAATCTAAATGAAGCTAGAGGAAAAATTAGGCTTCATTCTAAGCTTTGTCTGCTCGCCAAAATTATTGTTATTATACTGGAGAAATCTAGAGCGACTTTTGAAATGGATTTGTTTTTCTGTTGAAAAAGGGTTTATAAAAAAATGTATTGCTGGATATTGACTTATTTTTAATATATAAAAGAACTGATGTTTCCAGATTTATAATTCTTGCATAGAGCATACCTGTATGTATGTATGTATGTATGTATGTATGTATGTATGTATGTAATCATTCAATGGTTACAAGAAGTAGGGTAGGTGAAATTAGTATTGCATTTGGTCAATAATTAAAAGATATGTAGGCTACACCCCAGCAGGAGCCACTTGGTAATTTGGGTTCTCTGTTCTGTGTCTCGACTTCAAGAACTACCTCAGCCCCTCAGACATACCCGGTTGAATGGAAGTTACTGCAAGCACTTATAAGAACACAAGTATAGATACCTTTAACTTGGCTGTAAATTAGCATCAGGAAATAGACCAGACCGTTTAGTGCAGGGGTGCCCAACCAGTGGCCCAGGGGCCACATGTGGCCCCCGGAGCCCTCCGATGTGGCTCGCGACCTCCTGCTCTGGGATGGCGGGTTGGCAAGCTCAGATTGCAGGTTGCCTACCCACCATGCCAGAGCATCAGTGTTGTGAATGAAGTCAGTGGTAGAGAAAGCAAGCAGCTGCGGAACAGAGCTGCATAAGCCAATACTTCCTGTATAGCACCGACTCCTGTCATAGGCGGAATGATACCAAATGCACACTGCCTGGGACAGCAAGTTTATTACTAAAATCACAGTGTATATATCCATTCTGCAGTGGTTACTGGGCTTCTTACAAACTGATCTGCAGGTGTAGTGCAGAGCATCTGCGGCTTACCTGCACTGAGCCATAGACTTCTGTTTTACCTGTGGGTTTGGTGCACTTTCAGAAAGTGCACCATACCTGCATGATATAATAGAATTCTATGGAAAAGTACAGATAACCTGCATGAAAGCCACAGGTGTACTGCACTGCACCCATAGTGTGGGTAGACCACAGACCATCCGTGTCTGACCCGATCGGACTCTCCATTCACCTCTCTGGAGTGGCAGATGTAAACAGACTTGTGTCCATTTATACCCACCTACCTCCATTCGGATATGATAAAAAAAAAAACAGAAGTGAGTCCATCCCCTTCCATTTGATCAGATCAGAGGGCCCATAGAGAAGAGTGGGTGGTGTCTGTGTCTGCTTTGCATAGGCAGAGTGGACGCAGTGATGTCATCTGCCCACTCTGCTCATTGTGGCCCGCAACTGGTTACGAAGTCGCTAAAGTGGCCCTCACTTTTCAAAAGGTTGGGCACCCCTGGTTTAGTGGTAAGTTAACTTAATATATTGGTACAGGTTAAAATAAAGGGTGGTTTGAGCAAAAATAAAAACACAGATATAGTTTAAGACACAGTTCGCTAAACAGTATAATCACTATGCCAAAGTAACTTAGGATAGAGTTCTATACCACCAGACTGGGATTAATTCATTATTTAGCACAACCAATAATAAACAGTTCATATATTATTATTAACATTGCAGTTAATGCTTATTTTAAGAAGTCTAGAGTGTACTCTAGGAGAATGACTAGGATATGGTGCAATGTCCTCTTAGCATAAGCAATAGGCTAAGATCTCTGGGTAAAAACAATAAAGGGACAATCTTTAGTTGTAACTCTTCAGTCGGCTAGCATTGGGGCCCAGTTGTACCATTGGTACACATGAGAATATTCCTAGTCAAGCCTACAGGCAGCAATAACACTATTACATGGGTGTATATTTAGGTCCCAAAGGGTTGAGTTTCTCTAGCAGCAGATAGTAAGTATCAACATCAGCAGCTTGTCTCTTCCAGCGATATTGCTGCTCACTTTCTGGTTGCACACAGCAATTAATCCACCCTGCTTTGTACCCAGGTGATTCGGGCCACTTTGTTCCCACAAAGTTGGGAGCATGAAATTCTCCAAAATGTCTTGGTATATTGCCACCTTAAGAGTTCCCTTCACTGAAATGCATAAAGCAAGGTCCATAAAGACATGGATGAGCGAGTTTGGGGTGGAGGAACTTGACTGACGTCAACCCGATAGAACCTTCTCACCTTTTTCGTCCACCATCCGTGCCTGACCTCACAAATGCGCTTCTGGAAGAATAGCAAAACATTCCCATAGACACACTCTTAAACCTTGTTGACAGCCTTCCTAAAAAAGTTGAAGCTGGTATAGCTGCAAAGGGTGGGCCAACTCAATATTGAACCCTACAGACTAAGACTAGGATGCCATTAAACTTCATGTGTGTAAAGGCAGGCATCCCGATACTTTTGACAATATAGTGTATATGCCAATGCCCCCTCTATGTCTGTTTGCTGATTTGTAGTTATCAGGCATATATAAAGCTCATGTACAGTGGAGGCGCCCAATTGGCTTTTACAGGGCCATGTTTTTAGCACCCACTAATGGTCCCCTCTTAAGCTGCAAAGACAGCAGACAGGGGTGATCACATGCTGCGACCATGTTGCTTTGCTTGGGGCCAACGGCAAAACCAATTTCTCATGTTTGGTTCAACGGGCAGTACCACCGCCAAACGCGACCCATTTAAGCAAATGAGGATGTGTCTCAAACACCCTGCAAACGTGTGCAATGGATACTAGTGTGCCATTTACAGGGTCAAAGCAGGCTGTGAGGAGGTGTCATAGATCACTTTTCAGAGGTGGAGCAGTTCAGATGCAACTCTAAGCTTAGCCAAAGGGTCTTCCATGGTTTTCGTCGTCATGGTTGTCATCATCTGAAAGAGAACAACTCAGTCCTGTACTGTACACGGCCAACATTTTTCCACATCCCTAATCCCCAATCCTCAAATATTTAGCAGCTTTAAAAATCAACCGAATTACAATATTGCTGACAGCTCAATTCTGCTGCGAGCTACACATTGGAGCAATGACAAAGTACCAGCCCAAATCACAATTATAATATGAAGCAGCTGGGAATAAAATAAACTTAATTAATCTGTAGCAAAATAGGCCACAGGGGGGTGACCTGGTACAATAATTAACAAAATACTGTTTAAGGATGTTTTCCTGTAAGTATCTGTGTTTTCCCCAGGATTCCGGAGTATATAATTCTGCTCCGGGTGACACTTACATGCTGTCTTACAATTAGTTTCTGTGTATTTTGTTTCTATGGCAGATAAAAAAAAAAAGTAATAATAATGCAGCAATGCAGATTTCTCTTCTGTTTATTAATGACATGCTAAATTGAATAATTAGATGTTGTTTCCCTTTGTGTGATAAATTTATCAGTCTGGAATACTCACGAGGGATTTTATATCATTTCCATAACGAGCTTGTATTAAAATAATGCATGCGCTCAGCCTAAGCATATTACTGACTGCAGATACAAGGGACCCACAAGATGGATTTCACTTAAAGTGGAACTCTGGGGTTGTAGAAAAATTGATGGCATTTGACATTTTATCATTACCGTAGCGATTTCTGAAGGTGATGTTATTAAAATGACATCTCCGTATCCAACAAACAGCTTTTCGTAAATTTATGGATCTAGCAAAGTAAAATTCAGATTTCTTTTCACTGCACCATGGCAACACAATGCGTTGTAGCCAAAATGTAACAAAATGATCTTTTGCAGGTTTAATGACCACATATTGTTGAAATACAAAATATGGTAACCCTAGCATCTCTTTAGATGTGAGAAAGAATTTTGCGTCCTGGAAGAATTAGATATTTAAAACGATAGTAAGCTCACTGTGCCCAATCCTGTTAAACACAGAGCCTCACTGCAATCCACATTCCAAACTAACCAGGCATCTTGAAGTGCCATTAGAGTGTCCTTATTAGGGATGGGCAAAACCCCCCTCGGTTCAGTTTGCACCAGAAACGCGAACAGACAAAAAGTTCTAGTTTTAAAGGCTTAAATGCAAGTTATTTGCCACAAAAAGTGTATGGGGGTCCGGATACTGCCCTAGGGGACATGTATCAATCCAAAAAAAAGTTTTTAAAACAACCATTTTTTTCAGGAGCAGTGAGTTCAATAATGCTTAAAGTGAAACAATAAAAATTAAATATTCCTTTTTAAATATCATTCCTGGGGGTCCCCTTAGTCTGTCTGCAAAGTGGCACATCTGTGTGATGTGTAAAACAGTGCCGCAGCAAAATTTCTAAAGGAAAACATTTAATTCAAACTTGCCTGTGGCTGTAATGTATTGCCGGCTCAGGGCAATATAGATAAAAGATCAAGGAAAAAACAGCGTGCGGTTCTCCCGTCCCCCCAGTCCATACCAGGCCCTACCAAACAAGGGCGGGGCCACCCACTGACATAACCACATGACCCCTGCCTCCGTCTGACATCACATGACGTCAGATGGGGCGGGGGTCACTAGGTTAGGGCACCAGGTGGCCTCACCCTTATCTATATAACAGCTGTCACAGCCAAGAGACAGATTCACCGGGAGGCCTCCCATCGAGGCAGAGCTTTTTTATTATTTTTCTATTTTTAGGATCCGTCGGACGGCGTGATTGAAATTGGATGGACATCGCGGGACACTTTTTTTGTAAATAAAGGAGTGGTCAAAAACTATCTGTGGTTTTTACTTTTTGATATTTTTTTGGGTGAATGAGTAGGGGAAGGGATCTGGGGCCGCCTTGTTAAAGGGGGCATCCAGATTCTGATAAGCCCCCTGCCTGCATGCCCCGACAACCAATGGCCAGGGTTGTCGGGAAGAGGGGAATAGGGTTGTCGGGAAGAGGCTGTTGTCCCCATTAACATGGGGAAAAGGTGCTTTGGGTGGCACCCCAAAGCACCCTCCCCATGTTGAGGGCAAATTCCCTGGTATGGTTTAGGGGGAGCGCTCGCCCTCCCTTTCCTGGCTGCTTGCTCGAAAAAGGGGCTGGTATGGATTTTGGGGGGTACCCCATGCCATTTATTTATTTTTTATTTTTATTTTTATTTCGTAATTCTGTCATAGGGTTCCCCTTAACCACTTTCAGACCGGACCATTTTGCTGGTCAATGACCAGAGGTCTTTTTACAATTTGGCACTGCGCTGCTTTAACTGGTAATTGCGCGGTCATGCAATGTTGTACCCAAACAAAATTTGCGTCCTTTTCTTCCCACAAATAGAGTTTTCTTTTGATGGTATTTGATTGCCTCTGCGATTTTAATTTTTTGCGATATAAACGTAAAAAGACCGCAAATTTTGAAAAAAAATGATATTTTCTATTTTTGTTATTAGAAAAATCCAATAAACTCAATTTTAGTCATACATTTAGGCCAAAATGTATTCAGCCACATGTCTTTGGTAAAAAAAAAGTCAATAACTGTATATTTATTGGTTTGCGCAAAAGTTGTCACATCTACAAACTAAGGTACGTTTTCTGGAATTTACGCAGCTTTTAGTTTACGACTGCCTATCTCATTTCTTGAGGTGCTAAAATGGCAGGGCAGTACAAAACCCCCCCAAATGACCCCATTTTGGAAAGTAGACCCCCTAAGGAAATTGATAAGAGGCATGTTGAGCCCATTGAATATTTTATTTTTTTGCCTCAAGCGATTGAATAATGACAAAAAAAAAAATTTTTTTTTTTTTACACAAAGTTGTCACTAAATGATATATTGCTCACACATGCTATGGGCATATGTGAAATGACACCCCAAAATAAATTCTGCTGCTTCTCCTGAGTACGGGGATACCACATATGTGGGACTTTTTGGGAGCCTAGCCGCGTACGGGGCCCCGAAAACCAAGCACCTACATTTTTGATTTCACTTCTCACTACCTATTACAGTTTTGAAGGCCATAAAATGCCAAGATGGCACAAAACCCCCACAAATGACCCCATTTTAGAAAGTAGACACCCAAAGCTATTTGCTGAGAGGCATGTTGAGTCCATGGAATATTTTATATTTTGCCACAAGTTGCGGGAAAATTACAAACTTTAATTTTTTTTTATTTTTTTTTCACAAAGTTGTCACTAAATGATATATTGCTTACACATGCCATGGGCATATGTGAAATGACACCCCAAAATAAATTCTGCTGCTTCTCTGGAGTACGGGGATACCACATGTGTGGGATTTTTTGGGAGCCTAGCCGCGTACGGGGCCCCGAAACCAAGAAGTGCCTTCAGGTTTTCTAAGGGCGTAAATATTTGACTTCACTCCTCACTATCTATTACAGTTTTGAAGGCCATAAAATGCCAAGATGGTACAAAACCCCCACAAATGACCCCATTTTAGAAAGTAGACACCCCAAGCTATTTGCTGAGAGGCATGTTGAGTCCATGGAATATTTTATATTTTGCCACAAGTTGCGGGAAAATTACAAACTTTTTTTTTTCACAAAGTTGTCACTAAATGATATATTGCTCACGCATGCCATGGGCATATGTGAAATGACACCCCAAAATAAATTCTGCTGCTTCTCCTGAGTACGGGGATACCACATATGTGGGACTTTTTGGGAGCCTAGCCGCGTACGGGGCCCCGAAAACCAAGCACCGCCTTCAGGCTTTCTAAGGGCGTTACAGTTTTGAAGGCCATAAAATGCCAAGATGGCACAAACCCCCCCCAAATGACCCCATTTTGGAAAGTAGACACCCCTAAATTTAGGGGTACACTAGTGAGACTAGGTAATAAATGGCGGGTGCCCTGAAACTATAAAAAAATAACTAACCAACCAGCGTCACCTGTAACAGTTATATGGTGATCACTGGTGAAAGGGTTAACTAGGGGGCAATCAGGGGGCTTTATGCGGTAGTATATGGGGGTCCCTGGCGCTATAAAAAGCTGCGGCGAACCTAAATACCTACCTGCCTAACTAGCGTCACCTGTGACACTAATACAGCGATCAGAAAAACGATCGCTTATTAGGCTGGGTTCACACTGGAGCGATGCGGGAACGCCACGAATCCGCGGCGGGTTCCCGCATCGCATGCCTCCCGGCGGCAGTTCACACTGCCCTATGCGAACTGCTGGGAGTGTCAGTGAAATGTTAATGACACCCCCAGATCAGTTCGCATATCGCAGTGCGATCTGCAAACTCGGATCGCATGGTGTGAACACCCATGCGATCCGATTCTGCTGCGGACCAAAAAAAGGGTCCCGTGCGAGTTTGCGGCGGGTGCGACACGAATTCAGCCATACTATCTGTATGGCTGAACTCGAATCGCACAGAGATCGGATGTGATTTGCACTGCAGTGCGGTGCGAATCACATCCGTTCTCATAAACCGCTGCAATGTGAACCCAGCCTTAGTGACACTGGCGACGGGGGGTGATCACGGGGTTAAACCTTTATTGGGGGGGTTAGGGGGGTACCTTAGAACTAAAGGGGGCTAACCCTAACTGCCCTAACAGTTATTACAGTCACAAATGACACCCGCCGGGTGATCAGGGGGTTAAACCTTTATTAGGTAATAAATGGCGGGTGCCCTGAAACTATAAAAAAATAACTAACCAACCAGCGTCACCTGTAACAGTTATATGGTGATCACTGGTGAAAGGGTTAACTAGGGGGCAATCAGGGGGCTTTATGCGGTAGTATATGGGGGTCCCTGGCGCTATAAAAAGCTGCGGCGAACCTAAATACCTACCTGCCTAACTAGCGTCACCTGTGACACTAATACAGTGATCAGAAAAATGATCGCTTATTAGGCTGGGTTCACACTGGAGCAATGCAGGAACGCCACGAATCCGCGGCGGGTTCCCGCATCGCAATGCCTCCCGGCGGCAGTTCACACTGCCCTATGCGAACTGCTGGGAGTGTCAGTGAAATGTTAATGACACCCCCAGATCAGTTCGCATATCGCAGTGCGATCTGCAAACTCGGATCGCATGGTGTGAACACCCATGCGATCCGATTCTGCTGCGGACCAAAAAAAGGGTCCCGTGCGAATTTGCGGCGGGTGCGGCGCGAATTCAGCCATACTATCTGTATGGCTGAACTCAAATCGCACAGAGATCGGATGTGATTTGCACTGCAGTGCGGTGCGAATCACATTCGTTCTCATAAACCGCTGCAATGTGAACCCAGCCTTAGTGACACTGGCGACGGGGGGTGATCACGGGGTTAAACCTTTATTGGGGGGGTTAGGGGGGTACATTAGAACTAAAGGGGGCTAACCCTAACTGCCCTAACAGTTATTACAGTCACAAATGACACCAATGCAAAAAAAAATAAAAAAAAATAAAATAAAATAAAAAAATTACATTGGTGTCACTGTGACTGGGGGGGCAGGGGTAATTGGGGGGGTGATCGGGGGGGTGTGATTGTGCCTGGCATGTTCTACTGTGTAGTGTCGTGTTGGTGCAACTCACCGATCCTCTCTCCTCGGTGTCGGAACGAAAAATACCGACACGGAGGAGAGATTACATCACTTCCTCTCCTGTGTTTACATTACAGGAGAGATAGTGATGTCTCGGAGCATTTTCATTCGTCGGGAGCGATCGCGAGGGGGTGGCCATGAATGAATGGCCGCCCCCTCATCCCGGATCGCTCCCGAACGAATACCGGGGCACCGGGGGGAGGCAGGGACGTACAGGTACGCCCATATGCCTGCCCGTGCCATTCTGTCGACGTACATCGTCGTGCGGCGGTCGGCAAGTGGTTAATCACTTCAATACACTGTATTATATACTCTGCACTGCACTCAATATATGCCTTGCACTGTGTGTATATATATGTGTGTGTGTGTGTGTGTGTGTGTGTGTGTGTGTGTGTGTGTGTGTGTGTGTGTGTGTGTGTGTGTGTGTGTGTGTGTGTGTGTATGTATGTATGTATATATATATTACACTGTCTGCACTGTATATATATTCCAAGCTGACTGCACTTTATATAGATATACACTAAACTGCCCGCATGCCACTAACTAACCTGCCTAATCTAGCTCAAGTTCTCTCAATCTCCACGTTAACACACTACATAGTCCTTACTTTGATGCCAGCTGATGTTTTGTTTATTCTGATGCTGCTGAAGCTGGTGCCATTTTTAGGGAAACCTCCTGAAGCCATTTCCAACCCTACTTTCACATAGATTAGCTCCCAACTGCCCTTGATTTGGAACAATGTCCCTCATTTTAGTCTGATCTATACAGTTGTATATTAAATGTAAAACCTTGGTTTGAGATTAACTTGGTCTGAGAGTGTTTTGCAAGACAAGCTAATTGTTTAAATTCTTGATAAAAGAGCGATGTCTTTACATACAAGTAGCGTCTCTTCACAAGGATAAATAATATATATATATAATATGAGAAGAGAGGCGCTTCTAAGTGTAGCAATATGGTTGCATTTAATTAATGTACAACATTTAGCAACTTGCATGGTTGATGATTAAAACAGGCACATCTAGGTATGCAGGCATCCGGGGTGAAGCTGTCCACATAGACCGTCCTCCGTACTAGCATCAACGTCATCCCTTTCACGTTGCGCTCCATGAGCAGTTCAAGCCAAGTTTTCAGTTCAGGCTTTCAGTCCGCTCTACTGCAGGGTAGTCTTCCTGGTCACAGATTGCAGACTGACAGCGGTGAGAGCCGGCAGTGTGGAGAATGGTTTATTTGGACAGCTTTACCTGGGATGCCTCTGCATACTTAGATGTGCCTGTTTTAATCATCAACCATGTAAGTTGCTAAATGTGGTACCTTTATTAAATGTAACCATATTGCTACACTTAGAGGCGCCTCTGTTCTGTTTGATACTCTGTAGCTCCTGCTGGATTTTGCTTCTAATCCCCTTGTGGAGGCTGCCATTTGCTACAATCTTTTTATATGGATCATAAATGGAAGGACTTATGAATAAATGATTGTGGAACAAATCTTCAGAGTTACCATTATTTTTATGAGGAAATTTGCTTTGATATACAAGTGTTTTGGATTGCAAGTATGTTTCCGGAATCAATTATGCTCCCAATCCAAGGTTTTACCGTATTTATCTTTCAAAAAGTGTTTCCCAGTGCTAAACCTTCCATCAAATTTCTGAATTGCTGCATTTGTAAATATAAAAAGTCCTTATAAAAGAATAGTAGTGATAAAATAAAACACTTGTGGGTTTAACCCCTACCAGGCACTTTGCCCCCTTTCTGCCCAAGCCAATTTTCACCTTTCAGCACTGTCGCTTTTTAATTACGTGGTCATGCTACACTGTACCCAAACAAAATTGTTATAATTTTTTTCCACAAATAGAGCCTTCTTTTGGTGGTATTTTATCACCCCTGGGTTTTTTATTTTTTGCTGAACAAATAAAAAAAATACCAAAAATTTTGAAAAAAACAAAAACTGTTCTTCATTTCTGTTATAAAATTTGGTAAAATTTCTCCTTCACCGATGGGCACTGATGAGGCTGCACTGACAGGCATTGATAAGGCAGCGCTGATGGACACTGATGATGGGCAACGATATACGGCAGTGATGGGCACTGATAGGTGGCACAGATGGGCACTCATAAGTGCCACTGAAGGACACTGATAGGCGACACTGATGGGCACTGAAAGGCTGCACTAATGGGTACTTATGGGTAGCACTTATACGCACTGATAGACAGCACTGATATGGAGGCACTGGCAGGCATTGCTAATGGGCACTGATTAGCATCATATGTGAGCACTGATTGGAATCCCTGGTGGCCATGGGTGGTATACCTGGTGGTCATTGTGGCATCCCCGGTGGTCCTGGGGGGGGGGGCTGCGCTGATAATCAATCAGTGCAGATCCCCCCTGTCAGGAGAGCTCTCCTCTACTCGTGCCCGCCAGACGTGAGTGAGGAAAAGCCGAAAAACACTGCTTTTCCTGTTTACATCGTGATCAGCTGTGATTGGACACAGCTGATTACGTGGTAAAGCGCCTCCGTCAGAGATCGGTGTTGTGGTGTGATGCACAGCACCACCAATCGCCGTGCTGCACGCTCCCGCTGGCTTGCGCCGCCTTGTTATCCTGATCACATTCTATGACGTCCGGTCAGGATAACACAACCACTTTGAGCATGTCATATTGCTATATGGTGGGCGGGAAGTGGGTAACTAATCTTTTCTTTTTTTTATATTCCCCTTTAACCCCTTCGAGCTTAAGGGTAAAACAAATCTTAATGCCCAAGCCCAATTTTGCAACTTTGATATGTGTTAGTAAAACTCTACATATCATCACAACTACTTTGTGCATCCAGGTGAATTATACCGCATTTTTTTTCACTGAGCTTTCGTTTGGTGGTAAATGGTAATGGATATCTCCTGATCTTTTCTTTTATTATCAAAGAAAACCTGGCCCAAAATAGTAAAAAAAAAAACATTTTTTACCACCAAAGAACAACCTAAAATAAATTCTCCTGCTCCTGACTATCGCAGCGAAACCACATATGTGTGTTTGTTGTTTGTACCCGTAGTACAGCCCAGAAACAATAGTGCACATTTTGCTTCTTTTTTTTTTTTGTATCCTACTTAAAACACACCGACACTAAATAGTTTATTTACTAAAGTTAGAGAGGGCAAGATTAGTCACATTTCTGCTTAGAAACCAATCAGCTTCTAACCTCAGCTTGCTCAATTAAGCTTTGGCACTAAAAGCTATATGCTGATTGGTTTCTCTGCAGAAATGTGACTAATTTTGCTTTAGTAAATAAACCCCTAACTGGCACTGATACTAACTAAAACAAAACACTGACCCTGACTTTTGACCCCGACATTGACTTTTGAATTTAACCTTTGACTACCTTCTTGACCCAAACACTAAACCTGGCTTTGACCTAGATCAAACCTTGATCAAGGTATTATTATTTTTTTATTATTATTATTATTTTGTATGCAAACTTGTTTTTTTCTATCTCTGTAAGGACAGAGAAAGATACAATGTATCTTTCTCGTCCATTCACAGAGACCGAAAACACAGGGATGGGCTTCTCAGTGACTGATCACTGCGATAGCCAATCAAAGGCTATCACAGTGATCAGGCGACCAGGAATCGGACATTCCGATCATTAGAATGGACTTTCGGTGAGACCCTGGTCAAAGGGAGGTATGCAAATATGCGGCCCTGTGGCAAAAAGCCAAGTGCAGCATATTTGTGTTAGGTTGGCACCAAGGGGTTAAGGGGGTGTGACAGGTGGTATGTCCTATGCCTACATGCGTTTGCTAAATAGGTGTCCCTCGTTGGTATCTCAAAAAGTTGTAAGGTATGCTTCCACCTTTCTACTTCATCACCGCGGCAATCTTGCGTATGCATAGTAGGATGCAACCAAGCCTAGTGACAGGAAGAGAAGATAGTCTGAGCTCTCGTGGGGCTGAGCTACAATGCCGAGGTTTAAGGGCAACGTAAAAACGGTACATCTATACACTTTCACGGTACAGTGAGTATCAGTCAGTGTGCCATCCTTGATGTGCACAATCCATATTCCCATTGCACACGTTCCTGCAATGAACTCTTAAGGTACTTGGTGATGCAGCGACCACCAGCTTGATATTGGAACCTTTACGATATGTAGATATACCGAAGGGGTCCTGCGTGGCTCCGAAACGTTGCACTATATCATTTTGTGATGTGATCTTTTTGTATAAAAAGAAAGGTTCCTTTGTACATTTGGACGAAATTGATGATCCTCGGTGTGCTGGTGAATATCTACATATCCTTGATGCGCATGCGTGAATTACATTGTTGCACGGAGAACAATGGTGCATTTCTAAATGTATTTAAAGGAACCTATATGTAAGTATTATATTACTGTTTTAAATAGAGCTTGGTAAAGAAGAAGAGTTTACTGCTGCTCAGGCATGTACTGGCCATAGGGACAATAGGGAATTTCCCGGTGGGCCGATGGCTCAGTGGGACGGCCCACTACCTGCCCTCTTTCTGGTGACCCTGATGTAAGGAGGGGCTCTCTGGGGACCCTGATGTAAGCCGGAGGCTCTCTGGGGAACCTGATGTAAGAGAGAGGCTCTCTGTGGACCCGGATGTAAGGGGGGGCTCTGTGGGGACCCAGATGTAAGGGGTTGGCTCTCTAGGGACCCTGATGTAAGGCGGATGATCTCTGGGGACTCTGATGTAAGAGGGGCTCTCTGGGGACCCTGATGTAAGGGGGAGGCTATATGGGGACCCTGATGTAAGGGGAAGCTCTCTGGGGACCCTGATGTAAGGAGGGGCTCTCTGGGGACCCTGATGTAAGGGGGGCTCTCTAGAGGCTTTTTTGCACAATTGTGTACTGTTTATATACAGTTTTTTGCGTGTTTGTAAAATTAAAGTGGGCCAGTCTGGATGACGTCCAGGGCCAAATTTTTGTCCCAGTCCAGCACTGCTGCCGCTTTAATTGACCCAAATCCTAAAAAGGAACATATTGGGGGAGATTTGCTAAAACTGGTGCACAGAGATACTAGTGAAACTGTTCATGGTTACCAACAAGGCTTTAGGCTCCTTTCGCACCTGTGCGACTTGGGATCCAACTTGTGAGACCTAAAGTCACAGGACATGTGAAATGCCATGTATCACTATCTCGTTCCAATTGACACTACTGAAGTCGCTGTGACTTTAGGAAAGGTTAATGGACTATTTAGATCCGACTTTGACACGACTTCAATGCCAGAGAGTGTGTAAAAGTCTTATCAAAATCACTTCAAAGTCGTATCAAAATTGGACTCCAAAGTTGCACTGAAAATTGCGCAACTTTGGAGTCAGCTAGTGAGAATGGAACCTTATTGTTAAAGGAGTTGTAAAGGCTGAAAGTTTGTTTATCTTAACCTCCCTGGCGGTATGATTATTTCTGTTTTTAGGTGCTGAAAGCGGTACAATTATTTTGCATGGAAATGTGGCGTTTTATATTGTAGGCCTGCAATTCTTAGGAATAACTCTCTTAAATCTGTCCAAACCAGAGTCTAGCAGACATTCCAGGTATGATAAAGTTTCTAATATAATAAATAACTATAAATAATGATAATAAATAATAATAAAAATTATTCAATAATGTAATCAAATCCAAAAACACTGAAATTTGCTCATTTGCAGAATTGTCACTGTCATTAGATTTAGTGTTTGACGGATCTCCCCACAAATCCCTATCGCTCAATTCTGCAAGTGATTCTAATTTATTATCGCTGTTTTCTAGCTGGTCTAAAATCACTTTTGACATAAAGGGACAGTTTTTGGTTGCTATGGACAATCTCCAAATTCCAGGCAGAAAAAAAACAGTATTTATAATATAAAAGTTCATGCAGGACACTGGACAGACCACTAGGGACAAAGGGGGTGTGTATTTTTTTTTTTACAGTACTGTAATCTTACAGATTACAGTATACTGTATGTGTTTTTTACTTTTTTGAATTTGGCGCCGATCTCCGCTCCCGTGCGTCGTAACATCACAGGGAACGGAGATCAGCGGCACTCGGGCACTGTGTGAATCGAGTGGAGGACAGCTCGATCACACAGCGGGGAAGACATTGCAGGATCCAGGGGACAAGGTAAGTAAGTCTCCCTGCATCCTGTAATGCGATCCTGAGTCTGGCTCGGGGTTACTGCTCGTGGTACTGAAATTCCACCCCGAGCCAGACTCGGGAATACCGCCAGGCAGGTTAATGCATTCTATGCATTAAGATAAAAAGCCTTCGGTGTGTAGCAGCCACCCTAATATTTACCTAAGGTCCCTCTCTGTCCAGCGATGTCCACAAGTCCCTCAGCCCTCTGGGACTCTCCCTCCTGATTGGTTGGAACACAGCAGCAGCACCATTGGCCTCCACGACTGTCAATCAAAGTCAGTAAGCCAACCAGGAGAGAGAGGGAGCGGGGATGAACAGCAGCTCTGTCTGAATGGACACGCGGAGCTGCAGCTCAGCTCAGCTCAGGTGCCCCCATAGCAAGCTGCTTGCTGTGGGGGCACTCGACAGGAGGGAGGGCATACCTTCCAACAGGACCTTGCAGCATCTTCATCTTTGTCCTGGGGTCCCGCTGTGTAGAAGGTTTGTCCTGCATCCTGTGTGCTCACAGCTCAGCACTTTCATTTTAAAATACAGAAGCCCGGCTTCTGTGTTTGAAAGTGAAAGTTAAAACTCTCCCGGGGGTCCTTCAACAATCTGCCTGCTCAGTACAGGGGACAAGTGCTGCTCTGGCAGAGTGCAGCATGGCATGCTCAAGGACAGAAGGGGGGGAGCTATTGTTGAGCTGCAGCATGACCCGGAATCTCCTAGCTGGTAGTTCTGGAACCGACAATGAGTGTGCACTGAAAATTAAGATTTTGCTGCAGTGGATGTAAGGAGAGCCAGTAAGGTAAACATGGGGAAGATGGTTGAGCTTTGGGGAGGGTGGGGGGCTAAAGATTAGGGAAGAGGAGAGGGATTGTGTTTGGGGAGGGGGAAGGGGGTGCAGAGGTTATTGCTAAAGAGGGATGTAGTGATGAGATGTGGATGGATGGACTCCATACCTAGTGCTCTCTCAAACTGTACCCTGTGCAAAGCGGACCCCTGAACCCTGCACTCTGTACGTAGCACACCCCTGAACCCTGCACTCTGTATGTAGTATACCCCCAGAACCCTGCACTCTGTACATAGTGCACCCCAGGAACCATGCAATCTGTATGTAGCATGCCCCAGAACCCTGCACTCTGTACGTAGCATGCCCCAGAACCCTGTACTCTTTACGTAGCTTGCCCTAGAACCCTGCACTCTGTTCATAGTGTGCCCCAGACCTCTGCACTATGTATATAGTGTACCCCAGAACTCTGCACTCTGTACATAGCTCATCCCAGGCCCCTGTATTCTGTATGTAGCGCACCCCATATCCCTGCACTCTGTATGCAGTGCTTCCCTAAACCCTGCACTCTGTGTGTAAAGCACTCCATAACCCTGCACCCTGGGCATAATGCACTCTAGAACCATGCACACTGTACCCAGCGCTCTCCTCAATCCTACAAAATGTACGTAACACACTCCAGAACCTTGCCCCCTGTGCATAATGCATTCCAGAATCCTGTACTCTATACATAATGCACTCCAAAACCCTGCACCCTGTCCATAACACATTCCAGAACCTTGCACTCTGTAACTAGAGCTCTTCTGAACCCTGTACTCTGTTCCTAGCATTCTTCCAAATCCTGCACATAGCTCATCCCAGAAGCCTGCACTCTGTACATAGCTCATCCCAGAACCCTACATTCTGTATGTAGCGCACCCCATAACCCTACACCCTGTATGCAACGCTTTCCTAAACCCTGCACTCCGTGCGTAACTCACTCTAGACCCCTGCACCCTGTGCATAATGCACTCCAGAACCCTGCACTCTGTACCTGATACTCTCCTGAACCCTACTATCTGTATGCAACACACTCCAGAACCTTGAACCCTGTGCATAACGCATTCCAGAACCCTGCTTGTGGAACAATATTCAAAGCATATTTTATAGGTCCAAGGAAGCCAGAGTTTTTTTTTTTTTTTTAATCAATACCCTTTAAGCTCCTCCTACTGTCCAGAGTGTGGCTATATGTGCCGCAAGTCCATCTGTATGTGTCCCTCATTCTGAAGTTCAAAAGTTGGGAAGTATGGGGAGGGGCCAGGAGCAGCGAAGAGAAACCCAAGAAGTGGAGGATCCTGGCTGCTCTGTGCAAATCCACTGTACAGAGGAGGTAAGTATAACATGTCTGTTATTTACAAAGAAAAAATAAATACTACAAAATACAATCACTTTAAAGTCTAATTGAACAAGCTGAAATTAGAAGCTGATTGGTTCCTATGCACTGTTGCACCAGATTCTCTGTGCACCAGTTTTGGTAAATACATTTCCCCCAATGTCATTATCAATTTTGTTTATACTTTAAGGATTACAATTTTTTAGTATATATGAAAAACATATATATAAACCCAATCACTATAATCTCATAAAAGCTTTAAAAAAAAAATGAAAACTGAAGTTTAGGTATGGCAATTTTTTACATTGGTTCAGTGTGTGCCATATCTGGTAGTAGGGCGTCACATGATCGACTAGAAACTTCAGGATTTAAGGTATGAAACAATCTCACCATACATGTCACTGTCTTAGCTTACATTCACACCAGCAGTTTAGGGCACAAAGTGCATCTAGCAGCAAATAGCTGCTGCTGCCAGCGACCTGACATTATGGTGATTGGGGCTAGCTGCCGCACTTAGCTGCACAGAGACAGAGCAGGAATCATAAGTGTGAATATAACCTTGCCCCTTGTTCATATCAATGCGATTTGTCATGCAATTTGACAGTTCCAAATCACATGACAATTACACCCTATTTTTTGAAATGGAACCATTCAAATTGTTGCAACTCAAGTCGCAGCGCCTTCGAAAAAAAATCCCGCAAAAAAAACCCCCTCCCTTGTTCACATTTATCTACAGGGATGTTGGTGCCATTTCTTTGTCACTGTCACCCACCTATATTGCTACTTTCCAAAGTCCATGCACTTTGTTTTGTATTTTTATTGAGGGGATTAAACTTGGATGGGGATATGGTAGTTATGAGATGCCCAGTTTATTACAGAAATTGTTAGCGACTGTCAAAACTATATACACCTCCGGTATATACAACTCCTCTCTTCTCTCCAGCACAGCACGGAATTGCAGGCCTGACACTGGCTCAGCGAGGCCTAAAGTGAATGCCCTTTGCAGGCAGGGACCACAAGCCCCTATGGTGTAGTAAAAATATGGTAGTCCTTGGTGCTAGCTGTCCTACATATGGCTACTGCTCCCAGGACCACCTCTTCAGGCACTGCCAGCCCTCCTGGCTGCAGCTGCCTCTCTCCACTGCCCATGCCACCTCAGTCCACTCCACTGGCTCTGCACCCATTCCAGACTGCAATCTTCCAGTCCTCTCAGACATGCCTCCCCAGTTCTCCTGACTGTGTGAACACTCACCAGCCCTCCTGGCTGTGACTTGTAGTTCATCCTGGAGACTTTGTCTGGCAGTGCTCTCCCGCTGTCCTCTCATTACTCCTGTGCCACCTGTCCAGGACACCGACGTGTAATGTGAGAGGGTCCAGAGTCCCATTCTCCCCCCCCACCCCCTGACTGGGGAGCTCCCTCAAAGGCCATGACAGCCTAGCACTCCATCTCCAGCTTCCACTCGAACAACTCCTCCCCAGCTGGGCTGACCCTGAGTATTTAAGGAGGCCTGCCCACTGCCAATCCAAGTTGGGTATTGGTCAGGGCTCCTTAGAATACCCCAGGGACCTTTCCTCCCCTCTTTCCTTTCCAGAAAACACCAGAACATTCTGGAAAGAAGTGGGAGGTGTTGGTGATGCTGCATGTGAGTCACCAGCTCTGCCTGAGTCACTCAAACCTGACCCAGAAGCAAAACACACAGGCTTGGTCAAGCCTGACAATTTACCTACACTAGCAAAAAGTATCATCTCTCTCTAATACACTAACTAGAGGGTGCTACAATTGTTTGCAGCGATTTTCCTCGCCATAAGTGATGTTTAATCCATTTGCAATGTGCCCATAAACTTGCTATCAAATTTTACTTCCTCCAAAAGCGGCAATTTCACAGCCCCCTTCCTCCACAATTGTCATAGCGCTCTCATTTTCTGAGAGTGTCTATGCTGGCCAGGCTCCTCTGCCCCTCTCTTTTTCTTCCTTCCTTTTATTTAGCTGTCAGGGAGGAGCGAAGGGGACTATTATAATGTCAGGGGGGGGGGGCAGCTTATAGAGGAACCTATCTACCATTTTCCTCCTGCAGCTGCAGAATGTCTGCAGAAGAAGAAGAGAAGAAGCGACCATTCAGTGGCCGCAGTAGTTAAATAGATCGGCTAATCTATATGCAGCTACTGCTAATTCTATCCAGCTTCTTTCTCCTGTCCCTGTGTGCTCTCCAGCCCCTCTATGCTTTCGCCTGCCTCCCCCCTCATCCCCCACAGCTCTGCCAGAGGCCCCTCTCCTCTTCCGCCGGCTACAGAGGGGGATCTCTCAAGATGGAAAGGTAAGGGGTTGGTAAATGTGTAATTTACCAGCCCCTTCCTTTTTTTCGAGTCAGTGATTGGTGCAGATCTGTCCATTCATAACTGAAACATAGTAAACTGTGTTTACTATGCTTCTGTTTGTGAATGAACGGGAAGCTCTGTACAGAGTTATTCCTGTCCATTCATTCTGCTGAGGCTGCAGAGTTGGAGACTGAGGGATGTGTCCTCCGTCTCCTTTTTCTTTATCAAAGGTGAAACATCAGAGGTCTGTTTAGACCTCTAATATCTCACCAAAGCCCCCCAATGGGACTCCTAAAAAAAATTATAAAACAATTTAAAAAAATTGTAAAAAAAAAATAAAAATTAAAAAGTTAAAAATAAATAATAATTTAATTAAATAACAAAAATAAAAAACACCAGTGGCGGAACTACCATGGTCACAAAGGTCGCACTTGAGACTGGGCCCTAGCGTTCCACCACCAGGCTCGGAGGGAAGGGCCCAGGCTGGGGGTCACGGTTTCTTGCACCAGGGCCTTGAAAGTTCTAGTTACGCTACTGTATAGAGTATCACTTGAGTGACACCTCTGAGTCTGCTGGGGCTACTGCCATTACATCCAAGATGGTGGCACCCAGCCTAATGGCTTTTGGAGGTCTACACAAGGGAGGCCTTTACAGGTAAATAACATGCATAAAATCGATTAAATGCATTGGAAAGTGTTCTTTAAAAGGAATAGCCTGACAACAGGTTCTCTTTAATGTCACTCAGCCATGCTAAAACTTTCATAACTGTACAAATAAGGACTCTGCTTATCATCCCCACCATCTGTCTTTGAATAGCGCATTTTTTCTTAATGAATTAACAGGTGAAATTGAATTTGAAAATAATGACGTAGTATAAACGAGGTGAATCCCTCAGATTACATCCCTTTTATTGCGCGTAGTTGCCGCTCTCTGTTGGGTTTTAACACTTCATCTTTAATTTCCTCTTAAAAGATCTTAATATTCCCCTTTCAAGGCTGGCACGTAGTTCTTGACCTGAAGGATATGCTCCTCCTGCTCTTTTCACGGTTTATTCCTCATTAAATAACTTGCACCAGTAAACTGCAGATAAAACATCCAATTAAGTAGCGATTTGCGTTAATGCCTTGGACGCGCCGCTCATGATGAAACTGTGAGGGAAGTGCAAATTACTGTTAAATTTGTAACAAATCTATGGAAGGCGAGCACAGCGAGAAAATAACTAATTAATTTTTATCAAGAAATTCGGCATGCAGCACTGTTTCAAACGTCTGTTTGCTTAAGGAATAGAACCTCCTCTTGTGTGAGCCTACATTATTCATGCTCAGGCTTTGTAATGGTGCTTAGTCCAAACCGACAGGAGCAAACACGGCGCTGGCAGGAGAGATTCTGAATCAAAGGGTGTCTATTAACACAGGATTAATACGGAACTCTGGGGAAATGGCTAAATACACAACTGAAAGACACACAGGGGAGCTGGTTTACCTGCCAAAGGATTTGTATTACTAGCCATCCAGTTCTGAGATTTACACAGCGCAGCCAGTTTGGCAACCTGACTTTTCTCTAGTGCAGGTAAACAAAACAGCCAGATCACTTTCTTGCCCCTAGCATGTGATTGGACGATAACGAAACAGTGCACCGATAGGGTGATCTCTATCCTTTCTGTTCCTGTCTGCATGCATCTTGTTAAGTACCATCTGTGCTTGATTAGCTGCAATGAAGGGTAAGAGAGACGAATAGGTCCCTGGTGTCTCCATAAAGAAGGCCTGTCACCTGTCCATGCTATCATATTGATTGTTAACCACTAATGCCTCGTACACACAATCGGACATTGATCGGACATTCCGACAACAAAATCCATGGATTTTTTTCTGACAGATGTTGGCTCAAACTTGTCTTGGATACACATGGTCACACAAAGTTGGTGGGAATTGCGAACGTCAAGAACATGGTGACATACACGTATGACGAGCCGAGAAAAATTAAGTTCAATAGCCAGTGTGGCCATTCTGCTTGATTCCTAGCATGCGTGGAACTTTGTTTGTCGGAATTGTGTACACACGATCGGAATTTCGTTGTGGGAAAATTTGAGATCCAGATCTCAAATTTTGTGTGTCGGAAGTTCTGATGGAAAATGTCTGATGGAGCCTACACATGGTCGGAATTTCCAACAAAAAGCTCCCATCAAACATTTTCCGTCTGAAAATCCAATCGTGTGTTCGGGGCATTAAGGACCCAGCCTTTTTCTGATGTTTGTTTTTTACAAGTAAAAATCTGTATTTTTTGCTAGAAATTTTGTTAGAGCCTCAAAACATTATATATTTATTTTTAGCAGAGGCCCTAGAGAAAAAAATTGTAATAAAAAAATAATTAAAGTAATTATAAATCAAATAACAAGACACCGGAGGGGAATTTAACAAGATTCGTGGCCACTCATTAAAATTAGAAGAAAAGAGGTTTAACCTTAAACTACGTAGAGGGTTCTTTACTGTAAGAGCGGCAAGGATGTGGAATTCCCTTCCACAGGCGGTGGTCTCAGAGTGGAGGATCGATAGTTTCAAGGAACCATTAGATAAACACCCGGACGTCCGCAACATACAGGGGTATACAATGTAATACTGACATATAATCACACACATGGGTTGGACTTGATGAACTTGAGTCTTTTTTCAACCTCACCTACTATGTAACTATGTAACACCAGTGGTGGAACTACCAGGGTCACTAAGGTCGCACCTTCTCTGCCACCCGTCTCAAAGGGAAGAACCCTGGATGTGGGTCAGAGGGGCCCTTCATGGTTTCTTGCACCAGGACCCTGAAGGTTCTAGTTATGCTACTGACATTACATCCAAGATGGCGGCACCCAGCAGCAGCTTCGTGGTTTTTGGAGGTCTACACAAGGGGAGACCTTTACAGGTAAATAACATGCATAAAATGGGTTAAATGCATTGGAAGATTTTATTTCAAATGAAGAGTGTGACAATAGGTTCACTTTAATGTCACTCAAATACACTCATATACACTAAAACCTTCATAACTGTACAAATAAGGACTCTATCATCCTCACCATCTGTCTTTGAACAGCACATTTTTTTATGAATTAACTGGCGGTTGTTGTAATTTTTTATGTCACACTGTTTTTGTGCAGCGGTTTTTCAAACACAATTTCTTTGAAAAAAAATACACTTTAATGAATAATAAAAAAAAAAAATGATATACACCACTTGTTTTTATAATATGAATGATGATGTTACACTGAATGAATAGAAACATTACACGTTAGCCTTGAAATTAATTATAAATAAAATATTTATAAATAAAATAACTAGACACCAGTGGTGGAACTACTAGGATCACTAAGGTCTCACTTTTGACCGGGCCCTTGTGTTCTGCCACCGGGCTCGAAGGGAAGAGCCCTAGCTGGGGGTTAGCGGGGCCCTTCATGGTTTCTTGCACCAGGGCTCTGAAAGTTCTAGTAATGCCACTGTATACTATAGAGTATCACTTGAGTGACAGCTCTGAGTTTGCTGGGACTGCTGACATTACATCCAACATGGTGGCACCCAGCAGCAGCCTCATGGCTTTTTTTTTTTTTTGTCTACACAGGGGAGACCTTTACAGGTAAATAACATGCATAAAATGGGTTAAAGGCATTGTAAGATATTCTTTAAATGTAGTAGTGTGACAACAGGTTCTCTTTAATGTCACTCAAATACAGTAAAACCTTCATAACTGTACAAATGAGGACTTGAATTTTATGAAACAGGCGGTTGTTGGGATTTTTTTATGTCACACGGTTTTTGTTACAGCGGTTTTTAAAACACAATTTGTTGAGAAAAAATGCACTTTAATGAATAAAAAACAACACTACTACTACGGTACTTAAAAATCTCCATAGGCAACATTTTAAAAATGTCTACAGGTTACCAGTTTAGAGTTACAGAGGAGGTCTAGTACTAGAATTCTTGTTCTTGCGCTCACGTTCGCGGTGATACCTCGCGTATGTGTGTTTACATATGTGGGCGTGACCAATGTATGCATTCACTACTGCGCGCAAGCTTGTGGGGACGAGGGCGCTTAAAAAATATATATTTGTTTATATTATTACTTTTTTTTATTTTTACTGTCCCTTTAACCACTTGCCTACAGGGCACTTATACCCCCTTCCTGTCCAGGCCATTTTTCAGCTTTCAGCACTATCACACTTTGACAATTGCGTGGTCACTGTACCCAAATTATTATTTTTTTATTTTCTTCACACAAATAGAGCTTTCTTTAGATTTTTTTAATCACTGCTGTTTTTTGTTTTTTTTTTATAACAAAAAAAATCCAAAACATTTTAATTTATGTGCGCTGATGAGGCAGCACTGGTGGGCATTAATGAAGTGGCACCTATAGGCACGGATGAGGGGGCACTAATATGCCACACTTATGGGCATTAATAGGTGGCACTGAATGCCATGGATATGTGCCACTGGTGGGCACTGATTGGTGGCACGGAAAGGCAGCACTGATGGGCATTTATGGGTGGCACTGATGGGCAAAACTGGGCATTGATGGGCAGCACTGATAGGTGGCACTGATAGCCAGCACTGACTGGCATCACTAATGGGCACTGATTGGTGGCACTTGTGGGCAGTGGTAGGCACTGATTGCTGGCACTGGTGGGCAATGGTGGCCACTGATTGCTGACACTGATTGGTGACACTGGTGGCGCAATAATGTAATCGGGACACTGACGATCAGTGCCCTGATTACATGTTTTGTTGCCCCCTGTGAGGAGATGCTGCTGATTGGCTGTCCTCGCCATACACTACCTTACCGGCATCTCCATGTTTACATGTAACCGGCTGTGATTGGACACACCCGATCATATGGTTAAAGAGCCGCTGACACAGCTCTTTACAGAGATCAGCCGCGCTGTGCCGTGCCGCATCGCCCCTCAAGCATTTGATAATGGGAGGGCAGCAAGTGGTTAAAAAAAATAATTCTATCACTTTTATTGCTATCACAAAGAATTTAAACATCCCTTGTGATAACAATACAGCATGACAGGTCCTCTTTATGGAGAGATCTGGTATCTAAAAGACCCCAAATCTCTCCTCTACTCTTAAAAGCAAAAGATAAAAAAAAAATGTTATCTTTCGTTTTAAGAAGAAGAAAAAAACAAAACATGTTTACAAGTTGTCTATGACGTCACTCTGGTCCAAAAGGGTATAGAGATGAGTGGTGGCCATCTTGCCATTGCTTATCTCTATGGGAGAAAATACTGCCAACGCCAGATGGTTACCGGGCTCAGCGATCGGTAACGTAAGTCCGGGAACCACCGAGAAGCGGCTTCTAAAAGGGGTCCCTCAAATGATCTGCTGCAGGGTCCACTTTTAGCAGACAGAAAAAATTACACAGGGGGTATGGCATCTAGCTGCAGCCCTAAATTTCCAAGGCAATCAGCAAGTGGTTAAACCCCTTGTGGTAGCGACAAAGTTAATTGAAATAAAAAAAAAATGAAAAAACTGTTTAAAAAAAATTATAATAAAATAAATACAAATAATAATTAAAAAAAGAAAGCACCCCTATCTTCCCTGTACACACTTCAATGCAAACACGCACATAGGGCTCGCACATGTTGGTAAATATGAATTGCACCACACATGTGGGGTATGACTGCAAACAATAACGTGGGAGTAATAATTCTACGGTTACAGTTCATAGTTAATGCTAAGTTGATAATCTGTAAAGGCTTTTAAAGCATCGCCTCAGATTTCATTTAACCACTTCAATACCAGGCACTTCCCACCCTTCCTGCCCAGGTAAATTTTCAGCTTTCAGTGCTGTCGCATTTTGAATGGCAATTGCGTGGTCATGCAACACTATACTGTAAAATTTTTATCATTTTTTCAAACATATAGAGCTTTCTTTTAGTGGTATTTAATCACTACTGGGTTTTTCATTTTTTACTAAATAAAAGAAAAACAAAAATTGAAAAAAAAAAGTTTTTCTTAGTTTCTGTTAAACTGTTAAAATTTTGCAAATAAATAATCTTTCTTCATACATTTAGGCCAGAGTGTATTCGGCTACATTTCTTTGGTGAAAATACCCAACTCAGTGTACATTATTTAGTCGGTAGGAAAGTTATAGAGTTATAGTTAGAGTCCAAAAACTATGGTATATACCGTTTCTGAAAATCCATCAATCCTGATGTACTGATATCTCATGTACTGACTGTCTATCTCATTTTTTAAAGCCTGAAAACATTGGACAGTACAAATATCCCCCAAATAACCCCCTTTTTTTGTAAAGTAGACAGTATAAGGTATTTAGTAAGAGGCATGGCAAGTTTTTTGAAATTGTAATTTTTTTGTCACAATTTTTTGGTAATGAAGAAATATTGTATGATCACAGAGATTAATACAATAGTTATGTTCTTTATTTTTATTTTTTATATATATTTTCTTAATTAACGTTCAGTGCTAAAAATTTAATAAAAATATCAGATTGAAATTTCACAGAAATTACCTGCCTATCTCCTCCTCAGTCTGTACAGATCTTCAATTAGAGAGAGGCAATCTGAAAGGAGAGCGCTACATTCACTTACTGCAATCTCTCTTTTGTGACATCCATGTCATTGGTGCACATTGATTAAATTTTAATCTGTCAATTAACTATTCTAAATAAATAATACAAATAAATCTGTTTTAGCTCCTATAAACTATAGAAAAATAACATGATAACCATTAAAGATTTCCTTTAAATAATCAAAAATCAACATCCATGTAAAATAATATATATATATATATATATATATATATATATATATATATATATATATATATATATATATATATATATATATATATATATATATATATATAATAAGCCTCTGCTATGCAGTTATAAAAAAAAAAAAATTTCAGTGCAATTACTCAAATAAAATCTAAACATAAAAATATGGATAAAAAGGTAATAAATGACCATCACTCTTGTAAAATCAGTGCCAAGTTCACAAATGTTCCCAATAGGAATGAGCACGGGTCCAGTCTGAATAGTATATGTTCGGAATTTGGTGAAAGGGTAGTAGAAGTAAACGGGTGTTCAGCTGTGCTGAACCTCCAGCTGCAGCGCGATGTGAAACATTTAGCAGACGTTTTATTACCGCATAACACATAAGGAGACACAGCATTGCACTTATTTTTTAAGCATATTTGTTTATGAGTTATTCATAGATGGTGCTGGCTGCTTTCAGTATTTAATTTTATTTTTTTTATTTTTTTTTGCAGTAGCACAGAAGGTTTTTATTAGATATATTTTCTTATAAAACTTCAACATAAAGTGATTGCAAAGTCAATTTTTTTTTTAACCACTTCAGCCCTGGAAGATTTGGCTGCTGAATGACAAGGGCTTTTTTTTGCAATTCGGCCCTGCGTCAATTGTGTGGTCGTGCAACGCTGTACCCCAACAAAAATTACGTCCTTTTTTTCCCACAAATAGAGCTTTCTTTTGGTCATATTTGATCATCTCTGTGGATTTAATTTTTTGTGCTAAAAACAAAAAAAATAGACAATTTTGAAAAAAATACAATATTTTGTACTTTTTGCTATAATAAATATCCCCCTTTTTTAAAAAAAAAAAGCAAATTTTTTTCTCAGTTTAGGCCGATATGTATCCTACATATTTTTGGTAATAAAAATCGCAATAAGCGTATATTGATTGGTTTGCACAAAAGTTATAGCGTCTACAAAATAGGGGATAGATTTATAGCATTTTTATTATTATTTTTATTTTTTTTACTAGTAATGGTGGCGATCTGAGATTTTTATTGTGACTGCAACATTATGGCGGATACATCAGACAATTTTGACACATTTTTGGGACCATTGGCATTTATACAGCGATCAGTGCTATAAAAATGCATTGATTACTGTAAAAATGTCACTGGCAGTGAAGGGTTTAACACTAGGGGGTGATCAAGGGGTTATTTTTGTTCCCTAGTGTGTGTTCTAACTGAAGGGGGGATGGGACTTGCTAGGGGAAGAGATAGATCGTTGTTCATACCTTGTATGAACACACAATCTGTCTCTTCTCCCCTCAGAGAACCGGGAACCTGGTTCTCGCCGTGTCACAAGCGATCGCGGGAGACCGCCGGCCATGGAGTCCGCCCTGCCATCGCATCGGCTCGGGGGGGGGGGGGGGCAAGCAGTGGGCCACCAGAAGAGGCAACATAACATGACAGCAATTTGCTCAGCCGAGCCATGTTGCCGCAGTACGACTGCGGCGGTTGGTCGGCAAGTGTTTAAATAACAAATATGTCATACTTACCTGCTCTGTGCAGTTGGTTTTGCACAGAGCAACCCAGATCCTTCCCCTCTCCAGTCCCTCACTGGTGCTCCTGGCCCCTCCTTCCTGTCGAGTGCCCCCACAACAAGCAGCTTGCTAAGGGGGCACTCGAGCCGAGCTGCAGCTCCGTGTGTCCATTCAGATACAGAGCTGCCATTCGGCCCCACTCTCTCTCTTCCCTGATTGGCTAACTGACTTCAATCGACAGCCGTGGGAGCCATCAACGCTGCTGCTGTGTCTCAGCCAATTAGGAGTGGGAGTCTCAGGCGGCTGAGGGATTTGTGGACATTGCTGGATAGAGAGGGGCTCAGGTAAGTATTAGGGGGAGTTGGGGAGGCTACTACATACAGAAAGCTTTTTATCTGAATGCATATAATGCATTTAGATAAAAAACCTTCTGCATGGGGGGCGTGGCCGGCGCGTGACTGGAATGGCCGCCTGAGAACTGAGCTCTCCACATCCATAGCGGCATTGAGCGACTTCCAGCATACCTCAGCCCATACCGAGCACACGGTGACCGTCCTAACCTCCTGCTTTATCACGGGAGAATGTCGCTGAAGCGAAAAGACTCCAGACCGCCCCGCAAGCTGACGGCTTTCATGTATCAGCCGTCGGCGCGGCGAGGCCAAGATGGCGCCGCTCCGTCCGGGAGCCTCACATACGCAGCAGCCGTATCCTCCCCTCCCCAATATCAGTGGATTGCACCTGCCAAACTCTCCGTCACTCATGCGGGCTCCAAACATGTCGTTACCTCAGTACAGCAAGGTTTACGGTTGTTGAAGATTTGGAATGTTGTCCCTTCCAACAATGATATGGTGCCTATGGGTCAAAGCAACGTGGGAGCCATGAGGCCACACCCCCTACCTCAGAGGGATTATGGTCACACTCCATCTACCTGAATGGCTGAGGTCCGCCTGTATGACTATGCTCTGTGGTTGTGATCCCTGCTCACGCTCGGTTTCACCAGACTTTTACCCCCATCCAGGGCTCCTAGACACTGTTGTGTTGTGTCTCTGCCCTGAGCACTGTTAGTGCTGGTTCCTATTTTTTGTTGTATATTTTTCCTTTTTTGTTCTACCGTTCATCTAATTGACATATACTCCCTGCCTGGAAGCAATCTTACCTCACCAATCTACCCTTGGGTCCACGACCCCCCATTAGCACAGCTTCCTCTTGTGACCAGTGTTCTATCCCCCTCCCCCCCCCCCCCCCCATCCTCCCCTCTTTTTTTTTTTCCTTCTCTTCTCTTTTTACAGGTACTCCGAAGTTGCGCAAAACTTCTCTACCAGACCCTGCTGTCATCACCTCTTATTGACCCAGCACGAAACCTTTTGAACACCTTCCTTCTCATTACATCACCTTCCTCGAATCTCATCCAGCCATACGGAAACCTGTTGTCATCAGACCTGCTACATAACTATAAGGTACCCCCATTCATCTTTGCTACACCTCATTACGCACTATGACTATCAAAATTGTCACGATTAATACCAAAGGATTAAATCATCCTGCAAAAAGATCCTCTCTTTGGGCCTTGGCTAAACAATCTAAATGCGACATAATCTGTGCTCAAGAGACACACTTTTTATCCAGTAATCCTCCTTCCTGCACCAATAGGAACTTTAGTAATGTATACACCGCTAATGCACCTCAAAAAGTGTCCTAATTGCTATTAGCAACTCGCTAACCTTTCAACAAGATCAGTGCCTCTCTGATCCTGGAGGCCGCTTCTTAATCTTGAACTGTCATATTAACGACGCACCCTACACCATCGTTAACGTCTATGTCCCAAACACTCACGCAATCCGATTTCTTCGGAAACTGAACAGAAAAGTTCATTCAATGCAACAAGGCGCAACTATATGGTGTGGAGACTTTAATTGTACCCCCGATCCAGAATTGGACTCTACATCTCTCTCCAAAAGAGGGCGACCAGAATTGAACTCTCTACTCCATGAGGTGCACACATGCAGACGAGAAGGATTTCACTTTCTTTTCCCCCTGCCACAATACCTATTCTCGAATTGACCTTTTTCTTACAGACCAATGGACTCTGCAAAAAATATCTGCTTCCACTATCCATATGACTTCTTGGTCTGACCACTCCCCTGTAAGCATCACTGTAGAGGACACTACCAGAAATGCTCCAACCTACCTTTGGAGGTTATATACCTCGATCCTGCAATCTCCATTGTACAACCAAACTCTAACAGACAATCTAAACTCTTTTTTTGAATGTAACGAGAACTCAGTTGATGATCCGACTGTTTTATGGTCCGCACATAAGGCTTTTATGCGCGGAATCTTTATACAATTAGGTGCTCAGGATAAGAGACGGAGGAGGCAGCGAATAAACAAATTGTTAGCAGAAATACAATCCACTGATCTACTTAATAAACAAAATCCTACGCCAGCATTGAAATCACGACTCATTGCTCTCAGACTGGACCTTAGATCCCTACTCTTAGAAACTCACGACAAATACCAAAAGCGACTTAAAATGAAGTTCTATGCTGAGAATAATAAACCCGGTAAATTTCTATCTCATAGGATCAAAGGTTATTCCACTAAAACCCGACCGCCCTACATCTATCATCCCCATACTAATTCTAGATTGACTAATCCACAAGATATTGCCAATGCCTTCAGTGCATACTACAGCTCACTCTACAACTTAAAGGACGATCCGACTCAACCCCAATCTTCGACAACGCAAATTAAAGCATTTTTAGATTCCATTGATCTGCCTAGTCTAACCCCCCTACAACTAGAGGACCTTAATACTCCTTTCACAGAGACAGAAATCAAGAAGGCTATCCAATCATTACCTGCCAACAAAGCCCCAGGTCCTGATGGTTTTGTGGGAGAATACTATAAAAAATATGACTATCTTCTCACCAAATACATCACCCCACTGTTTAATTCAGCTGCCTCCTCTGCCTTTTTCCCCCAGGAAATGTTGAAAGCATTAATTGTCACAATACCGAAGCCAGGGAAAGAACCCACTTTGACCCAAAATTACAGACCTATCTCCTTGCTCAACCATGACGTGAAACTGTATGCTAAGGTAATAGCTAATCGGCTTAATGACTTAATGCCATTATTGATCCACCCTGACCAATCTGGTTTTATCAAAGGGCGCCAAACATCTGATGCGACTCGCCGTATGATTAATATCATCCACCATACAGCTACCCATCGGATGCCTTCTCTGCTTCTCTCCTTGGATGGGGAGAAGGCATTCGATAGGGTTCACTGGCAGTATCTCCAACAAACATTAGAAAAATTTGGATTCCAGGGTCATATCCTAATGGCAATCTTGGCCCTATACTCCTCTCCATCAGCGCAAGTGTATTGCTCCTCCATGTTATCTACTGATTTTAAAATATCAAATGGTACTCGCCAAGGTTGCCCCCTTTCCCCCTTAATTTTTGACCTAATAATAGAACCTCTTGCTACTAAAGTGAGATCCCATACTAACATCTCAGGTATTCCCTTTGACGATTGTGAGCACAAGATTAGTCTCTTTGCCGATGATGTGATCTTTTCATTAACTAACCCTACCTCTTCCCTGGCTTCGGTACAAACATTATTGGATGAATTTAGTTACGTGTCTTATTATAGGATTAATGCGTCCAAATCATACATATTACCCTTAGCGTTATCTCCTGAACAACAACAACATCTGAGCTTCCAATACCCTTATACATGGTCCACAAACTCTATCATGTATCTGGGCATTAACCTGACGAGCTCTACCAAAGATTTGTACAAGGCAAACTTCCCTCCATTCCTTACCACACTTTCATCTGACCTAACGAATATCTCCAAACTCACACTGTCCACCTCTGGCAGACTTGCGGCATTCAAAATGCTCAAACTCCCTCAGTTACTATACCTGTTTCGGGCGCTACCCATCCCTATACCTACTTCCTTCTTCAGGCAGACTCAATCGATAATTCATAACTTTATATGGCTAGGAAAAAAACCTAGAATATCACATAGCACACTCATGAAACACAGAAAGTTAGGTGGTTTAGGATATACCGTAGTTAAAGACTATTATTTTGCAGCCATCCTGGCCCAGCTCAAAGCCTGGTTCACTCCAGATCCTAGTATCCATTGGTGTGCCATGGAAGCCTCTCAAGTGCCAGGAAATAATCTACGTAACTGGCTTATCTCTAGCCCTGATACTAAGTCATCTAACAATTCCTTATCTCCAACCATAAAAGCGTCAGTAGCAGCATTCTCATACTTCACTACTCACTTTCCTGCTACAGCTCCCACATGTACAATTCCACTCCCCATTGAAACTCTTAACCTTCTGACCCAAGACATTCAACTCTCCCCTTGGAAGAATAAAGGTATTTCCTATATCACAGATTTCTATGATAGTGATTTCCTCTACTCCTTTACTTCCCTGCAAAATAAATACTCGCTCCCAACCAAAGAATACTATACTTATATTAGAATATCGCACTGTCTAGTTCAAACCCCTTCCCTCCGTCGCAATATCCCGGAAGTAGCATGGGCATACTTCTCTAATACCTCATCACCCGTCAAGGGCATATCTCTTTTTTATACATTACTAGATGGCAAAGATACTTTTGAAAAATTGCCCCCTCTACTAAAGTGGGAAACTGAACTGAGTTCCTCATTTTCCTCACAGCAATGGCAAACTGCCTTACGGGCCATATTTCTGGCTACGAAATCGGCAAATCTCTGGGACCTCACATACAAAATAAACCTTAGATGGTATATCACTCCATTGCAGATTCATAGATATAGTCCAACGACTGACCCTACCTGCTGGAGACTATGTGGCCTACCTGGCAACCTATATCAAATTTTTTGGTCTTGTCCAAAAATAACCCAGTTTTGGGCGGACATATTTTTAATCATATCATCTCTCACTCACATTGTCTCCCCGCCTAACCCAGCACTGGCGCTCCTAAATATTGGAATTGACACCTATCCTCATCATCTCCAAGGTATTGTTACACATTTATGTCTAGCAGCATGGTTGACCATTGCACGTAATTGGAAATCCCCTGACCCCCCCTCACGTTCTGAAGTCATACGAACAACACATTTACATGGCGTATACGAACGTATGTATGCCTCTTCGGAAAGTCTATTGTCTAAATCCATCACCCGCTGGACTCCCTGGTTAGACTGGTACCAATCTTCCATGACCGTGCCTCCTTGAACATTCATCTCGTCTAGTATGAGAAAAATTTCTCACACATCTGCATGTACCTATTCCACCTTTCATTCCCCCCCCCCCCCCTTCCAATAAATATATATATATTTTTTTTCTCACCAATCCTCACCCCTTCCCCCCTTCCTGAATATTTTATCTACATGATAATTAGCGGGTCACTATTAGTCCATATCTTATGGACTTCTCTTCTCCATCATTTTCCTTTAGGTCTTTACGGTTACTGGTTCAGGTTAGATAACACTACGGTACCTTGCCTTACTCTTAGTTTATATTGAATATAATGACAATGCGACAGGGTTTGACTTCTTTACTACCCTCAACATGGGAATGTTCCCTTGCTCCTGTGTACAGTGTGTTCCCAATTGGGGTACAAGGAGTAAGGTGACGTCTTCCTTTTCCTTTCTCTGTTTTAATGGATAGATCATATACTTTAGAGGCATTGTACTATGTTTCACTTATTTTATCTGACATTCCGCAACATTGTTAACATGCATTGTAATGGTTCAGATATTTCGCGAATGTAACCTTGTTATTGTGTAATCTTACGCACTTCTGTTAAATAAAAAATTATTGAAGTAAAAAAACCTTCTGCATGTACAAAGCCTTTGAGCTTTGACAAAAAAAAAAAAATCCTGGAAGCTGAAGGTTTCTATACAGAGCTGCACCAGGTTTTGCACTCTCCAGTTTTAGTAAATGAACCCTTATGTGTCCATCCAGCACAGTCTTTATTCATCACCTTAGGATTCACTTTGATGATTACTGACCTTTATACATTTTTTACAATCTCATATATTTGAATGGCTTAAGAATAATTTTGTTAATAACCTAATTACTTACAATAGAGGTTATACTGTCCCTAATTTTGAGCACTCTGTTATAGAGATGATGCTGCTGAGGTTGCAATCTCACTCATTTATCAAGGCATTTAACCACTTCAATACAAGGCACTTTCCTCACTTCCTGCCCAGGCTAATTTTCAGCTTTCAGCGCTGTTTTAACCACTTCAGCCCCGGAAGGATTTGCCCCTATCCTGACCAGGCCATTTTTTGTGATACAGCACTGCGTCACTTTAACTGACAATTGCGCTTTAGTGCTATGTTGTACCCAACAAAATGTATGTCCTTTTTTCCCCACAAATAGAGCTTTCTTTTGGTATTTGATCACCTCTGCCGGTTTTTTCTTTTTTACGCTATAAACAAAACAAGAGCGACAATTTCGAAACAAACACCATATTTTGTACTTTTTGCTATAATAAATATCCAAAAAAAAACTAAGTATTTCTTCATCAGTTTAGGCTGACATGTATTTTTCTAAATACTTTTGGTTAAAAAAATCTTTTGCACAAAAGTTATAGCATCTACAAATATAGGATATATTGATGGCATTTTAATTATTATTTTTTTTCTTACTAGTAATGGCTGTGATCTGCAGTTTTTATTGGGACTGCAACATTGAGACGGACACATCGGATACTTTTGAAACTTTTTTGGGACCACGTTTATACAGCGATCAGAGCTAAAAATAGCCACTGATTACTGTATAAATGTCACTGGCAGGGAAGGGGTTAACACTATGGGTGAGGTCAAGGGGTTAACTGTGTTCCCTATGTGTATTTCTAACTGTGGGGGAACTAGAGGAGGAGACAGATCGTTGTTCCTACTTAGTAGGAACACACAATCTTTCTCCTCTCCCCTGACAGAACTGGGATTTGTGTGTAGATGCCCGTTCTTGCTCTGTCACGAGCGATCGCAGGTGCCCGGTGGTCATTGCCCCCCTCCACGGGCCCACGCATTGGCTCTGGGGACACGCTGTAGATGCTTGCTACAGCGTCTTAAAGAGCAGACCAACAGCTACGATGGCTTGATTTATGGATTTTTCCTCCACCTAATGAAAAATATGAAAAATATGAACTGCACTACCCTAGCTAGGGACCATGGTAAGAATATAGCACAGCCAAGAGAGGAGAAAATTTGTATTTAGCATCATAGATATTTTGGATCGAGATTTAGTAACCCATAAATTGTGGGCAGGTGACTGCTAGATTGTGTCCCTTCTTTGCCAACTCCCAGAACATGAACAGGAGCGGGGAGGCATTTACTGAAACCAACCCCCTGTAGTAGCTGAAATCCAGTGTCACATACCTGATTAGTGAGCTTGACGTGAAGAGGAAGGCCTCTCGTACAGCTCCAGCTCAGAGGCCACTGGTATTGAAACAGCAGCCATGGGAACAAGGTGAGGTATGAGTGCCTAAAATCAGACAGTCCAGTAAGTATTTACAGTGCATGCACAGTGCATGGGTGGTAGCAGTCATCAGGTGGATGTAGCAGCAGAACAGGCTGGTGGCAGATGAGCTGGCACAAAGCTTGGCTGGTAACATACTGCGGATATGCAGCAGGAACCAGATGTAAGCTTGCTGGACTGAAGAGCTATAGTAGGCCGTATGAGCAGGATGCTGGGTCAGGCAAGTAAAGTCTCTAAAGCTTGGGCAAATCAGGCATAAATGGCAGACAGCAGGATAGTTGTTTCACGAGCCAAGTCAGCAATGGAAGGTGTAGATCAGGCAAGAACAGAAAGCAAAAGCAGAATCCAGAGACAAGCTGAGGTCAGGGCAAGTAGCAGACAAGTAAAGGTTAGAAGCAAACCGGGTCAGAGTCAGAGGTCAAACACAGGTATCAGGAACAAGTATTCAGAAGCTGTAGACCAAACAGCAATGAGCAAATACTGCAGCCTGTTTAAATAGCCTGTTGGTGCCAGCACTGGTAACAGGCGCATGCCTATGCCCACGTCTGCACATCTGTATGCCTGTGCATGTGCATATGTATGCTCTGGGACACTTCATGTTTGCTATGGGCAAACCTTCCCTGACATCCAACTTCACCTCCTTTCCCTCTTGTTGGCATGTTCCAGTAAATACTGCCCCCGTCACCCTTCCTGTCCAGGTTCCCCTTCCTTCAGCTGCCTGTACTACCTTGTGTGCTCCCTTGGTTTCTCCCTCACACAGTGCTGCCAACTTCCCCTGCTACAGGCTGCAGCAGGGATCATTTCAGGATGGAGAGGATGTTTCATACTTCCTATCTTGACACTGGTGTGCTAAGATAAGAAGCAGTTGAGTTGATTAGTAGGCTGGCAATGGAAATACTCATTTTTGGTTCACTTACACACAATCAATTTCAATCTGGGCAATCATTACTAAGAAGTCCCCCATGTCTATCTATACATCAATGTCAGCCCAATTAATTAATTTGTATAGACAGTTGACAGATCACTTTGCATAGTCAACCCACTCACATCTTACTAATACAAGAAATAAAACAGCAACATGTTACATACAGACTGAACAGATCTCACTGCCTACTATCCAAGATGCACTTGCAATATGCAATTTGAGGGGCAGTTTGCAATTTATCTTGTTGCACTGATTGTCCTGCACTGAAATGAGAAACACAGAAAATGTCACTGTCAAAAGCTAATGTACTTTGGACTGTGATATAATGCACTTTGCTTTTTAAATATACCTGACAGTGTAATTATTTGATGTTGCCCCATACAGTCTTAGCATCACAGAGACCCAAATGTTATACGTAACGCCTAAGCCACATCAGACCATTTCATTTGATTCGTTTCGTTCCTTTTCGTATTAGCCGTTAATTCGTATTTCGTGTCCGAAATACAATTTGGATTTGTACGAAATACGAATTTTCATTAGGTTCATTCATTTTCATAACCATTACGAATGTTCGTTATGATGAATTTAAAAAGAAAAAAATACCTTTCTGAATATGGCAGTCGTTGATTCATTATGCTCATTATGAGTAGGGATGAGCCGAACACCCCCCGGTTCGGTTCGCACCAGAACTTGCGAACGGCCCCCACGTTCGTTACGAACGTTAGAACCCCATTGAAGTCTATGGGACTCGAACGTTCGAAATGGAAAGTGCTAATTTTAACGGCTAATATGCAAGATACTGTCCTAAAAAGGGTTTGGGGACCTGACTCCTGCCCCAGGGGACATGGGTCAATGCAAAAAAAAGTTTTAAAAACGGCCGTTTTGGCGGGAGCACTGATTTTAATGACGATTAAAGTGAAAAAAAAAAGTGAAATATTCCTTTAAATATGGTGCCTGGGTGGTGTCTGTAGTATGCCTGTGAAGTGCCACGTGTTTCCCGTGTTTAGAACAGTCCCTGCACAAAATGACATTAAACGGAAATAACACCATTTAAAACTGCTTGCGGTTTTAATGTTATATCTGGTTCCTGCAATATGGTTGAAAATCATTGAGAAAAATGGCATGGGTAGCCCTCCCTGCCCATTACCAGCCTATTTGGGTCTTGTACGCATATTAAGGGGAACCCTGTACCCATATTAAAAAAAGGAAATGCGTGTGGCCCCCAGGCCCTATATACTCAGAACAGCAGTATACAGGCGGTGCAAACAAGACGGACTGTGTAGGTTTGTTGTGTTAAGTTGAATCTGTTTGTAATTTTCAACTGGTACATTTTTAAAGTGTAGCTCCAGTCAAAAAAACAATTTTTAAGCTTTTTGGAAAACATAGGGAAGGGTTATCACCCCTGTATAATTTGTTTTGCCATCCGTCTTTTTTCATCTCACTTGCTGCTGTCTCCTTGCGTTTGCAAGTAGGAGATGTTTGTAAGTTGGATGTTTGAAAGTAGGGGCCTGCCCTATATTATAGCGGTATGTACTGGGTACAGAGCACGCAGACAGCACGCACTATCTCCTAACACTACTGACTGCAAGCTCTATTATTAACCACTTGACCACTGGGCACTTAAACACCCTTAATAACCAGACCAATTTTCAGCTTTTGGTGCTCTCACATTTTGAATGACAATTACTCAGTCATGCAACACTGGACCTATATGAAATGTTTGTCCTTTTTTTCACACAAATAGAGCTTTCTTTTGGTGGTATTTAATCACCTCTCAGTTTTTTATTTTGTGTGCTATAAAAGAAAAAAGACCGGAAATTCTGCGAAAAAATGAATTTTTCTTTGTTTCTGTTATAAAATTTAGCAGATTAGTAATTTTTTCTTCATACATTTTTTTTTACTGGTTACATGTTTTGAATTGCAGAGGAGGTCTAGGACTAGAATTATTGCTCTCGCTCTAACGTTCTCGGCGATACCTCACATGTGTGGTTTGAACACCGTTTTCATATGTGGGCGGGGCTTACGCATGCGTTCGCTTCTGCATGCGAGCACATGGGGACATGGGCGCTTTAATTTTTTTTTTTTTTATTGTTCATTTTACTTTATTTATTTTAGTTTGACATTTTTTTCCCCAAAAATATATTTTTGATCACTTTTATTCCTATTACAAGGAATGTAAACATCCCTTGTAATAGGAATATGGGGTGACAGGTCCTCTTTACAGTGAAATCTGGGGGTCAATATGACCCCACATCTCACCTCTAGGCTGGGAAGCCTGAAATAAAAAATAAAAAAAAGATTCTAGCTTTGATCGTACTGGCGAGTTGGTAGAAGCACCGGAGGGCGGTGAGGGTGGGGGCGTCTATGGCTGGGTATTTCAGGGTATCACCGAGTATGGCTGGGTATCTCCGAGTATGGCTGGGTATGGCAATTTATGGCAGGGTATTGCAGAATATTGGTGGGGTATTGGCGGGGTACTACAGAGTAATAGCAGGGTACTGCAGAGTATTGGGGAGTACTACAGAGTAATGGCAGGGTACTGCAGAGTATTGGGGGGTACTCCAGAGTAATGGCAGGGTACTGCAGAGTAATGGCAGGGTACTGCACTGCAGAGTAATGGCGGGGTACTGCAGAGTAATGGCAGGGTACTGCACTGCAGAGTAATGGCGGGGTACTGCAGAGTAATGGCAGGGTACTGCAGAGTAATGGCAGGGTACTGCAGAGTAATGGGGGGTACTGCAGAGTAATGGCAGGGTACTGCAGAGTATGCACTGGTATTGCAGAGTATTGGCAGGGAATTGAGGGGTTAAATTTGGTGAGCAGCGATGTGGGCACTGCAGATGCAGCCCACATCGCTGCTGACACACGATCTCTTTCCCCTCCACTGTACCGATCGGTACAGAGAGGGGAGGGAGGAACCGGCGTCATAACATGACGCCGGTTTGTTTACAAGTGATCACTCCGTCATGTGATGGAGCGATCACGTGGTAAACGGCCGCGACGAGCGGCCGTTTACCGTGATCCGTGATGTAATTAACGGCCTCTCAGAGTTAAACAACCGCCCTGAAGCCGTTAATCGGCAATGGGCGGTTGTTAAGTGGTTAAAGATAGATCACTAGCTAGCTATATAGGTGAGGTGAATATAGTGTAGTGGTGTATACTGCGGTCAGGGCACAGACAATAACCACTACACAACAGCAAGATAGGAAATCAGCCAAAAACTATCGGTGTGTACTGTGTTGAAGGTACACAGAACACCCACTGCTTCAGATGCCAACACACTACACGAGGCCGCCTGAAAGGCGGCCTTATATAGTGTGGGGCGTGCACTACACAGCCTGAGCTATGATTGGCCACAGGCAGGATGCCTGTGGCCAATTATGGCTCTTCTCGGTGCTGGCGCTGCGATTGGCCAAGCATGCGGGGTCACAGTGCATGCTTGGCCAATCATGAGCCAGCAATGCACTGCGCCATCGCAGTGCATTGTGGTCCGTGCGCGCCATACGAATTTTGACACGAACGGACCAAGAGTTCGGATTTCGCCGAACGGACGAACAGCCAATGTTCGAGTCGAACGTACGTTCGACTCGAACACGAAGCTCATCCCTAATTATGAGGGGCTCCCACCATCCCTGTGCTGTGCTTATTATGAGGGGCTTCCACCATCCCTGTGCTGACTTCCTGGGTTTTTAACTTCATCATAACGAATAATCGTAATTATTATAACAATAATAACACAATATTAACGAACATTAATATGAACATTCGTTTATGTCTTATTTTGTCCGATTCTGAATCTCCCATCGACTACTAGTACCAGTCTCCCACTCCCATATAAAAAAAGGTAATTTTCCCAACCTTCACTCAGCAGCAGAAGAAAACCTCTGATTGGTCAACAAAACACCAGTCACGTTTCCATTGTAATGGAATTTGGATCCGAAATTCGTCAACGAAATTTTGTATTTCGTATACAATTCGGAAGCATAGAAATTCGTATTTCGGATGCTTCCGAATGTATGAATTTTGGAAATTCGTATGAATTTTCGATTCATACGAAACAAACCGCACATGTCTAGTATGGACTGAGCACAAGTGTGATAGCAGATTTTTGGTAAATATTACCTTTCTGACTGCATCTATTGATTAAAATGGCAGTCAGGTAGCTTGGACCAATTTCTTTTCACCTTTTGGATTGCAATTTGCGCATGTTTTGCCCATATTTAAATGGAACTTATCTGCTTCAAGGTCTTTTTAATTATTACTGAGGTCAATCACTTTTTTGTACTGTGCTGAACAAATGACATACTGTTTTAGATTTATAGAGTAGGAATGTCTCTGCCTTGCCACTGGCAGCTCACAAGTTCAAGTGACATTAACCTTGATTTTCAACACTTTGGTTAAATAAAATCATTACTCTTGGCTGTTGAGTGTGTAATGCGGGGCATCGTTTTACTCTCTCGCGTACAACTTGCTTGCAATTAAAAGCAAAGCAAACATTCACCTAGGGTCAAGACTGTGTAATTAGATTACATTTTTCCCTCCACTGAGAAAAGTGTCATTTTATTTCTGCACACTGTGACTTCCTATCTGCCTTGGACAACATGGGTTTTTATTTAGCATTTATAAGGACAGAATTAGACTTTTGTAATAGCGGGGAAATGCTTGTACAAAAATGTTATAATTAAAACCGTTTCCTGTATATTCTGTCCAGTGTCAAAGTAAAACTATCCTGTATCTTCAGTGCTTATATATTCTAATTTAATACTGAAAATGTTTTTGAAAGTAATATGTTACATTGTTACCCGTTTATAGCATATCTAAAGCAATCCAGAAGTTACATCCTTGCCCCAAAGCACCCCCCCCCCACCATGTAGAGGGCATGTGGCCTACTGGCCTGGTATGGTCAGGAGGGGGGCCACTCGCTTGTCCCTGACCTACCAGGATGCATGCTCACATAAGGGTCTGGTATGGATTTTGGGGGGGGGGGCGCCATGGAATTTTTTTTTATTTTGAGGTGGGGTTCCTTATAAAATCCATACCACACCCCCAAAGGGCCGCCGCACCTTTTTTAAAACATTTTTGTATTGCCGGCAATTTAAATGTAATTTTCTTTTCTTTATAAATGTCAGTTTTGCTGCAGTAGGTTCTATACATGGTACATATGCACCACTTTACAGGCAGATTAAGGGAAACCTCTGAGGCACTATATTTAAAGGAATATTTAATTTTTATTGTTTCACCTTAAGCATCATTAAAATCAGTGCTCCTGTAAAAATTGTTTGCAATGATACATGTCCCCCAGGGCAGCACCCAGGCCCTCATACCTTTTTTATGGCCAATAACTTGCATATAAGCCTTCAAAATGGGGACTTTTGATTTTCAAATTCAGGTCCCATAGATTTCAATGGGGTTCAGGTCTGAACTTTTGCTCGAGAGTTTTGGCATGAACCTTACTGCAACATTGTTTGAGATATCAGTCTGGTGCACAGGAAGTTATGAGGACACTAGTTTTCTAGTAGGAATAAGATGATTTTTATCTGTATCTGCAAGCTGTATATAGTGTTGGGTGAATCGGTCTGGTGTCAGCAAGGGGTCAGTGAATCCTGTTCAAAAATTTAGCTAACCTGAACTTAGAGGTGGATCCCACTAAAGTCTATGGGATGAATCTACTGTAGTTGCTACTCTTTCAAAAAGGCATGGAAATCTGGGTTTCCTGACAGACTCCAGACTCCATGGCAGCAACGTGTGGGTTAAGTCCCGCCTCCACTACGCTATAGGACACTACTCCCATAAATCTTTGCTCCCTGCCCATGGCCGCAGGCTCTGGGAATGCTTGCAGGCTATTACGTGACTTCTCCTTGTCCAGGATTTCTTCTGTAGAGGTAGGTGGCCTTCTGGGAAGAGGGGGGTGGGCGTGTGTGTGTGTCTGCTGCTCTCAGGCTTACTTATATATCTTTGCAGCAATTATGGAATCCTCTAGAGACATAGACTCTCCTCCGCCTGTATGTGGCCAGCCCTCTCATAATGGGTACTGTCTGGGGGGGAAGTAGGGGGGGGGGGGTCCGGTATTAGTCAGTCTGTTATCTTTCCTTATCTGTATGTCTCTTCTATCTCTGTCTTAGCCCATCTAGATCAGAACAGTAACGCAGCTCAACGCACAGAGGAAGCGATTCTTCTAAGTCTTACCACCGGCATTCATATTCTAAATCTAAACATCACGGCTCACCCTCAAGATCTGGGCGCCGTAGCGAGGATCAATCTCGCTCCTCCAAGGCTCATTCCAGCCGTTCAGTTATCAGTACCTGCTGGGGATGCAGGTCGCAAGTTCCGACTGGGAAATCCCTGTGTGACCTCTGCTTTTCCAAAGCCTCTAGTGAGAGAGGGGGTACGGACCAGCAGCTAAGATCTCTTGTGGAAAAGGTGGTGAAAGAATCCCTCAAAGGGATCGGGACCAGTCAGACCCCTGTGCCTCAGTCAGAGTCACCTCAGTCACCAGTCAGGGAGTCGCATGTTCAAGAGATCTGGGAGTCCTCTCTAACAAGCCACCCTTCAGCTGCTGCATCAGACAGTGAATCTGAGGAAGATAGTCCCTGTGTGGGGTTTGACTTTGCCTTACTCTCCCCCTTGGTGAAGGCTATCAGAGAGGCTTTGAACTGGGAAGATGAGGTGGCTAATCCTTCCAAACAAAGAAAGTATTTTAAGCAACTTAAAAGGGAGCGTCTCAACTTTCCATTCCTGTCTGAACTTGGTGAGGTCATTACGGATGAATGGAGTAAAGTTGAGAAAAAGAATAGTATGCTTTCAAAAGTCTTAACGTTATATGCCTTTAAGGAGGATGAGGTCAAGTATCTAGAATCGGCTCCACTAGTGGATGCAGCGGTGATGAGACTAGTAAAACATGTGACTATTCCACTGGAAGATACAGTTTCATTCAAGGATGCCTTAGATAGGTGGATTGATTCCTATTTAAAGAGAATCTACCTCACTGCTGGTATGGCATGTAAGCCAGCGTTGGCTTTAGCAGCAATGTCCAAGGCCATGGAAGTTTGGACGGACAGTGTGGATGATACCCTCAGGAACATTTCGGATGAGTCACAAAAAACTCTCCCTTCCAGGAGTTACGGCTTGCATCGGCTTTTCTGGGGGAGGCTTCAATTGACATCATCCGCTTAGTGTCTCGGGTTATGCTTTCAGCTGTCACCGCCAAACGGGCTCTTTAGCTCCGTCCTTGGCTGGCTGATCCAGCGTCAAAACAGGTGTGGTGCCGCATCCCTTTTGAGGGTTCTTCCCTTTTTGGTAATAAATTGGATAATGCCATAACCCGGGCTACTGGCGGGAAGTCGGGGTTTCTTCCTCAGGATAGACGTTTAAAAAGCCAGAGAAGATTTTTTCCTAAAAAGCAATATCAAGAACAGGCCAGGGAGGCCCGTAGCTATAGACCTGGTCGGGAATATTCCAGGTCATGGAAGTCAAGGCAGTCTTCCTTTAAGAAATCCACCAAGAGCAGTATGACAGGAGAGAGGGAACCAGCTAAATCTTTTTGAGATTGGGCCCGCTCAGATAGGCCAGGTGGGGGCTCATCTTCTATGTTTTCGGCATGTCTGGGCGGCCTCAATTCAGGACTTCTGGACCGTCAGAACGTTCTCTTCAGGCCATTCTTGGAACTTCAGCAGGTCCCCAAGACTAAAGTATGTTCCCACCTCCCTTCCGGCCTCAGAAGAAAAAAGGCAGATCCTGTTGGCCTACGTGCAATCTTTATTGGCTCAAGGCGCTGCCATTCCCGTGCCAGAGGATCAACGAGGGAGAGGAATTTATTCTCCTCTTTTTATGGTCCAAAAGAAAAACGGATCTTGGAGGCCAGTCATAGACCTTACACATCTGAATCGTTTTATCAAAAGGGAAAGGTTCAAGATAGAAACCTTGTCAACAATACAACAGTCAGTCCAGTCAGGCGATTGGATGATTTCAATAGATCTAAAGGACGCTTATTTTCTTGTCCCTGTGGCAGAAGATTTTCAACAGTTTCTGCGATTTTCGGTGGGGAAACTTCATCTTCAGTTCGTATGTCTCCAGTTCGGGCTTTCAATGTCCCCCCAAGTTTTCTCAAAGGTGTTGTTAGCCGTAGTGGCTCTATTGAGAACCAAAGGAATTCATCTTCACCACTATTTGGACGATCTTCTGCTGCTAGCCCAGGACAGAGACCGTCTGTTTTTACACAAGGATCAGGTTATCTCCACTCTTCAAGAATTCGGTTGGATCCTGAATCTAGAGAAGAGTCAGTTAATCCCTTCTCAGTCTCTTGTATTCCTGGGAGCACTCTTCAACACAGTAAAGGGTACCATCTCATTACCCGAAGAGAAGGTATCGGTAATTCGGGACAGAATTCGTCCGGCCCTCTCAGCCTCCCATCTTCAGGCTCTTCAGTGTCTGAGGATTATCGCCACTATGGTGGCCACGATTCCCATGGTGAAGTGGGCCCAATGGAGGTTGAGACCTTTCCAAAAAGGGTTTCTTCACCAATGGTTAGGCAACAAAACTCAGCTTATCTGGATCACATCCTCAATAAGAAACTCTCTGCCCTGGTGGCTTCAGAAGGAGAATCTGTTCAATTGTCATTCCATTCTCCCCATCTCATGGATAGCAATAACTTCGGATGCCAGCAACAGGGGCTGGGGCGCCCACTGTTTGACGGAAGTAGTGCAAGGCGCCTGGGACTTCCCTTCCAGGAGGATGGTGTCGAACATTCTAGAATTAAGAGCAGCCTTCCGGGAGCTCCTAGCTTTTCGTCATCTGATCTTAGGAACCTCGGCTCTACTCAGACTAGAGAACACGACGGCAGTGGCATATATAAGGAGACAAGGAGGTACTCGGAGTCTGTCCCTACTTCAGGAGGTAGAGCCAATTATGTCTTGGGCTCAGAAGAATCTGGTCAACATTACAGCAACTTATGTTCCAGGGACGCAGAACGTTCAGGCGGACTTCCTGTCTCGAGTCAGTCTGGACAACAACGAATGGTCTATTCACGCGGAAGTTTTCAGTTGGATTCTAACGTTGTGGTTCTCCCCAGAGGTCGACCTGTTTGCCTCCCCTTGCAACAAGAAACTGGCAAGGTGGTATTCCAGGTTTCGGGATCCTCAGGCTTACGGAGTGGATGCACTGACGGATCGATGGTGGTTCAACAGAGCCTACGCCTTTCCTCCAACTCCTATTACTCTACAGTTCCTGCGGAGACTCAGATCAGAAGCAGTAGAAGTGATAGCTGTGATACCTTATTGGCCCAACAGACCGTGGTTCCCACTACTAATGCTCCTCAGTGTCAGAGACCCGATTCCCTTACCTCTCAGACCCGATCTTCTATCCCAGGGCTCGAAGCTACATCCCTGTCCGGCCCATCTATGTCTGAGGGTCTGGTTTTTGAGAGGGGAAGGTTAGAGGCTCTGGGTTGCCCCAAGGAAGTCGTTCCTACTCTCATGAGTGCAAGGAGGAAAAGTATCAACCAGGGGTATGAGAGGATTTGGTCTAGATTCACAAGACACATGTCCTCCAGATCTTGCTCTGACGGTAGTCTGACGGTTCAGGATGTTTTGGGTTTCTTACAATCCGGATTAGACATCTCCCTATCTGTCAGCGCTTTTCGTGTACAAGTCTCTGCAATCTTGGCCTTTTCCAGAGTTTCTTAAGCTAAACATCCTTTGGTTCAACAATTCTTTAAAGGAGCAATTAGACTTAGACCACAGAGGAAACCTAGATTCCCCAAGTGGGATTTACCGCTGGTTCTTGACTTCTTCTCTCAACTGGATAGACCACTTTCAATCAAAGAATTGTCCCTAATGACATCTTTTTTGGTAGCCATATCTTCGTCAAAGAGAGTCTCTGAGATACAGTCTCTAGGGTCAAAGGAACCTTTCCTCACGTTCTTCCCTGACAGAGTGGTCCTAGTGCCAATGCTGGGGTCGAATCCAAAGGTTACCTCAGTCTTCCACGAAAATCAGGATATTACTCTTCCTACCTTTAATTCTGCTGGGAATCAGGATCTTCATCCTCTCGACATGGGAGTTATTCTGAAACGATACTTGGAGGCAACAGCTTCTTTCCGGCAATCGGATTATCTTTGTTCTTTTCCACTGTAAAAAAAAAAGGCCTTAGGGCTTCGGTTAGATCCATCTCCACGTGGGTGGTTCAGGCGATCCAGTGGGCTTATAAAGAGAAGGGCTTGGCTCCTCCTGAGGCGGTTACAACACATTCCACAAGAAGTCTCTCTACTTCTTGGGCAGCTTCACATCATGTGGCTCCTGAGGTTATCTGCAAAGCTGCCTCTTGGTCATCCATTCATACATTTGTGGTGCTGTCGGTTGACAGTGTTAAATACATTTTTGTTCAGCATTTTTGCCCACCTGAGTGTGTTTGGCGAGTTATTTCCCACACGTTGCTGCCATGGAGTCTGTCAGGAAAATTGAAAATTCCTATCAAAATACTTACCGTAATTTTCCTTTCCTGATGGACTCCATGGCAGCAGGAGTGCTATATACTCTTTTTACTTACCAGTTGTAAGAACAATATTTTTTTTCTTCTTTTTTTTGTCTACATTTTTTAGATCTAAAATAAAATATTAGCACATAAAAATACTATGCCATCTCTTAATAATAATAATAATAATAATAATCATAATAGCTACTGACATCATCAGTTGATAAGCATACCTGTATGGTGTTATTTAGTTGCTATACAGTATATACTTATTTCTTAGACGTTAGAAAAAAAACATATTTTTCAGTAATATTCCTTTTTTTTTCAAAATGTGTTTGGTTTTGATTTTAAACGTTATTTTAATTTAAGGTAAAGTATTATCATAAACTATAAACAAATAAGACAATCAATAAATGATATGATTAGAATAATATTTTCTGTAATAACTGCCAATGCAGTTAGTTGCAATACAAAGATATATAGCTCACCTGCAATGTATCTTTAAATATCAGTTAGACTAACTGGTCCTTTAATTTATTATGTTGTTCACTGTTCACCTTTGACCTATTTCCAATTTTTTATTTCCTTCCAACGTTGACATGTCCAAAATGGTACCCGGGACATCCAGATTTAATTATACTATTGAGTTAGACAGGGGAAAAACTATGATCGCATAATATGTTTTTATATCCAGTTTTATACTGTAAACAATGTTATCCTCTCATCTTTTTATTAGAGAACAAGCTGACACTAATGTGGCGAGGAGATGAAAATGTTTGATAACACTTTGTTTCTCAAAGTTAAAAAGAAAGTTTCTCCTTTATTGCTTTCACATTAACCCTAGAGTTGTTATGATGACACCCCTCCCCTCTTTGTTTCCTATCTTTATTTTAGAGAAAAATTATGAAAACAATGCCCTCTTTTCATGCTAGGTTGTTCACATCTCTGATCATGTACAGTATAAGAAATCGCTTTTGGATGTGCTTTGTATACAAGTTCATGACTTGCACCATTCTTTTTTGTTACCATTGGAGAGATTTTCCACCACTTCCTGTCCATCTGATCCCTTCTACAGCCGCTTCTACACCCCAATGCCCAAAATAGGTACTAAACCATTCTCATTTCTATCCAAAACAAGAAAAAAATGTGGCTGGACTTGGCCTTTAAGACTCGATTGTACGATAATATGATCGTTACATAGCTTTTGAGAGCCAATCATGACAGTTCATGCGGTAATATCCAGTGGGACAAGCAGGAAAAATACGCTACCAGATCGTATGATTTTAATTTAATCAGTACAGTTATCGTTGAAAAATAAAATACAGAAGACACCTGTCATGAAAATTCCTCCCTTATGTAGATGGGAACGGACTTGAAACACCAATACTCCGAACTCTGAATTGAAAGCAGCACTTTCTGCCATATATAAAGCCACCTCATGCTTTACCCTATGGGAATTTAACCAGAAGCTAACCCAACGCTGGTATCTGACACCTGCACTCCTTGCCAAATTTAAAGGTCACACAATTTCATTATGTTGGAGAATGTGCGGCGGTACAGGAAAAATGATGCACATAATGTGGAACTGTCCCCGCTTGCAAGCTTTTTGGAAAAAGATTTTCCAAATCCTAATGCAGATTGTAGGTCACCTCATCCTACCTAACCCCTCCCTCGCTTTACTTAATCTAACTATAGTCCAAATACCCCCAAAGTCACAGAAAGTGGTGACACACATCCTACTAGCAGCTCAGCTCTCTGTGATGTGGCTTTGGAGGTCACACAACCCTCCAATTCTCCTGGACACAGTTAGATTAATCCAAACCCACTACAACTAGTGACAGAGAGGTCTGAGAGGTCTTAACTAGGTCCTCATGGAATGTTTAATAAGCCCCCCACCCGCAGATCCCCATAAACACTGGGTAGGGTTGTGGGGATGGGGCCCTTTTTTCCATCAACATGGGGACAAGATGCTCTGCCCCAAAGCACCCTCCTATGATGAAGGCATGTGGCCTGGTATGGTTCAAGAGGGATGGTTCGCCCCCCTCCTTTCCTTACCTGCCGGGCTGCATGCTTGGATAAGGATCTAGTATGGATTTTGGGAGGGATCCCACACTACCTTGTTTTTTAATCTTGGTGTGGGGTTTCCTCTCAAAATCCATACCAGACCCTAAGGGCCTGATATGGATTGGGGGGAGACTCCATGCCATTTTGTTTTCTAAATTTTTACATTTTTACATTCAGCTTTCACCAGTTAACCCCACAGACAGCTGATGAGTCGTAGGTTGTTAAGGATGCTGCGGCCACCTGCTTCTTAAAAACCGTGTTGTTTGCTGGTTGTTAAGGATGCCAGCGGCTTCCCACTCCTTAATAACCAGCTATTTATACTGTATGTTAAGGATGCCGGCTACCGCCAGCTTTAAATTACTGCAGGCTTTTACTACTAAATAGGGATAGCCGAACTGTTTGCCCGGCGGTCATTTCGTGGCGAATTTTGCGTGTTTGCGATTCACCTGATTGGCGGACCATTGCCGCTGTTCGCCCGGCGGACATATGTGTTTACAGTGTGAAAGAACTTTGACCCATGATGACACATTCATCATGGGGTACAGGACAGCCAATTGAGACATTTCAGCACATGGACAATTGGACATTCCCTCTACCTAATAAATAGACCTGATCTGGCAGCCATTTTACATTCTGTCTTATTTCAGTGTAGGGACAGGGCGCTGTGTGGCGCAGGGAGAGACTGTAGTGACACAAATCGCTAGCTATTAGGTCCACAAAAGTCCTTTTAAGGACTGGTATGGTATAGGTGTAGTACAGTATATAGGGTTGAGTGCACTGCTGTGCTGGTGATTGCAGCAGCCTGTCTTTTGTCAGTGCAGGGAGGGACAGGAAGCTGTGTGCAGCAGGGACAGTCAGTTTAATCACTAGCTATTACTATTAGGTCCACAAAGGTCCTTTAAAGGACTGTTATAGGTGTACAGTATATAGGGTTGTACACGTATAATATGCTTTCTTCCAAATATAGAAAGAATATTATACTTGACTGCTGCCCTATTCGGCAGCAGTCCTTTATCAGTGGAGGTACAGTCTGCAAATAACTAGCTACTTGGTCCACAAAGGTCCTTAAAAGGACTGGTATAGGTGTACAATATATAGGGTTGTGGTGCACTGCTGCAGATTGCTGCCCTATTCTGCAGCAGTCCTTTATCAGTGTAGGGACTGAGGTACAGTCTGCAAATCACTAGCTACTTGGTCCACAAAGGTCCTTGTAAGGACTGGTATAGGTGTACTATTTGGAGGTTTGTGGTGCACTGCTGCAGATTGATAAAGGACTGCTGCAGAATAGGGCAGCAATCTGCAGCAGTGCACCACAAACCTCCAAATAGTACACCTATACCAGTCCTTACAAGGACCTTTGTGGACCAAGTAGCTAGTGATTTGCAGACTGTACCTCAGTCCCTACACTGATAAAGGACTGCTGCAGAATAGGGCAGCAGTGTAGGGACTGAGGTACAGTCTGCAGTCTATCACGGTGCTGGTGTCAGTGCTCTATATCATGGTGCTGGTATCAGTGCTCTATATATCACGGTGCTGGTGTCAGTGCTCTATATATCACAGTGCTGGTGTCAGTGCACACTATCACGGTACTGGTGTCAGTGCTCTATATCACGGTGCTGGTGTCAGTGCTCTATATCACGGTGCTGGTGTCAGTGCTCTATATATCACAGTGCTGGTGTCAGTGCACACTATCACGGTGCTGGTGTCAGTGCTCTATATCACGGTGCTGGTGTCAGTGCTCTATATCACGGTGCTGGTGTCAGTGCTCTATATCACGGTGCTGGTGATCATCTCCTGCACCCTCGTCATAGCCTACCCTGACCTTTCCTCTTCTCCATTGTCTTCATGCGCTCCTGAGTCCTGAATTGTCAAAATTTCACATATAAAAATGAATGCTTGTAGTTGTCGATCCCAGATTCACTTCATACATGTGTTATGTCAGTGGCCATGTGGTGGGACTATGTGTGCACAGCTAGTAATTATTTTGTGGCTGGAAATATGACCTGTAGGTTTTTAAAGTTCGCCTGCCATTGAAGTCAATGGGGCCCGCCGCAAACTTTGCGGTTCGCAAACTTTTGGCCGCGCTCACGGTTCGCGTTCGCGAAACGTCCCGTCAGAAGTTCGTCCATCTCTACTACTGACTTCATAAAATAGTGCATGGTATTTTAGTAGTGTTTTTTAGTGAATGCCAAAAAATTGTGGTAAGATACTGCTTTGTGAATGGAGCCCATTGTTGGTTCTTTTCTTTAACCTACTGGCGGTATGATTCAGTCTGGAATAAGGTGCTGAAAGCGGTACAATTATTTTGCATGGAAATCTGACGTTTTATTTTTTAGTCCTGAAATTCTTAGGAATAACGCTCTTAAATCTCTTCAAACCAGAGTCTAGCAGACATCCCGGGTATGATAAAGTTTATAATATAATAAAGAATAATAAAAATTATTCAATAATGTAATTAAATCCTAAAACACTGAAAAAGGGACATGTTTTGGTTGCTATGGACAATCTCCAAATTCCAGGCAGAAAAAGCAGTATTTATAATATAAAAGTGCATGCAGGGCACTGCATAGACCACTAGGGACAAAGGGGTGTGTCATTTTTTAATACAGCACTGTAATCTGTAAGATTACAGTGCTGTGTGTGTTTTGTGTCTTTTTACTTTTTTGAATTTGCCGCCGTTCTCCGCTCCCGTGCGCTGTAACGCCGCGGGGAACGGAGCTCGGCGGCATTCGGCACTGTGAATCGAGCCGAGGACAGCTCGATCACACAGCGTGGAGGACGTCGCTGGATCCAGGGGACAAGGTAAGTAACTCTCCCTGTGTCCTCCCCTGCATCCAGCGAAGCGATGCCGAGTCTGGATTACCGCTAGGGAGGTTAATAATTTATATTGCAAAATGGCATATATATCAGTTATAAGTCCGATTTTCTTTTGAGTTTTCCTTTAGAGCAGTTGATTTATTAGGCTGGGTTCACACTGAAGTGATGCGGGAACGCCGTGAATCCGCGGCGGGTTCCCGCATCGCATGCCTCCCGCCGGCAGTTCACACTGCCCTATGCGAACTGCTGGGAGTGTCAGTGAAACGTTAATGACACCCCCAGATCAGTTCGCATATTGCAGTGCGATCTGCAAACTCGGACAGGAATCGGATCGCATGGTTTGAACACCCATGCGATCTGATTCTGCTGCGGACCAAAAAAAGGGTCCTGTGCGAGTTTGGAGCGGGTGCGATGCGAATTCAGCCATACTATCTGTATGGCTGAACTCGCATCGCACAGAGATCGGATGTGATTTGCACTGCAGTGCGGTGCGAATCACATCCGGGTCTCCTAGCCGCAGCAGTGTGAACCCAGCCTTAAAGACAAACAGTTGTTAATTTTGCATTCACTTAGCTTAGTGAATAAGGTGAAGTTCTGCTGATTTCCATCATCAAAGCAAGTAAAACTATTGTTTTTTTTTTTTTCTTTTACATTTTCCTGGGACATAATTAAGTGTTCTTTGCATAGTGAATTTCCACCTCTTTACTAAGCTAAGCGGAAGTTCCCTTGCAAAGTAAACAGCATAATTTACTTCATTTAATCAACCCTACTATCTTTGCAAAAGGTAGAATCTTCTCATCTTAATAGACAAATGTTCTAGACATCCTGTCTAATTCTGTTGGGCTGTTGCCCCAAACTTGTCGGTGCTTGAAACCGATTCATTTATCTGTCTGAGACCTGTCCTTCACTCTCTCCCTGGCCACTGCGCCCATCACACTGAAATGCGTGTGGTTGAGGAATTTTGTACTATGGTGGGCAGACCCCAATGAGAAACTGAGAGACTAGTACCCCATCAAGTCTGCGTTGTTGATTGACAAAGTATGGCAGTGGGTGGATCCATAGCTGCTATTCAGGCATGACAATCTGTTATCAGGCAAAGTTAAGGCGGGCTTGATGGATTCTCGCAGTGTCTCATCAGGCTCCACAGTCAAAGTCAGTGAGCCAATGAGGAGAAAGGGGGAGCAGGGCCGAGCCGTGGTTCCTTATCTGAATGGACACACAGAGCAGCGGCTCGGTCGAGTGCCCCCTTAGTAAGCTGCTTGCTGTGGGGGCACTCGGCAGGAGGAAGGAGCCAGGCGTGCTGGAGAGGGAACAGAGAAGAGGATTGGAGCTGCTCTGCGCAAAACCACTACACAGAGCAGGCAAGTATAACATGTTTGTTATTTTTAAACAAAAATAAAAAACAACACTGTTACCAGTTAAGGTCCGCCCTATAGTAGATTTACTGCTTCAGGGCAGTACCTCTGAGCCGGATCACGTATATATACGTGATCCGGCTCTTCAGGGTAGCGGGCGCGAATGCGTGCTGCTGGAGCCTCGATCTCACTGTCATTATGCACAGCAAGACCTGAGCAGCAGGTACCGTGGGCTTGATATCCGCCATCACCCACCGATCATTTGGTACAAAGGCAGAATGGCACTCTGCCTATGTAAACAAGGCAGATCGCCGTTCTGTCAGTGGGGAAGGCATGGATCCATGTTCCTGCAAAGCTGGGACATGGATCCATGCCTTCCCCTTGCTTTCCCCTTGTTTTTTTAGCACTGATCACTATATTAAAGTCACTGGTCCCCAAAAAGTGACAAAAGTGGCTGTCAGTGTTAGAAGATCCGCCACAATATCACAGCCCCACTGTAAGTCACTTATCACCACCATTACTAGTAAAACATAAATAAAAATATTCAATAGTTTGTAGACGCTAAAACTTTTGCGCAAACCAATGAATATACGGGAATTGGGATTTTCTTTTTACCAAAAATATACAGCAGAATACATATTGGCCTAAACTGATGAAGAAATTCGATGTTTTCAATTTTTTATTGGATATGTTTTATAACAGTAAAAAGTTAAAAAAATTATTATTTTTTTCGAAATTGTCGGTTCTTTGTTTATAGCACAAAAAATTTAAAAAGCAGTAGTGATCAAATACCACCAAAAGAAAGCTTTATATGTGGGGAAAAAAAGGACTGAAATTTCCATGGCAGTGCAATTGTTATTTAAAGTAACGCAGTGCCGTATCGCAAACAATGGCCTGGTCATGAAGGGAGTTAAATCTTTCGGAGGTCAAGTGGTTAATATAACTTAAAATTTTGAGGTAGAAAGAACTACTTGTTTTTGTTGCCCCTGTCAGTATTCTTACTGAAACTGGCGCAATTGCTCACCCAAATTAGGGGCAGGTGATTTTAAAATGAACCAGAACCACTGCCAGAACCAAGTGTTACATTTTTAATAAATTCCCCTGATATTGTATTTGTTTAACTGAATATAATATTCAGAATAAGTATGCTGGAAGTTTGACAGATAATAATGTTTATACTTTACTATTTTTAGGGATAATGGAAAAATTGTGCTAAAAAATTTATGAAATTGATTTACTACGTGCTTAGTGTTTTATTCTAAGCTTCAGAAAATTGGCACCCAATCTTAAAGGGAAATTGTAATAGTTTTGCGCATGTTTGAGTTGGATTTTTTTTTTAAGCTTACATATTTTAAAAAAACATTTATTATTGCTAGTAGTGCACTATCCCTGGAGGAGCCATTGAATGTATGGGGTCAGTCTATTTGCCTTCTAATAATGTCCTTCCCTTGTACCTGGACTCAAGAACAGTGACACACCTGTTAACAGTTTTAAATTGGTTTTATTAAAGAGGGCAAATCCATGTAAAGAAAATGGTGGATTAGAGAATGAAATGCAACAGTAACCAGTAACCACTAACAAAGGACCTTTAGGCTAGGTTCACACTGTTGCGATACGATTTTAAACCAGTTTTCAGCGCAATTATATTCTTTGGGGTCGAAATCACGCTAGAATCTCACCAAAGTAGTAGAGGAACCTTTTCAAAAATTGCGTCATGCTGAGTTGCCTTGATGTGAATGGGCACCATTAAAAACAATGTAATTTTCTTTGCCATGCGGTTCTCAAGTGGTATCTGAAATTGCACTAGTGTGGACTGAGGAACAGCGCAAACAAAACAAAACAAAGGGACACAAAGGCCTACTGCATTATCAACAGCACTTTATTGAAGGATAAAAGAGTACATACTCACAAGAGCAAATAGTAAGCCAGCGTTGTACATAAACTCAGGAACCAAATAGCTCTTTCACACAATAAAACTCATAAGATCCAAAAGATCATCAATACCAGCTGACACATTTAGGGGGATATTACCCCCTTCCTCAGAGGAAAACTGGTCTGAACTCTCCATCCCTGTCTTTCACTCCCCCCCCCCACCCCTCCCATAGGGGTGGGGAGAGGAGAAGAGGGACAAAGAGAAACACATGCTACCTCCATGGGTCAATCTCTAAAGCATTTATAAGATTATTAATAATACTAACCACCCATAGTTAACTAACTATTTAGGTCACCATATACAGGAGTTCATCATCCTAATGTAGTCTCAGTGTGAAAAGAGACTTAACCACTTTCAGACCGGACCAATTTGCTGGTCAAAGACCAGAGCACTTTTTGCGATTCGGCACTGCGTCGCTTTAACTGACAATTGCGCGGTCGTGCGACGTGGCTCCCAAACAAAATTGACGTTCTTTTTTTTCCACAAATAGAGCTTTCTTTTGGTGGTATTTGATCACCTCTGCGGTTTTTATTTTTTGCGCTATAAACAAAAATAGAGCGACAATTTTGAAAAAAACGCATTATTTTTTACTTTTTGTTATAATAAATATCCCCCAAAAATATATAAAAAAACATTTTTTTCCCTCAGTTTAGGCCGATACGTATTCTTCTACATATTTTTGGTAAAAAAATCGCAATAAGCGATTATTGATTGGTTTGCGCAAAAGTTATAGCGTTTACAATATAGGGATAGTTTTACAGCATTTTTATTAATATTTTTTTATTTTATTTTTACTAGTAATGGCGGCGATCAGCGATTTTTATTGTGACTGCGACATTGTGGGGGACCCATCGGACATTTTTGACACATTTTGGGACCATTGTCATTTATACAGTAATAACTGCTATACAAATGCAGTGATTCCTGTGTAAATGACACTGGCAGTGAAGGGGTTAATCAGTGGGTGGCAGTGTAGGGGTTAAGTGTTCCTAGGGGTGTGTTACTAACTGTGGGGGGGTTGGGCTTTCATTTAGTGAACACTGATCTCTGCTCCAATCACATGGAGCAGAGATCAGCGTCACTAGTTGCTAGGCAGAATGAAGAAATGCTGTTTACAACGGCATTTCTTCATTTGGCCGCTCCGTGAGACGATCGCGGGGATGCCCGCGGCGATCGAGTCCGCGGGTCCCGCGACTGGACTCACGGGGGTCCCGCCCAGCGCGGGGGCGCGCTCCCGATGGCAGGGCGGCAAATTTAAAGGGACGTACGCCCATTTGCCTGCCCGTGCCATTCTGTTGACGTACATCGTCGTGCGCTGGTCGGCAAGTGGTTAAAGTTCAAACAGCTTTAGGACTGAGCACTATAATAAAGAACAACTGTTCTGACAAAAAGACCTTGAGTTACAAGGCCCTGACTATTCTACTGGCCAATGGTTACTAATAGGGATGAGCCGAACACCCCCCCGGTTCGGTTCGCACCAGAATTTCGAACGGACCCCAAATTCGAACGAACTTTAGAACCCCATTAAAGTCTATGGGACTCGAACGTTCGAAATTAAAAGTGCTAATTTTAACGGCTAATATGCAAGATACTGTCCTAAAAAGGGTTTGGGGACCTGGCTCCTGCCCCAGGGGACATGGGTCAATGCCTAAAATGTTTTTAAAAATGGCCGTTTTGGCGGGAGCACTGATTTTAATGACGATTAAAGTGAAAAAAAAAGTGAAATATTCCTTTAAATATGGTGCCTGGGGGGTGTCTGTAGTATGCCTGTGAAGTGCCACGTGTTTCCCGTGTTTAGAACAGTCCCTGCACAAAATTACATTAAACGGACATAACACCATTTAAAACTGCTTGCAGTTTTAATGTTATATCTGGTTCCTGCAATATGGTTGAAAATCATTGAGAAAAATGGCATGGGTAGCCCTCCCTGCCCATTACCAGCCTATTTGGGTCTTGTACGCATATTAAGGGGAACCCTGTACCCATATTAAAAAAAGGAAATATGTGTGGCCCCCAGGCCCTATATACTCAGAACAGCAGTATACAGGCGGTGCAAACAAGACAGGGACTGTGTAGGTTTGTTGTGTTAAGTTGAATCTGTTTGTAATTTTCAACTGGTACATTTTTAAAGTGTAGCTCCAGTCAAAAAAACTATTTTTAAGCTTTTTGGAAAACATAGGGAAGGGTTATCACCCCTGTATAATTTGTTTTGTCGTCCATCTTTTTTCATCTCACTTGCTGTTGTCTCCTTCCGTTTGCAAGTAGGAGATATTTGTAAATTGGATGTTTGAAAGTAGGGGCCTGCCCTGCAGAAATGGCGGAACAAGGTGTTGGTTTTGCCACAACATTGTAAGCCCTCAAAGTGACTCTTGGTGGGCGCTGGAGCACCCTGCTGTGAACGATTATATCAAGAATTGTAATTACATGCCATTGTTGAACAGTGGTAGAAAAATTGACCTTTGGTGGTTGTGGTGCTGGTGCCACAACACTATAAGTCCTCACCGTTACTCTGGGCAGAGGAAGGGGCCCTCCTGTGAAATATTATATCAAGAATTGTAATTACATGTCCCTGTTAAACGGGGGAAGAAAAATTTGGCCTTAGGCACTGCTGCTGGTGCCACCACACTGCAACCTCTCCCATATACTCTAGTTTTATTGCAGGAATTAGCCCTGCTGAAAAGCATTGCATCAAAAATTGTACTTAAACGCCCCTGTTAAACAGGGGCAGAAAAATTGGGCCTTAGGCACTGGTGCTGGTGCCACCACACTGCAACCTCTTCCATATACTCTAGTTTTATTGCAGGAATTAGCCCTGCTGCAAAGCATTGCATCAAAAATTGTAATTAAACGCCCCTGTTAAACAGGGGCAGAAAAATTGGGCCTTAGGCACTGGTGCTGGTGCCACCACACTGCAACCTCTCCCATATACTCTTGTTTGATTGCAGGAATTAGCCCTGCTGCAAAGCATTGCATCAAAAATTGTACTTAAACGCCCCTGTTAAACAGGGGCAGAAAAATTGTGCTGATGGCATCAACCAGAACCAGAAATGTTCTTCCAACATATCAGCGGAGGAGGAAGAGGATAGACAATCAACATAACAGGACAGTCACTCAGCATCAGCATAGGCAGTCTTGAAGGGATGTGATATTTCAAAAAAAAATTATTCTGTTACATCAGCTTCAGGTGCTTGGTAGCTGTGGGTGATCCAAGACTGATTCATCTTGCTGAAGGTCAGTCGATCAACTGATTCGGTGGACAGGCGCACCCTGTGATCGGTAACAAAGCCACCAGCAGCACTGAAGGTGCGTTCCGAAAGAACGCTGGATGCAGGACAGGCCAGTAGCTCAATTGCATACTGTGCAAGCTCTGGCCAGTGATCCATCCTCAAGACCCAGTAAGCCAGAGGATTTTCGGTGGGAAAGGTGTCCAAGTCTGACCTTGCCCCTAGGTATTCCTGCACCATGTAAATCAGACGCTGGCGATGGGTGCTGGAACCGATCATACCTTGGGGCTGCGGACTAAAAAATTGTCTGAAAGCATCAGTCAGACGGCCACCTTCTCCACCGCTCCTTCTGACCGATGCCTCAGCAACACGTTGTCCAGGACCAGGAGTTTGTAACCTCCCAGTCTCTGGGAACGCGTTGCATAGACCTTTTTGCAAGGCCTCCCGGAGATGTCTCATCCTCTGCTCCCTCTGCGATGGCAAGATAAGGTCGGCAACCTTACCCTTGTACTGTGGATCAAGGAGAGTGGCCAGCCAGTAATGGTCCCTCTCCTTGATCCGAAGAATACGAGGATCCTTCCGCAGGCTTTGCAGGATCAGGGAGGCCATGCAGCGTAGGTTAGCTGAGGCATTCGGTCCGGAGTCCTCTGGGTCACTAAGGACAACATGATCCGCAGCTACCTCCTCCCAGCCACGTACAAGTCCACGTGTTTCTTGGGACTGTAAATCATCCCTACAAGACTGCTGCTGCTGCTGCTGAGTGCCAGCCTCCACCTCCATGCTGACACAATCATCCTCCTCCTCCTCTTCCTCCTCCTCATCCACTTCCTGTGTGATGGGTGGCACAGCAGGAACACTGTCTGGATAAAGGGGGCCTTGAGAGGCAAGGAAGTCCTCCTCTTCCTGCCTCTGTTCTGCCTCAAGTGCCCTGTCCATTATTCCACGCAGCGTATGCTCCAAGAGGTGGACAAGAGGTTCAGTGTCACTGATGCATGCACTGTCACTGCTCACCATTCTTGTGGCCTCCTCAAACGGTGACAGGACAGTGCATGCATCCCTGATCATGCCCCACTGGCGTGGTGAGAAAAAACCGAGCTCCCCTGACCCTGTCCTGGTGCCATAGTCGCACAGGTACTCATTGATGGCCCTCTGCTGCGTGTGCAGCCGCTGCAGCATGGCCAACGTTGAGTTCCACCTGGTGGGCATGTCACATATAAGGCGGTTCTTGGGCAGGTTCAACTCCTTTTGGAGCTCAGCCAGCCGAGCACAGGCATTAAATGATCGGCGGAAATGCACACAGACTTTTCTGGCCTGCTTCAGGACATCCTGTAAGCCCGGGTACCTGCCCAAGAACCGCTGCACCACCAGGTTAAGGACGTGAGCTACACAGGGCACATGGGTCAGTTGTCCCTGTCGGAGGGCGGAGAGGAGGTTGGTGCCATTGTCACAAACCACCATTCCTGGCTTAAGCTGGCGTGGCGTCAACCACCTCTCGGCCTGCCCCTGCAGAGCTGACAAAACATCCGCCCCAGTGTGGCTCCTGTCCCCCAAGCAAACCAGCGCAAGCACGGCATGGCATCGTTTTGCCTGCGTACTTGCGTAGCCCCTGGAACGAAGCACCGCTGGTTCTGAGGACAGAGCACTGGAAGAGGCCATGGAGGAAGAAGAAGAGGAGGGGGTGGAGGAGAGAGGTGTGTCACAACCAATAGTAGCATTTTGGAGGCGTGGTGGCGGAACAACCTCCAACACTACTGCACCTTGTCCTGCATCCTTCCCAGCTGCCAGAAGAGTGACCCAATGGGCCGTGAAAGACAGGTAACGTCCCTGTCCATGCCTGCTGGACCATGAGTCAGCGGTAATATGCACCTTACCGCTGACCGCCCTGTCCAGCGAGGCAAGGACATTGCCTTCCACATGCCAGTAGAGAGCCGGAATCGCCTTCCGTGAGAAAAAGTGGCGTTTGGGGACCTGCCACTGAGGAACCACACATTGTACAAACTCACAGAAGGGGGCCGAGTCTACCAACTGAAAAGGCAGCAGTTGAAGTGCTAGCAATTTAGCTAGCATTCAACCGCTGGGCATGTGGATGGCTGGGAGTGAACTTCTTTCGCCGGTCCAGCAGCTGGGGCAGGGACATTTGCCTGCTATAATCGGACGTGGGTGTACCGCTAGCAGAGTTCCCGGAAGCACTTGGCTGTGACACACCTAATTCTACACCTTCATTCCTCTCAGAGCAGGTTTCAGAGAGGACTGAAGGTCTAGTGGGGTTGGAGATGCCAGCTGATGAGGAGCAAGGAGAGGTCCGCTTTGTTCTTTGGTGTGGGTCTTTGAGGTACGCTTGCCAACGAGCTGCATGGCAGGTCAACATATGTCTGGTCAAGCATGTGGTGCCCAAGCGGCTGATGTTTTGGCCACGCAAGATACGCTTGAGACATATGTTGCAAATAGCAGCGGTGCGATCTGATGCACTCGTCTCAAAAAAGGCCCACACCAAAGAACTTTTAGAATAACGTGCAGAGGCAGCGCCCTGCACAGGCGGAGCTCTGTGGTGTGATTCAGTCGGTGTGCTGCCCCTAAGCTGGCCCCCGGAGGGCATCTGTTAGGGACTTCAGGTATGAGTCTGTCTTAGTAGAAGGGGACCTCTCTTACGGCTCTGGTTCTGGTCTCGCTGGAATGGGAACAGGGAGACCGGAGCGCAGTGGGGTAGGAGAGTCCAGCCAGGAGCAGTAGCAGGTATCCGGAGATGAGGGTTCTCAGGAGCAGGGACTCTCAGTAGTAGGAAGGCTGAGGACTGCAGGCCACTGGATCAGGTTGGATGGGTCCTCAGGATACAGGGTAGTGATGCAGGAACAAGCAGAGGTGTCAGGTACAAGCAGAGTTCGGCAACAGGAGATCAGTTCAAGAAGGGTCAAACAAGCCGGGGTCGGAGCAGGAGAGGTCAACAAGGTCAGACGGAGCCGGGTCGGATATCAGGTAGGTAGCAGGTAGACAAGCAGGTATACACAGGCACGAGCTGCAGACGAGACAGCACAGAGCTGCTGCAACTGTGCCTTTAAAAAGGGCCACTGGCGCCAATCGTGCTAACGCTCGCCCGTGCGTGCGTGTACCGCGCGCACACACGAACGGCGTGCACCCGCGCGCGTTGGAAGACGCTCGTACCTACGACGACCCGCTGCACGAACGTGCACGCGCGCACGGAGAGCCGATCGCGCAGGACGAGCGGATCCCTGACATTGCCCCCCCACAAGGGGCAACCTCCGGGTGCCCCTAGTAGGTCTTTTCTCTGGGTGTGCAGCAAAGAAGGCCTGTATTAGTCTATTGGCATGTATGTTAGTAGCAGGTTCCCATGAATTACTCTCTGGGCCATAGCCCTTCCACTTAATCAGAAACTGACCTTGTCCCCGTCGTCTTCTGAAATCCAAGATGGCCTCCACTTCGAACTCCTCACTGCCATCAATCAGCACAGGATCGGGTGGTCTTGTTCCTCTACCAGGGAAGGGGTCAGGTATGACAGGCTTGAGTAGAGCTACATGGAAGACTGGGTGTATTCTCATGGAATCGGGTAAAGACAACTCATAAGATACCTCGTTAATCCTCCTTTTAACAGGAAATGGACCCAGAAACTTTGGTGCCAACTTCCTGGAGGGACATGCTAATTTTAAATTAGAGGAAGACAGCCATACCTGGTCCCCGACTTGAAGGATCAACTCTCCCCTTCTTCCTTGATCGAAACTCTTCTTGCTGTCAGCCTGAGCCTTGGTTATAGCCTCCTGCAGGATCCGGTTGTTCTGCTGAAGAAAGGATACTGTGTCCTGAACTGCTGGTACATGCGATTCTGTAGGGATATCGGGAAGAAAAGACAGGTTAAAACCGTAATTGGAAAAGAACGGGGACTGCCCGGTGGTAGCATGGCTGGCATTGTTGTAGGCGAATTCCGCCAAAGGTAACAGGGAAACCCAATCGTCCTGGACAAAGGAAGAGAAACATCTGATATACTGTTCGAGGGTTTGGTTGGTGCGTTCTGTTTGCCCGTTAGTCTGTGGGTGGTAGGCGGAGGACAAGGCCAATTAAATTTTCAGAGCTCCGCATAAGGCTCTCCAGAAACGGGAGGTGAACTGCACCCCTCTGTCAGATACAATGTTGGTGGGGACCCCGTGAAGCCTGATTATTTCCTTAATAAAAACGTGAGCCGTTTCGGAAGCAGAAGGAGTCCCCTTCAAGGGAAGAAAGTGGGCCATCTTAGACAGACGGTCACACACAACAAAGATGGCGGTACAGTTCTCAGAGGGGGGGAGTTCTACGATGAAATCCATAGTAATCATCTGCCAGGGGCGGTCGGGTGCGGGGAGGGGCTTAAGCAGGCCCCAGGCCCGATTCCTGGGAATCTTATTCCGGCAACATACTGGACAAGAGTTCACGTACTGCTTGCAGAACTCCCTCATGCCTGGCCACCAGAAGGAACGTTGTATCAGCTCTAAGGTCTTGCGGACACCAAAGTGACCCGCGAGTGGATGGTCATGGAGGAGCCCCAAAACCTTAACTCTCACCTCCTCAGGAACGAAGATTAGGTTGTCTTTCCAGAGCAGGCCCTCTCTGGATGTTAATGAGATTCCTGGGGGACAGGAAGATGTGGAAGAGGCACTCTTGAGCAGAGAAACTAGGCCCGGTTGGATGAGAAGAAAGGAGTTAGCAGGGAGGATAGTATCCGGAGGTGCAGAGTCCTTAGGATTGTCAAACATGCGAGAGAGTGCATCCGGCTTGGTGTTTCTTGATCCAGGGCGATAGGTGATGTGAAAACTGAATCGGGAGAAAAAGAGGGCCCAGCGGGCCTGCCGAGGTTTCAGTCGTTTAGCGGTGCGGAGGTATTCGAGATTTTTGTGATCCGTGTAGATGAGCACGGGGTGTACCGCCCCCTCCAGTAAGTATCTCCACTACTCCAAGGCCGATTTAATGGCAAGTAGTTCCCGATCTCCTACATCATAATTCTTCTCCGCTGAAGAGAGTTTTCGGGAGAAGAACCCTACGGGGTGCATCAGGTCGTCTTTACCAAAGCGTTGGGAGACCACCGCCCCTACTGCTATCTCAGAGGCGTCTACTTCCAGAATATAGGGTCTAGATGGATCCGGGTGACTGAGGATGGGGGCAGAGGTGAACAAGTCCTTGAGTTTTTCGAAGGCGACCTGGGCTTCAGGACTCCAAAGAAAGCGCATATTCTGCTTAGTAAGCTGGGTGATGGGGGAGATAATGGCCGAGAACCCTTTAATAAACTTTCTGTAGAAATTGGCGAAGCCTACAAAGCGCTGGACGCCTTTCTTGTCGGTGGGGGCTGGCCACTCGAGAACAGCAGCGACCTTTTGCGGATCCATCCTGACGCCTGCTGGGGAGATTTCAAGGCCAAGGAATTGGATCTCTTGTTGCTCGAACTTACATTTCTCGGCCTTGGCGTATAGTCCATGTTGCCTGAGCCGAAGTAAAACTCTGCTGACGTGCCCCCGGTGCTGTTCCAGGGACCTGGAGAAAATCAAGATATCGTCAAGGTAAACGATGACAAAAATGTCCAGGAAGTCCCGGAAGACATCATTAATCAAGTGCTGGAAGGTGGCTGGGGCATTGCACAATCCAAAAGGCATCACCAGATACTCGTAATGCCCAAAACGAGTTCGGAACGCAGTCTTCCACTCGTCGCCTGCTCGTATACGGACCAAGTTATAGGCTCCTCTCAGATCAAGTTTGGTGAAAATAACAGCCGATCTCAATTTTTGAAAAAGTTCTGGGATCAGAGGTAGGGGATAGCGGTTTTTAATCGTGACTCTGTTCAGTTCCCGATAGTCTACACAGGGTCGGAGGGTCTGGTCTTTTTTAGTGACGAAAAATATCCCAGCCCCGGCAGGGGATGTGGAGTGACGGATGAACCCCTTCTTGAGGTTTTCGGAGATGTATGCCTTCAGAGCCTCCTGCTCCTTCTCGGATAAGGGGTAGACACGTCCAAAAGGAATCTCAGCCCCAGGGAGGAGCTCAATGGGGCAGTCGTAAGGACGATGCGGAGGTAAGGAGTCAGCCCCCCGTTTACTGAAGACATCCAGAAACTGATGATAAGGCTCTGGAACCGATTGACATAGGTCCAGGTCTGGATCTAGACAGAGGAGTGTTCTGGATTGTGCAGGAGCCCCAGAGAGGCAGTGGTCCTGACAGTAGGTGGAGAGGAATCTTACCTCCCCAGAGGACCAGTCAATGGAGGGGTTGTGGGCTTGCAGCCATGGTATGCCCAGAATCACAGGAAAGAGTGGTGATGAAATGACATCAAGAGTTAGTAGTTCCGTATGTCGGCAGGAGGTGGAGGTGGGTAGAGGAAGGGTCTCATGAGTGACCCGGCCGGACTTGATCTGAGAACCATCGGCCAAGAAGATAGAAAGTCCATGAGATTTCGGCTGAAGTGGAATGGAATGCAGGTTGGTGAAGGCAGCGTCGATGAAGCAACCGCAGGCTCCGGAGTCAAGGATGGCTTTGACGTGGATCGTTCTTCCATGAAGCTGAAAAGAAAGCAGAAGGGCAACATGTAGAGAGTTGGAAGGTGGGTTAACGAAACTGCGGGACACAGAAGAGAGGCACTTACGAGGCTTCACAGGGCAGTTGGCCACATAATGTCCGGAGCCGCCACAGTATAGACACAAGTTCATATGTCGACGACGGGCACGCTCCTCCGGAGACAGAGTAGGTCGGAGTAGTCCAAGCTGCATAGGTTCCTCAGGAGCAAGAGAGGTACTGGCAGGCCCCTTTTGAGAGGGCGGAGAGAAGAACGGATTGGGAGACGGGGTTCTGGCGGTCATCCAGGCAGGTCTCAGAGGTTGAGAAGAGCGTTCGGCCTTCCGCTCACGGAGTCTACGATCGATCTGGATGGCTAGGGCAATTAAGTCCTCTAAGGCATCTGGGATACCAACTCGGGCTAGTTCGTCCTTGAGGCCTTCAGACAGGCCCATGCGAAATTGGTGTCTAAGGGCCGACTCGTTCCATAAGGTATCTGCACTCCAGCGCCTAAAGTCCAAGACATAGTCCTCGGCCGTCCTACGGCCTTGCTGGAGCGCAGTTAATGCGGATTCTGCGGTGGCAGTCCGCTGGGGGTCATCATAAAGTTGTGCCATCCCTTCAAAGAAGGCAGAGAGAGTCTGAGTAAGAGGACTGTCATTCTCCAGGAGATGGTGGGCCCATGACTGAGGTTCTTCTTGCAGGAGAGAAATGACAAATCCCACCTTAGTTGCTTCCAGTGAAAAAGTCCTGGGCTGGAGGGCAAAGTAAAGCTGGCAAGCATTACGGAAACCCCGAAACTTGGAACGGTCCCCAGAGAATCTTTCCGGAATGGGAACCCTAGGCTCAGGTGGAAGCATCACGACTGCCGGATGAGTTGCAGGCTGGACTGGAGGAGACTGAGGTGCAGCGTCCGGGGATCCCGAAATGGAGAGATGTTGGACCCGCTCTTCCAATCTGGTGTAGCCGTCTTGAAGGGATTTCACGGCCTGGGTGAGAGCCGCAAGGTGAGAGCAAATCTCCTTCATGGCGGAGGCCCCTTCTGCAGACTCAGACATGGCTGTCTCGTACTGTTAGGGACTTCAGGTATGAGTCTGTCTTAGTAGAAGGGGACCTCTCTTACGGCTCTGGTTCTGGTCTCGCTGGAATGGGAACAGGGAGACCGGAGCGCAGTGGGGTAGGAGAGTCCAGCCAGGAGCAGTAGCAGGTATCCGGAGATGAGGGTTCTCAGGAGCAGGGACTCTCAGTAGTAGGAAGGCTGAGGACTGCAGGCCACTGGATCAGGTTGGATGGGTCCTCAGGATACAGGGTAGTGATGCAGGAACAAGCAGAGGTGTCAGGTACAAGCAGAGTTCGGCAACAGGAGATCAGTTCAAGAAGGGTCAAACAAGCCGGGGTCGGAGCAGGAGAGGTCAACAAGGTCAGACGGAGCCGGGTCGGATATCAGGTAGGTAGCAGGTAGACAAGCAGGTATACACAGGCACGAGCTGCAGACGAGACAGCACAGAGCTGCTGCAACTGTGCCTTTAAAAAGGGCCACTGGCGCCAATCGTGCTAACGCTCGCCCGTGCGTGCGTGTACCGCGCGCACACACGAACGGCGTGCACCCGCGCGCGTTGGAAGACGCTCGTACCTACGACGACCCGCTGCACGAACGTGCACGCGCGCACGGAGAGCCGATCGCGCAGGACGAGCGGATCCCTGACAGCATCCTGCCTCGTTGGACATGTGCCTCCTCCTCCTCCTCCTCCTCCTCCTCTCTCCTTCCAGGCACCCACGTGGAGTCAGTGCCCTCATCATCCCCTCCCTCTTCATCGCTGTAGCAAACCTGGCAGTATGCTGCAGCTTGTGGAACATGACTGCCAGATTACTGTCCTTCTTGAGCATCCCCTCTCTCTGCGCTCACGCTACTGCCTTCCTCTAGCTGAGTGTCATCATCAGAGCCCACAAAACACTGGGCATCCTCCTGGAGCATGTACCCAACACTGTGCTCAAAGAGTTCAGGAGACTCCTCAGGAGGACGTGGTGGGTCTAGGGAAGGAGTCACTGATGATGACATTGAGAGGAGGGGAGACGATGCGTTGGCAGCTGCTTTGCTAGTACCCTGAGACTGGGTGAGAGAGGATGAGGAGGATGAAGAGGGCTTGGTCATCCACTCTACCAAGTCGTTGGCATGTTGCGGCTCAACATGTCCAGCTGCCGAAAAGAAGGACAAGCGTGTCCCATGGCCATGTGCTGATGACAATGCACCGCGTCCACGACCAGCACTGTTGTCTCTAGACACAGAGCCTGCTTGCCCTCTTTTATCGGCTCGCGCCTGTCTGCCTCTTCTTGCTGGCCTTCCAGACATGGTAATGGCCTGAAGGGAGTTGTGTGCCTCTAGCACAATGTACACTACCCAACTGCTTTTTTACCCAACACCCACTAACTCCTGCAGATGCCTTTTTTATAGAACACCAGAGATAAAGGGGTATATTCAGATGTATACTGTGCTGTGCTGGAGGCACACACAACTAACAATAACTCCTGCAGATGGCAAGTGGTCTCAAATAGAGAAGAGCTATGTAGGTGGATATAGCGGTATGTACTGGGTACAGAGCACGCAGACAGCACGCACTAGCTCCTAACACTACTGACTGCAAGCTCTATTATAAAAGATAGATCACTAGCTATATAGGTGAGGTGAATATAGCGGTGTATACTGTGGTCCGGGCACGCAGACAACAACTACTACACAACAGCAAGATCGAAAATTGTCCGAAAACGATCAGTGTGTACTGTGTTGAAGGTACACAGAACACCCACTAACTCCTGCAGATGCCTTTATTATAGAACACCAGAGATAAAGGGGTATATACAGATGTATACTGTGCTGTGCTGGAGGCACACACAACTTCCAATAACTCCTGCAGATGGCAAGTGGGCTCAAATAGAGAACAGCTATGTAGGTGAATATAGCGGTATGTACTGGGTACAGAGCACGCAGACAGCACGCACTAGCTCCTAACACTACTGACTGCAAGCTCTATTATAAAAGATAGATCACTAGCTATATAGGTGGGGTGAATATAGCGGTGTATACTGTGGTCAGGGCACGCAGACAACAACCACTACACAACAGCAAGATCAAAAATCGTCCGAAAACGATCGGTGTGTACTGTGTTGAAGGTACACAGAACACCCACTGCTTCAGACGCCAACACACTACACAAGGCCGCCGCGCTGGCGCCCTTATATAGTGTGGGGCGTGCACTACACAGCCTGAGCTATGATTGGCCACAGGCATCCTGCCTGTGGCCAATCATGGCTCTCCTCGCTGCTGGCGCTGCGATTGGCCAAGCATGCGGGGTCACAGTGCATGCTTGGCCAATCATGAGCCAGCAATGCACTGCGCCATCGCAGTGCATTGTGGGCCGTGAGCGCCACACGAATTTGGCGCAAACGGACCAAAATGTTCGGACTTCGCTGAACGGACGAACAGCCGATGTTCGAGTCGAACGTATGTTCGACTCGAACACGAAGCTCATCCCTAGTTACTAATAGTCTGTTAGTGTTGGGGCCCTTAGACTACTTAAAGAGCACTCATTCCCCAGTGGGAGTGTTTGTAATCCAAGACAAATGAAAACTCCCCACATGGCAGAACTCAGTTGTAAGCCACAATAATAGTAATGAAAATAAACATTTCAAGGTGCTGCCATCTCCCATGAAGATTCTGGTGAATTGCTGCCCCAAGGTGCTCTCACCACCAGTGAAGATTCTGTGGAATTGACTGGCAGAGTAGCAATGTTGGAACCACTGCTCTGAAAGGCAGGTCTCAGTAGTAACAGATATCTGAAACGGCAAACCTATAACTCCGTAGCACAGTCTCCATCAGACGTGGTTCTCTCAATGGTTAAAGATAGGCAGCACAGTCTCTAAAGTGCATGGTAGCCAGCAACATGCTGTATCAGAAACACCAAACAGTAACCTATAGCCTAGGGGAAATCTATAGCACACTTACCCCATTGACCCACAGTCTCTCCCTCTCAGTAGTCAGTCTCTGGTGGACACTGTAGCAACTGGAACAGGGCTCTCAGCAGACTCTCCAACAGCAGCATGTGTCTTTCATGTAGGGAAGACTCCTGGCAGTAGCACCCGAGGACCTGTCCTGTTTGGGCTATCTTTACACCATCCCAACTGTAACAGTCTTTCAGCCAGCACACATCCCTGGCTCTCCTATGATGTCCCAGTCCTGTGTTGTCCCAGTTCTATCCCCTAAACACACAAGGGAACACTTTCCTCAGCTCCCAGATATTCCCATCTCTCGGATACTCTCCTCTCCTTGCAGGTCCAAGAATTCTGCCCTGAACCCCACCTGGGTCCCCACACTTCCCTAGTTGCTTGTTTCGTAGTGCACACATTTACAGACCCATCAGTTGATCACAGTCCTCCTTGGCCCTGCCAGACAATATAAAGTCCTCTATTGCCACAGGGTTGCCAGGAGCAGCTCCATTTCTTGGGAGTAGCAACAGCCAACAAGTGGCCAGTCTTCTTCCTGCTCTCTTACCCTGCCTGTCCATCAGCAAGGAAGAGAAAAACAAAGTAGGAGATTTACTAAAACTGGAGAATCTGGTGCAGCTGTGCATGTTAGCCAATCAGCTTTAACTTCATCTTATTCAGTTAAGCTTTGACAATAAAACATGAAAGCTGGTTGGTTTCTATGCGACCTGCAACATATTTTGCGCTCTCCAGTTTTAGTAAATCTCCCCAAATTGTACATGCAGTTGTCTCAGTGCTAAGGACCATGCCACCATGAGGTTTAATCTGCTTAATATTTTTCTTCCCTGGTTCCTCCCTTATTCTTTCAGCAATAAGCTAAATATATTTTTACATAAAATATTTTTTTATTACATACCTTATTTGAGATCCAGTGATGTCCTTATTAGAGGCTTCCATGATTGTAAAACTAAAATCCAATGGATGATAGGGGCATGGTAAAGTTTAATGATCCCATACAGTTTACTGTTCTAACATCTACCATGCCCTTAGTAAAAAATAAATAAAAATAATGTCTGTAGTAGAAATATTACATTTCAAAATTCCCCTAGTGTAGTCATTAATATCTAAAACTACTAATGGAAACTCCCCAAAATAAATCTTAAGATACAAAAATACTAGTTTTGTTCAATGTAGCACTGTGAGTCCAGGATGTCATTGACAGCATGGATTCATAGTAAGAGTTTGGATGATGTTGAGTATAATTCAACAGTGAATTGGACCGCCCCTGTCAAGGACAGTGCCAGAAATAAGGTTAGAATTGCAACCTGTGTCTATTCCTTCATTTATTTTAGAAAATGGGGCTGAGTTTTAAGCAATAATGGTTTGTGATTGTGATTAAAAAATAAAACAAATTTCACCAACTCCCCCCCCCCCCCCCCCAAAAAATAAATAAATAATTAAAACAATAATATAATAAAAATAAAAACATACACACCATCCACTACTGCCCTACTGACACCGACCGCTTCCCTACTGACACTAACCATTGCTCTACAGACACCACCCGCTGCTCTACTGACATGTTGGCTGCTCTACTAACCACGTCCATATTTTAAAACATTTTATAATGTTTTTTACATTTATTTATGAGTGTGTTTGTATGATATAAATAAGAAAGCCAGTATGGTGGCCTGAATTTATGGGAGGAGTCCGGGGGGTATTTAAGCAGCCATATTACCCCCACCCAGGTCGGGTTCCTGTGCACAATAACCTCTCTCCCATTTTTTTCAGGGCACTTCTCAGCATTTTTCTCCACCTTTTTTGGCATACTGGCCAGCAGACCAGAACACACTTCAGGTCTATGTTATGTTGTGAGACTTGTGGCATGTTTATGTGGTTCATATCCATCTCGGTGGAAGGGCTTTGACAATAAATATATATATATATATATATATATATATATATATATATATATATATATAATAGTTTAAAAGGATATAAAAAAAGTTTGAAAACGTATCCAAATAAAGACCAAAATTACATATGTACTCAAAACCACTATAATTTTCCTTTTACAATCACACGTGTTGCTTTAATAAAGATCATTTTTAACTAACTCCAATGACTTCTCAGTAACTCATATTATGTTTTTTCTTTCTTACTTTTGAGTTTGTAGGTGAATGGTTTTTAAACGATATTATAGCACTGTTAAAAAACATGAGGGAAAAAAAGTGCCTTTATTACATCTGCAAATAACTTCACCATGATTTGCATCAGGGAGCTGTTGCAATAAACGGGACAGATTACAGAATATAAATTACTTAACTTTGTATCTAAAATACTTAGGTTTTTTTTTTTTTTTTTACTGTATCTGGTCAAAACAGGAAGAAATATGGCCTTAAAACCCATACAAAATAATTATTGGAAGAAGCACAAAAAAGGGAGCCTTGCTTGTCCTAGAAACCAATATATCACTCGGATATCACAGGCAATGACAATGTTATTGGCAAATAAATAGGCCCATAGCGAAACTGTGAAAAATTCTCTACTTTATAAGGGGTACACAACATACTTAGTTACTGCATTTTTCAACTATATTTCCTGGTCCCTGACACATTTGATATTGTACGAAGGGCACCAAAATAATAACGATTTTAAATTGTATTTATTATTTTTTTCTGTATGAGCTGATAGAGAATTCTGACTTCATTTAACATCTTATGATACAGATAACTGCAGACAAACCTCAATGACAAGCAGCAAAAACTAAACAATTTACACAAGGGATTTACACAAAAACGAAACAATTTACACAAGGAACACTACGGGTCCTTAAAAAGCCTGTGCTACAAAACAAAATAGGTAACAGTTACTAATATTAATACATTTTTTTATTGTTTTTATTTTTATTTGTCATTTATTGTTATTAATAAGCTAACAAAATCAGTAAAAAATATATGTATATATATATATATATATATATATATATATATATATGTGTATGTGTGTGTGTGTGTGTGTGTGTGTGTGTGTGTGTATATGTATATGTATAAACTATTACTTTAAAAAAAAAAAAGTGTATGTGTGTGTGTGTGTGTGTGTGTGTATATATATATACACACACACACACACACATATATATATATATATATATATATATATATATATATATATATATATATATATATAGGTGTGTGTGTGTGTGTTTGTGTATGTGTGTATATATATATATATATATATATATATATATAAATAAACTATTTTTTTTTATGATAAAATATATTCCTTAGTTAGAAGAATAACCTTTAATACATAGCAAAGTATTCCTTAAGTATTTGGGTTAGCTAAAGAGATGTCACAGCAGAAAAGATTACAGTTGTGAGAAATGTGAGTATACCCAATGTCTTTTTAATATATTCAAAGAGGCAAACATTAGACCTTTAATCAGAAAGTGCCTACACATAAAGGTAACAAACAAATTAATTAAAATGCTGATTTTACATGTGGATTAAGTAAATACACCGATGCATATACCACCACTTCAAATCCATTAAATTAAAGTCAGGTGTTCCAGATTAGGTGCCAATGTTTGTTCATAAATGAGTATAGAGGGGTAACATGTCTTTTTTTTAAAGCAGAACTAAAGTATTTTTTAATGCAAAATTTCTGAAATTGCAGGGTATACTGCATAATTTGAAATCTGTGTTACTGTTTGCGTTATCAATATTTTATATTATGCATATGGCCCGGGCATGGCCTAACGTGAACGCACTCTCTCTCACAAGGCGGCGGCGGTGAATACACTATACATCTTAAAGGCATATTTTAAAGGCGCTCTTTTTCTTATCTATGTGAGTAACCACTTTGCACAACAATAAAGATTATATATTTTTTAAACTGTATTACACTATGGATATTTTATTTTCATTTAAAACGAGGAAATGAGAAGTAACTGAATGGTAACCAGACCAGCTCCATACAGTGACACAGGGGCTCACACTGTGGAGGCGATTTTAACCCCTGCAGGGGCAGGGGAGCTGGTGAGTGTGCAAGTTTGTCCTATGCACGGAAAACGCACTGCTTGCAATTCAGGATACTCTAGACACTGAGCATAATGCCACTTTGATTGGATTATTGAGGAATCTTCTGAAGTTATTTTTTCCTTTGGGTTTTTTTCAATTTTGTTTGGGTGCAACGTCGCACGACCGTGCAATTGCCAGTTAAAACGCAGCAGTGCCGTATTGCAAAAAGTGCTCTGGTAAGGAAGGGGGTAAAATCTTCCGGGGCTGAAGTGGTTAATGTATAGAATGTATTAAGTTGAAAAACCTTGAGGGAAACCCCTTTAAGAATTGCTTTCACTGGAAATAGGGCAACAAGCCCAACCCCTAAGAAACAACCCCACACCATAATCACCCCTCCACCAAATGATTTGGACCAGTGCACAAAGCAAGGTCCATAAAGACATGGATGAGCGAGTCTGGGGTGGAGGAACTTGACTGGCCTGCACAGAATCCTGACCTCAACCTGATAGAGGACCTTTGGGATGAATTAAAGTGGAGACTTGAGCCAGGCCTTCTCTTCCAACATTAGTGCCTGACCTCACAAATGAGCTTCTGGTCAATTATTCCCATAGACCAGTGTTTCTCAACTCCAGTCCTCAAGGTGCACCAACAGGTCATGTTTTCAGGTTTTCCATTATTTTTCACAGGTGATTTGATCAGTTTCACTGCCTTAGCAATTACCACAGCCATTTCATCTGAGGAAAATCCTGAAAACATGACCTGTTGGGGGGCCTTGAGGACTGGAGTTGAGAAACACTGCCATAGACAGACTCCTAAACTTTGTGGACAGCCTTCCCAGAAGAGTTGAAGCTGTAATAGCTGCAAAGGGTGGGCCAACTCAATATTGAACCTTATGGACTAAGACTGGGAGCGATTGAAGTTCATGAAAGTTCAAAAGCAGGTGTCCCAATACTTTTGAAAATATAGTGTATGTCCGTAGGCAGTATATAGGCATAACATGTCTTTTTTTTAAAGCAGAACTAACCTATTTATTTTTATTTTTTTAATGCAAACTTTCTGAAATTGCAGGGAAAATTTTGCATGCCTGCATACTTTGAAATCTGTGTTACTGTTTGCGTTATTAATATTTTATATTATGCATCCTGTCTAGTTTGTTCATCAGCATTAGTGGGAAGTGATAAATGGGTGGTATTCTCCCATAGGGATTTCTCTATAGGAACATTTTTGTTTTCATTGTCAGGAACTGGGTGTGTAATAAAGTGGTATTAGGAATCAATGGCCATACTCAGGTAAGCAGCAATGCTTTTTTGCAACTACATTAACATGTGCGTGCACACATGGCATATTCCCTAGGGCTGGATTCACCTATGCATTTTCAGTGCTTTTTGCATTTTGCAGATTTGCACTACAGTCCATTTAACATGGTTTCCTATGGAACATGTTCTGTAGTGTAAATCTGCAAAATGCAAAAAGCACTAAAACTGCATAGGTGTGAATTCAGCCTTAATGCAGGACTTCCATGTTTGGGGAATGCAAAAAACATTAGTATTTACCCAGGTATAGTGGTGTACATCCAGGGCAGGACTTAGGGTGGTGGGGGCCCCTGGGCTTGAGTCACTTTCGGCCCTAGCTTCTATATATTACTGTATTTATCGGCATATAACATGCACCCCAAGTTTAGGAGGGAATTTTAAGGAAAAAAAACTTTTAGGAGGGAAGTTTAAGGAAAAAAACTTACATTTAAATGCCCATCAATGCAGCCTTATCAGTGTCTATCTGCAGCCTTGCCCATCCATCTGCAGCCTTGTCCAGTGTCATTGCAGCCTTGTCAGTGTAGCCTTGTCATTTGCAGCCATGTCATTGCAGTCTTAAAGTTTAAAAATGGCGCCGCCGAGATACAGAGTCTTGTGTATCTCGGCGGCTCTCGGGTTCTCTCGCAGTCCCGAGTGGAGCTGAGAGCAGCCGAGGGTACTTGGCTCACAGTCATGCCCAGTCCCTGTGTTATGTCCATCATAGAGCGGGACTGGGCATGACTGTGAGCAGAGCCGAGCCGAGGACACTCGGATATGTATCTTGGCAGGGCCTGCGGGGCCCATGGGCTTGAGCCCAGTCAAGCCCAATGGTAAGTCTGGCCCTGTGTACAACCATTTACTTTCTATAGCCAGCTGAATGTGCTACCTACGGCTCCCCATGAGCACACCTGGATTTTTATGCAGGAGCAAATTTGCCCAACAAACCAAACATTTGCATGAGCTCTAGATAAACGCACCTGCCAACAAATGAATTGACTGGAAGAGTCATCCTGTCCTGTACAGTGATGGTCTCTGTGGTTTTACAAATAAAAGAACATACTGACATGACCTCTAGGTCATTAAAAATCCAAGGTCCTGCATTGTGCCTGCACAGCATTTGGGGGACCTTCTAGAAACAGACTAGAACACACAAGGCACAATTTATTCAAATAAATCACCTTTAAAATGTTACTAAACCCAGAACCCTGCATGCACTATATCTGGTCTCCCACAGTACACAGGACATGGAAATGGAAATGTAATCGTTTTAGTAAATATAAACTGCTAAATACCTTTTTTCATCAGCAGTATATAGCAGTCTTGTGACTTTTATCAGTGTCTGGTTAAAGCTTGTAGTTTTTATTCTCCTCTGTATGTCCTAGAAGGCTGCAGGACCCCTGGACTTCTGTCTGGACAGTGCTGATTGGCCCTGTGCTGATCACATGCACTCTCCAAGAAAAAACATAACCTCTTTAGCATTACACACCAAACTGAGCATGTGGATTGAAAAAAAGGGAAAAAGATCGCGCTACAGAATAATGTATACAAGTCAAAATAATGCTGCAGTTCTAATATATACCAAAAAATATATGTGAGTAAAAAGAAGACAAAGAGAACCGCGCACTCCCTAAAGTTTAGAATAGGGTGACTGGTCCCTCCAATTGGGGGACAAAACTTAAAAAACAGACTAGTGGACAAATATAATATCCCCTAGTGTAGGGGCCAATATGTGTTCGTGAAAACACTGTGTATACCAGGCATGTCCAAAGTCCGGCCCGCGGGCCAATTGCAGCCCGCGGCCCGGTTTTGAACGGCCCGCCTGGTTATTTGGACATACATATCTTTTGTGGCCCCCGACGATCTCCCAGCGCCGGGGCCACAAAAGATATATATGCTTCGGAAGGTACAGGGAGGACAGGACCGAGCGCCGTACACAGGAGAATTTCCTGTTTACGGGCGGCCTCTGTAATAGGAAGTCCTTCTCCTGCACTGCCATTGGACGACTGTTCTGTCCATCAAAGAAGGCGGGACTTTCTATTAAAGAAGCCGCCGTGTAAACAGTAGATTCTCCTTTGGCGCTCGTCAGTGCATTCCTGGCAATGGTGCTGTGTTCCTGGCAATGGTGCTGTGTTCCTGGCAATGGTGCTGCGTTCCTGGCAATGGTGCTGCGTTCCTGGCAATGGTGCTGTGTTCCTGGCAATGGTGCTGTGTTCCTGGCAATGGTGCTGTGTTCCTGGCAATGGTGCTGCATTCCTGGCAATGGTGCTGCGTTCCTGGCAATGGTGAGTCATTCCTGGCAATGGTGCTGCATTCCTGGCAATGGTGTTGCATTCCTGGCAATGGTGAGGCATTTGGGGAGGCATTCCTGGCAATGGTGAGGCATTCCTGGCAATGGTGCTGCGTCCCAGGCAATGGTGCTGCGTCCCAGGCAATGGTGCTGCGTCCCTGGCAATGGTGCTGCGTCCCTGGCAATGGTGCTGCGTCCCTGGCAATGGTGCTGCGTCCCTGGCAATGGTGCTGCGTCCCTGGCAATGGTGAGTCATTCCTGGCAATGGTGCTGCATTCCTGGCAATGGTGCTGCATTCCTGGCAATGGTGAGGCATTTGGGGAGGCATTCCTGGCAATGGTGAGGCATTTGGGGAGGCATTCCTGGCAATGGTGCTGCGTCCCTGGCAATGGTGCTGCGTCCCTGGCAATGGTGCTGCGTCCCTGGCAATGGTGCTGCGTTCCTGGCAAGGGTGCTGCGTTCCTGGCAATGGTGCTGCGTTCCTGGCAATGGCGAGTCATTCCTGGCAATGGTGCTGCATTCCTGGCAATGGTGCTGCATTCCTGGCAATGGGGAGGCATTTGGGGAGGCATTCCTGGCAATGGTGAGGCATTTAGGGAGGCATTCCTGGCAATGGTGCTGCGTCCCTGGCAATGGTGCTGCGTCCCTGGCAATGGTGCTGCGTCCCTGGCAATGGTGCTGCGTCCCTGGCAATGGTGGGGGAATTCCTGGCTATGGTGGGGGAATTCCTGGCTATGGTGGGGGCATTCCTGGCTATGGTGGGGGCATTCCTGGCTATGGTGGGGGCATTCCTGGCTATGGTGGGGGGGCATTCCTTGCTATGGGGGGGCATTCCTGGCTATGGGGGGGCATTCCTGGCTATAGGGAGGCATTCCTGGCTATTGTGGGGGCATTCCTGGCTATGGTGAGTGCATTCCTGGCTGTGGTGGGTGTGTTCCTGGCAAAGGTGGGTCTGCAGATGTGCACTGATTAGGCTGCATTGGTGGGCACTGACCATTATTTTGCTTCACAGTTCTTTATTTAAACATTTTTTTTTCCTGAAACTTCCCTCTTAAAGTGAAGGTGTGTGTTATACGCCAATTAATACAGTATGTACAAATACGCCCAAGCTCATTTCTTCCCACACACAGCCACAAAGGCAAGAGAATTATTGTTGGGCAGTGTATTAGAGCTCGAACGAACACACTTAGACCGAATTTTAACGATTCAAAGAATGTCAGGCAAAATGGTCGGCCCTCGCGCATGTTCACTTCATCAAATCCGGCCCTCTTTGAAAAAAGTTTGGACACCCCTGGTGTATACTGAACTTAATAGACAACAAAAGTTCTATTAAATATACATAATATACATTTACATAAAAAGGCAAAAATTACAAAAATCATATGTGTGAACAAGTGACCTTAGTAAAAATAATACTCTATAGTGAAATACAAAACGTGAAACAAAATTGATCAGCAAATAATCATAAATTATAGTCCATAAATAAAACTAAAAAGGAACACCACGTGTGTCAAATAGCCTCAGAATTCTGGTTGCTGCTCCAACTTATGGAAAAAGCTATAGTGCACCACCACCAAAGGGATAAGATGGCTTCTTACCAGATATCCTGGTAAATCACACTTTGACAAATCCAACCGACCACCATGGGTGTCTGATTCCCCAGCTTTATTGATGCTCGGATGTCCTGGTAGATCACACTTTAACAGATCGAACCGAACCACGTGGCACCAAGTGCCAGTTCAAAGGTATTCCAATAGATTGATAGGAAGTTGACCAAAAAACGGAAAAATACTCCAAATAGTGAAATACCGTTTATTAAAATATATAAAAGAGGAAGAAATACACTTACAGTATTGATGAAAAAGAAGGCATATCAAAAAAGGGATGCGTCGGCCGAACACAGTATTCCACAATTTGTATCCTTATGTTGAACGAGAAGCAAATCCTAGCGTGTCACACCGCCCTACGCGTTTCGTGATAAATCACGTCGTCTTGGGGTACGGGTGACACGCCATTCTGCCTCATATTTATATGCCAAACAAAGGCCCAAGGCACCTCCTCCGTGGGAGGCCCAGGCCCTCTATACCGGAAGTGACGCAAATGCGTCTAAAACAACTACCCAATGGCCGCCTCCGGCTATCGCCGAGCGGCCAATCTAAAATCATACGCACATTATACGTAGGAATAGATCCTGCCCTAATCATTGTGCCCAATCAAATGATCGAGTTCCCGTCATGGGCGGGCGGAGATGACGTCCACCAATGCCGTACTCCGCCCGCTCCAGGGCGGAAGATCCCACCCCATACATTAAGCTCAATCGCGGGATCAGATCCCCGCAATGTATGGGCGGAAATGACGTCCGCCCCTGCCTACGCCCACGCAAGGGCGGAAGTGGCGTTTGTGCTAGTCTCCGCAATGTATGGGCGGAAATGACGTCCGCCTCTACCGTCCTCCGCATACGCAAGGGCGGAAGTGACGTTTGTGCTAGGATGGGAGTGACATCCATTATTGTCGTCTTCCTCCCATCACATATGTGGGACGGAAGGGGACACTCTCTGACGTCACCATCCGAAACTCCGAAGCCCAACTGCGGGACACCTTCCCACGGCACATGGGCAACCAAGCCTCGCCCTCGATCTGTGTCAACGTTGGCGTGGGAGCACACACTCCCCCCGCCAACGGCACCAGTCGAAAGAATTTTAGCTACAAAATGGGGATGGAGGTAGAGCAAAACCCAGAACACACCATATCCCTAAATGTAATTCATCTGGCACTGGGTGACTCCAACAGAGGAAGAAGCCCACCCCCCAGTATACAAACCATTAGCAATTCTACTAACAGCAAATAAACAATGCATTACAAATGACATCATCTTATCTAATACAAAGCTCAATCCGACACTTTCTAAGGATTCCTTAAGTTACAAGAACAGGTCTATTACTCCATATTCATATTAACCCTATACCTACTTTCATGGATACACTAGACCGAAATGTTTATAATATATAAAAAGATTATTTAAAAAAAAAATTTAAAATAATAAAATAATACAAAAAGGAAATCATGACCCCAGACTGAAATTACATATATGGTAACCACACACATCAACATCCCGCTCTTATGTGTTTCTATTCTTTCAATGTCTACTATGCTTCGAGCTCCGATCAGTTTGATAGAACAATACTATTGATATATATTTCAAATGCAAATGGTAACTTGAAATTGATTCGTTCTATTTCCCACCCCTCCACCCATCTCCTCCAAAGGAGGGGGAGGAAGAAGAAGATGGGGGAAAGGTGGTCAAATAAACTCAGGACATTATTGTCGCCCATATTTCTGGACTAGGCATTATTTATAAAGGCATTGACGTCCGTATCTATATTCAACCCGAAGGGGGCATACGTTTTCAACCTGTAGATCCACAACATTTCTAAGCGGGAAATCTCTCTCACTAATGACCCGCCTCTCCAGTGCGGTTTGTACTTATCTATCCCTATAAATAGGGTATTGGAGGGATCCCTATCGTGAACCTCATCATAGTGTCTAGACACAGGGTGCTTGTCAAAGCCGCGTTTGATATTACCGATATGTTCGTTTAGTCTCACTTTTAGGGCCCTCTTAGTCCTACCCACGTATTGGAGTCCACAGGGGCATTGTATAAGGTATACCACAGCCTCCGAAGAACAAGTAACGAAAGGTTCAACTGTATATTTTTTCTGAGTGCTGGTTGAGAAGAACTCACATATCTTAGAATTTTTATTTTTATTCAAAGAGCAAACTTGACAATTTTTACATCTGTAATACCCTTTCAAATTCTGGAAGAAGCATCTATTCCTTTCGGGAGGGTTCTGTACACTGGGGGCAACCTTGCTCCCCAACGTAGAGGCCCCCTTAAAAATAACTCTAGGGGTCTCGGGTAAAACATTACCCAAAACTCGATCATTGGTCAACAGATGCCAATGTTTGCGAATTAGTTGTTTGACCTTCTTATGCTGAACAGAGAAGGTGGTGACAAAAGGCATAACCACCGTATTTCTATCCCTATCACCGCCACCCTCTGCCAGCAAACATGATCTGTCCCTATTACGTACAGTAGTGACTGCTTCTGTAAGTAAGTTTGCTTCATACCCCTTTTCTATAAATCTCTGGGTCAAGATAGTAGCTTGTTCGTCAAATTTGGTGACCTCCGTACAGTTCCTCCTTAGGCGCAAAAATTGCCCCAGGGGAACGTCATCTAAGGCATTGGTGGACGTCATCTCCGCCCGTCCATGACGGGAACTCGATCATTTGATTGGGCACAATGATTAGGGCAGGATCTATTCCTACGTATAATGTGCGTATGATTTTAGATTGGCCGCTCGGCGATAGCCGGAGGCGGCCATTGGGTAGTTGTTTTAGACGCATTTGCGTCACTTCCGGTATAGAGGGCCTGGGCCTCCCACGGAGGAGGTGCCTTGAGGCCTTTGTTTGGCATATAAATATGAGGCAGAATGGCGTGTCACCCGTACCCCAAGACGACGTGATTTATCACGAAACGCGTAGGGCGGTGTGACACGCTAGGATTTGCCTCTCGTTCAACATAAGGATACAAATTGTGGAATACTGTGTTCGGCCGACGCATCCCTTTTTTGATATGCCTTCTTTTTCATCAATACTGTAAGTGTATTTCTTCCTCTTTTATATATTTTAATAAACGGTATTTCACTATTTGGAGTATTTTTCCGTTTTATGGTCAACTTCCTATCAATCTATTGGAATACCTTTGAACTGGCACTTGGTGCCACGTGGTTCGGTTCGATCTGTTAAAGTGTGATCTACCAGGACATCCGAGCATCAATAAAGCTGGGGAATCAGACACCCATGGTGGTCGGTTGGATTTGTCAAAGTGTGATTTACCAGGATATCTGGTAAGAAGCCATTTTATCCCTTTGGTGGTGGTGCACTATAGCTTTTTCCATAAGTTGGAGCAGCAACCAGAATTCTGAGGCTATTTGACACACGTGGTGTTCCTTTTTAGTTTTATTTATGGACTATAATTTATGATTATTTGCTGATCAATTTTGTTTCACGTTTTGTATTTCACTATAGAGTATTATTTTTACTAAGGTCACTTGTTCACACATATGATTTTTGTAATTTTTGCCTTTTTATGTAAATGTATATTATGTATATTTAATAGAACTTTTGTTGTCTATTAAGTTCAGTATACACAGTGTTTTCACGAACACATATTGGCCCCTGCACTAGGGGATATTATATTTGTCCACTAGTCTGTTTTTTAAGTTTTGTCCCCCAATTGGAGGGACCAGTCACCCTATTCTAAACTTTAGGGAGTGCGTGGTTCTCTTTGTCTTCTTTTTACTCACATATGAGCATGTGGATTGTCCTGTGGACATTGCTGAACACTCATTAAGGTAAAGAGCCAATCAGCGGCTCTTTACTACGTGATCAACTGTGTCCAATCACAGCTGATCACAGATATAAACAGCAGTCGGTTATCAGCACTCCTTTCCTCGTGCTGACAGTGCTGCCTTCCAGTGCCCATTAGTGCTGCCTATCAGTGCCTGTCATTGCCACCCATCAGTGCTGCCTATCAGTGCCATCTAAAAAGTGTCCATCAATGCCACCTATCAGTGCCCATCAGTTCTGCCGATCAGTGCCCACCAGTGCCACCTCAGCAGCGCCCATCAGTGCAGCCTATCAGTGCCCATCAGTGCAGCCTCATCAGCACACATGAGTGAAGGAGAAAAATTACCTGTTTGCAAAAATGTTATAACAAACTATGAAAAGGTTTTTTTCTGTTCAGTTCTTTATTTGTTTATTTACCAAAAAATAAAAAACTCAGTGGCAATTAAATACCACCAAAAGACAGCTTGATTTGTGTGACAAAAATGATAAAATTTTCATTTGGGTACAGTGTTGCATGACTGCGCAATTGTCATTCAAAGTTCGAGAGTGCTTAAAGCTGAAAATTGGCCTGGGCAGGAAGGGGATGAAAGTGCCCAGTGGGCAAGTGGTTAAGGTTTTCAAAAAAAAAATCCCGTAAATGCAATTTGTCAATGTGTGCTGTGTATTTACAAATCACTTTGGTTTGTGCCCTAGGGTTACCTCTGACTGGTGGCGTTAAACCGTTGGCAGTTCTTGGACCGCAAATTAACAAACACATAAGGCGAGGGCATCTATATGTTTGTCACTATTTAGTGACACCTCCCAAGACAGCAATTTTGAACAAAGAAAAACAACCCTTGTTTCGGAAACAATTTCTATTTCGGGAAGACAAAAAAAATCTGGGGGCTTTTTGTCTTTTGCACGAACTGCAAATTGGAAATTCCATCGGATTGGAAACTTTTCACGGATTATCGTCCTTGCTTTAGTACACGACATGGTATGGGTTCTAACTCGAGAAATTTTCTTCATGTGGTTTAATAAGTTATAGAAGAATAGAAACCTATTCTTAATGCAAATACGTGACTTAACGATGGTCAGTGTGGTTCACACCTGGATTTGAGGTAGGAAAATGTTTTAATACGGGTGGGAAATATTTGATCTGGTGTCGCTCCCCTCCTTTGAGGTTCAGACATTTTCATTTGAGCAGAAATGAGTCACGCTAGCTGCCCACTTTTTCTCTCGATCTGGAGAAGAATATCTAGTTTTCATTTCTTGAGTCTGACATCACAGGCAGAGAAGGTGGAATGTTTTTTTTCTCCAAGGTGGAAATCTCGTTCAAAACTTGTGCAAGCTGAAGGTTCATACTTTAATAGTTTCACTTGAATTAGTGTTAAAGAGTTTAACATTTCCAATTCATCAATCAAACATTTCAATTAACTTCTCATGTGTAAATATTTATTTATTTTATTAATCCTTTAATTAACCACTTCAATATCAAACTTTTTCACCCCATTCCTTACCAGGCCAATTTCTCAGCTCCGAGCAATGTCACACTTGAATGGGAATTACTGATTCATCCAACATTGTACCCAAATTAAATTTTTTATAATTTTATTTAGAAAGATAGAGCGGTGGTATTTAATCACTGCTGGGTTTTTATTTTTTTATTTTTTTTATATAAACAAAACAATACCAAATAAAGAAGAAGAAAAGAAAAAAAAAATACATTTTTCTTAGTTTCTGTTTTAGAATTTAGCAATTAAATAATCTTTCTTCATAAATGTAGGCCATGTATTCTACTAAATTTCTTTGGTAAAATAACCCAAATCAGTGTATATTTTTAGTCTGTGTGAAAGTTAGTCTTCAAACTACTGTATGGTGTATGTCGTTACTTGAGACCCTAAAATGCCAGGATAGTACCAATACCCCCGAAATTATCCCTTTTTGGGAGGTAGACAGTCCAAGGTATTTAGTTGTAATTTTTGTCACAATGTTTTTGCAAATAAGGAAATAAAATACATTTTTTTTACGATTTTACTTACTTTGACCAGAGTAATGCAGCAATTATTTTTCCTTTTTTTTTTTTTTTCCTTTTTGTTCTTTCTTTACAATTTATTTTTACATACCGTGACCAGAGCAGCACAGTGCAGTACTGGTCTGGGGAGGTGATTAGGTTTTTTTTTTTTTTTTTACAAAATGATTGCTTATTACAGTGATGAACACTGTTATAAGCAATGATTTTTATGAATGGCGTCTATTCAAGTGTCATTGATTCAGTACAATTGTGATAGCTGTGATTAGTCACAGCTATCACATGGTACAGGTCCGCTGTCATTGGCTCTATTACCATGTGATCACTGTGACCAATTGCAAAGATCACAATAGTACACAATTTATTGGCTTCTGTATAAATGAAAACCCTTGTGTAAAACTGACATGTGATTGTTGTGATTGGTCACAAAGACCACATGGTACCAGGGCCGGCCCGGTACAACGATCCGTCCAGACACAGCAGATCACAGATCATGCTGCTGCAAGGCCCCTAGGGCGTGCATTAGACACGCGACTGGGAGAATGTCATATGAAAGTTTTCTGGGATAATGGTGCACCCGCCGGGTGGTTAAACCTTAAAGTAGCTTAAAACTTTTACTGGACAATAATTAGATGTATATTGATATATCTTGAAACGTTCACTGCAGGTGACTATTTCAGATGAATGTGTTTTAGTTATTATTAATTGATTCACTTGCAGTGTATGTTTGGTTAATGTCTCATTCATTGCTTTATAAACATGTCCCTTCGTTTTTTTGTTTTTTTGAACCTCTTGCCACACATGTAATGCATATGTGCGGTGGCAAAGAGGGTGGGCTATAACACCTACATGCCACACATATGCGTCTATGGGTGGCAAAGGTTTCTGTGCTGATAGCTGGCTCATTGCACACTTCCAGCACAAAGACAGCTCTCAGCCTGTACTATTGATCGGGAACCAGCTCCTGATCCTATAACCACTATGACAACCAATCACAGTGCTAACATCATTAGGCAGACCTTCCAGCCCCCTGGGCATATTAGCCCAGTTAAAGGAACATCATGGAGGGGGGTCTTAACCTTGAAAATTGTATTTATTAATTTTTGTATCTTTTTTTACATCCCTGTACTGCTTCCTAATACAGCCACTTCCTGACTACATGCGCTTCTACATTGGCTGCACACCGTTGCTTTGTACTGGCTTCCTGAAAATGACAACATTCATAACAGTGACTGCATTGCCTGTGCAGAGTATGTCAGCATTAGAAATGATTTCATTAAATTGATTTTACAGCAAAAACTAATGAATCTTACAATAGGGAAATTTTGCCATAGTGTGTGTGTGTGTGTGTGTGTATGTGTATATATATATATTTATATATAATATATACACACACACACACACAGTATATAATAAATAATTAGTATTATGTATAAATAAATAATACATAACATATATATACCTCCCAAAAAGTTTAATTAAATCTACAAGTGCTTTTTTTTTACCACTATTATTCCTTTATATTAGCTTTTAAAATGTAAAAACGCAGCAATTTAGAAATTGGATGAAAGGTTTACCACTAAGAAACACTTTTTGAAAGATAAAAAGTGCATTTCATATACAACTATATAGATCAGACCAAAATGAGGGGGATAGAGGGACATTGTTCCAAATCAGGGACAGTTGGGAGCTATGTATATATATTTCTCTCTCTCTCTCTCTCTCTCTCTCTCTCTCTCTCTCTCTCTCTCTCTCTCTCTCTCTCTCTCTCTCTCTCTCTCTCTCTCTCTCTCTCTCTCTCTCTCTCTCTCTCTCTCTCTCTCTCTCTCTCTCTCTCTCTCTCTCTATATATATATATATATATATATATATATATATATATATATATATATATATATATACACTAATAAGTAATAATAACACTGCTGTTTTTGATCTTCCTCCTCTGCAAGACCCGTGACTGCCTCTAAACCAGTTTTGGATTTCTATATGTAGCACCCTCTACCTAAAGGTCGGTGCTAGAATAGGATTTTTCCAAGTTCAGGAGTATGTACAGGTAAATTTAGGCAGGCTTATTCTGCATGCTGGGCCTGTCTGTTTTGATTCTGGGACTGGGAGTGTCCAGTGTAGTGGTGGGTGTGGTCACCTGTGCTCTGATTCAGAGATTCCTCTCCTGATTCCAGAAGGATAGTTCTGGAATAGGGATTGGACCTGAATTCTGAGTGGCAGGGAGCTCATGTTAGGAGCCCTGACCAATTATCTCTTAGTATTGGCAACGTGCAGGCCTCCCATATAAGCTGGGGTCACATGCTGCCAGGGATAAGTTCTGAAGTGCAGAAAAAGTCAGCATGGAGTATTGAGTTGCTGTATCGGGCGTCCCCACGCGGGGATGCGCCAAGCACGGAGGAGGGATGGAGGAACCGCTAGGAGAAAGCCTAGATAAAGATCTTCATCTCTGAAAAGGTATCAAGCTGCCGTGACCAGGGAACACAGGACTTGCATGCTGGAGAAGATCAGTACAGAAGAAATAGCAATAAAGCGGATGAGAGTAGATCTCAGTGTTCTGTGAGCGGGGACACAGAACTGTCAAGTGGCTAAGGTCAGTGTGAACAGAGCAAGAGAAGAGAAGCTATCAAGAGTAGTGCAGAATGCTGTGGCCAGGGAACACAGCATTGTCAGTAAAGGACTGTATGGGAACAGTGGTCCACCTAGTACCATGTGTCAGGCCAACGGGGGGAGTTACCGAGTATCCCTGGTCTGGTTAGCACATTGGTAATACTCTTCCAAAAGATTGTATGGCTGCCTGATTCATTGATTCATCGGGGAGAGGCTTTGTAGGCCTTTGGTTCTTTGATTCACTGAGGCAATACCGTTATGGTCTGCAAGGGGAAATTATTCAGAGTGATGTTTCCTTGTCCCAATGGAAGTGAAGAAATAGCATTTCAGTAGTTTTTGGAGAAGAAGAAGACTGAGAATACTAGATGTGCATCAATTTTCAAGACAAGGGTATTTAATATTGTTGTGCAATACACCAAAAAAATAAATAAATAAATAAATATATATATATATATATTTTTTTATATATATATATATATATATATATATATATATATATATAGGTTCTGCATATATACTGTGTGTGTGTGTGTGTGTATATGTATGAGTTTTTTTTTTGATATATATAGTGTATTTTTTTTATCTATCTCTCTATCTATCCATTTACAGTAGAAACATGGGTTCATAAATTTATGAGTTTATAGATGTATATATATATATATCTGAAGCTGTCTAGCACAAAAATACAATAGGGGAATGTATAAAACAAGGTACATTTATCTAATTTATCTGCAAAGACCCAATACAATTTTAAAGGACATTTCCAAAAAATGTAATATATTTCTCACATTAATTTAAAATGGTAAATAGTCATTGTGATAAGATCATTACAACCACTCAATAGACATCACTGAAACATGTAACATATGCATTGCGAAAAAGCAATTTGTTTCTAATTACATTGCATGAAACGACTCATATACACACGCTCATATACAATATTTACTGACTATAAATGTTTTTACATGCCATGCTGGGCACCTAAAAGACAGTTTGGCCTTGTATTTTAACTGAGCCCTGAAAGGGTTTAGTGTCGTCATCGTTGTCATTTGAATGGAATTCTGGGGATTGCACCATTAGAAAGAACAATTCCTTTATTTATCACTTGTAGCCACCCGCTACACACTGACACAGCCATAAATCAAGCAAAAGAACCTGAAGGGGACTTCTTAGAAATTATTTATGAGGGAACCAGCCTTATGTAATTACATATTTCCATCTACAGAATAATAGACACAGCTTACATACACAGCCAAGAATGGATGCACTGCAGCAGGGGCTAATTAATTCCAGCTTAAATAACTGCTTATTGGGTTTGGTCTCTAGAACTGCTGTTGGAGCCGGGATCCTAGAGCAATGATTTGTAGAATAATGTTCGTCAGGCTTGAAAATGAAGTTTTCATCTCACTGAAAATTTTTGTAACTTGTTTACTGTGTAGTTTTTCCATTGACATATTAACCCTTATTCTGTTGATGGAAACTTATACTGAAAGATTGTTACAATGTCTGACCTTGTTCTGAAAATGCTAGTTACATGGCTGTCTCTGGCACCAATAAATGTTTTCCAAGCTATTGTGAAATGAAACCTCTTCTGGAGCTATCCATCGAATCCAAGGGATCAACATTTTATTTTAAATGGAGAGGTCCCCACTACAGACTTATTTTAGGAGAAGTCTTATAGTATTACAGTAGATAAAGGCCTTTCTGTTTGAATGATAATGACTTTGCAATAGCACACTGAAGGCCATGCGCAGTTCGACTCATAGCAGCACATCATAGAAAGAAGTATGGCATGTAATTCAATCTACAATAAAACATAAAAGTTACAATGTGTATATATATATATATATATATATATATATATATATATATATATATATATACATAGAGATGGATAGATATATTAGACTTGTGCAATTCGTTTCGTAACAAATCGAAATTCAGCCGAATTTTGTATCTTTCGGACATTCGGATGCATCCGAATAAAAAAAAAAAATGAATTTCAACTAATACAAAAGAAATTAAAGGGGATATAACGAATGAATTTGACATGATTCAGTTATTTGTTAAAGATCTAATGAAACAAAAGGTCAACTCAAAGTAAATCTTACAGTCCAATCAGCTGATTAATTTTGTGCTGGAGGTTGGATTACTGGCAATGTGCATGTTAATAGATTCAGTAAACAAACGACTTTCCAAACTACGAATCATTATCACAAATCAATATACATACATAAATATCAAATTTCAACTATTACAAAAGAAATTATAGGAGATACAAATTAATTCGACATCATTCGGTAATTCGTTAAAGATCTAATGAAACAAAAGGTCAACTCAAAGTAAATCAGCTGATTCATTTTGTGCTGGAGGTTGGATTACTGGCAAAGTGCATTCCTGAGAACTGAGTGAGAAGGGTGTTGTATCTGAGCAGAAGAGAAGAGATTTTGTCACTGTGTGTGTTAAAAGATTCAATAAAAAACAACTTTTCAAACTATGAATCATTATTGCGAATATATATACATACATAAATATCGGATTTCAACGAATATGAGCGAAATTATAGCGCATATAATGAATGAATTCCACATGATTCGAGATTCAGTTTAATGAATATCAACACTCTACAGAAATAACGAATCATCCGAAAACTTATTAATGTAACATAACAAATATAACAGAACGAAATTATGTATTTTGCAAATGACAGCGAACCGAAACGAAAACAAAATTTTTCCGTTGTGCACAACTCTAATATATATATAGACATATAAATATATCTATATAGATATATCTATATATATATTCACCCCCTTAGCATTTTTCGTGTTTTGTTGCCTCACAACCTGGAATTACCATGGATTGTTTGAGGATTTGCATCATTTAATTTACAGAACATGCCCACAACTTTGAAGATGTTTTTCTTTTTTTATTGTGAAGCAAACAACAAATAGTACAAAATAGCAGAAAAAGTTGATGTGCATAACTATTCACCTCCCTCAATACTTTGTATAGCCACCTTTTGTGGCTATCACAGCTCCAAGTCACCTTGGATAAGTCTCTATGAGCTTGCCACATCTTACCACTGGGATTTTTGCCCATTTCTCCCTGCAAAAGTGCTCCAGCTCCTTCAAGTTGGATGGTTTGTGCTTGTGAACAGCAATCTTTAAAACCCCATACACACTATCAGATTTCCTGCTGTCTTTTTCCTTCAGATTTACCAAAACCATATAATATGAGGTCAAACCATAGGAGTTTAGATGTGTATGCAATCAGGCAGGTCCTTGCACTACATGGTTTTGGTAAATCTGAAGACAAAAACCAGCAGAAAATCTGATAGTGTGTATGGGGCTTTAGTCTGACCACAGATTTTCTATTGGATTGAGGTCTGGACTTTGACTAGGCCATCCCAACACATTTACATGTTTCCCCTTAAACCACTCAAGTGTTGCTTTAGCAGTGTGTTTGGGGTCATTGTCCTGTTGGAAGGTGAACCTCCGTCCTAGCCTCAAATCACAGAGTGGCACAGGTTTTGCTCAAGAATATCCCTATATTTAGCACCATCCATCTTTCCATCAACTCCAACCAGTTTCCCAATCCCGACTGCTGAAAAACATCCCCACAGCATGATGCTGCCACCACCATGTTTAACTGTGGGGATGGTGTTCTTTGGGTGATGTGATGTGTTGGGTTTGCGCCAGACATAGCATTTTCTTTGATGGCCAAAAAGTTAAATTTCATCATACCATTTGTCAGACCAGAGCACCTTACTCCATACATTTTGAGAGTCTCCCACATGCCTTTTCACAAACTCAAAACGTGCCATTTTGTTTTTTGCTGAAAGTAATGGCTTTCTTCAGGCCACGCTGCCATAAAGCTCAAACTCTATGGAGCGTATGGCTTATTGTCGTCCTATGTACAGATACTCCAGTCTCTGCTGTGGAACTCTGCAGCTCCTCCAGGGTTACTTTAGGTCTCTGTGCCGCCTCTCTTTGGTGTACAGCGGTCTCTTGGCAGATTTGCTGCTGTACCATGTTCTTTCCATTTGGTTATGATAGATTTGATGGTGCTCCTAGGGATCAAAGATTTGGATATATTTTTTATAACCTAACCCTGACTTGTACTTCTCAACGATATTGTCCTTTATTTTTTTGGAGAGTTTCCTGGTCTTAGTAGCAGTGTTTGGTTAGTGGTGCCTCTTGCTTAGGTGTTGCAGCCTCTGGGGCCTTTCAAAAAAAGGTGTGTATATGTAATGACAGATCAGGTGGACATCATTTCACTAATTATGTGACTTCTGAAGGTAATTGGTTGCACCAAAGCTTGTTATAGGCTTCATAACAAAGGGGGTGAATACATACGCACATGCCAATTATCATTTTTTTTATTTCTGAAAAATAGTTTTATGTATATATTTTTATAATTTTACTTCACCGACTTAGACTATTGCGTTCTGATCCATCACATATAATTCAGATAAAAAAAAACATTGAACTAAAGGCTGTAATGTAACAAAATAGGTAAAAAGCCAAGGGTGGTGACCCTATGACTAAGAGAGATGGGGATCACATAAATATACAACAAGACTTACAACATAAATAGACCTGAAGTGTGCCGTGGTGGTCTGGTTGGTATGTCAAGAAAAGGGGGCATAACTCAGGTAAGTAATTGGTAGTTTATAAAGGAGGTGCTGAGAAGTGCCATTAAAAAGGGAAGGGCGGAAGGATATCGTGCACTGAACCGACAAAGAACATGGGTGAGTGGGCTGCTTAAATACCCTCTGGGGTCCTCCCATAAATTCAGGCCACCATACTGGCCTTCTTATTTATGGTCATGGCCCTATGACCGAGAGAGATGTGGATCACATTAACACGCGACAAGACTTAAAACATAAATAGACCTGAAGTGTGCCTTGGTGGTCTGGTCGGTATGCCAAGAAAAGGGGGCAAAAGACCCAGGTAGGGGAATAACTCTTTATTGATTGTGGTTATTGAGCCAGCTTGGTGAAGGCTTGTGCCATTTCTTCCAGAGGATTTGGGTTGTATGTGGCAACACAAGCAGACTTCCATCGGCCTAGTTTCTTGATTACATGGTCTAGTACTCCATGCTGGGAGGCTTCTGAGGCTGCTCCAATGTGGCAGGAAATGTCGCAAAAACTAACTGGGGCTGAAGCCCACATTGCTTAGGAGGATCCTGACATGCTTGATAAACTGCCTGCCACTCAGGGGGCTGGTTAGAAAGGGTAGCAACGAGCTACTATCGGATTGGCTGGGTAGATGGGACAGTAGTTGGTCGAGCACCATCACTGGGCACCAGGCTTTGTTAGTCTAAAACGGGTTGATGTCAACCCCGGGGGCAGGTGTGTTGCATTTTGCAGACTGTGGGATGAAGGGTATAATGGTTTGAAAGTGAGCCTATTGCTGCTCTGGGGCAAGAGGCCAAAAACTTGTAGTAGTGTTCCAAGCAGTGTGATCTGTGTTGCATGCCAAGGAGTGGTTAATGAGCTGGGTTGCATTGGCGAGATGCGACTTCAGTCCATCGCCAGTAATGACCAGGGTGGGACAGGAGTAGTTGTTGGGTCAGCTTCAGGCTCCTGCCGGAAAAACAAAGTAAGGGTGAAATGGGACAGCACATCAGCTGCTATTTTGCATTTGCCTGGAATATGTCTACAGAAGAAATTAAACTGCTGATGGAGTGACAGCTGCGCGAGCCTGCGCAGGAAGGACATGATGGGGAGTGACTTGGGTCTACCTTTATTGACGATGTTGGCAGTGGCCTGATTGTCCATGTTGAAGAACACCGTCTGTCCTGTCCAAGTGTGGCCCCAGATCTGGGCAGCTGCCATGATGGGATACAGTTCGAAGAGTGATGAAGACTGGATTAAAGCAGAAATTTAAGAGAATTTCTGGGGGCCATCGTTCGACTAACCAGTGGTGGCCGAAAATGGCCGCAAAGCCCATGGAGGCTGTGGCATTAGTGACCATGCATGGTGGCTCAGCGGATACTGCTGGGATAAACATTGAAATGCCGTTCCAGCTGGTGAGGAACTTGTCCTACATAACTAAGTCTGCTACTGCTGCTAGGTCTAGTTTAAGGACTTGGTCTTGATCTTGCACTGGTGTGAGAAAAACTAAAAGCTGTGATATAAAGGACTGTCCTTGAGGAATAATCCCCATTGCAACGTTCAGCATCCCTAGTAAGGATTTGACTGCCTCAAGGTGCACCCTTGTGACCAGGAGAAGTCATGGATTACTATCCTGATACGGGCTAGTTTGTCGGGAGGCACGCTAGCTTTTATGGCACATGTGTCCGGAGTGACACCTAGGAAGGTGATAGAGTGTGCTGGGCTTTTCACTTTATGCTCGGCTATGGGCATGTTGAGATTGCTGAACACTATTCTCAACCTGTCTAGATCTGACAGTGGTGTGCCTGGTTGATTGATGAGCAGGAAGTCATCAAGGTAGTGGATAACTGTCTGACGGTGGGCCTGGTGTGACTTTACCTGAAATGAACTGGCTCACAACTGTCATGAAACTGACCCTGGTGAAGATGCAAACTGTACGTTCTTTCCCTCTTATTTATTTATTTTTTATTTTTATTTTTTTACCTGTGGAGATAAAGTCCAACCTGGTGCCAGATGGAAACCTGAACTAACCTCAGGGAGAAATACAGAGAAAAGATGAGTGGCCCGCATGCCACTGGAGATGAATGGTCAACTGGGTGCCACTGCATGTTTGTGTGGCTCATTATTTGTCACTGAGGTGTGTTTGCAAGTTAGTTTGTATTAAGGTTTGCACATAGGTGCGTACTGCAAAGTTTTTTTATACTACTGGAGACCATATTGCATGGTTGCAAGGGTGTCAGTGAGTGTCAGGTTGCTGGGACGATATTGCGTGGTGACAGGGGTCTCGATTAGTATGAAGGTTTGTTTTTGAGATGACATTGCGTGGTTGCAAGGGTCTCAGTCTGGTTTGCTGAGGCAATATTACGTGGTCGCAAGAGTCTCAGTCAGATTGCTAAGACGGTATTGCGTAGTTGCAAGGGTCTCAATGAGTATGCGGTTGTGTGAGACGATATTGCATGGTTGTAAGGGTCTCGGTCAGATTGCTGAGACCATATTGCATTGTTGCAAAGGTCTTAGTGAGTGTCAGGCTGCTAAGACAATATTGCATGATTGCAAGGGCCTCAATGAGTATAAGGTAGTTTTTTTTTTTTTATGATATTGCGGGGTTGCAAGGGTCTCGACAAGTGAGGGGTTGCTGGGACGATATTGCATTTTGCAGGGGTCTCAAATGAGTGTCAGGCTGCTTAGACAATATTGCATAACTGCAAGGGTCTCAATGGGTGTTGGATTTGCAGAGACGATATTGAGTTTGCAAGAGTCTCGAAGAGTGTCAGGCTGCTAAGTTGATTTGTCTGGCTGCAAGGGTCTCAATGAATGTCAGGTTGCTGAGGCAAGACTGCGTGGTCACAAAGGTCTTGATGAGTGGGAGGTTGCTTAAGACTGTATTGTGTGGTTGCAAGGGTCTCAAAGAGTGTGAGGCTGCTGAGGCGACTTTGCGTTTGCAAGGGTCTCAACAAGAGTGTCAGGCTGCTGAGGCTATTTCACGTGGTTGCAAGGGTCTCAACAGGAGTCAAGTTGCTGGGTCAAGATTGCGTGGTGACAAAGGGAATTTTATTTATTAATTTATTTTTTTAACGTTTTTTTTTTTTTTTTTGATACATGAGAGGTTGCATTTTGCAAGGGTCTTAACAAGGGTGTCAGGCTGCTGAGACGATTTGTGTGGTTGCAAGGGTCTCAACTGGTGTCCAGTTATTAGGCCGAGATTGCGTGGTGGCAAAGTTTTTTATTTTTTATTTTTTTGATGAGAGAAAGGTTTGCTGAGATGATATTGCATTTTTGCAAGAGTATCAACAAGGGTGTCAGGCTGCTAAGATGATTTGCATGGTTGCAAGGGTCTCAATTGCGTGGTGGCAAAGGTTTTTTTTTGGTTTTTAAGGAGTGAGAGGTTGCTGAGACAATATTGCATTTTGCAAGGGTCTCAACAAGAGTGACCAGCTGCTCAGACAGTTTTGCATGCCTGCAAGGGTCTCAATGATAAAAGGATAGAAACACCTTGTTTGTTTGGTGGCTTACTGTACCCTTAAGCGAGCAGTATAAAGGATAAGGATAATGTTTGTTTGATTCGTAGGTTCCGTAGGGGGAACTAACGAACGATATAGGAGACAATGAATGGTAATGAATTGATAGGACATAAAGAATATGGTAACAAATCTGACTTGCGGCAGTGGGCCATGTGAGTGAGTTTCTGGCAGGCTATGGCGGGAGTGCAACATATTGGGAAGGTGTGGCGTGACGCTATGCACAAGGCAAAACAAGTCCATCCAGTTCAAACATTAAAAAAAGTAAAATAAAATAAAAAATATCGTACAGTCCAATATACCCAATTCTATACCCACAGTTGATCCAGAGGATAGCAAAAAACCCCAGCAGAACATGCTCCAATTTGCTACAGCAGGGGGAAAAAATCCTTTGGATTTTCCCTGGATCAATTTTACCCAGTTATATTATGTACATTTAGGAAAGTATCCAGGCCTTTCTTAAAGCAATCTACTGAGATAGCCAGAACCACCTCTGGATGGAGTCTATTCCACATTTTCACAGCTCTTACTGTGAAGAAACCTTTCCATTTGGAGATGAAATCACTTTTCCTCTAGACGTAAAGAGTGTCTCTGTGTTGACCGTAAAGTGAATACCTCAACACCAAGTTAACTATATGGACTCCTTATATATTTGAACATGTAGGATCATATATATATATATATATATATATATATATATATATATATTGATATATTATTCTCTTCTCATTTGTGAATAAATTCAGTTCCTCTAATCTTTCCTCATAATTGAGTTCCTCCATGCCTCTTATCAGCTTGGTTGTCCTTCTCTGCACTTTCTCCAGTTCACCGATATCCTTTTTGAGAACTGGTGCCCAAAACTGAACTGCATATTCCAGATGAGGTTTTACTAATGATTTGAACAAGGGAAAAATGATCTCTCTCTCTCTCTCTCTCTGGAGTCCATACCTCTCTTAATACAAGAAAGGACTTTGCTCGCTTTGGAAACCTCAGCTTGGCATTGCATGCTATTATTGAGCTTATGATCTACCAAAATCCCCATATCCTTCTCCACTACAGATACCCCCAGTTGTACTCCCTCTAGTATGTATAATGCATGCATATTCTTCTAACTTTACATTTATCAACATTAAACCTCATCTGCCACATAGTCGCACAATTAGACCGTGCATTAGTGATGGACGAACTTCCGACGGGACGTTTCGCGAACGCGAAACGCGAACGGGCACAAACGTTCGCGAAAACGACCGTTCGCCGCGGGCTCCATTGACTTCAATGGGAGGCGAATTTCGCAAACCTTTAGGTCGAATTTGCGGCCACGGGGTAATTATTAGGGGGTAGCACGTAGTCCCACCACCTGGACAATAGCATAATACATGTATGAGGTGAATTTGGGATCGATAACTACAAGCATTTTTTTTTTATTTGGGAAATTGTTCTGACAATTCAGGACTATGGAGCTAATGAAGGCAATGGAGGAGAGGGAAGGTCAGGGACCAGGGTAGGCAAACAAGAGGGTGCAGGAGATACAGAGCACTGACAGCAGCACCGTAATACAGAGCACTGACATCAGCACCGTGACATACAGCGCTGACAGCAGCTCCGTGACATACAGCGCTGACAGCAGCTCCGTGACATACAGCGCTGACAGCAGCTCCGTGACATACAGCGCTGACAGCAGCTCCGTGACATACAGCGCTGACAGCAGCTCCGTGACATACAGCGCTGACAGCAGCACCGTGACATACAGCGCTGACAGCAGCTCCGTGACATACAGCGCTGACAGCAGCTCCGTGACATACAGCGCTGACAGCAGCTCCGTGACATACAGCACTGACAGCAGCTCCGTGACATACAGCGCTGACAGCAGCTCCGTGACATACAGCGCTGACAGCAGCACCGTGACATACAGCGCTGACAGCAGCTCCGTGACATACAGCGCTGACAGCAGCTCCGTGACATACAGCGCTGACAGCAGCTCCGTGACATACAGCACTGACAGCAGCTCCGTGACATACAGCGCTGACAGCAGCTCCGTGACATACAGCGCTGACAGCAGCACCGTGACATACAGCGCTGACAGCAGCTCCGTGACATACAGCGCTGACAGCAGCTCCGTGACATACAGCGCTGACAGCAGCTCCGTGACATACAGCGCTGACAGCAGCACCGTAAGCAGCCCCAGGAGGAAGTCAGCACAGCACAGGGATGGTGTGATCCCCTCATAATAAGAACCCCCAGGAGGAAGTCAGCACAGCACAGGGATGGTGGGAGCCCCTCATAATAAGAACCCCCAGGAGGAAGTCAGCACAGCACAGGGATGGTGGGAGCCCCTCATAATAAGAACACCCAGGAGGAAGTCAGCACAGCACAGGGATGGTGGGAACCCCTCATAATAAGCAGCCCCAGTAGAAATATGACACCGCTCAACCTCTTCAAAGAGGAGGGTAGGGGCATATAGTACGGTGTGCTTTTTTGGGTCAGGGAAGTGAGCCAAATGAATTAAGAAGGTCTGTGTGCTTGATTCCAAAAATTGTTTATAGACATATACATGGTCTACTGATCACATGTGTTGAATTCCTCCGAGATCCATGCCTCATTCATTTTTAGAAATGTGAGGTAGTTAACACTGTCGTGAGCTAGGCGAGTACGCTTATCGGTCACAATCCCCCCTGCTGCGCTGAACGTCCTTTCGGACAGGACACTGGATGAGGGGCAAGCCAACAGTTCGATTGCAAATTGGGCAAGCTCTGGCCAGAGGTCAAGCCTGCCCACCCAGTAGTCTAGGGGTTCATCACTCCTCAGAGCGTCCACATCGGCCGTTAACCCAATGTAGTCGGACACCTGACGGTCTAGGCGTTCCCTGATGCTGGATCCGGATGACACCTGTCGATGGGTCGGCTGAAAGAATGACCTCATATCCGAAGTCACCAACACATCTTCAAACCGGCCTCTTCTTGCAGGCGCTGTTGGATTGGTACCCGCAAATCCTTCTCTGGGAGTGGGAATTGCTCCTCTGCCAGCGCACGCAAAAGCAGAATGCAGCATTTCTCGAAGCAAGGCCTGGAAGTGCTGCATTCTGACAGCCCTCTGCGACGGCGGTAACATTTCCGCCATTTTGTGTTTGTACCGGGGATCTAAGTACGTTGCCACCCAGTACTGGTCCTTGACCCTCATGCTTTTTATACGGGGGTCCCTATTAAAACACTGGAGCATGAAGGCCCCCATTTGCACTCAAGCGGAAGGTATGTGGTGGTGGTGGTGTTGTTGGTGGTAGTGTCTTTGGGGGTGCACATAGCAGAGAGTGAAGAAGAGGGTGCAGATCGAGAGGATGAGGAGGGTGCAGAAGAATAAGGCTGAGTGAGCCACTCAACCAAGTCTGGTGCGTCCTTTAAAGTAATTGAACGCACCTTCTGCAACTTCCCACTTTGGCTCAAGGCTGTTGCTCCTGCCCTACCCCTACCACCCCTGCGGAAGGGCCTGCCTCTTCCTCTGCCTGTCATTTTTTAAATCACCCTGTGACAAAACTCTTAGTCCCTATACCGCTGAAGGACTGCTGCAGTATAGGGCAGCGGTCAGCAGTAGTGCACGTCAACCCTATGTATTGTGGACCGATAGCGGTCCTTACAGAACAGCAGACTGTACTGCACTCAGGCCTATGTACCGTAGCACCCTATACCAAGTTACCAGTCCTTATAAGAACTTTTGTGGACCAAGCAGGTTGTGTGTTAGTGATTAGCAGACTGTACGTCAGTCCCTATACCAATGAAGGACTGCTGCAGTATAGGGCAGCGGTCAGCAGTAGTGCACGGCAACCCTATGTATTGTGGACCGATAGCGGTCCTTACAGAACAGCAGACTGTAACGCACTCAGGCCTATGTACCGTAGCACCCTATACCAAGTTACCAGTCCTTATAAGAACTTTTGTGGACCAAGCAGGTTGTGTGTTAGTGATTAGCAGACTGTACGTCAGTCCCTATACCGCTGAAGGACTGCTGCAGTATAGGGCAGCGGTCAGCAGTAGTGCACGGCAACCCTATGTATTGTGGACCGATAGCGGTCCTTACAGAACAGCAGACTGTAACGCACTCAGGCCTATGTACCGTAGCACCCTATACCAAGTTACCAGTCCTTATAAGAACTTTTGTGGACCAAGCAGGTTGTGTGTTAGTGATTAGCAGACTGTACGTCAGTCCCTATACCAATGAAGGACTGCTGCAGTATAGGGCAGCGGTCAGCAGTAGTGCACGGCAACCCTATGTATTGTGGACCGATAGCGGTCCTTACAGAACAGCAGACTGTACTGCACTCAGGCCTATGTACCGTAGCACCCTATACCAAGTTACCAGTCCTTATAAGAACTTTTGTGGACCAAGCAGGTTGTGTGTTAGTGTTTAGCAGACTGTGCGTCAGTCCCTATACCGCTGAAGGACTGCTGCAGTATAGGGCAGCGGTCAGCAGTAGTGCACGGCAACCCTATGTATTGTGGACCGATAGCGGTCCTTACAGAACAGCAGACTGTAACGCACTCAGGCCTATGTACCGTAGCACCCTATACCAAGTTACCAGTCCTTATAAGAACTTTTGTGGACCAAGCAGGTTGTGTGTTAGTGATTAGCAGACTGTACGTCAGTCCCTATACCAATGAAGGACTGCTGCAGTATAGGGCAGCGGTCAGCAGTAGTGCACGGCAACCCTATGTATTGTGGACCGATAGCGGTCCTTACAGAACAGCAGACTGTAACGCACTCAGGCCTATGTACCGTAGCACCCTATACCAAGTTACCAGTCCTTATAAGAACTTTTGTGGACCAAGCAGGTTGTGTGTTAGTGATTAGCAGACTGTACGTCAGTCCCTATACCAATGAAGGACTGCTGCAGTATAGGGCAGCGGTCAGCAGTAGTGCACGGCAACCCTATGTATTGTGGACCGATAGCGGTCCTTACAGAACAGCAGACTGTAACGCACTCAGGCCTATGTACCGTAGCACCCTATACCAAGTTACCAGTCCTTATAAGAACTTTTGTGGACCAAGCAGGTTGTGTGTTAGTGATTAGCAGACTGTACGTCAGTCCCTATACCAATGAAGGACTGCTGCAGTATAGGGCAGCGGTCAGCAGTAGTGCACGGCAACCCTATGTATTGTGGACCGATAGCGGTCCTTACAGAACAGCAGACTGTACTGCACTCAGGCCTATGTACCGTAGCACCCTATACCAAGTTACCAGTCCTTATAAGAACTTTTGTGGACCAAGCAGGTTGTGTGTTAGTGATTAGCAGACTGTACGTCAGTCCCTATACCAATGAAGGACTGCTGCAGTATAGGGCAGCGGTCAGCAGTAGTGCACGGCAACCCTATGTATTGTGGACCGATAGCGGTCCTTACAGAACAGCAGACTGTAACGCACTCAGGCCTATGTACCGTAGCACCCTATACCAAGTTACCAGTCCTTATAAGAACTTTTGTGGACCAAGCAGGTTGTGTGTTAGTGATTAGCAGACTGTACGTCAGTCCCTATACCAATGAAGGACTGCTGCAGTATAGGGCAGCGGTCAGCAGTAGTGCACGGCAACCCTATGTATTGTGGACCGATAGCGGTCCTTACAGAACAGCAGACTGTAACGCACTCAGGCCTATGTACCGTAGCACCCTATACCAAGTTACCAGTCCTTATAAGAACTTTTGTGGACCAAGCAGGTTGTGTGTTAGTGATTAGCAGACTGTACGTCAGTCCCTATACCAATGAAGGACTGCTGCAGTATAGGGCAGCGGTCAGCAGTAGTGCACGGCAACCCTATGTATTGTGGACCGATAGCGGTCCTTACAGAACAGCAGACTGTAACGCACTCAGGCCTATGTACCGTAGCACCCTATACCAAGTTACCAGTCCTTATAAGAACTTTTGTGGACCAAGCAGGTTGTGTATTAGTGTTTAGCAGACTGTGCGTCAGTCCCTATACCGCTGAAGGACTGCTGCAGTATAGGGCAGCGGTCAGCAGTAGTGCACGGCAACCCTATGTATTGTGGACCGATAGCAGTCCTTACAGAACAGCAGACTGTACTGCACTCAGGCCTATGTACCGTAGCACCCTATACCAAGTTACCAGTCCTTATAAGAACTTTTGTGGACCAAGCAGGTTGTGTGTTAGTGTTTAGCAGACTGTGCGTCAGTCCCTATACCGCTGAAGGACTGCTGCAGTATAGGGCAGCGGTCAGCAGTAGTGCACGTCAACCCTATGTATTGTGGACCGATAGCGGTCCTTACAGAACAGCAGACTGTAACGCACTCAGGCCTATGTACCGTAGCACCCTATACCAAGTTACCAGTCCTTATAAGAACTTTTGTGGACCAAGCAGGTTGTGTATTAGTGTTTAGCAGACTGTGCGTCAGTCCCTATACCGCTGAAGGACTGCTGCAGTATAGGGCAGCGGTCAGCAGTAGTGCACGGCAACCCTATCTATTGTGGACCGATAGCGGTCCTTACAGAACAGCAGACTGTACCGCACCCAAGCCTATGTACCGTAGCACCCTAGACAGACCAAGTTACCAGTCCTTATAAGAACTTTTGTGGAACAAGTGAGTTGTGAATGATTAGCAGACTGCAGCAGAAGGGCAGCAGTCAAGTATAATATTCTTTCTATATTTGGAAGAAAGAATATTATACGTGTACAAGCCTATTACCGTACCACTGATACCAGTCCTGAAAAGAACCTTTGTGGAACTAATAGTAACAGCAAGTCTTTAAAATTATCCTCACTGCCTGACACACTGCTTCCTGCCTGTCCCTATACAAATTGGCAAAAAAGAGTAGGCTGGAACGATTAGCTGGAACAGCTCTTTTGTGGACCTGATAGTAACAGCTAATGATGATGATGATGATGATGATGAAGAAAGACTAATCTGGCTGAGCTGTCCCTAAAATAGCAGCATACAGCGCTCTGTCCCTTTATCTAAACTGACAAAAGAAACTCAGGCTGCTGACCTAACACCTATACCAGTCCTGAAAAGAACTTTTGTGTACCAAATAGCTAGCGTTTTCTCTGTCCCTACTCCACACAGGATCCTTTCCCTACAGTGACAGAAGAAAGAATGTAAAATGGCCACCGGATCGGGTGTATTTATAGGTTAGGGGGAATGTCCAAGTGTCCATGAGCTGTCATGTCTCAATTGGTTGTCCTGTAACACATGATAAACGTGTCACGAAAGGTTAAAGTTCTTGTATACATTAAACACGTAAGTCCGCCGGGGCGAACGACGGAAAAAGGCGTTCGAACCCGCGGACGGCGAAAGTCGGAAATTCGCCGCGAAACGACCGCCGGGCGAACCGTTCGGCCATCACTACCGTGCATTGAGGTGGGTTTGTAAATTTTAGACATCCTGTAAAGACATTATTCCACTGCATAGCTTGGTGTCATCTGCGAAGACAGAAATGTTACTTTTGATCCCAGACCCTATATCATTTATAAATATATTTAAAAGTTAGGGTCCCTGCTCTGTACCTTTGGGTTCTCCACTGTTAACCTTAGACCTTTTAGAGTAAGAATCATTAACCATTACTCTCTGAATTCTGTCTTTTCGCCAGTTTTCTATAAATTTTTAACCAGTTGCCGACCAGCGCACGCCGATGTACGTCGGCAGAATGGCACGGGCAGACAAATGGGCATACCTGTACGTCCCTTTAAATTTGCCGCGCTGGTCGGGACCCCCGTGAGTCCGGTCGCGGGACCCGCTGACTCTATCGCCGCGGGCATACCCGCGATCGTCTCACGGAGTGGCCGAATGAAGAAATGCCGTTTGTAAACAGCATTTCTCCATTCTGCCTAGCAACTAGTGACGCTGATCTCTGCTCCATGTGATTGGAGCAGAGATCAGTGTTCACTAAATTAAAGCCCAGCCCCCAACAGTTAGTAACACACCCCTAGGAACACTTAACCCCTACACTGCCACCCACTGGTTAACCCCTTCACTGCCAGTGGCATTTACACAGGAATCAATGCATTTGTATAGCAGTGATTGCGGTATAAATGACAATGGTCCCAAAAATGTGTAAAAAATGTCCGATGTGTCCACCATAATGTCGCAGTCACAATAAAAATCGCTGATCGCCGCCATTACTAGTAAAAGAAAAATATTAATAAAAATGCCATAAAACTATCCCTTATTTTGTAAACGCTATAACTTTTGCGCAAACCAATCAATAATCGCTTATTGCGATTTTTTTTTACCAAAAATATGTAGAAGAATACGTATCGGCCTAAACTAAACTAAAATGTTTTTTTATATATTTTTGGGGGATATTTATTATAACATAAAGTAAAAAATAATGCGTTTTTTCAAAATTGTCGCTCTATTTTTGTTTATAGCGCAAAAAATAAAAATCCCAGAGGTGATCAAATACCACCAAAAGAAAGCTATTTGTGGGAAAAAAAGCACGTCAATTTTGTTTGGGAGCCACGTCGCACGACCGTGCAATTGTCAGTTAAAGCGACACAGTGCTGAATCGCAAAAAGTGGTCTGGTCTTTGACCAGCAAAATGGTCCGGTCTGTAAGTGGTTAAACTGATATTTCCAAGCCTTAAGACCTTACCTTACACATGAGCCGTGTGTGAAAAACTGTATCAAACGCTTTTGCAAAATCCAAGTATACCATGTCCACCACCACACCTCTGTCCAAGGTTTTACTTACCTCTTCATGAAAAGAAATCAGGTTTGTTTGACAACTTACGATACGTAAGTTCCGTTGCGGGAACTAAAACATATGGAATGGGGAATACAATAAATGGCAAGGATAGAAAGTATGCAATGTATCTGATACGAATTGTTTGTAAAGAGAAATGACTCTGATACGAATCAGTTGTAAAATGCATGAAATGAATCTGATACAAATCGGTAGTAAAGAGTATTAAATTAATCTGATACGCATTGGTTGTAGAGTGTATGCCACCCCTTACTCTGAAACCGAGCACCTACCAACCACCCAGCCCCCCAGGCTAATCAAGTGCAGACAAGGCACCAGGTGGGTCTTATTACCATCTCAGCCATAGAACCCGTAAAACAATACGTGCTCATCTCCAAATAGTTGAGACAGCAATCCCGTGGACAGTAAATCTTATAACCAGTGAAGCCTATGGCGAGTGATATCGGACAACGACCGACAGCGGCTCGGAGACTTCGATTTACAAATGAATTGTGTTTGGCAGAAGGAACTTACAAATGTACTACGCCTGTGTCAAATGATATAAGGACATGGCCGACAACAACTCGGAGGCAGGATTTTTACGTAAGGGATGCAGGATAGGAAACATAACAAATCGCAAGATTGCACATGATAGGAAAAGGTTTGAATACTACCTGCGACAGGGAGTGGGAACCACCAGCACTGCCTTAACCCTCTTGGGCATGGAGTTCACCAGAGCTTCACAGGTTGCCACTGGAGTCCTCTTTCACTCCTCCATGACGATATCACGGAGCTGGTGGATGTTGGAGACCTTGCTCTCCTCCACCTTTCATTTCAGGATGCCCCAAAGATGCATATCTCTGGAGACATGCTTGGCCAGTCCATCACCTTTACTATCAGTTTCTTTAGCAAGGCATTGGTTGTCTTAAAAGTGTGTTTGGGATCGTTATGTTGGAATACTGCCCTGCGGCCCAGTTTTTGAAGAGAGGAGATCATGCTCTGCTTCGGTATGTCATAGTACATGTTGGCATTCATGATTCCCTCAATGAACTGTAGCTCCCCAGGGCCGGTAGCACTCATGCAGCCCCAGACCATGACACTCCCACCAACCTGTTTGACTATAGGCAAGACACACTTGTCTTTGTACTCCTCACCTGGTTGCCGCCACATATGATTGACACCATCGGAACCAAACAAGTTTATCTTGGTCTCATCAGACCACAGGACATGGTTCCAGTAATCCATGTCCTTAGTCTGCTTGTCTTCAGCAAACTGTTCGTGGGCTTTCTTGTGCATCATCTTTAGAAGAGGCTTCCTTCTGGGATGACAGCCATGCAGACTAATTTGATGCAGTATACGGCGTATGTTCTGAGCACTGACAGGCTGACCCCCCACCCCTTCAACCTCTGCACAATGCTGGCAGCACTCATACGTCTATTTCCCAAAGACAACCTCTGGATATGACGCTGAGCATGTGCACTCAACTTCTTTGGTCTACCATGGCGAGGCCTGTTCTGAGTGGAACCTGCCCTGTTAAACCTCTGTATGGTCCTGGCCACCATGCTGCAGCTACTTTTCAGGGTTTTGGCAATCTTCCTATAGCCTAGGCCATCTTTATGTAGAGCAACTATTCTTTTTTTCAGATCATGAGAGAGTTCTTTGCCATGAGGTGCCATGTTGAACTTCCAGTGACAAATATGAAAGAATGAGAGCAATAGCACCAAATTTAACACACCTACTCCCCATTCACACCTAAGACCTTGTAACACTAACGAGTCATATGACAACAGGGAGGGAAAATGGCTAATTGAGCCGAATTTGGACATTTTCATTTAGGTTTGCACTCACTTTTGTTGCCAGCGGTTTATACATTAATGGCTGTGTGTTGAGTTATTTTGAGGGGACAGAAAATTTACAATGTTATACAAGCTGTACACTCACTACTTTACATTGTCACATGAAAAGATATAATAAAATATTTACAAAAATGTGAGGGGTGTACTCACTTTTGTGAGATACTGTGTGTGTGTGTGTGTGTGTGTGTGTGTGTGTATGTATGTGTGTATATGTGTGTGTATATATATATATATATATATATATATATATTGTGAGGGGTTAGCTCGGCAGCGGGTGTGTGTGACCCCCTGAATGGGTTCACAACACAAAGTCAGGTACAGCAGACAGCGGTGTAGGTTCAAAAAACAAAAGATCCGGTTTATTTAGGCTACATGCAGTGATACATATAACAGCCAAACAAAATAAAACAAGAAAATAAATCCTGGTCAGCTTGACCTCTAACTACACACGTAGACTCCCTGTCTAACAACTGGGTGCAGCCTTGTGCTGCCCCAGTCCCTGTCTCTATTGTAGGGGTTTGCCACACAGGCGTTAACTCACCGCACAGAACAGATCTCAGACTCCCCAGTCTATACACACAAAACTGGTTCCAGGATGGAGCATCTCCCTAAGCATGCTGGGGTTTTTTGTAGAGGTCTTAATGAGCCCACTTACTTCAGCTGGGCTCATTAACTCTTCCCCTCTAATTGTAAAAGTCTGCATAAAGCCTGAATCTAGGACACACATATTTACCATCCTGGATACAACCAGGTGACTTTACCTGCCTGCTGCCACAATATATACACATATTCTTTTTTTGACCTCCTCTTTGGATCTGTAAACAATGCACTTAGGTTTTTCGGACGTCCAAATTAATCAAGGTTGTGGCATTCATCCTAGTGATGTGAAGATAACCCAGGGCCCAGCCATGGGCAAGTGTGCGACTCCAGGCCCCCATGTCTGGTGATGGGGATGGCTTTTCGTATGCCCAAGTGAAGAAGCAGTGGATCAGCTGGAAGGTCTGAAGATTCATCTTTTCTCCATGGTAGAAAGTTTTTGTATAAGATCGTCCCCTCTTTCCTGCAAATTTTTGTTTTTTTTGCTTCTATGGTGCCTGGAACACAGGTCCAGGACACGGCTCCCTCTGGCTTCCACGCATGGGCGATCCTCGGGCGAAGTGGAGGCTTGGTTTTGCGCATTCGCTGTACAGCCCGGGACCCGGCGATTGCGCAGGCGCTCTATGGCAGGTCACCATTGCGTAGGTGCAGATGGGGCATGGCGGTGACGTCATTACAGCAGGGAATTTAAATCCCTGTCAGCCCCTGTCATATTGGGGATTTCTGTGGGCAACTTGCTACAGTTCCTGCATGCACCAGGCTCCAAGGTGAGGGTACGCTCCAACCTAGGGCTATGGTGCAAGGTGAGATGGGGCCTGAGATGGCTCTTAAAGGAGAAGCTACACTGCATTTGCATTCCTTTCTCCTAGGACGAGTGAGTGTTCCTACAAAGCTGCAGGATCGTCACCTATTCGTCGCCCCAGGTTGCCATGGACAGGTCACCGCCTGGTCATTGTGGGGTGTGATTAGGGGGGCCAAGTCCACACTGTTATGGACATATCCCCTAAAGTCATGTTTTATTTGCTTCTCTTGTAACCCTTCCAGGTCAGACCGTCAGTTTAATGTCCAAAACTACAGGGACCTTGCCATGCCACAATGTTAACCTTCCTCATCAAGGTCCAGACGTGACTCTCCATCTAGGACATACCAGCGGAGGAGATGTTCCCATTCCTCCTCCAGTCACCGCACCCACCGCCATGACAGCCGCTCTGATTACAGAGCCTGCTGGGGATGTGGGACACGAGTCCCAGAGGGCAAGTCATTGTGTGATTCATGTCATGCCCTGGCAGTCGGGGAAAAAGAGATGGACAACCAACAAATGGAGTCTCTTGTTAAGCGTGTGGTGCAGCAATCCCTAAAGGAATGGGATACAACCTGGATGCGGAGCCAGTCCACCACTCTGGCTACCTGGCTGACAATGCCCAGAAGGATCCAGGCCCATTCCAGCCTTACAATGCCTTCCCCAGCTCTTCGCATAGCGAATTGGAGGAGATGATTTTGTCGGTGGCTTCGCCTTCACCATTGTTTCCCCACTAAGGTGGTCAAAGAGGCACTTAAGTGGGAAGATCCTTCCAGTTCTTTGGCTAAGCAAAGAAAGTTCTTTAAGCACCTAGGGAAGGAACGTTCCAACTTCCCGCTCCTTTACGAATTGAAGGATATCATTGACATGGAGTGGAGCAAGATAGACAAGACTTCTATGTCAAGCAAAACCTCCAGATTATACCTCTTCAAGGCAGAGAAAAATATTTGGAAAATGCGCCTCTTGTAGATGCAGCATTGATGCAACTGGCCAAACACGTCACTCTTCCTTTAGAGGACACTGTGTCCTTCAAGGGTGGGCTTGAGAGGCGAATAGACCAAGACCTCAGGAGAATTTACGGGCTAGCCGGTATGGCTTGCAAACCCACCTTAGCCCTTGCGGCTACGTCCAATGCTATGGAAGCCTGGACAGAAAATGTAGACACTGTGCTCAAGGGCATCTCGGAAGATCTGGCCAAGGACTTGGCAGTCAAGGAATTGAAGCTAGCAGTGGCCTTCCTGGGGTAAGCTTCTATCGATCTGATCCGCCTATTGGCCCGGACTATGCTATCCTCGGTCATGGCTTAGTGAGCCCTATGGTTCCGCCCTTGGCTCGCTGATCCAGCATCTAAGAAGGTCTGGTGTAGGTTCCCATTTGAAGGGCCCTCATTGTTTGGTAACAGGCTGGATAGCACCATAGCCCAAGCCACTGGTGGGAAATCGGGTTTCCCGCCCCAGGATAGGAGTCTGTTTGGTCAAAATAAGTACTGAGCGTTCAAGGGAAGCATGCTCTTACAGGCCTGGCTGAGATTTCAAAAGGAATTGGAGCAGAGATCAGACATCCTTCCAAAAGTCTGCTTAAAGCCAGGTGTCCAGTGGACGAGTGCCAGCTAAGTCATTTTAAGATTGGGCCTGCCCAGGCGGATCAGGTGGGGGTGCATCTGCTTCTCTTCCAGCACATCTGGTTGGCCTCAATCTTGAACTACTGGGCCATCAAGATGGTCTCCATAGGCCCACATTGTCCTTCACCAGTACTCCTCCCCCCAGAGTTATCTCTGCCCTGCTTCCATGGTCAGAAGAAAAGAAGCAGGTGTTACTGTCTTACGTGGATTCACTGATAGTACCAGGAGCCGCAATGCCTGTCCTGAAAGGCAAAGAGTTTCAGGGGGTATATGCCCCTCTCTTCCTTGTGCAGAAGAAAAACGGTTCATTGCACCCCGTGTTAGACCCAACTTACCTAAACAAGTTTATAAAATATGATAGATTGAAAATGGAAACTTTGTCTACCATCCAACAAGCGGTGCAGCCAGGCGATTGACTAATCTCAATCGACTTAAAAGATGCCTATTTTCATGTTCCTGTTGTAGAAGAATTACGCAAATACGTCCGGTTAAGAGTCAGGCAAGAACATCTACGGTTCCCTTGCCTCTCCTTTGGGTTGACAATGAGGTTTTGGCCCTCATCAGAACAAAAGGGATATGCTTGTACCACTATCTCGAAGATCTCCTGCTACTGTCCCAAGACAAGAAGCAGCTATTGATCCACAGAGAGCAGGTTATCACCACACTGCTTGAGTTTGGTTGGCTCCTAAACTTAGAGAACCAGTTCAGCACCTGGTTTCCTGTCAGGAAAACCATAAATTTATTATCAATACTTACCGTAATTTTCCTTTCCTGATGAACTCCATGGCAGACAGAGTTCCCACCCATCGGTCAAAGAGTTGGCTAGTTACGGAACGCAGTCTCTAGTGGTGAGCTAAAATTTATGGGAGTGGGGTCCTATAGCATTGGAGAGGAATCAGGGTTAACCCACAGGTAGTCTGCCATAGAGTCCATCAGGAAAGGAAATTTAAGTATTGATAATGGAAAATTTATATCAAATACTTACCGTAATTTTCCTTTCCTGATGGGCTCCATGGCAGCATACGTGTGGGTTAGCCCTGCCTCCATAATTTCCCAATAGGACCTCTACTCCCATAAATCTTTGCTCCAAGCTGCTATCCGTGTTCCGTAACTAGCCTACTCCAACATTTGGGAGGGAACTCCTGCTGCCGTGGAGCCCATCAGGAAAGGAAAATTACGGTAAGTATTTGATATAAATTTTCCATTTTCCTGACAGGCTCCATGGCAGCATACGTGTGGGAAATAACTCGTCAAACACACCCGGGTGGGCTAAAAATGTTGAGCAAAGAAACTAGAATTGCATTTTTCATTGTCCACTGACAATACTTGTAGACCAAAATTAACAGAAGAAAGCGCAGCTGGCTCCACACAATAATGGGAAACAAAAGAATTAATTGAAGACCAGGAAGCTGCTCTACAGATAACTTCTGGTGCAACATGTCGAACTGCTGCCCAAGAGGTCGAGATGCCCCGAGTTGAATGAGCCGTCACTGCCTCAGGAGGAACCATGCCCTTTGCCTTGTATGCCCTTTGAATCGTTTGGACCACCCAAGAAGAGATTGATCTTACTGATGCTCGCATCCCTTTATTTTTGCCATGGAGAAGGACAAAAGAAAGTCTGTTCGTCTGAACGAGGCTGTAGCATCCAAATATTGCTTCAAGGTGCGACCAACATCCAAGGGGTGAATCTCTTGGTTGTCTGACATTCTAAATGTAGGTAGCACGATCTCCTGATTTTCATGAAATATTGATGTAACTTTTGGATTTGACCCAAGCATAGGGATCAGGACCACTCTGTCCGGAAAGAAGGTTAGAAATGGTTCCACAGACCCAAGATTCCTAATTTCCGACACTCTTTTGGCTGAAGTTATTGCCACCAAAAACACAGTCTTGATAGTGAGATCTCCTAAAGACAGGAGAGCGTCCAAACCTCTTCCAAGATCAGAAAGAAAGTCCAGTACTAAAGGAAGGTCCCATTTGGGAAACCTGGGCCTTTTTTGAGGCCTAAGCCTGCTCCTTTAAAGAATTGTTGTATTAAGGTATGATTCGCCCACGAAACTCCTGTAAAGGCTGAAATGGCTGAAACTTGTACTCTTAGAGAACTAACTGCCAGAGACAAGTCTAACCCTGACTGAAGGAAAGACAAGATATCTTGAACTGCCGGAGAATTATATGAATTTGACCTAGAAGACATGTGGACCATAAACCTAGCCCATATACGTTCGTATACTTTATTGGTACTCTTCCGTCTGGCACTAAGAAGGGTTGGAATCGCTTCTTCTGGGCAACCCAGAGCTTCTAGCCTTCCCCTCTCAAGAACTATGCCCTGAGGTGTAGACAGGATGGGCACGGGTGTAATAGTGTGCCCTGGGACAGTAGATCTGGCCTGAGAGGCAGGGGAACTGGATCCTGATAGCTGAGGAGCAACAGCAGAGGAAACCAAGGCCTGTTGGGCCAGAATGGTATTATTGCAATGATCTCCACCTTCTCCCCTCTGAGCCTCCGAAGAAACTGTAGGATTACAGGAACTGGAGGGAAGGCATAGGCTCTCTGGAACTTCCAACAATCCGTGAGAGCATCTGTCCCGAACACCTGAGAATCCCTGAACCTCGAGTAGTATCTGTGCATCTTGCGATTGTACGGCGAAGCGAACAGATCGACCTCTGGAGATACTCCCAGAGTCAGAAGCCACTCGAAGACATCCCTGTGGAGGGACCACTCGTTGTTGTCTATTCTGACCCGTGACAGAAAATCTGCTTGAACATTCTGGACCCCTGGAATGTATACAGCAGAAATGTTAACCACATTCTTCTGAGCCCAGCTCATTATCGGTTCTACTTCTCGTAATAGAGACCAACTGCGAGTCCCTCCTTGTTTCTTTATATAGGCCACCGCAGTAGTGTTGTCCAATCTTAACATTACTGACGACCCTGCCACCAGATGGCGAAACGCTAGGAGTGCTTGAAAGGCTGCTCTCAACTCCAGGATGTTGGAGACCACACACAGCGACGGGAACGACCACCTTCCTTGAGCTACTTCCGTAAGGCAATGAGTGCCCCAACCTTTGTTGCTGGCATCTGAAGTTACTATTACCCAGGAAATGGGGACTATCGAAAGATGGTTGCGTAGATTCTTCCCTTGGAGCCACCAGAGGAGAGACATCCTCATCGCTGGTGTAAGGAGTATGCGTTGTGTTTGACTGGACGAGTCCCACTGTTGCAGAAACCCTTTCTAGAAGGGACGAGTGTGCCACTGGGCCCACTTCACCATAGGGATGGTGGCTGTCATTGTGCCAATCACCTTCAAACATTGTAGAGCGGAAAGATGAGATGATTCCCAAGCCTTGTGAATCCTGTCTCGGATCACACTGATTTTCTCCTCCGGTAGGGAGATAGTGCCTTTTAAAGTGTCGAACTGAGCCCCTAGAAACACTATAACTTGAGTTGGAACCAGATGGCTCTTCTCCAGGTTCAGGAGCCAACCAAACGTCTGCAGAGTGGAGGTGACTAAACTCTTTTGTGTTCCAGAATTTGATCTCTGTCCTGAGATAACAGGAGCAAATCGTCTAGATAATGATGGAGACGAACTCCTTTGACTCGTAAAAGAGCTACTATCGCTAGGAGTACCTTGGAGAAGACCCGAGGAGATGTTGTCAACCCAAATGGGAGACAGGTAAACTGGAGGTGTTGCTCGCCAACTGCAAAACTGAGAAATTGCTGGAAATCCCTTGCTACTGGCACGTGAAAGTATGCGTCCTTCAAATCGATTGAGATTAACCAATCCCCTAGCTGCACCGACTGTTGGATTGTAAGAAGAGATTCCATCTTGAACTTTTCCTTGAGAATGAAGGAATGGAGGTAGGTCAAATCCATCACCGGCCTTCATGCCCCATTTCTTTTCTGAACCATAAACAGAGGAGAATACATGCCTTCGCCACGTTCGTCTTCGGGCACGGGCACGGCTGCGCCTTGATCCAGTAAACAACTTACGTAAGTCAATAGGACCTGTTTCTTTTCCTCTGAGCCTGGAATTGTTGTAGGAATGAACCTTAACCTCGGAGTGTTGATGAAAGTCCACTTTTGACCCGAGGAAACCGTCTTAACGGTCCAATAATCTTGAATTGAGGCCGCCCAAACATGTCGGTAGTGAAGAAGGCGAGCTCCCACCTGATATGCTTGAGCGGGCCCAATTTCAAAAAGATTTAGAAGAATCTTGGTTACCTGCGGAACCCCCCTTTGAGGTTTTCTTAAGGGAGGATTGTCTGGACCTCCAAGATCTAGAGAACTCCCGGCCAGGTCTATAACTGCGCGCTTCTCTAGCGCGATCCGAGGTCTGCCTTCTTGGAAAAATACGTTTTGGGTTTTGAAGACGTCTGTCTTGAGGGAGGAACCCAGACCTCCCACCCGTGGCCCGGGATATGGCGCTATCTAGTTTATTACCAAATAAGTAGGTTCCCTCAAATGGTATTCGACACCATGCCTGCTTAGATGTTGGATCCGCCAACCAAGGACGGAGCCACAAAGCACGGCGTGCCTAGACTGCTGCCAACATAGCCCGAGACAGAAGGCGGGTAATGTCAATAGATGCCTCCCCCAAAAAGGCTGATGCCATTCTGATCTCCTGAATGGGAGAGTCTTTAGCCGTATTCACCGAGATACCTCTCAGGAACTCCTCAACATTGTCGGCCCATGTTTCAATAGCCTTTGAGACTGCGGCTAAAGCCAAAGTTGGTTTACAGGCCATCCCTGAAGTTAGATAAATTCTTTTTAGATCTGAGTCAATTCTTCTCTCTAACGGATCTTTGAAAGATACCGTGTCTTCCAAAGGGAGAGTCACGTATTTGACTAAACGCATAAGTGCTGCGTCTACCAGAGGAGCTGATTCAAGGTGCTTCACATCATCCTCCTTAAAGGGATACAGTTTAGACACTTTTGATTGCATGGAGCTCTTCCTATCAATCTTGCTCCACTCTTCAGTAATGATTTCTCCCAATTCAGATAGGAAAGGAAAATATTGCCGTTCCTTTTTGAGTTGTTTGAAAAACTTTCTTTGTTTGGGGAGGGGGGAAGAAGTGGGTTCTTCCCATTTTAAAGCTTCTTTCACTGCCTTGACTAGAGCAGGTACTAAAGCGTAATCAAATCCTACTCCTGGATCCTCTGGATCCGAATCGCTGTCAGACAAGAGAACAGAGTGGTGGCTTGGTTGAGAAGATTCCCCAGTCTCTTGTAAGAGCCCTTCACCTCCTGAAGGACATAATGGGTCTGAAGGGGATTCCATAGAGTGATGAGCTTCCCTCTGCTGCAGGGATTCCTTTACCACCCTTCTCACCATAGATTCCAAGCGATGATCCGCACCATCTCTTTCATCTGCGACTTTAGAAAAGCAATGATCACAGAGCGATTTGTCTGATGGGATGGGCATCTTACAGCCCCAGCATGAATTATCTGGTCCTCTGCTTGAGTGCGAGTGACCACTGCGTTGTTTAGATCTGGAAGACCTATGGCAACCAGACTTTGACGATGATTTACGGTGGTGCGATTTTGACGATCCACTGCGACTATGCGCACTGTAATGCGGTTCGGACCTAGAAGGGCTATAAGGAAATATACAAAAGAGAGAGAGAGACACAGACCAGGCTGGTATCAAATGCTAAGGAATACTCCACATATACACAGCAATCCAGCCATGTACATACCTGCTACAAGCGGGCAGGTCACTAGTAGGCAGTGAGGCATCTATGACTAAAGATCGCTGACTGTAATAACTATAGACCCTCATAAGCAGTCATACAAAACACAGGAGCAACAATACATCAGAGCAGATCATAACCTACCTTACACCAACCAGAGAATGGCCCCGGGAAGTCGCTGAATTTCCTGCAATCATTCCCAAATTCTGACATCTCTCACTGTGTTCTAAATATGGCGCTCATGATGTCATCAGCGGCGTCAGACGCGAGATGCCTGCGCGCATGCGCGGGAACCAAGCCTCGCTTTGGATTGGGTCTGCGCATGCGCAGAACGCAGCGCTGGACCCGGAAAACAGGAGGAGAAAGGCTGCTGGAACGCGGAAGCGTCAGCGCCTATGCACAAGAACCAGCTGGCATATGAAAAAGACACAGGTAGAAAAAACACATAAACACTGCTGCCATGAAAAACTGAATTTTTACAGCTCACCACTCCACCAACGATCATCTGGCCGAACAGGTTGAAGCACACACCACCGATCCACTGGGCAGATAATGGCCACCTTACATAGCAGGTAATAAGCCGTGCGCACTTATCTTCGGACAAACCAAGCCTTCAGCGTTACTCTGCCATACACTCCATACCCATGCTTAACAGACAGGGCCTATCGGAGGAACAAAAGCTTGATAGTCGGCCGACTTGATCGTAGTGAAGATCTCTTCAGATAGGAAACACCTGTCCTATGGAGGAGGACAAAAAAGGAAAACGGATAGCAGCTTGGAGCAAAGATTTATGGGAGTAGAGGTCCTATTGGGTAATTATGGAGGCGGGGCTAACCCACACATATGCTGCCATGGAGCCTGTCAGGAAAATAAATTTTCAGTTTTTCGTATGATTTTTATATTCTTATTAATAACAACTGTAGTAATCATAATTTAGGAAATAATGTAACCTATGCTGTAAGTTATGGAATGATACATTATGGGGTAAAGACTGGATGTACAATATTTTTATACTATAACAATAATAACAGTAAAAATAGTGAATATGTGGGATATTTTACACTGTAGTATAAATGATATCACTGAAGAGTTCAATGATTATCACAGGAATATAAAAGGCCTGGTACATTTATATAAATCATGGAACTCTTCCAAACCTCTATAATTTATTAAAGGTGATATATCATTTTTTTTTCATACCATACCTAATGCACAGTTATTGGTAGACAAAGTCCCTGACAACATATAGTGTCTAAACTTGAAAGCCCAACCATGTGTATTAGTTAGAACAGTCAGTGGGTTCTCGACCCAGGACCCTGCATTCATTATATCTGATCTTCCACAGTACACAGAACATGGAAATGCAATTATTTTACAAAATATGAACTGCTAAATACCTTTTCTCTTCAGCAGCTTATAGCAGTCGTATGACTTCTATCAGTGTCTGGGTAAAGCTTGTAGGAGGAGTTTTCATTCTTTTCTGACTGTAGTATAAGGCTGCAGGACAACTGACATTCTGTCTGGACAGTGCTGATTGGCCCTGTGCTGATCACATGCACACTCCCAAGAAAAAAAACAAAAACTTTCTAGCAATACACACGAAACTGAGCATGTCTTATAACCTGTAAATATCCTTTTGCAGTTTTCCTCTGCCGCTGCCTCTACCTAGAAAGTGAGGGTAAATATCTCCCCAGATAGCTGTAGAAAACAGGCAGGGGCTCTAACCCCTCCCCACTCTATCAAAAGGGAAAACTAAAGGTTATGGTTTGATGTACGCTTTAACAGTGTCGTACCTAGCTCATCTGGCACTCTGGACCAGTAATTTCTTTTTTATACCCCCCCCCCCCCCTTCAAAAAAAAGTTGTGTGCAGGAATACAGAAAGGACACAGGAAAGGTCACATCGCATTAAAGTGGAAGTAAACCCATCAATTTAAACAGTTTAAAAAAAAAGGCATGCCGGGAATGCTAACTGCACATTGGCTGTGCTCTCAGCCAAACTATCAAACCATCCAATGGCTGGTGTCATAACGAATCACATGTGCAGCACCATAGCAGTTGAAGATTAAACAGAGGCAAAGATGGCAGCTTCCTTGGCTGAAAACGATAGGGGAGTTTACTTCCACTTTAACAGTAGGAAGGCTTAAAGGGGAATAGTTAAAAAAAAAAACTCCCCCTTTACTCACACAGTTGCCCAGTCAGTTTACCCATTAAGTATGTTTTAATGCCTGCACCACAAGCAAGACTGTACCAGACATATACAAACCTCAGCACTGATTTTAATGAAATAAAACTATTACATTATGTAAAACTTCTACACACAACCTACCAACTTCAGTAGAACTTCAGGAGTATTGTACTTGGAGTGCAGTGGTCAGGATGTTACCTCCTCCCATGCTTGCCTTCAAGACTTCTCCAGAGCCTCTCCCATCCTCTGGAACTCCCTGCCCCAGTATGTCCGATCAGCCCCTACCCTCGCCACCTTTAGGAGATCCCTGAAAACTAATTTATTCAGGGAAGCCTATCCCACACCCATCTAACTGTCCCTGAGTCACCCCCATCAAATCATTCTCTGTAGCTATTACCTTTTGTTCCACCACCCCCTCGCTTTAGAATGTAAGCTCTACGAGCAGGGCCCTGCTGTACCTTTTGTATTGAACTGTACTGTAATTGTGTTGTCCCCCCCTATACATTGTAAAACGATGCATAAACTGTTGGCGCTATATAAATTGTGTATAATAATAATAATAATGTAAATAAGGTGTCAGGTCACCTAGAGGCCAGGTGACAGATGCACACCGCAGGGGCGGATCCAGGGGGGGGGCAACAGGTCAATTGCCCCGAGATAGTAGCAGTGAGAGTGAGACAGTGACATGTCATTGTCACATTCTCACTTGCTCTGTTCGTTCGCGTGTGCCGCTGCCTCCTCTGCCTGAGTCTCTCTCTCTCACATAACCCAATCAGCGGCGCAGAGAGAGAGAGAGACTTGTAGTTACGCCCAGCACTGAGAGACCCTGGATCAGCCTCGCCCCCTCCTCATTGGCCATTGACAGATACGAGGAGGAGGAACAGCGGTGGGTGGAGCCTCTCTCCTGCACTCGTTGCTAACGCCTGGGCCGCCTGGCGTCTAGCAACGAGTGACGTCACAGTCACGCCGGTCACATGGGAGGGAGACAGACACAGACAGACTCAGCGGAGCAGAGCTGCTGGAGCCTGGAGAACAGATCAGGCAGCCGCAGCCAGGGAGAGCTCAGAGCAGAGTCAATGTTATGCCAGTGAGTGACTGTGATAATCAATCACAGTCAGTGTGATTGAGCTGTTCAGCTAAAAAACGAAGTCTTCCTGCAGAGTGGCACTGGCAGCAATCTTAGTTCTCCCCAATCTTGTCCACGCTACAGGCCTCCGCTCTGCCACCCCTGAGTTAGTTTTAGCTCCACCCACCTCCTCCATCTTCTCCACCGGTTTGCACAGTGCAGTCTACAGAGTGAATTCTACATACAATATTGAGAAGATTACTGCTGGATCCATCCATCCCATCCATCTCCACTCCATTGCTCCTGCATGGGAACGGTACCCATCCCCTCACCAGACTACCAAAAGAATTGCCTAAACGTGAGTAAAAGTATGAATGAATGTTATGTGACAAATCGCAAAATACATGTGTGCCATTATGTATGATTATTTCTTGTGATCCTGCGCTGCGTTACTTTGACTGGCTGATAATTGCGCGGTTGTGCAATCAATGCTGTACCGAAATTAAATTGATGTCCTTTTTTTCCCACAAATAGAGCTTTCTTTGGTGGCATTTGATCATCTCTGCGTTTTTTTTATTTTTTGTATAATATATATTTTTTATATAATAAAGTTATATGTGGTTAAACCTATCTTGTCTGTTTGTAATGTAATAATCTAATCTGGAATGATAAAAGTATCACTGTTTTAAACAAGTTTAGGACTGTACGATACGTTAGAGTTCTGTAAGCAACACCTTCGTTTCTGGCAGTGCCCCTCCCGAGACTTGACTCTGGATCCGCCCTTGGCACACCGTAGGGATCAGGAGTGCACCGCAAGGTTGTGGACCCTATGGCTGACTTCTGCGGACGGGAGTCAAGGTGATAAGGAAGGCAGGGCCGCTGGAACACCAAGATGGATCCCACTGGGGTTAGAGAATAAGTTTCCCTGGGCGCAAAGTCTAAGAGCCAGCAGGTGTTCACCAGAGCCTTTAGTGGTGAGGATTGACTGGGCTGCAGCTGGCTTCAGGTCATGACCCCCAGTGTCCCCCAGCACACACCCACAGTAGGCAAAAGGAGGATAGGGATAGTGAGGGATAAAGCCAAGGTCAGGCCACAAGCAGACAGGGATAGTCAGGCACACGCCAAAAGGTCAAGATCACAGGCAAACAGGAATAGTCAGGGACACGCCAAAGTCGGTAACAGAACAACAGAAGAGCACACGGAAGGTAACAGGAAGCCAAACACACAAAGGTTGATCAGCAGGGTTGGCCTGCAGTGCACAGGTTAATATAGAGTTCTCTGATAGGAGCTAGGGTGGAGCCATGCCAGAGGATGGATTACAAAAGCAGTCAGGTGAGGGTCGGCTGCTCTCTAGAGATGAACACACAGAGACAGGTAAGCAGACAAACTCTATTGCATAACCATGACAGTACCCCCCCCCCCCCCACGAGGCCTCCCCCTTCCTCTCCTAGGACCAGGTTTAGAGGGGAACTTCAAATGAAACTTCCTCAACAGACGAGGTGCAAAGACCTCGGAAGCCGAAATCCATGACCTCTCCTTAGGACCAAACCCTTTCCAGTGCACGAGGTACTGGAGAATGCCTCTACAGAGTCGGGAATCCAAAATTTGTCTAACCTCGTACTCCTGATAATCCTCAGACTGGTGCTATGGTAGAGAGAGGACAAGAGAACTTATTGAGGACTAAAGGCTACAGAAGGGCAACATGGAAGGAGTTAGAGATTTTGAGGCTTTTGGGAATCTGGAGCTGGAAACAAACCGGATTCAGTTTAGAAGTTATGGTGTACGGACCAATGAATCTTGGGGCAAATTTGAGAGAAGGAACCCGGAGTTTGATGTTCCTGGTGGAGAGCCAAACTTTTTCTCCTGGCTGAAGAGAAGGTGGCTTACGTCTGCGACGGTCAGCAAAACTCTTGAATTTGTTGGCAGCTTTCTGGAGGGAATCATGAATATCAGCCCACATGTAATTGAATGATTTCTGAACAGTAGCCAAAACTTGAATGTCAGAAGAACAAGTCATAGGAAGAGGGAGTTGAGGATGTCTTCCATAAACAGGGACAAAGGGTGTTTTTGAGAACTGAGGTTGACATGATTATTGTGGGAGAGCTCAGCCCACGCAAATAGTGATACTCAGTCATCATGATGGGCCGAGACCAAGGTACAGAGAAAGATCTACAACTCCTGATTAACCCTCTCAGTCTGGCCATTGGATTGGGGATGGTAAGAAGAGGTAAAATCCAAGGTAATGTCGAGGGATTTGCAAAAGGCACTCCAAAAACGAGAAGTAAACTGCACACCCCTGTCCGAAATGACATGGGAAGGAACACCATGAAGGCGGAAAATCTCTTGTACAAAAATGGGAACCAAGGCAGGGCAGAAGGGAGACCAGGAAAAGGAACAAAATGAGCCATCTTGGAGAACCGATCGATTACCACCCAAATGGCCGTATTATTCTCCGCCAGTGGAAGATCAGTGATAAAATCCATGGCGATATGAGACCAGGGCTCCTTGGGAATGGGCAAGGGCATGAGAAGACCAGCAGGGGCTTGAGTGGAAGATTTAGACTGAGCACAGATGTGACAAGCCTTAACGTAGTCTTTAACATTCAAGCGGAGATTAGGCCACCAGTAGTGACGACTGATGAGCAGGAAGGATCGGAGGAACCCAGCATGACCTGCCACCTTGGAATCATGTCCCCAACGAAAGGATCTTAGCTCTTAGCTCCGTGGGAACAAAGGTCTTGCCAGGAGGAATTTTTGATTCCAGGGTGGTAGAATGGGCAACAATGCATGAGGTAGGAATGATCGGCTCAGGATCATGGGTGGACTGCTCGTCCAAAGTGTCAAGTGACCTAGAGAGCGCATCAGCTCGACCGTTGCAGGAACCAGGTTTGTACGTAATCGTGAATTTAAAACGAGAAAAGAAGAGACTCCACCTGACCTGTCTGGGGTTCAGACGTTTAGCATTCTGTAGGTACTGTAGATTCTTATGATCAGTAAAGATCGTTATGGAGTGAGGGGAACCTTCCAAGAGATGACGCCACTCCTCCAATGCCAATTTAATTGCGAGAAGTTCCCGATCACCAATGGCATAATTTCTCTCTGCCTGAGAATTTTTTTTGGAGAAGAACACACATGGTTGACGTTTCTTCTCAAAGTCCTGAAGAAGCACAGCTCCCACCCCCATCGAAGAAGCGTCTACTTCAATAAAAAATGGGTCCTCAGGATTTGGTCTCCTCAAGAGGGGTCCAGAGACAAAGGCCTGTTTCAGATAGTGAAACGCAGAGACAGCCTCGGAAGGCCAGTCCTTGGCATTCGCACCCTTCTTGGTCAAAGCGATAATAGGCGCAGCAATGGAAGAGTAATTCCTTATGAACTGCCTATAATAATTTGTGAAGCCAAGAAAGCGCTGTGTGGCCTTGAGGGTAGTGGGAAGGGGCCAGTTGGTAATGGCTGAGACCTGTCCGGGATCCATGCGAAGACCTGAACTAGAAACAAAACATCCCAGAAACAGGACCTCAGAACATTCAAAGGAACATTTCTCCATCTTGGCATAGAGATTATTCTCTCTAAGGCGCTGAAGTACGGTGCAGACATGGTTTCTGTGAGCAGGCAGATTTTTGGAAAAGATGAGAATATCATCCAGATAGATGACAACAAACTGGTACAGTAGATCCCTGAAGATTTAATTGACAAAGTTCTGGAACACAGCTGGAGCATTACACAAACCAAAAGGCATAACCAGGTATTCGTAATGCCCGTCCCTAGTGTTAAACGCAGTCTTTCATTCGTCACCTTCCCATATTCAAATGAAATTGTATGCACCTCTGAGATCCAACTTAGTGAAAATGGAAGCCCCCTTCAACCTGTCGAATAGCTCAGATATTAGAGGTAAGGGGTATCGGTTTTTTATACCAATTTGTTAAAAGTTTGAAAGAAGTTTCTTGTAATCGGGTGCTAATTGCGCATTTATGGGCAAATACACATGCCTGTAACCATTGATCATTTGTAAATTATACATTTAATGCCGCTTCCCAGAAGAGCTTATGTTTGTTGGGTTCCTGACGGACTGCGGATTGCAACCAAGCATATGCAAGGGAGATGTTTTTCGTAGAGGTGGCGGCCTGGAAACAAACCGCCTTAAATGGTGTTAGCGGTCGTATAAAGTGTTTGAGCCTCTGTGGGCTTGAAATGTAGTCATGTATTTGTCTGTCTATATGTCCAGTGGCCTAGAAAGGTTAAGCCCAGATCTCGCTGTAGGTTTGAAATTGATTTCATTTTGTTGCCTTCGAGACAATGAGTGGCTAAGAGTGGCGAATTCCTGTATGTGAGATGCTGAATAGGTTTGTGCATACCCGGTGGAAAGTCTGGATTAGCTACTAGCGGCATTAAAGGGCCAGGGGAAGTAGACAGGCCTGTCGTTTGATTCACTGTGTGTAGGAGTCTTAATGTGGTCCCTATAAGGGGATGTTGTTTAAGCTGTTTAGGGCATAGGTTCCACGGAATCCATGGGGAATGTGACACTGAGTAGAGTCTACACTGTTCTCCAGTGCCACCCATTCTTTATTGTCTGCATGGCAGGTCTAGTCAATCATTCTAGTAAGGTGTGTAGCCTTGTAATAATTTTTGAAATTGGGGAATCCCATTCCCCCATTGCCTTTATCTCTGGTGAGTAGTGCTAGGCTTATAGGTGGCTTTTTGGACGCCCAAAGAAAGTGTCTAAGAATAGCATTCAGTGATCGAAAGAAGTTTGCAGGTAACCATATGGGCAAAGTTTGAAAATAATACAAAAATCTGGGCAAGATTGTCATCTTAATAATAGCTGCACTGCCGAACCAGGAGAAATGTTTGAGTGTCCATCTCTCCAAATCTTCTTTTACGTTTTGTAACTTTGTAAATTTTTGTTGTATATCGAGTTTAAATTAGGGGCCAGAAGAACTCCTAAATATTTAAGGGAGCGGGGTTCCCATTTAAATTTGCAATTGCGTAATATGACCTCCCTTGTGGTCTGACGTAGCGTTAAATTTAAGGCTTCTGATTTTTTGTAATTGATTTTGAAATTCGCTATATAGCTATAATGCGTAAATATATTACACAAGTTGGGCATAGTGATGTGCAGCTGAGTTATGAAGAACAGTCATCCTCACATGCAGCACATTTGTATGCCTTGTCTCCTACTTGGAAGCCATGTATCGAGGGTGATAAGTGTACTGTGCGGATTAACGGTTCCAAGGTGAGTATAAACAGCAAGGGTGAAAGAGGGCACCCTTGCCTCGTCCCGTTCCGTATCAGCACCTTGTCTGACAGTGTCCCATTTACTTTAATTTGTGCCGTCGGGTTATAGTAGATAGTTTTAATCCAGGATAGCATATGTGCTCTTAGGCCTATATGGGAACAGGTCGCATACAGGAAGTCCCACGACACACGGTCGAAGGCCTTCTCTGCATCTGTGGATAAAAGCATGCCTTCAAATTTATCTGTTTGGGCTTTGTGTATAAGGTTAAGAGCTTTAATCACATTATCTTTCGCCTCCCTGCCAGGCATAAAGCCTACCTGTTCCAGGCCTATGAGTTTGTGCAGTAGTGGTCGTAATCTGTTCGCTAGTATTTTTGTGTAGAGTTTTAAGTCCACATTCAATAGAGAAATTGGCCTATAGCTGGCACAGAGGGTCCTTGTTGGGTTTGGGCAGTACCGTAACGTGTGCTCTCAAAAAATCTTCTGGTAACGCTTGCGGGTCTCGAAAGTGGTTAAACGTCTTCGTCATGTGTGGCATCAGTATCTCCGAAAAGGTTTTATAGTAGTGGGTTGTCAAACCGTCCGGTCCGGGGCTTTTCCCCTTTTTCAATTCTTTAATAGCTGCGGTGAGTTCTCTGTCAGTTATGGGATCTTCCAGCGACAGCGCATCCTCCTCAGTAAGTGTAGGGAGTCCGCTATCAGCCAGAAATTTGTGGGTGATCTCTGCCGTTGTCCCCATTAAGTCGCTAGGTGGGGTATCGGTTTTTGATAGTCACTGCTTTTAAACCTCTATAGTCGATGCAGGGTCTGAGGGTACCATCCTTTTTGGCAACGAAAAAGAACCCTGCTCCTGCAGGCGATGAGGATTTCCGGATGAACCCTCTCTCCAGATTCTCGACGACATACTCAGACATGGCCTGGGTCTCTGGAATGGACAGATGGTAGGTACGACCCCTGGGCAGGGTTGCTCCAGGGACAAGGTCAATAGCACAGTCAAAAGATCTGTGAGGAGGAAGCACCTCAGCAGACTTCTTACAGAACATGTCCCAGAAATCGCTGTATGCCACGGGAAGATCAGACGATACGGATGTGGTAGCAATGGGAAGTTTCCCCTTGGGGGCCACCTTGAGAAGATAGGACAAGAAACAGGAAGGACCGCAAGCCAGGATCTGCCCAGAGACCCAGTCCACATGTGGAGAGTGACCGGAGTCCAGATATGCTAGGACCGATTGGGGAGAAGTGCCTACATGGAGGAACACTGGAAGAAGAAGACAAGAAGGTTATGTTTCTGGGTCCAATACTCCACCTTCCAAATGTATTAGACCCAAGCGTTTCCCGGATGAAGCGAGCAGGAGTCACGAAAATGACCCTTGCCCCCACAATAAAGACACAAGCCCAGAGTTCTGCGTCTAGCATGTTCTTCGGGGGTTAGTCTGGTCCGGGGCAGCTGGCAAGCAGACAGGGATAGTCAGGGACACGCCAAAAGGTCAAGATCACAGACAAACAGAGCTAATCAGGGACACGCCAAAGCCGGTAACAGAACAACAGAAGAGCACACAGAAGGTAACAGGAAGCCAAACACACAAAGGTTGATCAGCAGGGTTGGCCTACAGTGCACAGGTTAATATAGAGTTCTCTGATAGGAGCTAGGGTGGAGCCATGCCAGAGGATGGATTACAAAAGCAGTCAGGTGAGGGTCGGCTGGTCTCTAGAGATGAACACATGGAGACAGGTAAGCAGACAAACTTGCATAACAATGACATAAGGTCACTTAAAGAGTATAACCACATTTCTGGCTCTCCCTCCAGGTCCCAGGCTTTCCCTAAGTCTAGACTCTTTCTCCCTGAATTAACAGGACCTCCTTTGTAGTCCAGGGCCTCCAGGCACCCTGTTTTGTAGTCCAGGATCTGCAGAAGCCTAAAAAAAAAAAACTTTTTTAGTCCAGGGCCTCCAGGCACCTGCTCTCCTAGTTCAGTCCCTTTAGACACCCTCTTTCCTAGTGCAGGGCCTCTGCTCCACACACCCCTCTCCTAGTCCAAAAACTCTGCTCTACCTAGCTCTCTCCTAGTCCAGAGACTTCTCCACACAACCCCCCCATCCTAATCCAGGAACTCTGCTCCACGTGCCCCCCTACTAGTCCAGCGACTCTGCTCTAACTATCTCTCTCCAAGTCCAGGGACCCCCTCCACACAACGCCCCTCCCTTTCCTGTGCCAGGGACTCATCCACACAACCCCCCTCCCTCTCCTAGTCCAGGAACTCTGCTCCACGTGACCCCCTCCTAGTCCAGTGACTCTGCTCTACCTACCTATCTCCTAGTCCATGGACCCCTCCACACAACCCCCAGACACCTCAAGTCTCCCGCGAGGTGCGGGAGACTCACGCATTTCTGCAGCAGATCCCGCACACCCGCAAGTGCCTCCCGATTTCCCAGGAATGATGGGTGCAGCGGGGAACTGTGATCACTGATCTCCTTTGTATCAATTTTTAGCTGACAGACACTTCTCCTTCTTTCCCTCCCTTAGCTGTCAGCTAAAAAGCTATATAGAGAGATCAGTTATCACAGCTGTTCCTCCTGCTGCACCGATCATTCCCAGCTGCTCTGTGTGCTCCTCCCCCTGCCCCTCCATGCCCTTCTCCATTCCTGTTCTCCTCTGGCCCCCTCCATGTCCTAGGTGTGTCTGTTTAGACCCCTGACATTTCCCCAAAGACCTCCAATAAATCTAAAAAACAATATTGTAAAAAAATTCTAAAAAATTAAAAAGTGTAAAAAAGTAAAGTAAAAAACTACTGACACCACTCTCCTCTACCCTACCAACACTGTCCACTGCCCCAACTCCCTCCCCCAAATAATTTGCGGGCTCGAAGCACCACCTCCCTGAAATGAGTTTGCCCCCTCCCTGAAATGAGTTTCTGCCGGTTAGGATGTCTGAACCCCCCTCCCTTTCTTGGGCCAGGACTGGCTATCATAAAGAACACACCTGGTGGCTCTAAGAGCACAGTGATTGACTGCTGTGTGGGCAGAATTTGGTGAGAAGAAGGCTGATATCACGCACTATGTGCACTAGAGCTGAATCTCTACGCTTCTCCTGCCCACACCCATGCCCACACAAATACTTTTCCGTACACTGCAGGTACTGTTGTTTAGCAACAATAGTTGTTTACCCATCCGCTGCTCTGGTTCATGCTGGTCTAGCCACTGTGACTGTGTTAAGGCAGGCCATTGATGATACAATTTTCTGTCCTGGCATTACTTTGATGCAGTTGGCCACCTTAAACATAAATATCCCTGTTTTTTTTTTTTTTTCATAGTTTGCTAGAGAGGGTATAGCAGTATGCAGAGGGTTCAATCAGTACTTTTTTAGTGACCATTTCAGTGTTCCTTATGCTGCTTACACAAGATAGGGACATTCCAACAACAAAATCCATATTTTCCAACGGATGTTGGCTCAAACTTGTCTTGTGTGCACACGGTCACACAATGTTTTTGGAGATTCCGAACATCAAGAACGTGGTGACGTACGATGAGCCAAGAAAATGTAACTTGTATAGCCAGTGCGGCTCTTCTGCTTGATTCCTAGCATGCGTAGAACTTGCTTCCAAATTGTGTACACACAATAGGAATTTCCAACAATGGATTTTGTTGTTGGAAAATTTAAGATCCAGATCTCAAATTTTGTGTGGCGGAAATTCCGATGGAAAATGTCCGATGGAGCCCAAACGCGGTCAGAATTTCTGACTAAAAGCTCCCATCGAACATTTTCTGTCAGAAAATCCGACCATGTGTACGCGGCATAAGAACATCTGAATCCAGCTCTGTGTTTGTTGTTATACTGACAAAGCTGAGGACTGTCTGTACAAGAAAATAAAAAGTCAGTGATCATTATAACTATTTAAAAGAGGATTTCTTTTTTTGAACAGTGTCCCTTTAATTCCACCAAATCTCAACAGGAAAAAAAAAAGTTTGCCATTTTATTCTGACCGCTATTAACTCTATTGCCTAGCAGCCATGCAAGTAAAAAGCATTCACAATATAAAACAGAAAAAAAAAAGCTTTGGCTGATTAAAGGTCACACCATCACAAAGATAGTGATTTCAGATCAGTCTGAAATAATAAACCCACATGCAAAATAAGAAAAGAACAGTTCTAATTTGAACAGTGAATATTTTTTTTTTTTTTAGTTCTAAACTCCAATAATGGAAAATAGATATTATCTGCAGTTTTTCATCTGCTGTGTGTTATCTGAAATTACTCAGGCTGCCGAGCTTGGACTTAAATTAAAAGATTAATTTGCTAACTTGGTTGAGTGGATTGTTTAATTTTGTCACTTTTTCCCTTCAATAATTATAGAAAGCTTTGCTGAAAGGACATTCGGAATATGTACTATTTACAAAGGCTGACTTTTAAAAAAGTTTTTTGACTTTCCTTACAGATATACAGTATCCAACTGGCTGGCAGCTTCAGCCCCATCATAGTGAAGATTCCTTCACTGTTTCTGCTTAGGCTTTGGTCTGTGATCTTCTAAAAACAATAGTTTTTTTTTTTTTATTAAAGATTACGTTTTGATAAAAGTACAAATAAAAAAGAAAAAGATTTGACAATATCAGATCGCATATGGCAATAAAACAGTTACCAAACATGGCTTGAAGGCTCAAGGGCCTTATAGATAGGTATGTACTGTATACACAGTGTTGGTCAACGTTGGGATAAATCAAATTATTAGATTTAACTATTAAATGAAAGTAACAATAGGGTTGGTGCATATATGGCCAAAGAAGATTAAACAGAAAGAAATCAAAAGAAATTAAAACAGGGTACGAAAACAGAATAGGGAGATCAAACTTTACCACCATTAGTTTGCCATTAGACATCAGGTATTACTATTTTTTATGTACCAAGGTGCTTATATATTATTTATTTTAACTAAGTAAAGCCTTCAGTAGACTCCGCACAGCCCCTTGTGAATTAATTTTGCTCGACTTATCCCTCTTTTTTATTTGACATACCTGCTTTAATACTTCAGGACATTGCCAAGGGGGTAGGGGGCGTTTTTTCTCCGGAAAATCCCGCTAGTGTTTATATATGTTAATAACTATGTATCTACACTCACCACCCACTTTTAGATAAACCTGTTCAATTGCATGGTGACACAAATTGCTAATCGGCCAATCACATGGCAGCAACTCAATGCATTTAGGCATCTAGATGCAGGGCCGGATTAACATAGGGGCTATTGGAGCTGCAGCTCCAGGCCCCTTTCACAAGATAGGCCCATTTGCCAAAAAAAAAAAAGATCGACTTTGAGAATTGTAGCTCGGCGATCAGGAGTCACAGAGACCCCACCTTTGGGGGGTAGGTAGCTAAAGACCCACTCCAGCACTGGTTCAAATATGGGGCTGCTATCATCTATGGTTCCGGAGATACAGGGCTCCTTGCGCAGCCTGTCAGAAGCTGCATACAGAGCGACAGTATAAATACAAGCTGGAACACTCTGCAGCAGACGGAGAGGATGAAATCACAGTGCTTATAATAATTATTTGTAGATAACTTATGATTAACCCCTTGCCACCCAGGCCCATTCTGAGACTTCTCTCCTACATGTAAAAATCATCATTTTTTTTATGCTAGAAAATTACTCAGAACCCTCAAACATTATATATTGTTTTAGCAGACACCCTATGGAATAAAATGGTGGTCTTTGCAACTTTTTATGTTATACGATATTTGCGCAGCAATTTTTCAAATTTTTTTTTTTTTCATTCATAAAAAAAAACCCACTAAAGTTAGCACGATTTTGCTTTACATTTTTTACAGGTTACATGTTTAGAGTTACAGAGGAGGTCTAGTGCTAGAATTATTGTTCTCGCTCTAATGCCCCGTACACACGAGCGGACTTTTCGACATCCAAACTCCGACGGACTGAGTCCGGCGGACTATCCGATCGTGTGTGGGCTGCAACGGACTTTAGCGAAGCTAAAGTCTGACGGACTTTAGAAATGAAGCATGCTTTAAATTTTCCCGACGGAACTCCGCCGGACCCGGTCCCCTTTGAAAAATCCGCTCGTGTGTGTGCTACTCCGACGGACTAAAACCGACGCTAGGGCAGCTATTGGCTACTGTCTAGGAACTTCCTACGTCGAATCCAGTCGTACGTCATCACGTTTGACTCCGTCGGAGTTTGGTGTGATGGTGTGTGGTCAAGTCCGTTCGGTCGAAAAGTCCGCCAGAACTCCGTCGGAACTCCGGCGGAACTCCGGCGGAACTCCTTAATCCCTCTCGTGTGTACGGGGCATTACAATCGTGGCATATGGAACCTGTGTGTATCTGACTCTGATACTAACCAGAGCCTACCCAGGGACTGACTAGTATCTCTCCCCAGCATGTCCCCACACACCCTCTCACCTGCTGACCTGTGAATGGGGCAATCACTCCCGCAGTGTTATTGTGTTCTGCCAGTCAATACAATGATTAGTGTTGCTAACTATAGCTGGCAGCACTGATTGTTTTGGGGAAAACCTGACAGGCTGGTTGTACTCAAGTTGGTTAATAGGTTGACTTGTGTAAAACCAGCTAGCCCATACATAGATCGACTATGGCTGGTCTCTGCTTAATTGGTGTAATTTCAATCCATGTCTGGCCCACTTAACCACTACGCAGTCCCTAAACATCCTTCCACAAACCTTTACATTTTTCCTTCCCAGATTACTTCATCCTCCTCTCCTATACATAGTGCCCACTGTCATACTCTCCACACTTCTCTCCTATACATAGGGCCCGCTGTCATACTCTCTACACTTCTCTCCTATACATAGTGCCCGCTGTCACACTCTCTGCACGTCTCTCCTGTACATAGTGCCCGCTGTCATACTCTCCACACTTCTCTCCTGTACATACTGCTCACTGTCATATCCTACAAACTCCTCTCCTATACATAACGCCCGCTGTCATATCCTACACACTCCTCCTCTCTTGTAAATAGTGCCCACTGTCATACACTTCTCTCCTGTACATATTGCCCACTGTCATACCCTCCATACTCCTCTCCTATACATACTACTCACTGTCATACCCTCCATACTCCTCTCCTATACATAGTGCCCACTGTCATACCTCCAACACTTCTCTCCTATGCATAGCACCCACTGTCATACCCTCTGCACTCCTCTCCTGTACATACTACCCACTGTCATACCCTCCGCACTCCTCTCCTGTACATACTACTCACTGTCATACCCTCCATACTTCTCTCCTATACATAGTGCCCACTGTCATACCTCCAACACTTCTCTCCTATACATAGCGCCCACTGTCATACTCTCCACACTCCTCTCCTGTACATACTACTCACTGTCATACCCTCCATACTCCTCTCCTATACATAGTGCCCACGTCATACCCTCCCTCCACAATCTTCTCCTGTAATTACTGCTTACTGTCCTACTCTCCACACTTCTCTCCTGTACATAGTGCCCACTGTCATGCCCTCCACACTCCTGTACATATTGTTCACTGTCATACCCTCCACACTCTTCTCTTATACATAGTGCCCAATGTCATACCCTCTACACTCCTCTGCTGTGCATACTGCCCACTGTCATACCCTTCACACTCCTCTCCTGTACAAAGTGCCTTCTGCCATACCCTCTGCACTCCTCTCGTGTACATAGTGCCCACTGTTAGGCCCTCCACATTCCTCTCCCTCACCTGCACATACTTCCCACTTGTATACCATCCATACTCCTCCCCTATGCCTCTTACCCACAAAAACTGTTCTTTAAAATTATACTGAATATCCTCAGTGTTACCCAGCTCTAGAATGGGCACTTTTGTCAGTTCAACTAAAGGAAATCTCACAGTCCTCATATTTGTTCTGCCCCATTATTAGTACTTATTTCATTTTGTAATTACTATTGTGATGTATAGAGGAACACGGGGGATGTCAGCTACTATAAATATAGCACTTGTAAAGAAAAGCGTCCCTGAAAATATTTTTGAAATGTTGACAACTATGCACTTAGGCACTGCCCAAGGGCCACAGGGTCAGTAGGGGGCCCCATGAGAGGCTCGTGATATTAAAGCGGTAGTAAACTTTTCTAACATTACGACTTTTTAGAGGCCCTGGGGTAGGTTATGCCATAATGTACAAGTATGCACAGCATATTAGCACATTAGGGTACACTTAAATTGTCAGACTGAGCCCTCCAGTGCTGTGCTGTGATCAATCCGGCGGGGCCCGGGCACTTCTATCTTCACCCGGTCTTCCTTCTGGGTTCTGTGCCTTCGGTCACTTGCCTTGGCCAGGCTGCGTTGATGTCATTCCCATCCTCTCTCTCTCACCCCCCCCTTTCTCTCACATCCTCCCTCCCTTACCCCTCTTTCACCCCCTTTCTCTCTCTCTCTCTCTCTCTCTCTCTCTCTCTCTCTCTCATCCTCCCTCTCTCTCTTTAATTTAATTTGTTATCACAAAAAATAGTTTGCATTTTTATTTATTTATTGTTTATAAAAGGCCCCACCAAAATCCTCAGCACCAGGCCCATGATGTTCTTAATCTGGCCCTGTCTAGATGTGGTGAAGACGAATTGCTGAAGTTCAAACCGAACATCAGAATCAGGAAGAAAGGGGATTTAAGTGACTTTGAACGTGGCATGGTTGCTGGTGCCAGACAAGCTGGTCTGAGTATTTCAAAAACTGCTGATCTACTGGGATTTTTAAGCAGAACCATCTCTAGGGTTTACAGAGAATGATCTGAGAAAGAAAAAATGCCAAGTGAGCGGGATGTCAGAGGAGAATGGGCAGACTGGTTCAAGATGACAGAAAGGCAAAAGTTATAAACACTCGTTACAACCAAGGTATGCCGAATACCATCTCTGAACGCACAACACATCAAAACATAAAGCAGAAGGGCTACAGCAGCAGAAGACCGCACCGGGTGCTCCTCCTGTCAGCTAAGAACAGGAAACTGAGGCTACAATTCGCACAGGCTCACCAAAATTGGACAAAAGATTGGACAAATGTTGCCTGGTCTGATGAGTCTCGATTTCAGCTGCGACATTCAGATGGTAGTGTCAGAATTTCACGTAAACAACATGAAAGCATGGATCCATCTTGCCTTATATCAATGGTTCAGGCTGGTGGTGATGATGTAATGGTGTGGGGGATAATTTCTTGGCACACTTTGGGTCCCTTAGTACCAATTGAGCATCGTTTAAATGCCATGGCCTACCTGAGAATTGTTGCTGACCATGTCCACCCCTCTATGACTACAGTGTACCCATCTTCTGATGGCTCCTTCCAGCAGTATAATGCTCCATGCCACAAAGCTCAAAGCACAAATGCCACAAAGCTCACATTATCTCACCACTGGTTTCTGAATATGACAATGAGGTCACTGTACTCCAATGGCCTCCACAGTCACCAAATCTCAATACAATAGAGCACCTTTGGGATGTGGTGGAATGCGATATTTGCATTGTGCATGTGCAGCCACCAAATCTGCAGCAACTGTGAGATGCTATCATGTCAATATTGACCAAAATCTCTGTGGAATGTTTCAAACGCATTATCAAATCTATGCCATGAAGAATTAAGGCAGTTCTGAAGGCAAAAGTGGGTCCAACCGGGTACTAGCAAGGTGTACCTAATAAAGTTGACGGTGGGTATATACATCTGCCTATTTAACTTTCCTTTAACCCCTTCACTTGAAGAGGCTGTACCGGGGTGATGCTTACAGCTGCAGGCATCACTCCAGTACCTTTTTTTAGAGCCAGCTGTTGGCTTTCAAGGGATAACAACTGATGCTGCTAAAAGCCGCTCAGCTGTTATCCTTTCAGCCACCTTCCGCGGCTCTCCCGGGCTCTTGTCCCACCGGGGGGCCCAAGCAACCAGCCGACACGTCTGCCTGCTGGCCGAAGACAGGTCTCCAATCTGGTAACCCGGAAGTAATGTCATGACATCACTTCCAGTTTACTCGATTTAAAAAAAATCCTTAAATACTTTTAATTGCAAAGGAGGGATTTGGGGTCTTATAGACCCCCGATCCCTCCATAAAGAATACCTGTCACTGGTTATTACTGTCACAAGAGATGTTTACATTCCTTCTGACAGCAATAAAAGTAATCAGATTTTTTTTTTTTTAACGAGACCGTGTAAAAAGAAAAAAGAAAATAAATAAGAATTTTTTTTTTTTTTTAAAGTGCCCTGTCCCTTCATGTTTGCATAAGTAAGTCATGCCCACGATCGTTAGAGTGAGAACAATAATTCTAGCACTCCTTTGTTAATCTAAACTGGTAACCTGTAGAAATTTTTAAAGCATCGCCTATAGAGATTTTTAAGTAGCTTAAGTAGCTTGTCACCATTCCACGAGTGTACGCAATTTCAAAGCATGACATGTTAGGTATTTGTTTACTCGGCGTAACATCATCTTTCACATTATCCAAAAGAATTGGGCTAACTTTACTGTTTTTTTTTTTTTTTAAATTCATGAAAGTGTCTTTTTTACCAAGCAAATTGCGTTTGAAAGACCACTGCGCAAATATCGTGTGACATAAAATATTGCAACGATCTGCATTTTATTCTCTAGGGTCTCTGCTAATATATAGCTAACATATATATATATATATATATATTATACTGTATACTGTGTGTGTGTATGTATGTGTATATATATATATATATATATATATATATATATACTGTATACTGTTTGTGTGTGTGTGTGTGTGTGTGTGTGTATATATATATATAGATATATATATATATATATATATATATATATATATATATATATATACATATATATATATAGATATCTATATATATATATATAGATATCTATTTATATATATCTATATATATATATATATATATATATATATATATAGATATATATATATATATATATATATATATATATATATATATAAATAGATATATATATATATATATATATATATATATATATATATATATACATATATAGATATCTATTTATATATATATATATATATATATATATATATTTATTTAGATAGATAGATAGATAGATAGATAGATAGATAGATCTATATATAATGCTTGGGGGTTCTAAGTTTTCTAGTAAAAAAAAAAAAAAAAACGGATTTTAACTTGTAAGCAATACATTTTAGAAAAAGGCTTAGGCATGACAGGGTTTTAACATGTGCTTATAGAGTAATTTTTTTAAACCTGTATTATTGCTTAACATATGATGGTCTCTTGTAGCTGGATTTAATTGGACATCTTTTTCCATTCCTATGTTTGTCATTGACGTCTTTAACAATCTGTATAGTGTCCAGTTTTATGTGAATTTATATGACTTTATCCCCCTCACGTCAAAGCAATTCATGTAAGAGATTAGATGAAGCATATCAAGCACGCAATGCAAAGTTCATGTAATAATCAGGTGTGTCAGGACTTCCCCATCTCAACCACAATTACTCAGTGTGATCAGTTATTAGAGAATATCTCGCTTACTGAGCTGAGTCACGGCTGTGGCCAAAACTTTAACATGCAAAGATTAATGGTAGCAGGTTCTCACGTTGCAGGAGACATTTTCTTATGTGCCAAAGTTAAAGTGCAACAATACATAATTTCTAAATATTAATACTATTATACGTTTTACTAACATCGCAGGAGACAACGATGCACAATTACCCCATGAAATAGCGATGTAATTTCTGTCATTTCTCGTTTACTTGAAAAAGTCTAGTAATATATACTACTTCTACTACTACTAAAAATGGTAATATTATAATAATAATCATAGTAGTGACAGCAATAATAATAATTATAATTTATTACAGATGGTACATTGTTCTTTTTAACCGCTTGCTGCCCGCCCTATAGGCAATTGACGGTGGCAAAGTGGTTGCATAATCCTGATCGGACGTCATATGACGTGATCAGGATTATGAGCCGCTGCGCGCCCCCGGGGGCGCGCATCGCGGCGATCGTTGTTGCGGGGTGTCAGTCTGACACCCGGCAACTACGATCTCGGTAAAGAGTCTCCGACGGAGACTCTTTACCACGTGATCAGCCATGTCCAATCATGGCTGATCACAGTGTAAATAGGAAGAGCCAGTGATTGGCTTTTCCTCACTCATGTCTGTCAGACGCGAGTAGAGAAGAGCCGATCGGCTGCTCCTCTGACAGGGGGGTCTGTGCTGATCGATTATCAGCACAGCCCCCCCGAGGATGCCCACACTGGACCACCAGGGATGCCACCAGACCACCAGGGATGCCCAGCAAACGGTAATCCTCCCTAGACCACCAGGGATGCCAGTCAGTGCCACAATGGATGCCAATCAGTGCCCATAATGGATGCCAATCAGTGCCCACAATGGGCATCACTGATTGGCATGCATTATTGTTTGGCACTGATTGGCATCCATTAGTACAGTATAACACCAATGCCGCTTATCAGTGCCCACCTGTGCCGCCTATCAGTGCCCACCTGTGCCGCCTATCAGTGCCCACCTGTGCCGCCTATCAGTGCCCATTCGTGCCCATCTGTGCCGCCTATCCATGCCCATCTATGCCGCCTATCCATGCCCATCTGTGCCGCCTATCCATGCCAATCCATGTCAGCAATCAGTGCCAATTTGTGCCACCTATCAGTGCCCACCCGTGTCGCCCATCAGTGCCACCCATCCGTGTCGCCCATCAGTGCCGCCTATTAGTGCCACATATCAGTGTCCATCAATACCACCTCATCAGTGCCACTTCATTGGTGCCACATCATTGGTGCCCATCAGTGCCGCCTTATCAGTGCCCATCAGTGTAGCCCCATCAGTGCCCATCAGTGAAGGAGAAAACGTACTTATTTACAAAGTTTTGAAACAAACAAAAAAAAACATTTTTTTTTTCAAAATTTTTGGTATTTTTTTATTTGTAGCGCAAAAAATAAAAACCGTAGAGGTGATCAAATACCACCAAAAGAAAGCTCTATTTGTGGGAAGAAAAATGCTAAAAATTTCATTTGGGTACAGTGTAGCATGACCGCGCAATTGTCACTCAAAGTGCGACAGTGCTGAAAGCTCAAAATTGGTCTGGGCAGGAAGGTGTTTAAGTGCCCTGTATTGAAGTGGTTAATACCATAAAGTGGCTAAAACGGACAGCCTCAACCATGTGTAATTGACAGACACAGAAGGAGAAGCACAAAGACATGCATGAAATTAGCTTTAAAACAAGCCCACACTAACCTCTGTAGCTACAAGCACTGAGGTCAATTCACTCAATGTTCTTAACAGAAGGACTAAAGCCTTTTAATTAATTCTCTTAGCAGCTGAGCTCATACGGATCCTTCATCAGTCACCGGTTTTTGCTATGTATCTGGAGATATGTGTTTTTTTTTTTTTTTAAAGTTATCTTTATTGACATTTCAAGATGTGAACAAAACACTACAGAGCCTATTGGGCATACCCAGGCTCAATCACTACAACTTACCAACTAAGAGAGAAACAAAAAAAAAAAAAAATAAATAAAAAAAAAAAACAACAAAAAACAAAACAAAACAAAAGGGTAAGGCATTACATAGAATATGCATACCTACCTAAACCACTGTACGCTCAACCACCTGTGTAGAATATTCATATCAACCTGCCGATTCTACATATCCCCTACAAGGCTTACTCAAAATACTTAGGAGATAAAGTGTACATTATAATTACATCGTTGCATGCACGCTCCCCCCCTCCCCATAACTATTGGCTGAGCAACCCAGGGGGTTTGAGGCCATAGATGCCACTTGGACAATTGGGGTACTTAGTGGAACGATACTAATCGTCCATCGAGTCAGCATTAGTGGACAGTGAGTCCGTCCAGATATCCCATACTTTGTAGAATTTTTTGGCACAACCGCGGGACAGGTAGGTAGCCTTGTATAGTGGCAGAGCCGCATTCACTAACCTCTTCCAAAAATTTAAGGAGGGCGCAGATGATGCCTTCCATCTGAGTACTATCGACTTGCGGGCATAGTAAAGTAATAATCCTAGCAGGGTTCTGATTACCCGGCCTGGGGCCAATGGTTCCACAAGTCCCAGCAGGCATACCTCTACAGACAGTGGTACTGGTACCGTGGTGATGGTCGTAATAGAGTTGGTCACCGCAGACCAAAAAATTGCGATCTGAGGACAGCTCCAAAATATGTGAATAAAATCTGCTGGGGACGAGTTGCATCTCCAGCAGGAGGCGGGAATAGATGGATAAATTTTGTGCAGACGCGCGGGCGTGTAATAAACCCTATGTACTATTTTAAATTGCACTAATTTATCTCTAGCTGATACTAGCTGTGAAAAGGGACACTCCCAGATTTCTTCCCAATCTTCAGCGTCTAGTGAGGGGAAATCGACCACCCACTTTTCCTGGAGGTTTTCTAGTCCCGTGTGTATGTTAGGAAGTATCGCTTTATATATGGCGGATAAGGGCTTTGGTAGAGCTTCGTCCCTGAGTAGAGTCTCCAGGGTTGATGTATAAAAAGCAACCTGAGCATTATCAAACTGGGTGTTAAATGCGTGCCTAAGCTGCAGGAATCTAAAGAAGTGTGAGTTGGGTAAATCATATTGTTGTTTCAACCGGTCAAATGACAGCAGTCGGCCTTCCAAACAGAGTTGATTTATATATTTAATGCCCTTGCATGCCCAAACACTAGGGTCAGGAATGGACCCAAATTCCGGCAATTGTGGGTTAAACCAGAGAGGGCTGTGTGGCGATATATGTCCAGCGGGCATGGGTCGCATTGATTTTGCCACCAACCACGCCCGTATGACCGCTCTCATTGACGTTGTAAGAGGGAAAGGAGCCCTGGTACCCCGGTAAAGTAGATTCCTTAGCGCCTCATATGATCCCAGATATGCTGCTTCCAGAGCCACTGCTGCATTGGACTCATCAGAGACCAGCCAGTTGTGGGCGTGGGATAACAGAGCCGCCAAAAAATAGGAGTGGAGATCGGGACAAGCCAGGCCTCCCTCCCCCCAAGGTCTCTGCAGCACCGTCAGTCTGAACCTCGGCTGACCGGTTCCCCAGAGGAAAGATAATAAAATAGAGTTAATCAGGCAAAATACTTTTTTGGGGATCCAGACAGGGGCATGTCTGAGGACATAAAGAAAGGTAGGTAGGAGCTTCATCTTAAATAAATTAATCCTGCCGATTAGAGAGAGGGGCAAATTTGCCCACGCCTTTAATCTACTCCTCATCAACTGTATCAATGGCTCCATGTTAAGGGTATAATAGTCAGAGGTAGATGTGGAGATGTGAATGGCTAGATATTTAATTTTGTCTGCCCATATTAAGGGGAGGTTGGGGTCTGCTACGTCCTTTGCAGCCTTATCAATGGGTAAAATTTGGGATTTATCCCAGTTTACCTTGAGACCCGAGCAACCACTGAAGTTTGAAAGAATGGTCAGCGTCTCTTGAAGCGACTGGGCAGGGTCATTCAAGAAAAGGATGAGATCATCTGCATATAAAGCTACTTTTTCATGTATGGCTCCCACCCGTATGCCCCTTACCCCATCAGCCTGCCTATGGGCTGAGGCAAGGGGTTCCATCACCAGGCAAAACAGAGCCGGCGATAGTGGACAACCCTGCCTCGTCCCTCTTCTAACCAAAAAAGGTGCGGACAAAGCACCATTGAGTTTTACTTGCGCTGTCGGGTCCTTATACAAAAGATCAATCCACCTACGGAATTCTGCACCAAAACCCATAACCTCTAGAACTGAAGACATAAAAGGCCATGCTACCGAATCAAATGCCTTTTCAATGTCTAGTGAAACCATCACCCTCGTGGAGGACTCAATGGAAGGCAACTGAAGATGTGTGAATACTCTACGTAAATTTATATCTGTTGACTTCCCCGGCATGAATCCTGTCTGGTCTATATTGATCAGGGATGGAAGAATCGCCCTCAACCTGGTCGCTAATATTTTTGTCAAGATTTTGAGATCATAGTTTAGCAGGGAGATCGGCCTATAGGAAGTACAGAGGGATTTGTCTTTGCCAGGCTTAGGAATGAGGACTATGTGTGCCTGGTACATAGAAGGAGGCAAGAACATCTGTTTTTTACTTTCAGAGAAGACCTTCAGCAGTTTCGGTGCAATTAATGAGGCATACATCCTGTACCACTCACCAGGAAGTCCATCCGGACCGGGTGTTTTGCCACTGGGAAACGAGCAAATTGCCGCCTCTATCTCCTCGGTGGTAAAATCTCTATCCAAGAATTCGAGATCCTCCTGCGAAAGAGTGGGTAGGCGCAGAGAGTGTAAAAACTCCCTACGCCGGTCCTCAGGCCAGCCAGGGACTGCTTCATATTGTTTTTCATAGAAGGATCTAAATTCACCCAAAATCAGCTCAGGAGTAGAGAGCGTCTGACCATCAGACCCACAGATCTCCGACACCACAGTCTGTGATCTAGAGTCCGCAACTAAATTTGCTAGGAGTTTGCCATTTTTATCCCCGGATTCAAAGATCCTCCCGGCCAGAGAGTTCAAATCCAGATGTGTGGCCGCGGCAAGATGCAGAGACAAAGCTCTCCTCGCCTCAGCTAGCTGACTGAAGTGATCTGGAGTCGGCAAGCCAGAGAAGGCCTCTCTAGCCTCCCCCTCCTCAAGTGCCTGAACCTGACAAGACATCTCAGAACGAACCGCTTTGATCGCAGAGATGTATTCTCCCCTGGTGTTAGCCTTAAATGCATCCCAGACTACCTGAGCTGATGTTGAGTCCTCATTAATCTCCCAGTATTGTTGTAGTTTAGGAGAAACTTCCTCCCCCACCCTCGAGTCCTGCAACCATTTAGGTGCCAAATGCCAGCAGTCTCTACTCCCGGCATCAGACAACCCCACGGTGACCTCCAGAGGGGCATGGTCAGAGAGGCCCACGGGTAAGTACGAGACCCCCCTCACCGCCGCCAGGGCACATGTGTTACCGAAGATCAGGTCAATCCTGGAGCCCGACCTATGGGTGGCAGAGTGAAAGGAGTACGCCCTAGTGGTTTGGTGCTTCCATCGCCAGATCTCAGTGTAATTAAGTGTTCGTGCCCATTGAAGTAAGTCTGGTGAAAACACCCTATTCGGATTGGATGTGTCCAGGGATGGATCCAGAATGGAATTAAAGTCTCCAGCTATATATAGTCTGGAGAATTGAAGTGCAGCTAAATGCTCAAACAACTTATAGAGGACTTGTGGATTGAAGGGAGGAGGAACATATACATTTACTAAAGCATAGACCACCGCTCTAATCTCCAGCAAGAGGATTATGAATCGACCCTCCTGATCAGTTTGTAGATGTAGGACCTTATAGGGAAGGGATTTGCTCAACAGGATGGCCACTCCCCTGGCATAACTGGAGTATGTCGCATGAAATGATTGCCGTACCCAGGGTCTACGTAGTGCCAGAATCTTATTCCCCAGGAGATGGGTCTCCTGTAGAAACAAGATATGAGGTCTGTGACTGTTCAAGTATTTAAACATTAACGCCCTCTTTACCTTGTCGTTAAGACCCCGTACATTCCATGTTATTAATTTTAACTCCATAAAGGCAATAACAATTTATGAGACAGGATAATGATACCTGCTTGGGAGAGATCCACCCTTGTGGGGCCGGGGGAGAATACAAGGAGGAGAACACCTTTTACACCGGGCCTTGTAAGCACTGACAAAACACATGACACATAAATAGCAGACAGTGGATATAGAGCGTACAAAAAAGAAAAAGAAAAAACAAAACAGTAAACTATAAACTCCCTACTGACCATGAAGTACCCCTAACAGAGAGAAAAAACAAAAAACAAAAACAGAACTATGGTCAGTTTGATACCCAAAACCTAAACTCAAAAAAAAGATCTTCGAACTTCAGACTTCTGTGAAAAAGTTCCAAAGTGCGGCAATTCAGTGCCGCGAGTGCCTCTCCACTTGGCGTGAAGAGAAACTGCGTAGGGGTTAGAACTTTAGTGAGTTGTGTCCAACGAGATAGCTCCGGGGGTAGAAGGATGTAGAGGAAATATGCATCTAGTCCCGAACTAGGATCCCCAGTGAGCAGCGACTCTAGCCAGAGAAAAACTGCAATCTGAGGTATAGTAAACAAACCCTGTGAATTTAACAAACAGATAACGGAACAATGACCCCTCCGAACCCAGATCCAAAAGAGAGACAGAATCATCTGACTGTCCAGCCAATCACTTGCATCCGCCGGAGAATCAAAGAACCTGACCGAGCCGTTATGGGGGACCCTGAGGCGGCTGGGGTACAGCATGCTGTATTTAATGTCCTTTTCGCGTAGGCGCTTACGGACATCGTTGAAAGACTTCCTCTTGCGCTGCAGGTCGGCGGAGAAATCCGGAAACAATAGGATCGATGAGTTGCCGTATGGTAGCGAAGGATGTTTTCGAGCTGCGGAAAGGATCCTGTCACGGTCCCTAAAGTTGAGGAAGCGAACCAAAAAAGGTCGGGGATTCGCACCAGGAATAACGCGTCCCGTGGGGACACGGTGGGCACGCTCAACAACATAGGTCGGAGAGATATCCGCGAGGCCCAGCAGGTTTTTGAAGAATTCCTCTGCAAACTCCGCCGGTCGGTCGCCCTCCTCCCCCTCCGGAAGACCCAGGACACGAACATTGTTGCGTCTTGCCCTGTTTTCCGCGTCATCTGCTTTAGCAACAAGTGACTGTACTGTGCGTTGCAAGTCCGCTATAGTGTTGGAGTGGGTAGCTGTGAGATCTTCAGTGGCAGAAATTCTGGATTCTGATTCAGTCAGCCTACCTCTGATCTTGTCCAGGTCATTTCTAATGAGGTTACATTCTTCGGCCAGGTGGTCTATTCTCACCAGCATGGAGGTCTTGCTTTGTTCAATGGCAGCCAGGATCACTGCAGTGCTGTCCTGAGATGGTGGGGCAGAGGGGGCCGCACTCGGAGAGGCCTCAGACTCCATGGCCAATTCAGTCAGCAGGACTTGCAGCCTCCCTATGAGAGACGGGTCAGATTGTGTAGAATGTGTAGCCGGCGCAGGGGCCGGATGGCCTGGTGCTGATGCGTTTTTGGGACGGTGCTTAGGGCCCATGAATGTGGGGGTCAGTGGTTGGCAGTGCAGAGCAGAGGAATAGTCAGCCACAGGATATTGGGCCCCCCACAACCACACAGACAGTTAGTCAAATAGAAATATGTGTGCCACAGGAGCACTCACCAGGGCACTGATGCAGCACTGGCCTCAGGGCTCCAGTCTAGACAGAGGGAAGCTTTCAAGCCCAGAGCAGTGGCCAGGAGAATACCTGAGGCAAGTCACACTTATCCAGTCCCGGAAGTTCACAGCCCAGCAGTGGGAGAATACAGATCCAGCTGTCCCCGGTGAATGTCCAGATGACGGCCACTAGAAGTGTCAGCCGAGGGGACTATGCAGGAGAGGGCCAGGAAGCCAGAGTGAAGGCAGGGCAGGGGGGTGATTGAGATGCTGAGCACCAGGCCTTCCCTGTCAGCCTGCACCCGCAGTCTCCACAGGCAGCTCAATCCTTTCTTTTTATTTTCAGGATGGTGGAGGTAGGATGGGGGTGTGCGAGCACAGCGGTGTCCCCACACCCGGCGGCAAATCAGGCCGGCCGCGGCGCTCCCCCGCCGGCCGGCGATTTAGGAAAGTCCGGTGGTCTGGAGGCTTCACCAGGCCGCACTAGGCCGGACTAGGCCGCGGCCACTGCGGACGAAAGAAAAACGGCCCCGTGAATCAGCAGGCTCCGCTAAACACACCGCGGGGTAGACCGAGTGGTGATGGGACCCCCTACCTCTCTTCCAGGCCAGTAACAGCTCCCGCGCTGGCTGCAGTGAAGAAAGATGGCGACGGCCGCCCTCGCAGAGGATCCGCGGTACCCCAGGCCTGATCCTAGCAATATATGCACGGGGGAGCAGCAGATGATGCAGCTATACACTGTAGGTAGGTATTTGGGCAGTTTTTAGGCGTTTTGGGCACGGATGGCAAAGGATTACACATAAGGATGCCCGGAGCTCCTCTCCTACACGTCCACCGCCACTCACATCCGGACACGCCCCCCTGGAGATATGTGTTTAAAGGCTGGAAAGACTACCGAGTAGGGTTTCCACCTCATCCCTTTAAATCCTAACACATATGAATTAAACAGGTTCAGAGGCTAATTAAATGCAGATAAGGCAACAAGTGAGTTTAATTACCACCTTAACCACTTACCGTCCCCGCATGTACATATACGTCGGCAGAATTGCACGGACAGGCAAATGAGCATAAAGGTACGTCCCTTTAAATTTGCCGCTGTGTGGTCGCGAGCTCAGTGAGTGTAATCTGCGGACTCGATGTCCGTGGGAATATCCACGATCGTCTCACGGAGAGGAAGCATTTCCCTGTTCTGCCTAGTGACACTGATCACAGCTCTCTGTGATCGGGAGCGGTAATCAGTGTCATGTCACACGTAGCCCATCCCCCCCACAGTTAGTATCACTCCCTAGGACACACTTAACCCCTGCAGCGCCCCCTCCTGGTTAACCCCTTCACTGCCAGTCACATTTACACAGTAATCAATGCATGTTTAATCGCACTGATCGCTGTATAAATGTGAATGGTTTCAAAATAGCCCCAAAAGTGTCTGATCTGTCTGCCATAATGTCGCAGTCACAATGAAAACTGCTGATCGCTGCCATTACTAATAAAAAAAAAATATTAATAAAAATGCCATAAAACTATCCCCTATATTGTAGACGCTATAACTTTTGCGCATTAACGCTTATTGCAATTTTTTTTTTTTACCAAAAATATGTAGAAGAATATGTGTTGGCCTAAACTAAGGAAAACTATATATATATATATATATATATATATATATATATATATATATATATATATATATATATATATATATTGGGGATATTTATTATAGCAAAAAGTAAAAAATAATGTTTTTTTTTCAAACTTGTTGCTATTTTTTCTTTATAGCGCAAAAAATAAAAACCGCAGAGGTGATCAAATAACACCAAAAGAAAGCTCTATTTGTGGGGGAAAAAGGACATCAATTTTGTTTCGGAGCCATGTCGCATGACTGCGCAATTGTCAGTTAAAGTAAAGCAGTGCTGAATCCCAAAAAACGCTCTGGTCTTTGGCCAGCCAAATGGTCCGGGGCTTAAGTGGTTAATCAGCCACAGAACCTGTGTAATTCATATGTGTTTGGGTTTAAAAAGATGAGGTGGCAACTCTACTGCCGAGCCTCTACTGGGGAGGGGGAGCAGGGAAAGCTGAGCGGCTCCCCCCTCCCCAGTTGAAGATAGGCAGTCTTGCAGCCTTCTAGCCTTTAACTACTTCCCACCCAGCCAATGTACATATACGGCCGGGTGGGTGCTCTCTCCTTCTGAATGGACGTTCAGGAATGTCCTTCAGAAGGAGGGGGATCGTGTGCCCGCGCAGTGGCGCATCTCCGATCGGCAGGAGGGCTCTGTGATTGGCCCTTCTGATCACATGATGGTCGTGTCCAATCACAACCATCATGTGATGTAAACACAGAGCCAGTTGCTAGGCAATCGGCTCTCCTCTCCTCACACGGAAGTTGTCGGTAAGGAGAGGAGAGCAGATCGCTGCAGCCGGCTGGTGATCAGTGAGTATGAGCTGTTTTTTACAGCTTTTTATACACTGATCACCAACCTAGTGTAAACACATGTAAAACACAGAGTAAATACATGTCCCACACAATGTCCCCAAAACACACATGTCCCCAAATAATAAAAACACATGTCCCCCACATATGTCCCACTAAAATCACATGTCCCAATGATTATCTGCACACATATGTCTGTGATCACCTGCACACATCTGTACATGATCATTTGCGTACATATGTCCGTGATCACACAAACCAATTATTATACACTTAACTGAATTATTTTTTTCCAAAAACATGTAGCAGAATACATTTTGGCTTAAATTTATGACAAAATTTGATTTTATTGGATTTCTTTTAAAATAGAAAGAAGAACATATTGTTTTTTTTTTTTTCAAATTTCCGCTCTTTTTTTACGTATATTGCAAAAAATAAAAAATAGTCGTGAATAAATACCACCAAAATAAAGCTCTATTTGTGCAAACAAAATGATAAAAATTTCATTTGGGTACAGCGTAGCATGACCGCGCAATTGTCATTGAAATTGCGAGAGCGCTGAAAGATGAAAAATGGTCTGGGAAGGAATGGGGCGAAAGTGCCCTGTATTGATTTGGTTAAACACAAATCTCCAAACAGAGCAAAAACTGGTGGCTGATGAAGGATCCGCGAGAGCTCAGCTGCTAAGAGAATGAAATAAAAGGCTTTAGAACTTTGATTGAATTGTCCTCATTGCTTGTAGCTACAGAGGTCAGGGAGGGTTTTTGTTAAAGCTTGTTTACTGCTAGTTAACAATATATAAATACTTGAACATCCATGGCTTGATCATGGATCCACTTTAAAAGAGGTATGAATAATAATAATAATACAGGTACATTATATTAATATAGCCACCCTCTTTCACGGTATCAAATAAAATGACCTGGACATATCAGTCAAAGGTGTTTTGCAGGAACACAGTAAATAGAAAAATCTAAAGAAAGAACGAATTTAAAAATGTAATGGTATGTTTAGATGACAGAATTTGAAATTGAATGTGACATTGTGAGAGGTATTTTTATGATATTTTCCAAATTTGTAAGCAAAATGGTCAAAACAGACATAAAAAAAATAATACCACCAAAGAATATATTTGGAAGTATTGTCTTGGTTAGTAAAAGACTCTACCTATATTTGGACCCGAAACAAACATGGTGTAAATGAGTGTCAGAAAAGAATCCCATGTCTTCTTCATGACAGAATTACTTTAAGGTGACACTCTGACATGAAATGCGGGACCTGAGAAAAATAAAATCAATATGAATGAACTGAAAAAATATATAAAAATTCAGTCCTCCATAGTTAAAAAAAAGACAAGTCCATCCAGTTCAACCAACACAGAAAAAAACACACTGACAAATAGAAAACCTCCTTATACACTATCCCAGTGATGGCGAAGCTTGGCACCCCAGATGTTTTGGAACTACATTTCCCATGATGCTCTATGTAGTGTAGTTGAGCACTTGGTGCCAAGGTTCGGCATCACTGCACTATCTTATACCAACAGTTGATCCAGAGGAAGGTAAAAAAAAAACAATAAAGCATCCAATTTGCTCCAGCAGGGGAAACAATTCCTCCCTAAATCCCAACAGGCAATCAGATATTCCCTGGATCAACTTGTTTGTAAATAAGCAAAGTATAAAATAATGCTTCCTTCATGGCTCATAAAGTATGCCCTTCTTTGCCTATTTTTTTATTTTTGCTTCCCCTTTCCTCCACTTTACTCATTTTTTCCTTTTTTACCTTCCTTCTCTCTCCACGCCTTTATTTTAATTTCCTTTACTTTCCGCCTTTTTAAATTTCCTTTCCTTTCTTTTTCTTTTGCACTTCTTTACTTTAACCACTTCAGCCTCGGAAGGCTTTCCCCCTTAATGACCAGGCCAATTTTTGCAATACGGCACTGCGTTAATTTAACTGACAATTGCGTGGTTGTGCAATGCTGTACCCAAATAAAATGAATGTCCTTTTTTTCCCACAAATAGAGCTTTCTTTTGGTGGTATTTGATCACCTCTGCGGTTTTAATTTTTTGCATTTATAAACAAAAGAAGAGTGCCAATTTTAAAAAAAAAACTATATTTTTTTACTTTCTGCTATAAAGCACACCCAATATTTTTATTTTTTTTAATCAAATTTCTTCATCAATTTAGGCCAATATGTATTCTGCTACATATTTTTTGAAAAAAAAAGTCTCAATAAGTCTTATTGGTTTGCACAAAAGTTATAGCGTCTGCAAACTATAGGATATTTTTATGGCATTTTATTTATTTATTTATTTTATTAGTAGTGGTGTCGATTTTTAGTGGGACTGCGAATGTCGCAGTCCCACTAAAAATCGACACCACTACTAATAAAATAAATAAATAAATAAAATGCCATAAAAATATCCTATAGTTTGCAGACGCTATAACTTTTGTGCAAACCAATAAGACTTATTGAGACTTTTTTTTTCAAGACAAATCGGACACCTGACACTTTTTTGGGGACCATTGACATTCTTACAGTGATCAATGCTAAAAAATATGCACTGTTACTGTACTAATGACACTGACAGGGAAGGGGTTAACATCAGGGGTGATCAAATGGTTAAATGTGTCCCTAGGAGGTGCTTGCTAAGTGTGTGTTTACATGCCATTCTGGCTCTCTGAGGAACGATCATGGGTGGCCGGCAGCCAGATCCGCTGATTGGCTCCCCCCCGTCACATGGGCACATGGGCCCACAGTATCTATTGCATGAATTGACATACAAGTTAATTTCTCTCCCTTCCTTATTTCCTTCACTCTCCTCTTTTCTTTTCCATCCCTACTTTCTTTCTCCTCTTTTCTTTCCTTTCAATTCCCTTTCCATTCCTTCTTTCTTTCTCTTCTTTTCTTTCCTTTCCTTTCCCTTTCCATCCCTTCTTATCTTTCTTTCTCTATTTTCAAATCAACAACATAAATGACATGGATTAACCATAAATTAAATTGAGTCAAAACAAAATAAAATAAAAAATATCAATATAATCCAGCCAATCCTTAGATATGGTGGATGCATTAATGGAGAGGGCACCGTAAATCACCAGCTTCTTGGATTACTGGCTTTTTTTTTACACTTAGAGCACTTTCACACCACACCGCCCATAGCGTCAGCGGTAAAACGCTGCTATTTTTACAGCGTTATTAGAGCGTTTTTACAGCGTTTTTACAGCGTTTTTGGGGCGCTAGCGTTAAAATTACTGCAACGCTGTGGGCGTTTTTACAGTGTTTTACAAGCGTTTTACAAGCGTTGGGCGTCAAAGAGCCACCTCACCTCCCTACATCACTTCCTGTTTACTTCCTGGGATCTTGTGAGGTGACAGAGGATACAGAAAGAAGATGGAGTTCATGGAGCTGTTCTTGATGTTTGTGCTACTGTATTGGGAAAATATCCACCAACAGAGGCAGCAACGTCGGTATTGGGTTCATCCCATCCTACAAACACACAGCTCTATCGGGCAATTTGTGTTGCTATATGAGCACCTAAGAGTGCACCCAGACAAATTCCGAAACTATACTCGAATGAGCATTGGAACGTAAGTATCTATATCCTAATCCCGCTCCCACTGCTCCCAAATCTCCAACCATAATCCCACTCCCACTGGTCCCAAATCCCAAATCTAGAACCATAATCCCGCTCCCACTGGTCCCAAAACCCAAATCTAGAACCATAATCCCACTCCCACTGGTCCCAAAACCCAAATCTAGAACCATAATCCCACTCCCACTGGTCCCAGAACCCTAATCTCCAACCCTAATCCCACTCCCACTGGTCCCAAATCCCTGGTCTCTTTCAACCTCCATCTTCTCTTAGCTCCTATCCACCTCTACAAACAGGATTTCCTGATTTACCAGCATCCTACGCTTCAGTGAGATCATGTTACCTCCCCACAGCTAGTCCTGTTGCTGTGGATGCTATCTTTTTGTTTGCATGTTTATCTTTTGTTTGTGAGATCATGTAAAAACAAGCAGTTTATATAAAGTAAATGCAGTGTCTTGTTTTACTTCAAATCTACATTTTTCTACGATTTCTTTGGCACTTTGATGGCTTGGAAATCATTGTGACCTTTCCACAATTTCAGTCCTGTTGTTGTAGATGCTCTCTTTCTACTTGCATGTTTACTTTTTTTGAGATCATGTGACTTTTTCTACAGCTCAGGGCGGATTATAGGCGTTTTTAGGGCGTTTTTACAGCGCTTTCAATTCATTCCAATGGAGAGGAGCGTTTTTGAAGCGCTTTTTTTAACGCCCAAAAGCTGCTCCAAAGATGCTGCTTGCAGGACTTTTCTCAACGCTCAGCCAGCGCAACGCCTTGGTGTGAAAGGGTCCATTGAGATGCATGGAGAGCGTTTTATGAGCGTTTTAATAGCGTTATTTTTAACGCTAAGACGCTGCAAAAACGCCCTGGTGTGAAAGGGGTCTTATTAAATAGAAAAAGCTTATAATGGTATATTTAACAGACCAAATCTGAGAACTGTTTAGGGTTCATATGCATTTAACTAGTCGGTGTAGAAAGAATGACAAAAAGCATGTTGATGGTGCTTGACTTTCTTATCATAAGGCCCAACATTCTTTGTAGAATAAACTTTTTTTTTACAAACAATAAAATCTGTCCTATACTGATCTTGTGTTCTGGTGTGACAAGGGAAAATATATGATCTCTGCTTTGGGATTCTCTGTTGATCTGTTCACCATGAATCACTATCATACTTTTTAACCAGCAAGATAGCCCAATCTTTATAATGAAATTTGGGTGGAATAGGAATGAGGCTTAAATCCATGTTTTAGATTGTAAGATTTTGATTGCTACTCACCTTGTTTTAGCACAAGGCAATCCCTACTAGGAATGGTTGAGCATAAGTTCAGGCCGAACTTTGGTTTTTCGGACGTCCGGCGAACAACGAACATTATGCGGTGTTCATGGCAAATTCGAAGGCTGCGGAACCCCGTTAAAGTCTATTGGACACTAACATGAAAAACCAAAAGTGCTCATTTTAAAGGCTTATATGCAACTTATTGTCATAAAAAGTGTTTGGGGAGCCGGGTCCTGCCCCAGGGGACATGTATCAATGCAAAAAAAAGTTTTAAAAACTGCAGTTTTTTTCGGGAGCAGTTAATTTAATAATGCTTAAAGTGAAACAGTAAAAATGAAATATTCCTTTAAATATCGTGCCTGGGGGGTGTCTATAGTATGCCTGTAAAGTGGCACAGTTTTCCCCTGTTTAGAACAATATCACAGCAAAACAGCTTATTGATATAAGGAAAAAAACTGATCGCGGCTGTAATGAATTGTCAGATCCCGGAAATATAGATAAAACTCATTTTAAAAAAGGCATGGGTCCTCCCCCCAGCCCATTACCAGGCCCTTTGGCTCTGCTATGGATATTAAGGGGAACCCTGCACCAAATTTAAAAGAAAAAAAGGTGTAGGGGTCCCCACAAAATCCATACAAGGCCCTTCAGGTCTGGTATGGATTTTAAGGGTGAACCCTGTGCCAAAATAAAATAAAATGGCATAGATGCCCCCCCCCCAAATCCATACCAGACCATTATCTGAGCATGCAACCTAGCAGGCTGCAGGAAAAGAGGGTGGACCAGAGAGTGCCCCCCCTCCTGAACTGTACCAGGCCACATGCCCTCAACATGGGGGGGATGCTTTGGAGTCACCCCCAAAGTACCTTGTCCCCATGTTGATGGGTAAAAGGGCCTCATCCCCACAACCCTTGCCCCGTGGTTTTGGGGGTATGCGGGCAAGGGGCTTATCCAAATCTGGATGCCCCCTTTAACAATTTTTTTACATTGTACCCCTACCATTTCACAAAAGTGTGTCAAGAATAGTAGAAAAGACAGGAGACACTTCGGGACAAATCCTTTATTAAAAAATAAAAAAATAAAAATGTCCCATGATGTAGATCCATCTCATGCCGCCCGACGAGCCCAAAAAAAAAGAAAAAAAAAGCTGCAACAGCTCCTTCTCCATTGGGGGCTCCCGCCGAGTGACGCTTCTTCTCGGTAACAGCTGTTATATAGCTGAGGGAGGGGCCACTCAGTGATGTAAACGGTGACTCCACCTTCCTCTGACATCACGTGGTGCCAGAAGGGGCGGGGCCACCCGTTTACATGACCAGGGGGTGTTCGGCTCATCCTTAATGAGGTTATGAGAGTTTTTCTTCTCCAATCAGTGACGAATATTAATTTCCCTACCTCTGCAGAATTGGCCTCTTTCAGAAATTGACTCCTGACATTCCAAAAAGAGCCAAATGGTTAATCTACTACAGTATGTTATATTGCAGCCAAAATAACTACTGCGAAATATTGGAGACCATCTGTGATGACACTCGATTATCCATCCATGGATCTGATATATATCCGTATACTAACAAAGCCCGGGGACTGCCCTCCTTGCTAGTGCTGCCAACCTTCCCCTTCTTAGCCCTTGTACACACGGTCGGACATTCCGACTGAAAATGTCCGATCGGACCATGTTGTCGGATAATCCGACCATGTGTGGGCTCCATCGGACTGTTTCCGTCGGAATATCCGACCGACAAAGTTTTAGCCCTTGTACACACGGTCGGACGTTCCGACAACAAAATCCGTCGGATTTTGTCCGAAACTGGTGTTGCATACACACGGTCGGACACAGTATGCAACACCAGTTTCGGACAAAATCCGTCGGGCAAAATCCGACGGATTTTGTTGTCAGAATGTCCGACCATGTGTACAAGGGCTTACACCTATCTCTTCTATTTTTCTTTTTAGGCTCTCCTTATTCCAAGTAACCCAGTGAGGTGTTCATCATTCAGGATTTTTTGATTGTTTGCAATTATTTGGGACCATATATGGATGCATATCATCCACTAACCTTACATATGTATCACAAACTTTATTATTACTATTATGCAGGATTTATATAGTGCCAAAAGTTTGAGCAGCGCTTTACACTGTTAGGGCAAACAGTACAGTTGAAAACACAACTCTCTCAAACACATTGGTCTCCGATCCTCTATGCTGAGTTGGATATTGTTTCTATTCTCCTGCCCCACGGCCACGGTCAAGGTGAATGAGACAAGATCTGATTTCTTCAATATTCATAACGGCACAAGACAGGGTTGTCCGCTTTCCCTACTGATATTTATACTCTCTTTAGAGCCCTTCTTGTGCACAGTAAGGGTGAACTCTGCCATTGCCGGGTATCAAAAAACATCAGGGATGCACAAGGTAGACCCATTTTACTTCTGCCTGTGTTCTTTAATCAAATTAACTCCTTATACCGAGATTTCATATGGTCTCATCGCAGGCCATGAATCAACTTCCATCTGCTTACTCTTCCAAAGCATAGGGGTGGAATTGGCCTCCCTGATCTGAAAGCATACTACAGGGTGACTCATCTTACAAGACTAGTGGATTGGCACTGCCACCCTGCGGAAAAACACTGGGTGGCTATGGAAATAGAAGAAGGTACAGCCAAAACCTTTCTTCACAGGTGTCTCTGGATACCAGGCATATCTCGAGAGCTCACGGAATTGGAAAACATTTGTCACCGAGGGGAGCTGATCCGCCATAGTCTCTCAACAATCTACTCTCTTCTGATTTGACCGGCAGACGGTCTTGACCCCCTGTTTCTGTCCAGATGGGAATCGGACCTTTATACCCAATTCACAGAGTCCCAAAAGAAGTTCCTTCATTTTGCACAGAAGTCCTCCATAGCCTACACGATTCTTCCCCAAGTTTCTAGCCTGTGTTTGCACTGTGGCAACATGGAGGGCACAATGTTGTATATCTTTTGGGACTGTCCCAGGTTTGGACTATTCTGGTGGGAGGTGACCGGCACAATCAAACATCTGACAGATGTTGACTTGGAGGGGAACCCTGCAGCCTGTTTGCTTCATCTTTCACTGTGACTGATTAAGAAATACAAGGCCTCTCTCACAATCCAACTACTGAATGCAGATAAAGCATGCATTCCCCTCTGTTGGAGATCGGAGACAACACCATCCAAAGCCCTGTGGTTTTCTAAAGTTAATGAACTAAGAGATATGGAAGATCTCACCGCCACCCTGCACAACCGGGAGGAGACCTTTCGTGAAACCTGGAGACCCTGGCACCACTTTAGGTATACTAACACATCTCCAGGAGATTTCATAATTTTGGCAGACCTCCTGGATTTAGCTTTGATCACTGGGGCGAGAGGCACTTATTACCTACTTATCCGCTCAATTTCTCTCTTCCCGTCTCCTTCACTCAGTTCTCCTTATTAGGGACAACCACTAATCTTTTTCCTCACCCCGTTAATTAATCCTTCCCCCCCCCCCCCCCCCGCCCCTTCTTACTCAATATTGCCTTAGTTATAGGTATCACTTGAAAAAAAAAAAATTCTGTCCCTTTTCTTTCCCTTTTATGTTATATTTTATTTCCACCCGGCCATCGGGACGCATAGCATACTGTTTGAACCTTATTTTCTAGCATAGCTTGACATTCATGTTTTTCTGCTAGGGTCACTTTTATGGTCATTTGTGAATTCCCTCAGCTCTACCTGTTGTCTATCATTTTTCTAAACTAGTATATCTTATGTGCTCAGCTGAGTAGGGTATTGCTGGGACAACTGATTTGTATATTGGCTGCTGTGACCCTGTTGTTTCTATTTCATAATGGTATTATATGTACTTGTTTATGTCAGTTACTTGGATTTAAACCATATCCTCTTTGAAAAATAAAGGAATTACAAAAAAAACACAATTCAATACAGGCGGAATCAGAGGGCCCTGCTCATTAGAGCTTACATTCTAAAAGGGAGGGTCTAGTGATACAAAAGATAATACTTGTGGGGGATGAGCTGATGAAGAAAATGAAAGTACAGTTATTAGGTGGAGGCAGAATAGGCTTCTCTGAAGAAAATGGTTTTCAGGGATCTCCTAAAAAGTGGATAGAGTTGAAATAATCAGACAGACTTGGGTAGGGAATTCCAAAAGATGGAAGATGCTCGGGAGAAGTCCTGGGGGCAAGTAAGGAAGGTCATGACGAGGGAGCTAGTGAGCAGGAGGCTTTGGGAGGAATGAAGAGAACAATTTGGTTTGTGTTTTGAGACTAGGTTAGTGATGTAGCTGGGGGCCAAGTTGTGGATGGCGTTGTAAGTTATTAGTATTTTGAATTGAATTTGTTGGGTCAGTGGCTGTCAGTGGAGGGATTGGCAGAAAGGGGTAGCATACACTGAACGTTTTGTAAGGTGGATGAGTCTGGCAGCAGCATTCATGATGAACTGAGTAGGAGATAACCTATTTAAGGTAAGCCAATGAGGAATTAGTTTCAGTAGTTGAGGCGAGAGATGACCAGGGAATGGATTAGGAGCTTTGTGGTTTCATTGGTTAGGAAGGGACATATTTTGGAGTTGTTGTCGAGGTTGAGGCGGCAAGCTTTGGAAAGTGATTGGATGATGAGTCGAAAGCATAGTTCTAGGATAACTCCTAGCACTCTGGAAAGCGGGGATGGGTTGATCGTGATGCCATTGCTCTTGATAGAGGATAAAGGGGAAGTAAGGGAAGGGGCATGTAATGCAAAGCAATGACATACTGTCTTTTGTGTTATTATAGGAAATCTGCCTCCCTGGGCCTGGGCGGAATCTACGCCTAAGTGGTTGAATTGAAAACTATGTTGACTATGTTTTTGTGCAGATCAAGAATGTTTGTTTACCTTTTAATATGTGTCTTCAGCCTGTGCCTACTGTGGATAATGTACACACTTTTATGTAAGAGAGATCCTGTTCTGTATTTGATTTTGGGTCATTAAAAAAATAAAATAAAAAAATGAAGTAAAAATATTGAAATATACATTTTAAAAATGTTATACTATACTAGTTTTTTATCCAACATTTGAATTATTGCATTTGTTATTCTGAAAAAAAAAAAAGTTTTAGGAAGAGTTATAGCAGCAAAAATGCACTTATGGTTTAGCTAATCATTTTTTTTTACATATAAATTCTGCATGGTCTTGTAAGTGGGTCCTTGTGGGTGTGTCCTTTACCTACACACTTTGTGCTAAAATGTCCCACTTTTTATATAGCAAAGTTTGAGGGGTATGCTCAAGATGTGTCCCGTTTGATATGGCTTATCATAACTTCCATTGACCCCATCTTGCTGCTTGTCCTGCAGATGCCAGATAACTTCAATCTGCATTAAAACACTGTCTACTTTTACTATTGTTGGGTACATATTCTGTACACGGAATTACTACTCTTAAAATAATGGCCTTTAACAACTGAATGAACAGATAATAGGCTTAATTCACAACCTTTTTAAATTAAGGATAAGTAGCCTTATATCACTCATGTGGCTGATTTTTTTTTTTAAATCTCACTGGAGATAAAAAATACTTTTGAATTTGAATTTTCAATTTTTTGAAAATAGGAATTCCTATTCTTATTTTATGATAAGAATCCTAAATCTTGTGATGACTGTCAATTGAGCCTAATGCCTTAATCACATGAATATTTATTACATAAAATAATATAAAATTTGACAAAGACACACAGAGAAAAAAACAGCTACCCTTAAAAAAATGCCCAAACTGTGAAAGAAGTAAGTATAGCAATAATGCTAATTGTAACTAAGGTGAGAAACTGCTAAGAAAATAATTATATTTTTCACAAATGGAGTGTAAATTACACATAGCAGTTTTCGTATTTACTGAGCTAATCCAGCTTGAATGTTAACAAACTTTGTATAAAGAAGCTGTGAAAGTACATTTATCTTTTATTTCCCAACCTTATCTAAATGTATTACCCCTAGATGTATGTATACCCGTATAACACGGCCACAGCCAGTTGCAATATTACCATCCTTATGTTTTTTATCTGACTGAGGGTAGACACAAAATTAAACGCACCTCACCCCAAAAATTAAATAGTTGAAAAGGAAGGGGAAAGAGAAAGGGACTATAATGGTGGTTAATAGGATAGTATCATAACAATGGAAGACTCAAGCACAGTAAATAAACGTTTTTTAACAAAATATTTATTATTATACAAAAATGTATAAAAGTTGGAAAAAAGTAATCAAACCCTCAAAATCGTTCTGAGGAATTCCTGGTGGTGGTTGCATAGAAGATTCACTGAAGCTTGAGTATCATATGTTATCCCAACATGTTTCGCCTGTCAGGCTTCATCAGGGGATGTATACATCAATAGAGAACAAAGAGAAGCAACTATATAGACATAAATAAGAAAATAACTAAATACACTATCAAAAAATATATATATACATATAAAAAAAAAGTTATTAAGGCAGGAATTCCAGTGCTGGAAAATCCAACAAAAAGCTCACCGCCTGGGTCCCTAAAGACCCTAAATAGATGTAAACAAAAGGGGGGCTGGGGAAAGGGGAAGAAGCAGCCACCACAGGAAATCTGCAAATCACAGGCAATTATGCGACCATAGCGAACGCTCGAAAGACCTGGCCGTCAAAAAAGCAAAAGACAAAAACAGGATTCATAAAGCCAATAGAATCATAAATGTATATAAGGACCAAAAAAAAAGCAGACTAAAGCCATAATATGTGCATAAACATTTTAAGGTACTCAAACACGGTACTTGCTAAAATAAAAATTTGAATAGACAAGGGGAGGGGGTGCCTGTGTGTTGAAATACCAAAAATCATCCAGGAAACAAATATGTATTTCAATGTCAATAAAGACACATAGGAACTGATTAGTGCCAACAAACAGCACAAATTTACCATTAAGTAAAAATTAATTTAGGACTCACATAAGCATTAATAGCAATAGCCAGAATGTCACTGAATATTCAGAAGCACAAAGGGCCCAAGAAAATAAGCAAAGGGATTAGAGTCCATACCTTAAACAGAAACAATATGCAGAAAAAGGGGGGGGGAATGTATATCTCCATATACTGGGACTTTAAATGAAACGCACAAGGAAAGGGGGGGCAGTGCGTCTCCATCCCTATTCAAAATTCAAAAAACAAAACGAGTATGGGACTTTAAATGAGGCAGGCTCCAAAAACCAATATAAGAGTAGGAGTTTTATTATCAATTATGCACAAGTATCAGGGAAAGTTGCTATATGACCAAGAAGTATTCAATACATGTACAGGCATAGCATCCAAGTAAACATGACATGGAGCGTTAATAATCATAACAAGGAAAAAGAGGAAATTTCCAAAAAGGTAATACAGTAATAATATACAATAGAATTCATAAAAATATTGTAAAAAATTGTTGTGGAAATGTGAGGGGTTACATCCTCAAAAGCTCGACGCGTTTCGTCGGTTGACCGACTGATCAGGAGCGAATATACAATGTCTGTAAATAATAAATAACAAAAATTCTACATTAAAAAACCTAAAAAATAGGGAATATTGTAAAAAAATACCTCTTGTATGAAAAAGAAATAGTCAAATCCACAGAACTTACATCCCGTAGGAACGCAGAGCATAAGTTGTCCCGGTGTGCACGGGTCGCCACATCAAGCCTCCCCCGGGAGCTGTGGCGCAAAGAGCCCGTCCAAAACACCCGGCTGACAAAAAGGAGCCCCCAGCCAGCAGGTAAATAAAGTAATTGGAGTATTATGCCAATGGCGGCAAGTAAAATCTATAAAAATAGATAAGGGATATTTTTTAAGTGATGAACCTGGTAGCACTGCCAAATACCAAAGAAATAAAATGCCTAGAGAAAGAAAGAATGAAGCGCCAGTACACAGGTAGAACCCATCAAAAAGCCACCTAGAAAATGTGCAAAGAGATTACAGAGGAGTAAAGTAATAAAAAGTGAGGAAGGTAGGTGAACAGACAAAAAAATAAGAGATTAACAAGTGAACATATACACTAGTATTAAGTGATGACCATGAAAGATCGGCATAGATATAGTTAAATTGAAACGCAAGTGACGAAAGAGAGTAAACCATGGTGTCTATAAGTACCCCTAAATAGCGGGTAACAGATCAGTACGTGATAAAAGACAGGCAGGGCAGACCGGTCATCTAGTCAGCTGTGCATAGGGATGTCCAAGACGGCCAGCCAAATAGGGCGGACATGCGCCAACGTCACGCAAGCGTGATGACAAGCGGGAGCCATCCGGCCGCCAAATGGCGCCAAAACTGCACTCCCGCCAAACATCAGCTAGTTGAACAATGCCATGGTAACCAAGCGGCGCTCACTAAGGACGTCACTGGTGCGGCATGAGCGTGGCGTCGATACGCACAAGGCTACTACGCCCCCATGTCCCCTGGTCAAACCAATGGGGGGCAGGGGGCGGCGCCTAGCACGAATCGCAACTCCCGGGAAAAAGAGGAGAGGGAGCAACCCGAACACAGCAGGCACAACGAACAGCATCCACCAGGGGCAAAAGAACTGTGGAACATAAATACATGGAAATTAGATCACCCATAATAAAAAAATATATAAATAAATTATATACATACATATATATGTATACATACATATGTATACACATTGCAATTGTGCATAATCAATGAATGCCATCTACAGGGTAGGGATCATGGAATAAAATCCCATTCGTCCCTGAGGACAATATAGATAATTAGAGGGTAGATATGAACTACCTATTATATTAGAGCTCTGCCTCCATCCCGGTTACAACATGCAGAAAAAGGGGAGGAATGTATATCTCCATATACTAGATTAAACAGAAACAAGAGACAGCGTCAGGTCACTCCCACACTAGAACAGTTGTGAAACTCGAGCGGCCAGCATCTGACACCACCAGCCGAATGCGGACAGAAAAGTGTGGGAAACACACCTGGATAGAACTAGGGAGGTTCTGGATGGACACCCCAAGAGCATGAAACATGCAGTGGGAACAAAAGAAGATCAGGGGCTGTGAAGGCACACAACGGGCATCAATTGGGATAAACTCCCCAAAGGTGCCCTGGGTGTCCGTATGGCCACAAATATGCATCCATGAATCAGGGCATATCCCACGGATAACAAATTCCCCCACCCCCCCCCCAAAAAAAGGAGTGACCTCAAGCAGTAGGTGCGGAGATAGCTAACCATTCATGCCAAGTCCGCAATATTAACATCCTGTGGTGAAATCTTCTTTGCTCAGGCTTGTGAAGTTGAGCCTCATAGACTTCTATGGGGACATCGCCTGAGGCGGGAGAAGCTCGAGAGGCAGTGCCTTAGAAGTCTATGAAGGCATGGCCAGCAAAAACAACATTTCACAGCTGGATGTCAACTTTGGGGATATAGATATGTATACATTGGGTGCATGGAGGTTTATTTAGGTTGGGGGCCAAAAGGATACACGCAGTTTCTGTGAAAGCTCCTTTATCCTTTAAGGATATTGTCAAAATTAATAAAGTCGTAGCAAGTTAGTTTACAAGATTTACTTTTTATGAGGTAAATCCTGCTCCAAGTTCTCTTCAATGATCAGATATAAAGGTTCAGGCCAGGGGTTGGATTGCTACCAATCGACCACAGACATTTAACAGGTAGACCATGACCTGTGTCACAAGCTGTCCACGACAACACATGGCCCCTACCCACTAACACAACAAATCCAAAGAAATTCCCAGCTCAAATTACTGACCAGCCTGCAACCAACCAAATTATCCTGTTTAACAATAAGCATTAAAAATAGGGGTTTCGTTTGCACACATTTGCGTAAGCTATAGAGCCCCGCCAAGGCATCTCAGTATTTTCTGTAGTCCTATGGCCTCCTATCATATAAAGGTCCACTCGATCTGGTAAGCGCATTTGGCTGTCTATGGTGGAGGAGTTTGTCACCAACTTTTATTGGAGGAATTTTTCTTTCTCTTCCGTTACAAGGGATTCTTCCTTTTACCTTCTGTACAGTTATTTCCTGCATGAGGAAACAGTCTTGTCTTTTTAATTATTGCGCTGCACTAAATATTGTTTTATTATATACTACTGACCTCTGTCTTACTACTGACCACTGCACTCTGTGTTATTAACTACTAAACCCTTCGCTCTATGTTACCTAATATTGACCCTTGAACTCTGCATTACTTCTGACTGCTGAATTATGTGGTTCTTTCTACAGACCTCTGAATGCTCACTACCTACTGCTGACCTTTGAATTAGGTGTTATTTACTACGGACCCCTCAACTCTGCTTTACTTAACACTGACGAAGTTGACTTACTTTTTAATAGGGCCTTGCTAATTTATCTTCATGCTTCACCCTGGACGATCTTTGAACCTTACCTTGTTGCTCAGAAATAGCTCCACCTCTCCAGGGTTGCCTATCCCTGGGCTAATTAATTGGTTGTGCTGAAGGGAAGGACAAGCTGATCCCCTTCAGCAAGTTCCTACTCCTCAGACATGTGGCACTGGAGGGAACATGGAACAGCTTTTTTTCTAGGAACAGATACATTTTAACACTTTTGTTAACCTTTCCTAATGCTTCCAAGCATTAAAGTGTTTGTAAACCTGATGCCACCTACACACGATCGAATTGTCTGGTGGACTAGGTCCGCCGGACCACAGTACGCCAGACAATTCGATCGTGTGTGGGCACCAGCGGACTTTTTCATCGTAAAGTCCGGCGGACTTAGAAAGTAGTTTTGACTTAAAATTTGTCCGACGGACTTGGCTTTCAGCAGACAATCCGTTCGTCAGTGTGCTAGTCCGGCGGACTAAGAATGACGCATACTCTGAAGCAAGTACGAGAAGGAAGCTATTGGCTACTGGCTATTGAACTTCCCTTTTCTAGTCCCGTCATACGTGCTGTACGTCACGTTAGAAATTGCCAGACTTTCGGATGGTCCGTGTGTAGCCAAGTCCGTTCGTTATAAAGTCCGCCAGATTGTTTGGCCGGATCAATTCCGCCAGACAATTCGATCGTGTGTACGCGGCATTAGACATAAAATATGAATGTATAGCATATCCTCCTATAGTGTGTACTTATCTCAGTGGACAGAGTGTAATTTCTGTCCACTGCTTTGTTTCTCTGCTATCAGCATGAATGTCTTCTGAGAAGTTTTTCTGACAACAGCAGAAAAAGGGGACAGGAAAGAGGGACCTCCAGCTGATTATAAAATAAAGTACTAATGCGCACAGCCCTTACTAATATCCCTACTAAGAAATTCATTGGAAAATAAAGAGGAGCTGCCAACATATAAAGTGATCTCTACACTCTCAACAGAATAAAATAAATATTATGTGGCGCTACCTGACTAATAAAAAATCGATAAAACACGAATTAATGAAATAAATTAAAATATTGCATCAAGATATATAAATATGTGCAAAAAAGACAATAAATAAAGTATACAATAAATGTGCAATGTGCAAACCTTGCGAATAACTGTGCAAATAATTAAAAAAGTGCAAATCTCATGAAGTGCATATAACAACTCATCAATAAAGAAGTTGTAAAATAATCATATCCGTGTAATCTTCAAACAAAGAGTCCATGAATAAGTAAGCAGGAAAGTCCATATGACATAGCAAACTGTGTAATCTTGATGAACAAGCGTGCAGTTCTAAGAGTGTAAACTGAAGCCGTGTAAGTCCAACCAATCTCCATGCAGTGAGACCAGAATATAAAAAACACCACAGACTGTGACACTCCACCAATGGACGCTTCAGCAGATTGACATTCTCAGCTCTGTCCCTGTGAGCTTTGTGAAGTAGAGTGGGTGTGCCCCTTTAATCAGTTCTCAGAGCTCTCCTCGCTGAGCTTTGCAGAGTGTAACTTCAGATTTCCGCTCCCTTTTTTCTGAACCCTCAGACCAGCTTTATAATTCAGCACTTTGAACAATGTAGAGAAGTCTGCGGATAGACAGGTACAACTTATGTAGGAGGGTTTGTTTAATCTCTGTGTATCACCTGACGATAGTCCCTTCACTGGGTATGTAGAAGAGTTTACAACCACTTTAAAGTTACCATAGCTTAAATTAACAGTCGACTAAACATCCGCTATAAGTTTATAGAGGTATAATTTCTCATTGACTTTTTGTATCACACTGCAAGTTTGGCAGTGAGTGCTCTACACCTGAGTTCATAGCTCAGATGTGATGATACTTTTACCCTCCTTGGTGCCATTTATTTATTTTATCTAGGAAAGGAAACCCGATGATAGAAATTCAACCTTCTACAGCAAAAGGACTAATGCCCCGTACACACGATCAGATTTTTCGACAACAAATGTTGGATGTGAGCTTGTTGGCGGAAAGTCCAACCGTGTGTATGCTCCATTGAACATTTGTTGGTGGACTTTCCGCCAACAAATGTTGGCTAGCAGGTTCTCAGATTTTCCACCAACAATTTTTTGTTGGCAGACTTTCCGATCGCGTGTACACAAGTCCGTGCATGCTCTTAATCAAGTACGAGCCGGAAGCGCTCGATCTTGTCAAACTAGCTTTCGTAATGGAGATATCACATGACTATTGAACTTCCTTTTTATCAGCTCGCCGTACGTTTTGTACATCACTACGTTCTTAATTGTTGGCCAACATATGTGTGACCGTGTGTATGCAAGACAAGTTGGAGCCAACAACCTTCAAACAAAATCCCACGGTTTTGTTGTGGGAAGTCCGATTGTGTGCACGGGGCATTAGAGTCTATAGTTTGGGGCAGTGATTCTTAACCAGGGTTCAGTGGAACCCTAGGGTTCCTCCAGAGGTTGCTAGGGGTTCCTTCAGCATTGGACGATTTCTGCCTCTCAGATAAGTTCCCACTGATACCATTGATCTTTTTAACTATCTGTAATGAGGTAATTCTTCCCAATGACCACAAGTGTAAGGGCCATTCTCCCCACTGACCATCACACTATTGTACCATGAGTTATAGATTTCTAATTTTTAGCAGGGGTTCCCTGAGACCAGAGAACTATTTCAAGGGTTCCTCTGTGTTGAAAAGGTTGAGAAAGGCTGGTTTGGGGACTGAGCCTGTGCTCCAGAAAGATGCATGGGGGAAAACAAGAAGTAAGTAGGATTCATTCCATTGGCATCTATCCAGAGGTAAAATGTAAGTACTGGGTGGACTGACCCTTTAAGCAGAACTCAGATTTGCTCTTTGACGTTGCATAATAGAGAATTTCCCTTTGGTTAATTAAGCCAGGCAATGACATAGAATAGTTATAATTATCTGCTCTCTCTGGTGGACCATTGTGTGCAATGCACACGTTTGCTAAAACAATATTGCAAATACCGTCGGTGACAGATTGGGGTTGCTAACTGTGCATGCCCTACCAAGTCGGCATTCCCTACACACACAGCTTACATGTATAAGTCCTTGCTGCATAAGGGACTAAGACAAGGTGGGGAAATCCCTACAGTATTACATATCTCATTAATTTAATAAGTAGAGCTTTTTCCTGCTTGCTTTTCTCAGCCACATAAACACACAAAATTAATGTGTCGAGAAAAATATTCAGTTGATTTTAATAACCAAGTATTATAGAATGATCAATACATTCAGCCCACCCTCCCTCAAAATCTTTATGTATATTCTTTGGCTGTAGTATAGATAATGGAGTGCAGCAATCACTGGTAATGTGCCATTGCTGTACTAATGAAGCAGAAAAGGTCTTTATCTTTTTTTTTTTTTTTTTGTGAAAAATGACATTATTGGCAGCTGTTCAACAGAAGACGGGGAAAAAGTCAAATAAAAGTAATTACTGTATCTCTGGCTGTTATTTTTTATTGTGCAGCTGCGATTCAGAGCAAAAATGCAGTCTGGAAGGATCAATTTTGCAGACTTCTCCTGGCACTGGAAATATTTGACTTTGGCATGTGAAATGGATACAAGACCATATGTAATTAACCAGATCACTGCTGAGCACCCTACAGACAGGCTACATTAAGTGTCATGTATGATAAGTTAGATATATAAGCTTTGTTTCATCTCTAACAGTGGCTTGCTAAAGTTCTCTATTGCTGAGATTTATCCTGGTTTACTAAAATCCCTCCACTGCGTGCCTCCCACCCCATAATACCAGGGCCTGAAGCCTAAATTTCAGGTTTTGTCTGAAAGCAAAGCATTTAAATGTTCAAGTGAGTGCTATAAAATTTAGATTTGGGAATTGTCAAAAGTACTGGGGCATCTGCCTTTACACGCACATGAACTTTAATGTCACCCCAGTCTTAGTCCGTTGGGTTCAATATTAAGTTGCAGCTATAACAGCTGGCTGTCCACAAGGCTTAGGAATGTGTCTATGGGAATGTTTGACCATTCTTCCAGAAGTGCATTTTGAAGGCCTGGCTCACAGTCTCTGCTCTATTTCATCCCAAAGGTGTTCTATCAGGTTTAGGTCAGGTCTCTGTGCAGGCCAGTCATCCCAAACTCGCTCATCCGTGTCTTTATGGACCTTGCTTTGTGCACTTTTGCACAGTCATGTTGGAACAGGAAGGGGCGATCCCCAAACTGTTCTCACAAAGTTGAAAGCTCCAAAATGTCTTGGTATGCTCATGCCTTAGGAGTTCCCTTCACTGGAACTAAGGGGCCAAGCCCAACCCCAGAAAAACAACCCCTCACCATAATCTCCCCTTCACCAAATGATTTGGAGTTGTAGCTCAATACTTTTGGGTGTGATTGAGTGAGTTTGAGGTGAAAGAACTTGACTGGCCTGTACAGAGTCCTGACCTCAACCCAAAAGAACACCTATGGGGTGAATGAGACTGCGGGCCAGGCCTTCTCATCCTTGTCTTACAAATGCACTTCTGGAAGAATGGTCAAACATTCCCATAGACACACTCTTAAACATTGTGGACAGCCTTCCCAGAAGAGTGGAAGCTGTAAGGAGCAGCAAGGATGTGGAATTCCCTTCCACAGGTGGTGGTTTCAGTGGGGGGCATCGATAGTTTCAAAAACAATCAAATAAGCACCTGAACGACCACAACATACAGTGATACACAATGTAATACTGACATATAATCACACACATAGGTTGGACTGGATAGACTTGTGTCTTTTTTCAACCTCACCTACTATGTAACTAGCTACAAAGAGTGGGCCGACTCAATAGTGAACCCTATGGACCAAGATAGGGATGTCATTAAAGTTCATGTGCATGTAAAGGCAAGCATCCGAATACTTTGATAATATAGTGAAATATATGTAAATTTGCTGTGCCCTCGAAATAACGCAACACGCAGCCATTCATGTCTAAACCGCTGGCAACAAAAGTGAGTACACCCCTGAAAGTTACCAAATTGGGCCCAATTAGCTATTTTCCCTCCCCAGTGTCATATGACTCATTAGTGTTACAGGGTCTCAGGTCTGAATGGGGAGCAGGTGTGTTAAATTTGATCTTATCACTCTCACTCAGTTCAACATGGCACCTCATGGCAAAGAACTCTCTGAGGATCTGAAAAAAAGAATTATTGCTCTACATAAAGATGGCCTCGGCTATAAGAAGATTGCCTAGACCCTAAAAGTGAGATCATACAGCGGTTTAACAAGACAGGTTACACTCAGAACCGGCCTCGCCATGGTGGACCAAAGAAGTTGAGTGAACGTGCTCCGTGTCATATCCAGAGGTCGTCTTTGGCAAATAGACGTATGAGTGCTGCCAGTATTGCTGCAGAGGTTAAAGGGGTGGGATCAGCCTGTCAGTCCTTGGACCATACGCCACACATTGCATCAAATTGGTCTGCATTGCTGTTGTCCCAGAAGGAAGCCTCTTCTAAAGATGATGCACAAGAGAGCCTGCAAACAGTTTGCTGAAGACAAGCAGACTAAGGACATGGATGTCCTGTGGTCTGATGAGATCCAAATAAACGTATTTGGTTAAGATGGTGCCAATCGTTTGTGGCGGCAACCAGGTGAGGAGTACAAAGACAAGTGTATGTTCTTTGTACTCTTGTACCTACAGTCAAGCATGGTGGTGGATGTGTGATGGTCTGGGGCTGCATGAGTGCTGTCAGCACTGGGGAGCTACAGTTCATTGAACCATGAATGCAACATGTACTGTGGCATGCTGAAGCAGGGCATGATCCCCTCCCTTCGGAGATTGGGCCACAGGGCAGTATTCCAACATGATACGACCACAAACACACCTCCAAGACAACCACTGCCTTGCTAAAGAAGCTGAAGGCTAAAGGTGATGGACTGGCCAAGCATGTCTCTAGACTAAGCATCTGTAGGGCATCCTCATACGGAAGGTGGAGGAGCACAAGGTCACTAACATTCACCAGCTCTGTGATGTCGTCATGGAGGGGTGGAAGAGGACTCCAGTGGCAACCTGGGAAGCTCTGGTGAACTCCATGCCCAAGAGGGTTAAGGCAGACATTGTAGCACAGTGTAATTTCTTCAGTGTTGTCATATGTAAAGATATAATAAAATATTTACAAAAATGTGAGGGGTGTATTTTGTGAGATACTGTATATATAGTATGGTTATACAGTATTTCACCCTATATCAATTTGTTTTTCAATTAAATTATTTGTTAAAAACAGTTGCCAATATGTTGTATATCTTATGAAGTTAAAAATTCTTACTTTGTGCTGCAACCCTTTTTCATATGATATTGTTACCTATTAATATACACTATACTGTATATAGAGAGCGAAAGAGGTGACAGGGGAAAGGAAGAAACCAACTTTACCTTAAAATCAAAATAAAGTGAACCTTGCACTAAGGGCTCGTTTACACTTGTGGTGGGGCTTCATTTTTACCACCTCTCTCCTAAGTACTTAAAGTGATATTAAAGGCTTTCTTTTTTTTTTTAAATAGTGTTTTTTGCACAGAGTAGCCCCAATCCTCCTCTTTCTGGGTCCCTCGCATGCGTTCTTGGCCCCTCCCTCCTGCCAGAGCAAACAGCTTGAAATGGTGCCCCCCAGTAGGCTCATTACAGAGCCGCAGCTCTGAGTGTCAATTCACACACTGAGCTGCGGTTCCGCCCTCTCGCTCTCAGAGTGCACCGAATGTGTAAATGAGGACTTCAAGGTTGAGTATTCCATATCTCAGGAGCACCTACTCTTGAGCCAGAAGGCATGTAGTCACCTTCTCCTGGGTGGAAAGTACAGGTAAGGTAACTATCCTATCTAACTTAAATTCCCACAGATTAATGGCATGGTAAGGTGATTGGATGGTGGAGGGAGGCCCGATTAGCACACCTTGCCTTCCTTCTTTCCGACCTACCTACTGTATATAATAGTATACAGTGGGGACACCTGCTCCAAATCATTGGAAAGAGAACTCCAATTATCATATATAACTCTGGATCCCACCTTAACTTTTTATAATATATCTTCTCAAGGGTTAAAAAAAAGTTGTCACATGTCACAACTGCTTGCATTGCAAGTGGTTGCAGGTAGTGATGGCCGAACGGTTCGCCCGGCGGTCGTTTCGCGGCGAATTTCCGACATTCGCGGTCCGCACGTTCGAACGCCTTTTTCCGTCGTTCGCCGCGGCGGACTTACGTGTTTAATGTATACAAGAACTTTAACCTTTGGTGACACGTTTATCATGTGATACAGGACAGCCAATTGAGACATGACAGCACATGGACACTTGTACATTCCCCCTAACCTATAAATACACCCGATCCGGTGGCCATTTTACATTCTTTCTTCTGTTAAGATAGGGACAGGTTCCTGTGTGGAGTAGGGAGAGATAAACCACTAGCTATTTGGTACACAAAAGTTCTTTTCAGGACTGGTATAGGTGTTAGGTGTTGATAGGTTTGCTGTGCTGCTGATTCTTGCAGCAGCCTGAGTGTCTTTTGTTAGTTTAGAGAAAGGGAAAGGACGGTGTATGCTACAGGGACAGCCAGATTAGTCTTTCATCATCATCATCATCATCATCATCATTAGCTGTTACTATCAAGGTCCACAAAAGAGCTGTTCCAGTAACCACTAATCGTTCTCTTTTTTTGCCAATTTGTATAGGGACAGGAAGGAAGCAGTGTTGTCAGGCAGTGAGGGTAATTTTAAAGACTTGCTGTTATTATTAGTTCCACAAAGGTTCTTTTCAGGACTGGTATCAGTGGTACAGTAATAGGCTTGTACATGTATAATATTCTTTCTTCCAAATATAGAAAGGATATTATACTTGACTGCTGCCCTTCTGCTGCAGTCTGCTAAACATTCACAACTCACTTGTTCCACAAAAGTTCTTATAAGGACTGGTAACTTGGTATAGGGTGCTACGGTACATAGGCTTGAGTGCGGTACAGTCTGCTGTTCTGTAAGGACCGCTATCGGTCCACAATAGATAGGGTTGACGTGCACCACTGCTGACCGCTGCCCTATACTGCAGCAGTCCTTCAGCGGTATAGGGACTGACGTACAGTCTGCTAATCACTAACACACAACCTGCTTGTTCCACAAAAGTTCTTATAAGGACTGGTAACTTGGTATAGGGTGCTACGGTACATAGGCTTGAGTGCGGTACAGTCTGCTGTTCTGTAAGGACCGCTATCGGTCCACAATAGATAGGGTTGACGTGCACCACTGCTGACCGCTGCCCTATACTGCAGCAGTCCTTCAGCGGTATAGGGACTGACGTACAGTCTGCTAAACACTAATACACAACCTGCTTGGTCCACAAAAGTTCTTATAAGGACTGGTAACTTGGTATAGGGTGCTACGGTACATAGGCTTGAGTGCGGTACAGTCTGCTGTTCTGTAAGGACCGCTATCGGTCCACAATAGATAGGGTTGACGTGCACCACTGCTGACCGCTGCCCTATACTGCAGCAGTCCTTCAGCGGTATAGGGACTGACGTACAGTCTGCTAAACACTAATACACAACCTGCTTGGTCCACAAAAGTTCTTATAAGGACTGGTAACTTGGTATAGGGTGCTACGGTACATAGGCTTGAGTGCGGTACAGTCTGCTGTTCTGTAAGGACCGCTATCGGTCCACAATAGATAGGGTTGACGTGCACCACTGCTGACCGCTCACCTATACTGCAGCAGTCCTTCAGCGGTATAGGGACTGACGTACAGTCTGCTAATCACTAACACACAACCTGCTTGTTCCACAAAAGTTCTTATAAGGACTGGTAACTTGGTATAGGGTGCTACGGTACATAGGCTTGAGTGCGGTACAGTCTGCTGTTCTGTAAGGACCGCTATCGGTCCACAATAGATAGGGTTGACGTGCACCACTGCTGACCGCTGCCCTATACTGCAGCAGTCCTTCAGCGGTATAGGGACTGACGTACAGTCTGCTAATCACTAACACACAACCTGCTTGTTCCACAAAAGTTCTTATAAGGACTGGTAACTTGGTATAGGGTGCTACGGTACATAGGCTTGAGTGCGGTACAGTCTGCTGTTCTGTAAGGACCGCTATCGGTCCACAATAGATAGGGTTGACGTGCACCACTGCTGACCGCTGCCCTATACTGCAGCAGTCCTTCAGCGGTATAGGGACTGACGTACAGTCTGCTAAACACTAATACACAACCTGCTTGGTCCACAAAAGTTCTTATAAGGACTGGTAACTTGGTATAGGGTGCTACGGTACATAGGCTTGAGTGCGGTACAGTCTGCTGTTCTGTAAGGACCGCTATCGGTCCACAATAGATAGGGTTGACGTGCACCACTGCTGACCGCTGCCCTATACTGCAGCAGTCCTTCAGCGGTATAGGGACTGACGTACAGTCTGCTAAACACTAATACACAACCTGCTTGGTCCACAAAAGTTCTTATAAGGACTGGTAACTTGGTATAGGGTGCTACGGTACATAGGCTTGAGTGCGGTACAGTCTGCTGTTCTGTAAGGACCGCTATCGGTCCACAATAGATAGGGTTGACGTGCACCACTGCTGACCGCTGCCCTATACTGCAGCAGTCCTTCAGCGGTATAGGGACTGACGTACAGTCTGCTAAACACTAATACACAACCTGCTTGGTCCACAAAAGTTCTTATAAGGACTGGTAACTTGGTATAGGGTGCTACGGTACATAGGCTTGAGTGCGGTACAGTCTGCTGTTCTGTAAGGACCGCTATCGGTCCACAATAGATAGGGTTGACGTGCACCACTGCTGACCGCTCACCTATACTGCAGCAGTCCTTCAGCGGTATAGGGACTGACGTACAGTCTGCTAATCACTAACACACAACCTGCTTGTTCCACAAAAGTTCTTATAAGGACTGGTAACTTGGTATAGGGTGCTACGGTACATAGGCTTGAGTGCGGTACAGTCTGCTGTTCTGTAAGGACCGCTATCGGTCCACAATAGATAGGGTTGACGTGCACCACTGCTGACCGCTGCCCTATACTGCAGCAGTCCTTCAGCGGTATAGGGACTGACGTACAGTCTGCTAATCACTAACACACAACCTGCTTGTTCCACAAAAGTTCTTATAAGGACTGGTAACTTGGTATAGGGTGCTACGGTACATAGGCTTGAGTGCGGTACAGTCTGCTGTTCTGTAAGGACCGCTATCGGTCCACAATAGATAGGGTTGACGTGCACCACTGCTGACCGCTGCCCTATACTGCAGCAGTCCTTCAGCGGTATAGGGACTGACGTACAGTCTGCTAAACACTAATACACAACCTGCTTGGTCCACAAAAGTTCTTATAAGGACTGGTAACTTGGTATAGGGTGCTACGGTACATAGGCTTGAGTGCGGTACAGTCTGCTGTTCTGTAAGGACCGCTATCGGTCCACAATAGATAGGGTTGACGTGCACCACTGCTGACCGCTCACCTATACTGCAGCAGTCCTTCAGCGGTATAGGGACTGACGTACAGTCTGCTAATCACTAACACACAACCTGCTTGTTCCACAAAAGTTCTTATAAGGACTGGTAACTTGGTATAGGGTGCTACGGTACATAGGCTTGAGTGCGGTACAGTCTGCTGTTCTGTAAGGACCGCTATCGGTCCACAATAGATAGGGTTGACGTGCACCACTGCTGACCGCTGCCCTATACTGCAGCAGTCCTTCAGCGGTATAGGGACTGACGTACAGTCTGCTAATCACTAACACACAACCTGCTTGTTCCACAAAAGTTCTTATAAGGACTGGTAACTTGGTATAGGGTGCTACGGTACATAGGCTTGAGTGCGGTACAGTCTGCTGTTCTGTAAGGACCGCTATCGGTCCACAATAGATAGGGTTGACGTGCACCACTGCTGACCGCTGCCCTATACTGCAGCAGTCCTTCAGCGGTATAGGGACTGACGTACAGTCTGCTAAACACTAATACACAACCTGCTTGGTCCACAAAAGTTCTTATAAGGACTGGTAACTTGGTATAGGGTGCTACGGTACATAGGCTTGAGTGCGGTACAGTCTGCTGTTCTGTAAGGACCGCTATCGGTCCACAATAGATAGGGTTGACGTGCACCACTGCTGACCGCTCACCTATACTGCAGCAGTCCTTCAGCGGTATAGGGACTGACGTACAGTCTGCTAATCACTAACACACAACCTGCTTGTTCCACAAAAGTTCTTATAAGGACTGGTAACTTGGTATAGGGTGCTACGGTACATAGGCTTGAGTGCGGTACAGTCTGCTGTTCTGTAAGGACCGCTATCGGTCCACAATAGATAGGGTTGACGTGCACCACTGCTGACCGCTCACCTATACTGCAGCAGTCCTTCAGCGGTATAGGGACTGACGTACAGTCTGCTAATCACTAACACACAACCTGCTTGTTCCACAAAAGTTCTTATAAGGACTGGTAACTTGGTATAGGGTGCTACGGTACATAGGCTTGAGTGCGGTACAGTCTGCTGTTCTGTAAGGACCGCTATCGGTCCACAATAGATAGGGTTGACGTGCACCACTGCTGACCGCTGCCCTATACTGCAGCAGTCCTTCAGCGGTATAGGGACTGACGTACAGTCTGCTAAACACTAATACACAACCTGCTTGGTCCACAAAAGTTCTTATAAGGACTGGTAACTTGGTATAGGGTGCTACGGTACATAGGCTTGAGTGCGGTACAGTCTGCTGTTCTGTAAGGACCGCTATCGGTCCACAATAGATAGGGTTGACGTGCACCACTGCTGACCGCTGCCCTATACTGCAGCAGTCCTTCAGCGGTATAGGGACTGACGTACAGTCTGCTAAACACTAATACACAACCTGCTTGGTCCACAAAAGTTCTTATAAGGACTGGTAACTTGGTATAGGGTGCTACGGTACATAGGCTTGAGTGCGGTACAGTCTGCTGTTCTGTAAGGACCGCTATCGGTCCACAATAGATAGGGTTGACGTGCACCACTGCTGACCGCTCACCTATACTGCAGCAGTCCTTCAGCGGTATAGGGACTGACGTACAGTCTGCTAATCACTAACACACAACCTGCTTGTTCCACAAAAGTTCTTATAAGGACTGGTAACTTGGTATAGGGTGCTACGGTACATAGGCTTGAGTGCGGTACAGTCTGCTGTTCTGTAAGGACCGCTATCGGTCCACAATAGATAGGGTTGACGTGCACCACTGCTGACCGCTGCCCTATACTGCAGCAGTCCTTCAGCGGTATAGGGACTGACGTACAGTCTGCTAATCACTAACACACAACCTGCTTGTTCCACAAAAGTTCTTATAAGGACTGGTAACTTGGTATAGGGTGCTACGGTACATAGGCTTGAGTGCGGTACAGTCTGCTGTTCTGTAAGGACCGCTATCGGTCCACAATAGATAGGGTTGACGTGCACCACTGCTGACCGCTGCCCTATACTGCAGCAGTCCTTCAGCGGTATAGGGACTGACGTACAGTCTGCTAAACACTAATACACAACCTGCTTGGTCCACAAAAGTTCTTATAAGGACTGGTAACTTGGTATAGGGTGCTACGGTACATAGGCTTGAGTGCGGTACAGTCTGCTGTTCTGTAAGGACCGCTATCGGTCCACAATAGATAGGGTTGACGTGCACCACTGCTGACCGCTCACCTATACTGCAGCAGTCCTTCAGCGGTATAGGGACTGACGTACAGTCTGCTAATCACTAACACACAACCTGCTTGTTCCACAAAAGTTCTTATAAGGACTGGTAACTTGGTATAGGGTGCTACGGTACATAGGCTTGAGTGCGGTACAGTCTGCTGTTCTGTAAGGACCGCTATCGGTCCACAATAGATAGGGTTGACGTGCACCACTGCTGACCGCTCACCTATACTGCAGCAGTCCTTCAGCGGTATAGGGACTGACGTACAGTCTGCTAATCACTAACACACAACCTGCTTGTTCCACAAAAGTTCTTATAAGGACTGGTAACTTGGTATAGGGTGCTACGGTACATAGGCTTGAGTGCGGTACAGTCTGCTGTTCTGTAAGGACCGCTATCGGTCCACAATAGATAGGGTTGACGTGCACCACTGCTGACCGCTGCCCTATACTGCAGCAGTCCTTCAGCGGTATAGGGACTGACGTACAGTCTGCTAAACACTAATACACAACCTGCTTGGTCCACAAAAGTTCTTATAAGGACTGGTAACTTGGTATAGGGTGCTACGGTACATAGGCTTGAGTGCGGTACAGTCTGCTGTTCTGTAAGGACCGCTATCGGTCCACAATAGATAGGGTTGACGTGCACCACTGCTGACCGCTGCCCTATACTGCAGCAGTCCTTCAGCGGTATAGGGACTGACGTACAGTCTGCTAAACACTAATACACAACCTGCTTGGTCCACAAAAGTTCTTATAAGGACTGGTAACTTGGTATAGGGTGCTACGGTACATAGGCTTGAGTGCGGTACAGTCTGCTGTTCTGTAAGGACCGCTATAGGTCCACAATAGATAGGGTTGACGTGCACCACTGCTGACCGCTCACCTATACTGCAGCAGTCCTTCAGCGGTATAGGGACTAAGAGTTTTGTCACAGGGTCATTTAAAAAATGACATGCAGAGGAAGAGGCAGGCCCTTCCGCAGGGGTGGTAGGGGTAGGGCAGGAGCAACAGGCTTGAGCCAAAGTGGGAAGTTGCAGAAGGTGCGTTCAATTACTTTAAAGGATGCACCAGACTTGGTTGAGTGGCTCGCTCAGCCTTACTCTTCTGCACCCTCCTCATCCTCTCGATCTGCACCCTCTTCTTCACTCTCTGCTATGTGCACCCCCAAAGACACTACCACCAACAACACGACCACCACCACCACCACCACATACCTTCCGCTTGAGTCACTGGAATTATTTTCCGATCCATATCAAGAGGACATTTCTGATGCGCAGCCACTCTTGGTATTGGATCAGGAAGAGGAGGTAGCAACAAGCGCTACTCAGCAGTCTGACGCCAGTACCCAGATCAGCCCAAGGAGGAGGTTGGTCCCCGGTGTTGCTGCCTACTCTACTTATAGCGGTGGGGAAGGTGACGTTGATGATGACGTGTCTAGTGATGTCACGTGGGTGCCCACAAGAGAGGAAGAGGAGGGGAGTTCAGAGGGAGATATGGACCAGCAGATAGGGAGGAGAAGCAGCAATGACTTACATTGCACAGCAGGGACAAAGCAGACTGCAAATGTATCAGGAGCGAGTCATCGACCATGTACGGTCACATCTGGCGCTCCCAGGACACCGGCACATGGCTCCGCAGTGTGGGCTTTTTTTAACGTGTCCGCTGCTGACAATAGCGTTGCCATCTGCAATCTTTGCAGTCAACGCGTTAGTCGCGGTAAGCCCAATACTCACCTAGGGACGACCGCCTTAAGAAGGCACATGAGCAGCCATCACCGAGCCCAGTGGGAGCAACGGAACACACAAAGCCACACTGCAGGCTCTCACCGTCCAGCCTCGTCTTCTACTTCTCCTTCTCCTCTCTCCTCACAATTGTCCTCCACTCCACCTTCCATCACGCCAAGCTCACATTTTTCTGCAAAAAGGCAGGCTTCCGTGGGCCTAATGTTTGAGCGTAAAAAAATGATGACGCCGGATAACCCTCTTGCCCAACGGTTGGCGGCTGGCTTGTCAGAACTCATAGCCCGCCAACTACTGCCATATAAACTGGTGGACTCGGAGGCCTTTCGCAAATTTGTGGCCATTGGAACACCACAATGGAAGGTCCCAGGAAGGAAGTATTTCTCAGAGAAGGGCATCCCAGAGCTATATGGCCATGTTCAGCGGCAAGTGAATGTATCTCTGGCACACAGTGTCGGTGCCAAGATACATCTGACCACAGACACGTGGTCTAGCAAACACGGGCAGGGAAGGTATATCAGTTTTACTGCCCACTGGGTGAACCTTCTGACGGCCGTCAAGCATGTAACCCGTGGCACCCGTGTAGATTTGGTTTTACCGCCACGGATTGCATGCAGGCCTGACTCTTCTTCTCCTCCTCCTACTCCATCCTCCTCCCTCTCCTCCTCAGCTGCCTCCTCCTTTTCCGCTGCTAGCGTCTCTTCCACTGCACCGCCCAAGCTCCCCAGAACCTATTCCACATGCCAGGTGAGACGTTGCCATGCCGTGCTGCGTCTGTTGTGCCTGGAAGCAAAGAGCCACACTGGCCCGGCACTCCTTTCAGCTTTGCGTTCACAGGCAGATGAGTGGCTAACACCGCTCAATTTGACAGTTGGTAAAGTGGTGTGTGACAACGGTGCCAATCTGCTTAGCGCATTGAAACAGGGCAAAATCACGCACGTGCCGTGCATGGCACACGTCTTAAACTTGGTCGTGCAGCGATTCCTTGTCAAATACCCTGGGGTCCAGGACATCTTGCGGCAGGCAAGGAAAATCTCGGCCCATTTCAGAAGATCTTACACGGCCATGGCTCGCCTTGCTGACATTCAGCGGCGACACCATCTGCCGGTCAGACGTCTTATTTGCGATTGCCCGACGCGATGGAACTCAACCTTCTATATGCTTGATAGGCTGCTCCAGCAGAAACGTGCAGTTAACGTCTACCTGTATGAACTCTGCGAAAGAAACGGTTCTGGGGAGCTGGGTTTTTTTTCACCGCGCCAGTGGCTGCTCATGCGCGACACATGCAGACTTCTGCGGCCATTTGAGGAGATCACCAAACTGGTCAGTCGCAGCCATGGCGCCATCAGTGACATGGTACCTTATGCCTTCTTTCTGGAGCGTGCATTGCGTCGTGTCATTGATCAGGCTGTGGAGGAGCAGGAGCGGGAAGATGAGGAAGTCGCAATGCTGGATGAATTCCCAGGGGGGGCTACTCTATCTGAGACAAGTCAACAACAGGAGTCTGATGAGGAGTCAGAGGAGGATGGTGCCGGGGCGGATGAGCAGGAGCAAGAAGAGCATGCTTTAAACCTTTCTGGGATCCCTGTTGTGCGAGGATGGGGAGAGGAGAATGAAGAGGACGACATTATCCTGGATGATGAGCAGGAGCCAGGCCACCACACCGCTTCCACTTTAGTGCAAATGGGGGCCTTCATGCTCCAGTGTTTTAATAGGGACCCCCGTATAAAAAGCATGAGGGTCAAGGACCAGTACTGGGTGGCAACGTACTTAGACCCCCGGTACAAACACAAAATGGCGGAAATGTTACCGCCGTCGCAGAGGGCTGTCAGAATGCAGCACTTCCAGGCCTTGCTTCGAGAAATGCTGCATTCTGCTTTTGCGTGCGCTGGCAGAGGAGCAATTCCCACTCCCAGAGAAGGATTTGCGGGTACCAATCCAACAGCGCCTGCAAGAAGAGGCCGGTTTGAAGATGTGTTGGTGACTTCGGATATGAGGTCATTCTTTCAGCCGACCCATCGACAGGTGTCATCCGGATCCAGCATCAGGGAACGCCTAGACCGTCAGGTGTCCGACTACATTGGGTTAACGGCCGATGTGGACGCTCTGAGGAGTGATGAACCCCTAGACTACTGGGTGGGCAGGCTTGACCTCTGGCCAGAGCTTGCCCAATTTGCAATCGAACTGTTGGCTTGCCCCTCATCCAGTGTCCTGTCCGAAAGGACGTTCAGCGCAGCAGGGGGGATTGTGACCGATAAGCGTACTCGCCTAGCTCACCACAGTGTTAACTACCTCACATTTCTAAAAATGAATGAGGCATGGATCTCGGAGGAATTCAACACATGTGATCAGTAGACCATGTATATGTCTATAAACAATTTTTGGAATCAAGCACACAGACCTTCTTAATTCATTTGGCTCACTTCCCTGACCCAAAAAAGCACACCGTACTATATGCCCCTACCCTCCTCTTTGAAGAGGTTGAGCGGTGTCATATTTCTACTGGGGCTGCTTATTATGAGGGGTTCCCACCATCCCTGTGCTGTGCTGACTTCCTCCTGGGTGTTCTTATTATGAGGGGCTCCCACCATCCCTGTGCTGTGCTGACTTCCTCCTGGGGGTTCTTATTATGAGGGGATCACACCATCCCTGTGCTGTGCTGACTTCCTCCTGGGGCTGCTTACGGTGCTGCTGTCAGCGCTGTATGTCACGGAGCTGCTGTCAGCGCTGTATGTCACGGAGCTGCTGTCAGCGCTGTATGTCACGGAGCTGCTGTCAGCGCTGTATGTCACGGAGCTGCTGTCAGCGCTGTATGTCACGGAGCTGCTGTCAGCGCTGTATGTCACGGAGCTGCTGTCAGCGCTGTATGTCACGGAGCTGCTGTCAGCGCTGTATGTCACGGAGCTGCTGTCAGCGCTGTATGTCACGGTGCTGCTGTCAGCGCTGTATGTCACGGAGCTGCTGTCAGCGCTGTATGTCACGGAGCTGCTGTCAGTGCTGTATGTCACGGAGCTGCTGTCAGCGCTGTATGTCACGGAGCTGCTGTCAGCGCTGTATGTCACGGAGCTGCTGTCAGCGCTGTATGTCACGGTGCTGCTGTCAGCGCTGTATGTCACGGAGCTGCTGTCAGCGCTGTATGTCACGGAGCTGCTGTCAGCGCTGTATGTCACGGAGCTGCTGTCAGCGCTGTATGTCACGGAGCTGCTGTCAGCGCTGTATGTCACGGAGCTGCTGTCAGCGCTGTATGTCACGGTGCTGATGTCAGTGCTCTGTATTACGGTGCTGCTGTCAGTGCTCTGTATCTCCTGCACCCTCTTGTTTGCCTACCCTGGTCCCTGACCTTCCCTCTCCTCCATTGCCTTCATTAGCTCCATAGTCCTGAATTGTCAGAACAATTTCCCAAATAAAAAAAAAATGCTTGTAGTTATCGATCCCAAATTCACCTCATACATGTATTATGCTATTGTCCAGGTGGTGGGACTACGTGCTACCCCCTAATAATTACCCCGTGGCCGCAAATTCGACCTAAAGGTTTGCGAAATTCGCCTCCCATTGAAGTCAATGGAGCCCGCGGCGAACGGTCGTTTTCGCGAACGTTTGTGTCCGTTCGCGTTTCGCGTTCGCGAAACGTCCCGTCGGAAGTTCGTCCATCACTAGTTGCAGGGCCCTTGCAGAGCGGCCATATTAACTTGAATGGACTATGTTTGGAAGCACTACACCCACCGAAAGCAACAGAGGGCATAATGCCTGCTGCAACAGCATATGTAATCCCTTGGCTGAAGCTAGGAGTAACATTTGGGGGGTGGGGCAGTAAGCACATGGCTCAACCATAGGGTTTTACCACTCCTCAATCACTAGTACGAATGAGTCCTTAGCCCTTGTACACACGGTTGGACATTCCGACAACAAAATCTGTTGGATTTTTTCCGACGGATTTTGTCCGAAACTGGTGTTGCATACACACGGTCGGACAAAGTTTTCAGAAAATCCGATGAATCGTAACGTGATGACGTTATTTAGTTACGACGGGACTACGTTCAGGCTAGTAGCCAATAGCTTTGGTCTAGGAATTTGATCTGAGCATGCGTGGCACTTTGTCGGAATTCTCTACAAACGAAAGAAAGTCTGAACGGATCATGTTGTCGGAAAATTTTTATATCCAGCTCTCAAACTTTGTTGGTTGGACACTCCGACGGGAAAAAGGCAGATGAAGCCCACACACGGTCAGATTATCCGACAACACGGTCCGATCGGACATTTTCCATCGGAATGTCCGACCATGTGTACAAGGGCTTATGCCACATACACACGGGCGAACTGTATGGCGTACTTAGTCCGTCGAAACACATTTCAGCGGACAGTCCGCTCATGTGTGGGCTTCAGCGGACTTTTTCAGCGTGCAGTCCGGCGTACTAAGAATTTCGAAATTCTGTCCGTCATACTATGGTTTCAGCGGACAATCCGCTCATCAGTATGCTAGTTCGACGGACTAAGAATGGCGCATGCCCAGAAAGGATTTACACGGCGGAAGGGTGCTTTGCTGTGTATTGGACTTCCTATTTCTAGTCCCGTCGTACGTGCTGTACACGTCATCGCGCAAGCTTTCGTCGGACTGTTTGGGTATCCGTGTGTGGTCAAGTCCGTTCAGTGGAAAGTATGACGGACTGTCCGTCGGATTGTATGACGGACTAAGTACGCCATACAGTCCGCTCGTGTGTACGCGGCATTAGACAGATGTTGTCTGAACATGTGTTTTCACTGCAAGATTTCCCTTCTGATTCTGACCCAGTGACAACTCAAAATTTGATTTTTAGTCCCCCGGAAATAAAACCCTGACAGGGTTCTAACCCTTCCCGACTCTATACAAAACAAAAAAAATTACCTTTAGATATACTTTAGCACCAGTGAACCTCTACTCTAGGTGTCCAAAGTGTAAAATTGCTGCCCAAGCGCATAGCAAGTTGCTATGGGTCTTTTAACTCAAGTTGGGCATAAGTCCCACTTAAACATGATGCTAATCCTACACTGCTTCAATTAAGGTTCCACTTTAAATGTAAAATGCAGAACAACATGTGATTTTTTTAACATATGTTAAAAATCACCTAAGGAAACAAACTGCATTAACTTGCTACTGGAAAAGCAAAAAAAGTTTTCAGATTTTATGATGCATCAGAAATAAAAAAAATAAGGTGCAATTCAATTAATAAACAATGTTGCTTGAGCTCATCACTGACATCTGCCTCCTGTTGGGTTAGGGATTACAAGTCATGACATCATGGTGGAGATTCGCGCTTACTTTCCCTCGATTGGCTACAAGTATGCTGTTAAGAATTACGCTGAGAGTCAGAAAAACAAAATTACAAAACTAATTATGCTTTTCTAATTCCTGCTGGAAGAAACACAGAACAGATTGTCTTTGTTTTTAATTAGGGTTCCGGCTGTTTGTTGATATTATAAATCGCATCAATTAAGTGTTTGTATCCAGAGACTGGAGTTTTTTTCTGGTGTGAGCCGCGGTTTGTTCAGGATTTAGAAAAAGGGGGAAAAAAATAGCTCCGATTCCAAAAATAAAACAAAAAATATAATTTTTTTTTTGAAGAGGAGAGAGGAATGGACAGTAAGATTTATAGAGAAAAGATTGGTTTTCGTATGTTTCCTTTATTCATGTATAATTTACACAAGTCGAAAAATACATTTTATGACATTTAAATGTCTGTTCAGTTAGATAAATATGAAACCTTACATGCAGCTGGATGTCTGATTACACATTTAGTTTAATTAGTCAGCTGGATAAATCAGAGGAGGGACATCTTACTCTAGTGCAAAGCTAGTGCTGGGCTTTCTTATTAGATATCTCAGAGAGCATTGCAAACATTTAACCACTTCAATACAGGGCACTTTCGCCCCCTTCCTTCCCAGCCCAATTTTCAGCTTTCAGCGCTCTAGCGCTTTCAGTGACAATTGCGCGGTCATGCTACACTGTACCCAAATGAAATTTTTATCATTTTGTTCGCACAAATAGAGCTTTATTTTGGTGGTATTTATTCACGACTCCGTTTTTTATTTTTTGTGATATAAGCGCAAAAAAGCGGAAATTTGGAAAAAAAAAACAATATTTTCTTTTTTCTACTTCAATAAAAATCCAATAAAATCAAATTTTGTCATAAATTTAAGCCAAAATGTATTCTGCTACATGTTTTTGGTAAAAAAAAATCCGTTAAGTGTATAATAATTGGTTTGTGTGATCACGGACATATGTACGCAAATGATCATGTACATATGTGTGCAGGTGATCACGTACATATGTGTGCAGATAATCATTGGGACATGTGATTTTAGTGGGACATATGTGGGGGACATGTTTTTATTATTAGGGACATGTGTTTTTATTATTTGGGGACATGTATGTTTTGGGGACATGTGTGGGGACATTGTGTTTATACTGTGTGATGTGTTTACTGTGTGGTGTGTTTACTGTGTACACTAGACTGGTGATCAGTGAGTAAAAAGCTGCAAAAAGCAGCTCATACTCACTGATAGTGATGGACGAACTTCCGACGGGACGTTTCGCGAACGCGAAACGCGAACGGACACAAACGTTCGCGAAAACGACCGTTCGCCGCGGGCTCCATTGACTTCAATGGGAGGCGAATTTCGCAAACCTTTAGGTCGAATTTGCGGCCACGGGGTAATTATTAGGGGGTAGCACGTAGTCCCACCACCTGGACAATAGCATAATACATGTATGAGGTGAATTTGGGATCGATAACTACAAGCATTTTTTTTTTATTTGGGAAATTGTTCTGACAATTCAGGACTATGGAGCTAATGAAGGCAATGGAGGAGAGGGAAGGTCAGGGACCAGGGTAGGCAAACAAGAGGGTGCAGGAGATACAGAGCACTGACAGCAGCACCGTAATACAGAGCACTGACATCAGCACCGTGACATACAGCGCTGACAGCAGCTCCGTGACATACAGCGCTGACAGCAGCTCCGTGACATACAGCGCTGACAGCAGCTCCGTGACATACAGCGCTGACAGCAGCTCCGTGACATACAGCGCTGACAGCAGCTCCGTGACATACAGCGCTGACAGCAGCACCGTGACATACAGCGCTGACAGCAGCTCCGTGACATACAGCGCTGACAGCAGCTCCGTGACATACAGCGCTGACAGCAGCTCCGTGACATACAGCGCTGACAGCAGCTCCGTGACATACAGCGCTGACAGCAGCTCCGTGACATACAGCGCTGACAGCAGCACCGTGACATACAGCGCTGACAGCAGCTCCGTGACATACAGCGCTGACAGCAGCTCCGTGACATACAGCGCTGACAGCAGCTCCGTGACATACAGCGCTGACAGCAGCTCCGTGACATACAGCGCTGACAGCAGCTCCGTGACATACAGCGCTGACAGCAGCTCCGTGACATACAGCGCTGACAGCAGCTCCGTGACATACAGCGCTGACAGCAGCTCCGTGACATACAGCGCTGACAGCAGCACCGTAAGCAGCCCCAGGAGGAAGTCAGCACAGCACAGGGATGGTGTGATCCCCTCATAATAAGAACCCCCAGGAGGAAGTCAGCACAGCACAGGGATGGTGGGAGCCCCTCATAATAAGAACACCCAGGAGGAAGTCAGCACAGCACAGGGATGGTGGGAACCCCTCATAATAAGCAGCCCCAGTAGAAATATGACACCGCTCAACCTCTTCAAAGAGGAGGGTAGGGGCATATAGTACGGTGTGCTTTTTTGGGTCAGGGAAGTGAGCCAAATGAATTAAGAAGGTCTGTGTGCTTGATTCCAAAAATTGTTTATAGACATATACATGGTCTACTGATCACATGTGTTGAATTCCTCCGAGATCCATGCCTCATTCATTTTTAGAAATGTGAGGTAGTTAACACTGTGGTGAGCTAGGCGAGTACGCTTATCGGTCACAATCCCCCCTGCTGCGCTGAACGTCCTTTCGGACAGGACACTGGATGAGGGGCAAGCCAACAGTTCGATTGCAAATTGGGCAAGCTCTGGCCAGAGGTCAAGCCTGCCCACCCAGTAGTCTAGGGGTTCATCACTCCTCAGAGCGTCCACATCGGCCGTTAACCCAATGTAGTCGGACACCTGACGGTCTAGGCGTTCCCTGATGCTGGATCCGGATGACACCTGTCGATGGGTCGGCTGAAAGAATGACCTCATATCCGAAGTCACCAACACATCTTCAAACCGGCCTCTTCTTGCAGGCGCTGTTGGATTGGTACCCGCAAATCCTTCTCTGGGAGTGGGAATTGCTCCTCTGCCAGCGCACGCAAAAGCAGAATGCAGCATTTCTCGAAGCAAGGCCTGGAAGTGCTGCATTCTGACAGCCCTCTGCGACGGCGGTAACATTTCCGCCATTTTGTGTTTGTACCGGGGGTCTAAGTACGTTGCCACCCAGTACTGGTCCTTGACCCTCATGCTTTTTATACGGGGGTCCCTATTAAAACACTGGAGCATGAAGGCCCCCATTTGCACTAAAGTGGAAGCGGTGTGGTGGCCTGGCTCCTGCTCATCATCCAGGATAATGTCGTCCTCTTCATTCTCCTCTCCCCATCCTCGCACAACAGGGATCCCAGAAAGGTTTAAAGCATGCTCTTCTTGCTCCTGCTCATCCGCCCCGGCACCATCCTCCTCTGACTCCTCATCAGACTCCTGTTGTTGACTTGTCTCAGATAGAGTAGCCCCCCCTGGGAATTCATCCAGCATTGCGACTTCCTCATCTTCCCGCTCCTGCTCCTCCACAGCCTGATCAATGACACGACGCAATGCACGCTCCAGAAAGAAGGCATAAGGTACCATGTCACTGATGGCGCCATGGCTGCGACTGACCAGTTTGGTGATCTCCTCAAATGGCCGCAGAAGTCTGCATGTGTCGCGCATGAGCAGCCACTGGCGCGGTGAAAAAAAACCCAGCTCCCCAGAACCGTTTCTTTCGCAGAGTTCATACAGGTAGACGTTAACTGCACGTTTCTGCTGGAGCAGCCTATCAAGCATATAGAAGGTTGAGTTCCATCGCGTCGGGCAATCGCAAATAAGACGTCTGACCGGCAGATGGTGTCGCCGCTGAATGTCAGCAAGGCGAGCCATGGCCGTGTAAGATCTTCTGAAATGGGCCGAGATTTTCCTTGCCTGCCGCAAGATGTCCTGGACCCCAGGGTATTTGACAAGGAATCGCTGCACGACCAAGTTTAAGACGTGTGCCATGCACGGCACGTGCGTGATTTTGCCCTGTTTCAATGCGCTAAGCAGATTGGCACCGTTGTCACACACCACTTTACCAACTGTCAAATTGAGCGGTGTTAGCCACTCATCTGCCTGTGAACGCAAAGCTGAAAGGAGTGCCGGGCCAGTGTGGCTCTTTGCTTCCAGGCACAACAGACGCAGCACGGCATGGCAACGTCTCACCTGGCATGTGGAATAGGTTCTGGGGAGCTTGGGCGGTGCAGTGGAAGAGACGCTAGCAGCGGAAAAGGAGGAGGCAGCTGAGGAGGAGAGGGAGGAGGATGGAGTAGGAGGAGGAGAAGAAGAGTCAGGCCTGCATGCAATCCGTGGCGGTAAAACCAAATCTACACGGGTGCCACGGGTTACATGCTTGACGGCCGTCAGAAGGTTCACCCAGTGGGCAGTAAAACTGATATACCTTCCCTGCCCGTGTTTGCTAGACCACGTGTCTGTGGTCAGATGTATCTTGGCACCGACACTGTGTGCCAGAGATACATTCACTTGCCGCTGAACATGGCCATATAGCTCTGGGATGCCCTTCTCTGAGAAATACTTCCTTCCTGGGACCTTCCATTGTGGTGTTCCAATGGCCACAAATTTGCGAAAGGCCTCCGAGTCCACCAGTTTATATGGCAGTAGTTGGCGGGCTATGAGTTCTGACAAGCCAGCCGCCAACCGTTGGGCAAGAGGGTTATCCGGCGTCATCATTTTTTTACGCTCAAACATTAGGCCCACGGAAGCCTGCCTTTTTGCAGAAAAATGTGAGCTTGGCGTGATGGAAGGTGGAGTGGAGGACAATTGTGAGGAGAGAGGAGAAGGAGAAGTAGAAGACGAGGCTGGACGGTGAGAGCCTGCAGTGTGGCTTTGTGTGTTCCGTTGCTCCCACTGGGCTCGGTGATGGCTGCTCATGTGCCTTCTTAAGGCGGTCGTCCCTAGGTGAGTATTGGGCTTACCGCGACTAACGCGTTGACTGCAAAGATTGCAGATGGCAACGCTATTGTCAGCAGCGGACACGTTAAAAAAAGCCCACACTGCGGAGCCATGTGCCGGTGTCCTGGGAGCGCCAGATGTGACCGTACATGGTCGATGACTCGCTCCTGATACATTTGCAGTCTGCTTTGTCCCTGCTGTGCAATGTAAGTCATTGCTGCTTCTCCTCCCTATCTGCTGGTCCATATCTCCCTCTGAACTCCCCTCCTCTTCCTCTCTTGTGGGCACCCACGTGACATCACTAGACACGTCATCATCAACGTCACCTTCCCCACCGCTATAAGTAGAGTAGGCAGCAACACCGGGGACCAACCTCCTCCTTGGGCTGATCTGGGTACTGGCGTCAGACTGCTGAGTAGCGCTTGTTGCTACCTCCTCTTCCTGATCCAATACCAAGAGTGGCTGCGCATCAGAAATGTCCTCTTGATATGGATCGGAAAATAATTCCAGTGACTCAAGCGGAAGGTATGTGGTGGTGGTGGTGGTGGTCGTGTTGTTGGTGGTAGTGTCTTTGGGGGTGCACATAGCAGAGAGTGAAGAAGAGGGTGCAGATCGAGAGGATGAGGAGGGTGCAGAAGAGTAAGGCTGAGCGAGCCACTCAACCAAGTCTGGTGCATCCTTTAAAGTAATTGAACGCACCTTCTGCAACTTCCCACTTTGGCTCAAGCCTGTTGCTCCTGCCCTACCCCTACCACCCCTGCGGAAGGGCCTGCCTCTTCCTCTGCATGTCATTTTTTAAATGACCCTGTGACAAAACTCTTAGTCCCTATACCGCTGAAGGACTGCTGCAGTATAGGTGAGCGGTCAGCAGTGGTGCACGTCAACCCTATCTATTGTGGACCTATAGCGGTCCTTACAGAACAGCAGACTGTACCGCACTCAAGCCTATGTACCGTAGCACCCTATACCAAGTTACCAGTCCTTATAAGAACTTTTGTGGACCAAGCAGGTTGTGTATTAGTGTTTAGCAGACTGTACGTCAGTCCCTATACCGCTGAAGGACTGCTGCAGTATAGGGCAGCGGTCAGCAGTGGTGCACGTCAACCCTATCTATTGTGGACCGATAGCGGTCCTTACAGAACAGCAGACTGTACCGCACTCAAGCCTATGTACCGTAGCACCCTATACCAAGTTACCAGTCCTTATAAGAACTTTTGTGGACCAAGCAGGTTGTGTATTAGTGTTTAGCAGACTGTACGTCAGTCCCTATACCGCTGAAGGACTGCTGCAGTATAGGGCAGCGGTCAGCAGTGGTGCACGTCAACCCTATCTATTGTGGACCGATAGCGGTCCTTACAGAACAGCAGACTGTACCGCACTCAAGCCTATGTACCGTAGCACCCTATACCAAGTTACCAGTCCTTATAAGAACTTTTGTGGAACAAGCAGGTTGTGTGTTAGTGATTAGCAGACTGTACGTCAGTCCCTATACCGCTGAAGGACTGCTGCAGTATAGGTGAGCGGTCAGCAGTGGTGCACGTCAACCCTATCTATTGTGGACCGATAGCGGTCCTTACAGAACAGCAGACTGTACCGCACTCAAGCCTATGTACCGTAGCACCCTATACCAAGTTACCAGTCCTTATAAGAACTTTTGTGGAACAAGCAGGTTGTGTGTTAGTGATTAGCAGACTGTACGTCAGTCCCTATACCGCTGAAGGACTGCTGCAGTATAGGTGAGCGGTCAGCAGTGGTGCACGTCAACCCTATCTATTGTGGACCGATAGCGGTCCTTACAGAACAGCAGACTGTACCGCACTCAAGCCTATGTACCGTAGCACCCTATACCAAGTTACCAGTCCTTATAAGAACTTTTGTGGACCAAGCAGGTTGTGTATTAGTGTTTAGCAGACTGTACGTCAGTCCCTATACCGCTGAAGGACTGCTGCAGTATAGGGCAGCGGTCAGCAGTGGTGCACGTCAACCCTATCTATTGTGGACCGATAGCGGTCCTTACAGAACAGCAGACTGTACCGCACTCAAGCCTATGTACCGTAGCACCCTATACCAAGTTACCAGTCCTTATAAGAACTTTTGTGGAACAAGCAGGTTGTGTGTTAGTGATTAGCAGACTGTACGTCAGTCCCTATACCGCTGAAGGACTGCTGCAGTATAGGGCAGCGGTCAGCAGTGGTGCACGTCAACCCTATCTATTGTGGACCGATAGCGGTCCTTACAGAACAGCAGACTGTACCGCACTCAAGCCTATGTACCGTAGCACCCTATACCAAGTTACCAGTCCTTATAAGAACTTTTGTGGAACAAGCAGGTTGTGTGTTAGTGATTAGCAGACTGTACGTCAGTCCCTATACCGCTGAAGGACTGCTGCAGTATAGGTGAGCGGTCAGCAGTGGTGCACGTCAACCCTATCTATTGTGGACCGATAGCGGTCCTTACAGAACAGCAGACTGTACCGCACTCAAGCCTATGTACCGTAGCACCCTATACCAAGTTACCAGTCCTTATAAGAACTTTTGTGGACCAAGCAGGTTGTGTATTAGTGTTTAGCAGACTGTACGTCAGTCCCTATACCGCTGAAGGACTGCTGCAGTATAGGGCAGCGGTCAGCAGTGGTGCACGTCAACCCTATCTATTGTGGACCGATAGCGGTCCTTACAGAACAGCAGACTGTACCGCACTCAAGCCTATGTACCGTAGCACCCTATACCAAGTTACCAGTCCTTATAAGAACTTTTGTGGACCAAGCAGGTTGTGTATTAGTGTTTAGCAGACTGTACGTCAGTCCCTATACCGCTGAAGGACTGCTGCAGTATAGGGCAGCGGTCAGCAGTGGTGCACGTCAACCCTATCTATTGTGGACCGATAGCGGTCCTTACAGAACAGCAGACTGTACCGCACTCAAGCCTATGTACCGTAGCACCCTATACCAAGTTACCAGTCCTTATAAGAACTTTTGTGGAACAAGCAGGTTGTGTGTTAGTGATTAGCAGACTGTACGTCAGTCCCTATACCGCTGAAGGACTGCTGCAGTATAGGTGAGCGGTCAGCAGTGGTGCACGTCAACCCTATCTATTGTGGACCGATAGCGGTCCTTACAGAACAGCAGACTGTACCGCACTCAAGCCTATGTACCGTAGCACCCTATACCAAGTTACCAGTCCTTATAAGAACTTTTGTGGAACAAGCAGGTTGTGTGTTAGTGATTAGCAGACTGTACGTCAGTCCCTATACCGCTGAAGGACTGCTGCAGTATAGGTGAGCGGTCAGCAGTGGTGCACGTCAACCCTATCTATTGTGGACCGATAGCGGTCCTTACAGAACAGCAGACTGTACCGCACTCAAGCCTATGTACCGTAGCACCCTATACCAAGTTACCAGTCCTTATAAGAACTTTTGTGGACCAAGCAGGTTGTGTATTAGTGTTTAGCAGACTGTACGTCAGTCCCTATACCGCTGAAGGACTGCTGCAGTATAGGGCAGCGGTCAGCAGTGGTGCACGTCAACCCTATCTATTGTGGACCGATAGCGGTCCTTACAGAACAGCAGACTGTACCGCACTCAAGCCTATGTACCGTAGCACCCTATACCAAGTTACCAGTCCTTATAAGAACTTTTGTGGAACAAGCAGGTTGTGTGTTAGTGATTAGCAGACTGTACGTCAGTCCCTATACCGCTGAAGGACTGCTGCAGTATAGGGCAGCGGTCAGCAGTGGTGCACGTCAACCCTATCTATTGTGGACCGATAGCGGTCCTTACAGAACAGCAGACTGTACCGCACTCAAGCCTATGTACCGTAGCACCCTATACCAAGTTACCAGTCCTTATAAGAACTTTTGTGGAACAAGCAGGTTGTGTGTTAGTGATTAGCAGACTGTACGTCAGTCCCTATACCGCTGAAGGACTGCTGCAGTATAGGTGAGCGGTCAGCAGTGGTGCACGTCAACCCTATCTATTGTGGACCGATAGCGGTCCTTACAGAACAGCAGACTGTACCGCACTCAAGCCTATGTACCGTAGCACCCTATACCAAGTTACCAGTCCTTATAAGAACTTTTGTGGACCAAGCAGGTTGTGTATTAGTGTTTAGCAGACTGTACGTCAGTCCCTATACCGCTGAAGGACTGCTGCAGTATAGGGCAGCGGTCAGCAGTGGTGCACGTCAACCCTATCTATTGTGGACCGATAGCGGTCCTTACAGAACAGCAGACTGTACCGCACTCAAGCCTATGTACCGTAGCACCCTATACCAAGTTACCAGTCCTTATAAGAACTTTTGTGGAACAAGCAGGTTGTGTGTTAGTGATTAGCAGACTGTACGTCAGTCCCTATACCGCTGAAGGACTGCTGCAGTATAGGGCAGCGGTCAGCAGTGGTGCACGTCAACCCTATCTATTGTGGACCGATAGCGGTCCTTACAGAACAGCAGACTGTACCGCACTCAAGCCTATGTACCGTAGCACCCTATACCAAGTTACCAGTCCTTATAAGAACTTTTGTGGAACAAGCAGGTTGTGTGTTAGTGATTAGCAGACTGTACGTCAGTCCCTATACCGCTGAAGGACTGCTGCAGTATAGGTGAGCGGTCAGCAGTGGTGCACGTCAACCCTATCTATTGTGGACCGATAGCGGTCCTTACAGAACAGCAGACTGTACCGCACTCAAGCCTATGTACCGTAGCACCCTATACCAAGTTACCAGTCCTTATAAGAACTTTTGTGGACCAAGCAGGTTGTGTATTAGTGTTTAGCAGACTGTACGTCAGTCCCTATACCGCTGAAGGACTGCTGCAGTATAGGGCAGCGGTCAGCAGTGGTGCACGTCAACCCTATCTATTGTGGACCGATAGCGGTCCTTACAGAACAGCAGACTGTACCGCACTCAAGCCTATGTACCGTAGCACCCTATACCAAGTTACCAGTCCTTATAAGAACTTTTGTGGACCAAGCAGGTTGTGTATTAGTGTTTAGCAGACTGTACGTCAGTCCCTATACCGCTGAAGGACTGCTGCAGTATAGGGCAGCGGTCAGCAGTGGTGCACGTCAACCCTATCTATTGTGGACCGATAGCGGTCCTTACAGAACAGCAGACTGTACCGCACTCAAGCCTATGTACCGTAGCACCCTATACCAAGTTACCAGTCCTTATAAGAACTTTTGTGGACCAAGCAGGTTGTGTATTAGTGTTTAGCAGACTGTACGTCAGTCCCTATACCGCTGAAGGACTGCTGCAGTATAGGGCAGCGGTCAGCAGTGGTGCACGTCAACCCTATCTATTGTGGACCGATAGCGGTCCTTACAGAACAGCAGACTGTACCGCACTCAAGCCTATGTACCGTAGCACCCTATACCAAGTTACCAGTCCTTATAAGAACTTTTGTGGAACAAGCAGGTTGTGTGTTAGTGATTAGCAGACTGTACGTCAGTCCCTATACCGCTGAAGGACTGCTGCAGTATAGGGCAGCGGTCAGCAGTGGTGCACGTCAACCCTATCTATTGTGGACCGATAGCGGTCCTTACAGAACAGCAGACTGTACCGCACTCAAGCCTATGTACCGTAGCACCCTATACCAAGTTACCAGTCCTTATAAGAACTTTTGTGGAACAAGCAGGTTGTGTGTTAGTGATTAGCAGACTGTACGTCAGTCCCTATACCGCTGAAGGACTGCTGCAGTATAGGTGAGCGGTCAGCAGTGGTGCACGTCAACCCTATCTATTGTGGACCGATAGCGGTCCTTACAGAACAGCAGACTGTACCGCACTCAAGCCTATGTACCGTAGCACCCTATACCAAGTTACCAGTCCTTATAAGAACTTTTGTGGACCAAGCAGGTTGTGTATTAGTGTTTAGCAGACTGTACGTCAGTCCCTATACCGCTGAAGGACTGCTGCAGTATAGGGCAGCGGTCAGCAGTGGTGCACGTCAACCCTATCTATTGTGGACCGATAGCGGTCCTTACAGAACAGCAGACTGTACCGCACTCAAGCCTATGTACCGTAGCACCCTATACCAAGTTACCAGTCCTTATAAGAACTTTTGTGGACCAAGCAGGTTGTGTATTAGTGTTTAGCAGACTGTACGTCAGTCCCTATACCGCTGAAGGACTGCTGCAGTATAGGGCAGCGGTCAGCAGTGGTGCACGTCAACCCTATCTATTGTGGACCGATAGCGGTCCTTACAGAACAGCAGACTGTACCGCACTCAAGCCTATGTACCGTAGCACCCTATACCAAGTTACCAGTCCTTATAAGAACTTTTGTGGAACAAGCAGGTTGTGTGTTAGTGATTAGCAGACTGTACGTCAGTCCCTATACCGCTGAAGGACTGCTGCAGTATAGGGCAGCGGTCAGCAGTGGTGCACGTCAACCCTATCTATTGTGGACCGATAGCGGTCCTTACAGAACAGCAGACTGTACCGCACTCAAGCCTATGTACCGTAGCACCCTATACCAAGTTACCAGTCCTTATAAGAACTTTTGTGGAACAAGTGAGTTGTGAATGTTTAGCAGACTGCAGCAGAAGGGCAGCAGTCAAGTATAATATCCTTTCTATATTTGGAAGAAAGAATATTATACATGTACAAGCCTATTACTGTACCACTGATACCAGTCCTGAAAAGAACCTTTGTGGAACTAATAATAACAGCAAGTCTTTAAAATTACCCTCACTGCCTGACAACACTGCTTCCTTCCTGTCCCTATACAAATTGGCAAAAAAAGAGAACGATTAGTGGTTACTGGAACAGCTCTTTTGTGGACCTTGATAGTAACAGCTAATGATGATGATGATGATGATGATGATGAAAGACTAATCTGGCTGTCCCTGTAGCATACACCGTCCTTTCCCTTTCTCTAAACTAACAAAAGACACTCAGGCTGCTGCAAGAATCAGCAGCACAGCAAACCTATCAACACCTAACACCTATACCAGTCCTGAAAAGAACTTTTGTGTACCAAATAGCTAGTGGTTTATCTCTCCCTACTCCACACAGGAACCTGTCCCTATCTTAACAGAAGAAAGAATGTAAAATGGCCACCGGATCGGGTGTATTTATAGGTTAGGGGGAATGTACAAGTGTCCATGTGCTGTCATGTCTCAATTGGCTGTCCTGTATCACATGATAAACGTGTCACCAAAGGTTAAAGTTCTTGTATACATTAAACACGTAAGTCCGCCGCGGCGAACGACGGAAAAAGGCGTTCGAACGTGCGGACCGCGAATGTCGGAAATTCGCCGCGAAACGACCGCCGGGCGAACCGTTCGGCCATCACTACTCACTGATCAGCAGCCGGCTGCAGCGATCTGCTCTCCTCTCCACAGCGATGACTTCTGTGTGAGGAGAGGAGGAGCCGATTGCCTAGCAACCGGCTGTTTGTTTACATCACATGACGGCCGTGATTGGACACGGCCGTCATGTGATCAGGAGGGCCAATCACAGAGCCCTCCTGCCGATCTGAGATGCGCCGTGTCCGGGTGACACGGGCGCATCGGGATCGCGCCGCTGCGCGGGCGCGCGCACGCGCGATCCCGCTACTCCTGAATGACGTTCCTGAACGTCATATCAGGAGTAGGCGGCTCCCACCCGGCCGTATATGTGCATTGGCCGGATGGGAAGTGGTTAAACATTACATACTTCAATACATTCTATGATTTTTTAAATGTTTCCCTTTGGGTATATATGAAAATATGAAATAGTATGTGTAGCCTGTCAGGATGTCAGATTACACATTTAGTTGAATTAACCAGCTAGATGACTCAGAGAAGGGACATCCTTCTCGAATGCAGAGCTAGTGCTGGGCTTTCCTATTAGATATCTCAGAATGCACTGAATATGCTGAAACATTACATGCTTATTTGTAAGGTAAGGACTTTTAAACAATAATACATTAGTACAAACAACATTAACTTAACAAAAAAAAGTAATAATAATGCTGTAAAACCACAGAAATATTGCAATACAATAAAAATATTGCAGCGCACGCCAAAAATACATCTTATGACATTAAATGTCTGTTCAGTTAGATAAATATGAAGTATTATGTACAGCAGGGTGTCAGATTACACATTTAGTTGAATTAAAGGGGTTCTGCACTCATAATACAACATTTGCCCATTCTGTTGCCTCTAGTTAATATATCTCATAATGCCACCTGTTTTTTTTTTTTGATTCACCTACCTTTTGTAATCTTCAGTAGTTTATTTTAAACCCCTGCGGCGATGGGCGGTCTCTTGCGGGGATCAGCGTAATTTCCTGTTGAAGCCCGCACTGTCTCCTGGGATCTCGTTCGTGTAATCCCAGGAGACATTGCGGCTAATGCACCCGACATCTCGCGAGATTTCGGGTGCTACAGCCGACATCTCGCGAGATTTCGGGTGCTACAGCCGACATCTCGCGTGATTTCGGTAATTACAGCCGAGATCTCGCGAGATCTCGGCTGTAATTACCAAAATCACGCGAGATGTCGGCTGTAGCACCCGAAATCTCGCGAGATGTCGGGTGCATTAGCCGCAATGTCTCCTGGGATTACACGAACGAGATCCCAGGAGACAGTGCGGGCTTCAACAGGAAATTACGCTGATCCCCGCAAGAGACCGCCCATCGCCGCAGGGGTTTAAAATAAACTACTGAAGATTACAAAAGGTAGGTGAATCAAAAAAAAAAAACAGGTGGCATTATGAGATATATTAACTAGAGGCAACAGAATGGGCAAATGTTGTATTATGAGTGCAGAACCCCTTTAACCAGCTAGATGACTCAGAGAAGGGACATCCTTCTCGAATGCAGAGCTAGTGCTGGGCTTTCCTATTAGATATCTCAGAATGCACTGAATATGCTGAAACATTACATGCTTATTTGTAAGGTAAGGACTTTTAAACAATAATACATTAGTACAAACAACATTAACTTAACAAAAAAAATAATAATAATGCTGTAAAACCACAGAAATATTGCAATACATTAAAAATATTGCAGCGCACACCAAAAATACATCTTATGACACTTAAATGTCTGTTCAGTTAGATAAATATGAAGTATTATGTGCAGTAGGATGTCTGATTACATATTTAGTTGAATTAGTCAGCTGGATATATCAGAGGAGGGACATCTTATCCGGCTTACACACGACCGGACTTTCCGGAAGACTAGGTCCGACGGGATCAGTCCATCGGACAATCCGATCGTGTGTAGGCTAGTCCAGCCACTTTTTATAAAATAAAATCTGACGGACCTAGAAATAGAACATGTTTCAAATCTATCCGACGGACTCAAATCTGACCGAGTAAAAATCTGGAAAACTGCTCGTCTGTGTGCTAGTCTGATGGACCAAATACATCACAAGGGCAGCTATTGGCTACTGGCTATTGAACTTCCTTGTTTAGTCCCGTTTACGTCATCACGTTCAAAATGAACAGACTTTTGAACGGACTTAGTCCAGTCGTGTGTGGCCAAGTCCGCTAGTTCAAAAAGTCTGTCGGACCTTCGCCGAAAGTCCGTCTGGAAGACCGATAGTCCGGTCGTGTGTACGTGGCATTACTCCTTCTTTAGTGCAGAGCTAGTGCTGGGCTTTCTTATTAGATATCTCAAAGAGCACTGCACACACTTAAACATGAAATACTTCAATACATTCTATGACTTTTTAAATGTTTCCCATTGGGTAAATATGAAAATATGAAACAGTATATATAGCCAGTCAGGATGTCGTTTTACACATTTAGTCGGACTAGCCAGCTGGATGACTCAGAGAAGGCACATCCTTCTCTAGTGCAGAGCTAGTGCTGGGCTTTCTTATTAGATACCTCAGAATGCCCTGAAAATACTGAAACATTAAATGCTTATTTAAGAAAAATAAGGACTTAACAAAAAAATGTAATATTGCTGTAAAACTGCAAAAATCCTGCCATAACTAAAACCAAACTGATGGATACAATGCAATTTAAAATGAAACAGTAAATGCAGTAACAAAATAATTCTAAGCATTTAATTATTCTATAAAGGCAATCCCCGGGTTACAAACAAGATGGGGTCTGTAGGTTTGTTCTTAAAAGTAATTGCAAAGTCTTGTTTTTTTTAAGTTAAAAATAACCATGTTATTCTTACCTGCTCTGTGGTTATGCACTAGACATGGGCGTCATCAATAAATTTGTTTCGTTTCATTCTGTTACGGTTCGTATTAGAATTAATTCGTACTTCGTAATTCGTGTCCGAAATTCAATTTCAATTCGTACGAAATACGAATTGTCGTTAGGTTCGTTAACTTGTACAAACGTTCTTTACGATGAATTTAAAGGCAAAAATATATATACCTCAATATGACAGTCGATGCTGATGGAAGTTTGGTTTTTATCCCCTGCTGTGCTCGGTATGTCAGCACAGCACAGGGATGGTGGGAGCCCCTCATAATGAGCACAGCAGGGGTACAGCCCCAGGAGGAAGTCAGCATAGCACAGGGATTGTGGAAGCCCCTCATAATAAGCAAAATGAGTTCTCGACGACGACTGATTCAAATTCGTAAACAAAAGTTCGTATTTCGTACAAAATTCGGACGCATGGCAATTCGTATTTCGGATCCTCCCGAACGTAAGAATTTAGGGAAATTCATATGAATTTGAGATTCGTAAGAAACTAATCGCACATGTCTATTATGCACAGAACAGCTGGGATCCTTCTCTTCTCTGGTCCCTCACCGGTGCTCCTGGCTCCTCCCTCCTGTTGAGTGTCTCCACAGCAAGCAGCTTGTTATGTGGGCACCCGACCGAGCTACAGCTCCGTGTGTCCTTTCAGACACTGAGCCGCAGCCCGGCCCTGCACCTTTTGTCTTCTCATTGGCTTAATGACTTTGATTAACAGCAGCGTGAGCCAATGGCACCACATTGCTGTCTCTGCCAATGAGGAGGACGAGTCCCATGCAGCCGAGACACTCCTGCAACATCACTAGATGTAGATGGACCTCAAGTAAGTATTACAGGTCTGCTGCACACAAACTTTTTTTTATCTTAAAGGGGTTGTAAACCCTGGTGTTTTTTCACCTAAATACATCCTATGCATTTAGGTGAAAAAACACCTGGCAGCGACCGCCCCCCAGACTCCCCATTTTACTTACCTGAGCCCTGGAATTTCCCACGACGAAGACGCACTGTCCCACTGCCTGGGGTTCTCGGCTCTTGATTGGATAGATTGATAGCAGCTCAGCTATTGGCTCCTGCTGCTGTCAATCAAATCCATGGACATGGGTGCCGGGAGGTGGGGACTAGTCCTACATACGGCATCTATGGTCGCTGAATGATGGACTTGAGAGCATGCCTGCAAGGTAACGCCGGGAGAGTGCTTCTCTTAGGGGGTTATATGATGCGGGGAGGAGCCTCGAGAGCCGCAGAGGGGCCGCAAAAGTTGAGGATCGGGGGTCACACTGTGCAAAACGAACTGCACAGTGGAGGTAAGTATGATATGTTTGTTATTTAAAAAAAATCTAAGCTTTACAATCACTTTATTGCATATAATGCGTTAAGATAAAAAATCTTCTGCCTTTATAACCACTTAGTTGAATTTGTATGTAATTTAAAACATTTACCTTTTTTAAGTGTAACTGTTTTGGATAGCTTAGGGAAGAGGTAGCACCCCTGTAACATTTGTTTTGCTGTCTGTGACCCTATTCAGAAGATTTCACCTCACTTTCTGTCCCTGTGGCAATTGGATTTTGAAAATGTTGGGTTGTTGTGGAAACAAGGATTGATGATAAAGCTTCAGTGGAGACATCTTTTTGCCATGATGAATCTTTTAGGAGTGAATTTCCCTTCCTAGGGGTAGATTTCCTCACACTTCCTGTCATAGGTGTGTGCGGCCTATTACATTAGGGTGTGCACCCCAAAAGGAAGAGGCTCTGGTGGTGGGAGGCAGTTGATTGGGAGTCTATTACGTTACACCATAAATACAGGTGTAATGTGTTCCTAAAGTTGAACCTAGCCTTTAATATAATGGGGGCATTTGCACTGGCTACTGACACCCCTAATCACCCACCCGGTGTTGCCCCTGGATAATGCTAATGCACATGGGGGAATTAGGGTGTGCCTAGGCACCTCCGGCACACCCTGTGCACACGCCTATGCTTCCTGTTGTCTCTCTCCATTTGTAAGTATGAGTCATATGTAAGTCAGATATTTGTAACTCTGGGATTACCTGTATCTGGTCACTTTTATACATTATGGTTTAATTTTTCCTGGAATTGTTTTACAATATAGGGAAACTGCCAAGATAGAAGTACAAAGACTGGCATTGCTGATTGATTTTTAAGGTTGCAAGCTCCATGGCTGTCATTGTCAGCCTCATGCTTTTCACTACTTAGGCTTTGTTGACACTGAGGCAATTATAGGGGCAATTAGCAGGTGGCTCTGAACTCTGCCAATTGACCCTTTAAAGCAGGGGTCTCAAACTGGCGGCTCTCCAGCTGTTGTGAAACTACAAGTCCCATCGTATCTCTGCCTGTGGGAGTCATGCTTGTAACTGTCAGACTTGCAAGGCTTCATGACTCATGTAGTTTTGCAATAGCTGGAAGGCCCCATGTTGGAGACCCCTGCTTTAAAGGATTATGCTTATTTTTCATTATTATTATTATTATTATTATTATTATTAATTTTTATTTTTTATTTTTTTTATTCATTCACTATAATATGGTAACCTGGGCTGGTTTTAGCATTAGGCACATTGGGTCTATGTTTGGCTGCGATAAAGGAGAGGCTTTTTCTTTCACTGATGTCAGCCACACATTTTTCCCATCATCAGCTAAATACTGTCAAATACATATATTGTAGGTGTTCTGTAGTTGAAAGATGATAGCTGGAAAAGCTGTCAACATTTTTTTTGAGATCTCAGTTCAGTGGAATTCTGGCAAGATCAACAGGTTTTTTCGATACTTACAAAAAAAAAAGAAAAAAGAAAGCTAATGCAGCCACCAAGTGTAAGAGTAAGCTGCAGTATAATGCACTTTTCTTCTCGGGTATAGGTATCCTTAAAAATTCTCATTCGAATGTACCTGTGTATACCATATACTGTAAAACCTGGGATTGTGAGCATAATTCATTTCCGGAAACATGCCTGTAATCCAAAGCACTTGTATATCAAAGCAAATTTTCTCCAATGTAAACTCAAATGATTTGTTCCACAACCATTTATTCAGAAGTCCTTCAGTTTATGTTCCATATGAAAAGATTATAGCTTTAGCTAAGTTGTGTAACCATAAAATGTCCATCCACAAGGGGATTAGAAGCAAAATCCAGCAGGAGCTACAGAGTATAAAAGAGAAGAGAGGCGCCTCTAAGTGCAATATGGTTACATTTAATGAAGGTACAACATTTAGCAACTCACATGGTTGATGATTAAAAGAGGCAATTCTAGGCAATTTAGGCATCTGGGGTAAAGCTGCCCACATAGAACATCCTCTGCACTGCTGGCTCTCACCGCTGTCATTCTGCAATCGTGACCGGGAAGACTACCATGCCATAGAACGATTTGAAAGCAAGGCTTGAATCGCTTGTGGAGCGCAGAGTGGAAGGGATGACGTCAATGGTGGCGTGGAGGATTGTCTATGTGAAAAGCTTTACCCTGGGTGCCTGTATACTTAGATGTGTCTGTTTTAATCATCAACCATATGAGTTACTAAATGTTGTACTTTCATTAAATGTAACCATATTGCTACTCTTAGCCGTTGTACACATGGTCGGACATACCGACAACAAAATCCGTCGGATTTTGTCCGGCGGATTTTGTCCGAAACTGGTGTTGCATACACACGGTTGGACAAAGTTGTCGGAAAATCAGATTTTTTAGAACGTGATGACGTTTGGTCGTTTCGACAGAACTACGTTGCAGCTAGTAGCCAATAGCTTTGGTCTAGGAATTTGATCTGAGCATGCGTGGCACTTTGTCCTATTGGAATTTTCTACAAACGATCAGACAATGTCCGATCCGATAATGTTGTCGGAAAATTTTATAGCCCTGCTCTAAAACTTTGTCGGTTGGATATTCTGACGGAAACAGTCCGATGGAGCCCACACACAGTTAGGTTATTCGACAACACGGTGTGATCGGACATTTTCCGTCAGAATGTCCGACAGTGTGTACAAGGGCTTAGAGTCGCCTCTGTTCTCTTTTATACTCAGTTGTGACATGATGCTACTTGTATATCAAGATATCGCTTGTATATCAAGGCAAAGTTTATTTAAAATTTTTGCTTGTCTTGCAAAATGCTCTCAAACAAAGTTACTCTCAAACCAAAGTTTTACTGTATACTATATTACCAAAAGTATTGGAACACCTGCCTTTACACGCACATGAACTTTAATGGCATCCCAGTCTTAGTCCGTATGGTTGAATATTGAGTTGGCCCACCCTTTGCAGCTATTACAGCTTCAACTTTTGTGGGAAGGCTGTCCACAATGTTTAGGAGTGTGTCTATGGGAATGTTTACCATTCTTCCAGAATTGGCATTGGCTCGCAGTCTCCACTCTAATTCATCCCAAAGGTGTTCTATCGGGTTGAGGTCAGGACTCGCTCATCCGTGTCTTTATGGACTTTGTTTTGTGCACCTGTCCAAATAATTTGGTGGAGGGGGGATTCTGGTACGGGGCTGTTTTTCAGGGGTTGGGCTTGGCCCCTTAGTTCCAGTGAAGGGAACTCTTAAAGCGTTTGTAAACCCAAACAATATAGATATATATTCTCCAACAGCCCCCCCCCCCCCCCCCCACTGCTCTTCCCTATCACTTGACATACCTTTGAAAAATAACTTGCATCCCTTCTGTTTTATCAAGATTTTAACAACTACGTGTCTGTTCTTTTAAAACTCTAATCGTAAAAATCGTAAAAATCAGTGGTCACATGACATTCCTCTGAGGGTTATCTCAGTCTCTCCCTCTGCATTCTTTACATTGAAAAGATGGAGCACAGGAATGTTATTGACAACAAGTTATTGCTGTGAGATAAGGTATTATATTTACAATTAGGCCGCGTACACACGGGCGGACTGTTCGCCCAACTTTGTTTGTCAAACAGTTTCGGCAAACAGTCCGCTCAAAATTAGCATGGACGGACATGGCCACACACGGCACTTTTTGAGCGGACTGTTTCAGCGAACTGTTTGCCAAACAGTTCGCTCAACTTTTGAAATGAACGGACTCGCCCACGTAAGGCGGAGGCAAATCCGCCCATTTCGAGCGCGTGTACAGGTAGGCGGGGCCCGCGAAGGAGACGTCGCGGGCTCCGCCGCCTGGTATGGACTTAAAGGGGAACCCCAACGCCGAAAAAAATCGGCGTGGGGGTTCCCCCAAAGTCCACAACAGACCCTTGTCCGAGCACGCTACCCGGCCGGCCAGGAAAGGGGGGCGAGCGCGCCCCCCCTCCTGAGCCGTACCAGGCCGCGTGCCCTCAACATGGGGGGTGACTTGGGGAAGGGGGGGCCGCGCGGCCCCCCCACCCCAAAGCACCTTGCCCCATGTTGATGAGGACAAGGGCCTCTTCCCGACAACCCTGGCCGTTGGTTGTCGGGGTCTGCGGACGGGGGGCTTATCGGAATCCGGGAGCCCCCTTTAAGAAGGAGGCCCCCGGATACCGGCCCCCCACCCTATGTGAATGAGTATGGGGTACAATGTACCCCTACCCATTCACCTGTAAAATAAAGTACAAAAAAAAACACAACACAGAGAAAAAATATTTTATTGCACAGCTCCGGGGGTCTTCCGTCTTCGGGGGTCTTCTCGCCGGACTCCTCCGCTATCTTCGTGTAGCTCTTTTACTAGCGGAGGAGCCCGGCTTTCTTCCTCCCCACCGCCGGCCTCTTCTCCCGACTTCGGGGGTCTTGTCCCCCTCTTCGGTTCTTCTGCCGGGCCACCGCGCCAAGGCACCCCCCCATGTTGAGGGCACGCGGCCTGGTACGGCTCAGAAGGGGGGGCGCGCTCGCTCGCCCCCCTTTCCTGGCCGGCCGGGTAGCGTGCTCGGACAAGGGTCTGTTGTGGACTTTGGGGGACCCCCACGCCGATTTTTTTCGGCGTTGGGGTTCCCCTTTAAGCCCATTCCAGGCGGCGGAGCCCGCGACGTCTCCGTCGCGGGCCCCGCCTACCTTCACACGCGCTCGAAATGAGCAGACTCCTCCGGGCGGGAAGTTTGCTCATTTCGAAAGTAGCCTACACACGGGCGGACTGTTCGCTCAAACACAGTTTCAGCGGACAGTTTTTTGGAATTTCCGAAAGACTTTGTCCGTCAAACTGTCCGCTGAAACTGTCCGCTGAAAGCCCACACACGAGCGGACTGTCCGCCCAAACACTGTTCAGCGGACAAAGTTGGGCGAACAGTCCGCCCGTGTGTACGCGGCCTTAGACTTTTTTTTTAAAGGACACATAGTCCATTAAAAAAAAAATGGACACATAGTGCTGATACAACAGAGGAAATGGCAGTGTTTTATCATCCTGACTTTACAACCACTTTAAGGCGTCAGCATACCAAGACATTTTGGACAGTTTGTGGATGGCCCCTTCAAGTTCCAAAATGACTGTGCACCAGTGCACAAAACAATGTCCATAAAGAAATGGATGAGCGAGTTTGGGGTGGAGAACTTGACTGCCCAGACCTCAACCCGCCAGAAAACATTTGGGATGAATTTGAGCGCAGACTGCGAGCCAGGCCTCGTCTTCCACGTCAGTATCTGACCTCATAAATGCGCTTCTGGAAGAATGGTCAAACATCCTCATAGACACGCTCCTAAACCTTGTGGACAGCCTTCCCAGAAGAGTTGAAGCTGTTATAGCTTCAACTATAACAAAGGGTAGGCCAATTCAATTTTGAACATTACGGACTAAGACTGGGATACTTTTGGTTATATAATATGTGTGTGTGTGTATATATATATATATATATGTATATATATATATATATATATATATATATATATATATATATATATCATAGAGAAAGGAGCATTTGCATCAGTGCTATTATCGTTATGCCTTTCTGCAGTGGTGGAAAAAAAGACATTATAAAATAATTACAGAAGCATTTACATTCTAAATATGAAACCCCAACCGCCAGTTTCCATTTCCAAAGATGATTTTCTTAATGTATTTTTAATATCATTTGGAAGTGTAATGTGTGCCATGGGGGCTATGAAAGCTGGAACTCTGACCTATTTCTACAGAACATGCGCATTGTGGGAAGCTGTAATATAGAGAGGAGCTTCCAACCAGAGCCCAATCAATGAGGAAAAATCAATACAGATCAAAAGCATTTGATAGAACGCTCTGCTTGAAGATGTGCGGTTTGAGGCTCGGCACTCTGGTTAATGGCAGTTTGAGAAAAAGCGGAATGTTCAGACAAACTTTGTGATCCATAGATTCCCTGTGCAAGCGAGATGAATGTGAAAGGCAACAACACTAATCACATAATCTATTTATATTTAATGATGTGTTTTATGTTTAGGCAGAAAGTGCAGGTAAGAGGATGGGATCTTTTCAACATTTTCCATGCAATCAGTCATTTCATAACAGTCGCTTGGGCTGTAGATGTTTTCATTAACTTTTCCATGAATGTAGAGTAAGAGAAGAGCAAGTAGTAGTAGACCTCCAAATGTTTTGTCTTCAACCTATCTAGAAACACGTGGTCCCAAATGGGTGTAGGGAGTGGTGGGCATGGCCGTATTTAGAGTGCAGTTGGGTACTAGAGAATTTCTCCTGGTTGAGTCAACATGGCTTTGATTTCAGATTCTAAAAGATTTACTCTAGAAACAATTTTCCCCATAATCCTCCTACCATTGTAACATTTATTACATGATTCTGATCATTCGTCATTACATTTTCAATGGTGTGACTCCAGCCAAGTGTTTCTCAACTTTTTTCAGTCAAGGTGCCCTTTAAAAACCATGGACAGTCTCTAAGTACCCTTTAAAAATGATGCAAAGTCTTGAGACACCCCATTCTAAAATGTAAAAACTATTCTAATAGTTTTACATAATGCAGCAATATCCACACAAGTAGGACACCCAACATTAGAGGTGATTTATACTTCTAAAGCAAATACACTTCTTCAAACTGGTACTGACTAGTATTCCAATGTTTCTCTTCTCCCTCAATTTTCCTCCATTACTCAGCTAATGTAACCCCAACACTGGGAGGGGCAGGGGAGGTTCAAACAAGGATGCTGTGCAAGCAACTAACATCCTCCAGGTGATTTCATTGGTCGTTAGGAGGCCAGCAGCTAGAAGTTTGTAATGGTACACAATGAAAACCTGTGGCTTTGTGTAACTAAAAGGCAGGCTTCATTAACACACCGGCTTGTATACATTTTTAGGAATTTTGCCGAGGCACCCCTGAAGAAACCTCAAGGCACCCTGGTTGAAAAAGGCTGCTCCATCCATTCTGCTTCAGGCTATGTAAACCCCAGCTCCAGCCAAAGCTTTTTTTTTTTTTTTTTTTTTTTAAGTGAGAAAGTATAAAGCCTCTGTTAGTTTTTTTTTTTACATTTCATGAAGGAATGAAAACATACTGCTGGAACCCTGGGAGTATCCTATTGATATAATTATCCAATAGTGTTGTAAGTATTTAAATGGGGTGTCTGGATTTTTGAGCTTCCGTGAAGAAAAAAAAAGCATCCAATAATGGCTGGGACATTGATATGAGTTCATACAAAGTAGAGAGAGGGCAAAAACATTCAGAGAGCTCACTAGCTCAGGTTAAGTACCAACTGACAGTTTTAACCTTCTGTACCCAGCAGGTTACCAGACTAAAACTTGCACCAACCAGGGGGGGGGGGGGGGGCAGAAAGAATAAAAACCTTCATCAGGTAAAATAAGGCCCTTGAATGGACTTTAAATAGGGATTTACTGCATGAATCTATGTGGGGAAACTAATTACTGGAATATGAGAGTTGCTAGTCAGCAGTATCTGCGTGAGCAATTAAGATTTTAAGTAAACAAACAACTCCTTTCTCCTCATTTAACTACCTTTTTTCGCATGCCCGTAACCACAGGTGGCTTTCCTTCAGAAATGTAAAAAGTCCATATATTTACTCTTTCTAAGCCAGGCAAAGACTGCTAATTTTCACCCCATTTCTCTGCGCAACGCAAATATAAATGTGTACACCAAGCTCCTACCCAGTAGACTAATAGATATAATCCCTACGTCGGTCTAACCGGACCAACTGGGATTTACCAAAGGTAGACAAGCATCAGATGCTGCCAGACACGTCCTCAACATCATACATCACGCAGAGTCCCATCAAATGTATTCTCTCCTTCTTTCCATAGATGTGAAGAAGGAATTCCATAGAGTCCATTGGGGCTATATGTCTGCTGTTGTACACAAATGTAGCTTCCAGGGTAGCATACTATCCGCTATCTTAGCACTGTACTCCAATCCATCCGCACAAGTTTATGTATCAGGCCTTCTTTCAAAACCCTTCATAATCTCCAATGGCACTCGCCAGGGTTGCCCCCTTTCACCCTTCATATTAAAATTAATTTTAGAGCCTCTATTCCCACCCCCACATTTCAGGCTTTCATTTTTGGCAACACTCTCATATAATCAACCTTTTTGCCGACAATTCTCTTACTGTCCAACCCTATTATTTCCTTACCCTTCGCACACAACACCCTGACCGAATTCAGTTTAATTTCCTACTATAAGGTCAGCTTCAATATATCTCTAAACCTATTTAGGCATCAAAAAACACACCTGAACACATTTAACATCACAACTTCCTTACTCCTGGGCAGATCACAGTATCCCATATTTGGGGATCACACTTACTTCTACTTTAGCGTCACTTGTAGAGACCAATTTCAAACCCTTTATTGCTGAATTATTGGCCTGTGTAAGGTCATGATACAGCATCTCAATTGGATTTAAGTCCGGGCTTTGACTAGGCCACTCCAAAACCTAAATTTTGCTTTGTTTGAACCATTTGGAGGTGGACTTGCTGTTTCGGATCATTGCCCTACTGCATAAGCAAAGTGCACTTGAGCGTGAGGTCATGAACCGCTGGCTGGAAATTCTCCTTTAGGATTTTCTGTTAGAGCTCAGAATTCATGGTTCCATCAAGGTCCTGAAGCTGCAATGCAGCCCCAGACCATTATGCTACCATGTCTGACTGTTGGTATGATGTTCTTGCTGTGAAATGCTGTATTCGTTTTGTGCCAGATGTAACGGGACACACACCTTCCAAAAAGTTAAGTTTTTGTCTCACCAGTCTACAGAATATTTGCCTAAAAGTCTTGGGGATAATCAAGATTTTTTTTGGTAAATGTGAGATGACCCTTTGTGTTCTTTTTTGGTCATCATTGACTTTAGCCTTGGAACTTTCCCATGGATGACATTTTTGCCCAGTCTCTTTCTTCTTGTTGAATCATGAACACTGATCTTACCTGAGGCAAGTGAGGCCTGCAGCTCTTTAGATGTTGTTCTGTACCTTCTGGTCTAGTCGTCGTCATGTTCTTTGAGTAATTTTTGTAGGCCGATCACTCCTGGGAAGGTTCACCACTGTTCTCCCCTTGGTTTACTGGCATTCCAAAGCCTTAGAAATGGCTTTGAAACCCTTCCTAGACCAATACATGTACATTACTTTGTTTCTAATCTGTTCTTGATTTTTTTTAGATTGTGGCATGATGTGTGGCTTTTTGTGATCTGTTAGCGTGCTTCACTTTGTCAGACAGCTTCTATTTATGTGATTTCTGGATTTAACAGGTCTAGCAGTAATCAGGCTTGGGTGTGGCAAGTGAAATTTAACTCAGCTTTCCAAAAAATTGTGGTTAATCAGTTCATTTATGATTCAACATGGGAGGGGGCAATTACGTTTTCCCATAGGGCCAGGCAGGTTTGAACAGCTTTTTTCCTTAATAAATGAAATAATAGTTTAAAAAATTGCATCTTGGATTTACTCGGGTTATCTTTGTGTAATAATTTTTTTTGATGATCTGAATCATTTAAGTGTGAAAAATATGCAAAAAAATAAAAACTCAGGAAGGGGGCAAATACTTTTTCACAGCACTGTGTATATATATATATATATAATGTGTGTGTGTGTGTGTGTGTGTATATATATATATATATATACACTATAAATCACACTGGGGTGAGACAATATCCCTGTTATTGCTGTACAGTCTTCCACTCTTGACATTGCCTTTTGCTTTGCTCATTGTCCCACCCCAGAGTGCAGCATGTGTGATTTAAAGTTAAAGTTATCTGTCTTCATGTAAGTGTATTTTTATTCATTATTAAATATTTTGATTTACAGAGAGCACTATAGTGTTTCCTTTTCTATCTCTCTGAGCTGGTTATTTGGATTGATCCATTGACGCTTTAGATCTGAAAACAGTGGTGAAATGGCAGCCCTGTCCAGGCTCTAAAAGGGATATGCACATAAGACCCTTTATATTAGAGGTCAATGAGATAGTGAGAGTATACCCATAAGGGGTGGTGGTGCTATACCTGAACGCAATAATTTTTCACTTATAGAAGTTTTTCATTATTGGTGAGTTTCGTTTCTTAACACTTACAGTTGTTCAACACACATATATTTGCAAGTCTTCACCTGTTTATGGCACATGTGGTATTGATTATTACAAAAAAGTGGTGAATATGTATGATATTAGCACTTGTGACTTGTGGCACAATTCAGCACAAAGTTGGTGAATATGTATGATATTAGCACTTGTGACTTGTGGCACAATTCAGCACAAAGTTGATTATATTAGCACAGCATACTTAGTTCTTTATTCTTAGTTCTTAGTTATTTATCAGTTTAGGTGTTTATTCACTTCATACTTGCAGCTTATATATAGAATGTGCGCAAGAGTTTTTTTTATTATACGCATAAGCATTTTGCAGATGAGCTTTTATTCCTGGGAGCCTTTAAGTCTCAGTTTACAAAGAATGCTAGACTTTAAAATAAGAAAGCCCAACACTACCTACTGCCGTGAAGCTCCCAGGTCTGACCTATTAGCATAACTGAAAGACTGTAAGAAAATTCCTTTGCAGAGCTCCTATTATTGCATAGACCTCTAATTGACGGCTGGAAATTGTACATTTTAAGTAATAATTTGCAGTACAGTATGTCATGTTTAACTGATTAAAATGTTGATTATTAGTAAATTTAGATACTACAGCAAGTATAAAGTAACTGGAGATATAGTTGCCCTTTTCTGTATTGTATGAATGTGCAAGTGTTTACGATAATTACTTAACAGCATGTTAGTATAAATATATTGCTGGGACCAGATTTGATTGTAGCCACCAAAATTAATTGGATTGGTGTATGTTTGTATTGATTTATTTACTTATTGACTTATTTATTACCTGACTGGGGCAGAGATATTGATATAACAGTTAATTAGATCACTTAAATAATTAAATTAAATTAATAATTGATTGAAAAACAACTAAATCTAAAGTATTATAAACATGTTTTAAATGGTTCAGGATTTGTATTGATCAACTTTAAATACCATTATGGCCATGTATGGTAGTTCATGCTCTATGGTACCCTTTGGGTATACCGTGAATAAGACAGTTTAGTTTATTGCCAATCAAAATGTGTTATTGTGCCTTTGGCTAAAGGTAAGCATACTCACTACATAAAGTCAGACATCCCTACATACCTGTAAGTTGCACTGCCCAGAGACTTCAGTGCAACATGTTAACCAAAGCTGGTCAAATCCCAGGAACCAGGTCACCAAAGTTCCTACAAAATTACCACCAGTGCCACATTTTTTTGAGCCATTTGTATTGACAGTGGCAGCCCAGCTTTCCAAGTTCTGTTTCAGTTATTTTTATTGAAAGGTTTCTGAAGAATAAAAAATTAACATTACAAAGGAGAGTAGCAAACAGTCCTTGCCACTCTCTAATCGTTCAGCAATATAACTAATTAGGAAATACAAAGAAAGGCAAGTGTTTGTGGAGGGGAGGGTTGGAATACGTCGTAGGAGCACCTAATAAGGTAATCCAATGTTGTTGTCCTCTATAGTTGATAAGAAAAGAAAAGGAAAAAACATTTAAAAGGTGGTTGCATAATAGAGACCTGTAGAGCCAGGAGCCTTCTCAGGGTCAGATCTACAGATCCGTCTATGGCACATATCTAGGCCCTAGGGCTTTAAACAACAATAATAGTAAGCCTTTATGGGCAGCTTTCCAAGTTCTGAAAGAACATGTTGACACTTAAATTAGACTGCACATGCTTTTCTTCTGCAAAAATACATCTATACCTGAAAACAAAAATGCAATATATTGCAGCTTATGAGTAGTAAGGAATCCATGCTTCGCTTAACCACTTGCCGTCTGCCCCATAACAGATTTATTGCTACAGGGTGGCTCTCCTATGCAGAATCATGGATATATATGTGATTCTGCAATTCCCGCCTAGGAGACACGTGCCGGTTATGACAGAGGGTAGGGCTGGATTTTGTGTTCCTGCAGAGCACACACATGTCACAAAAAACTGGCTAGGCACACAGTTAGCCCTGTAGATGTTTACCTCTTCTCAGCCAGTGTCATTAGTACCGTGACAGTGCATATTTTTAGCAATGATCACTGTATTAGTGTCACTGGTTCCGGCAAAGTGGCAAAAGTGTCTGATATCACTGTCCCACTATAAGATGCTGATCACTGCCATTCCATAAATATTCACCATAGTTTGTAGATGCAATAATGCGCATGTAAACCAATCAACATATGCTTATTGGGAATTTTTTTAACCAAAAACATGCAGCAGTATACATATTGCCTACATTAAGACCCCTTTCACACTGGGGCACTTTTCGGGCGTTTTTCAGGCGCTTTAGCGTTAAAAAAAAAAGCGCCTGTAAAGCGCTTGAAAGAAGCTGCAACTGCAATCCAAATGTAAAAGCCCGAGTGCTTTCACACTGAGGTGCTGCGCTGGCAGGGTGTCAAAAAAAGTCCTGCAAGCAGCTTCTTTGCAGCGCTTTCTTGAGCAGTGAATTCAACGCTCCTAAAGCACCCCTTCCCATTGAAATCAATGGGAAGAGCCTGTAAAACACCTGAAAAGCGCCTAAAAAGCGCCATTGGCAGCAGTGTTTTGTGGGCGCTTTTAACCCTTTATTTGGCTACTAGCAGGGGTTAAAAGCAAAGCGCCCCAATAACGATCGAAAAATGCTGGTAAAGCGCTGCTAGTTTAAGCGACGCATTACGAGCGTTTTTCGGGCGCTGACATTGTGAAAGGGCTCTTAAAGCACTTGGGCTTTCACATTGGGACTGCAGATGAGGCTTCTTTCAAGTGCTTTACAGGCGCTTTTTTTAACGCTAAAGCGCCTGAAAAATGCCTGAAAAATGCCTGAAAAACGCCCCAGTGTGAAAGGGGTCTAAAAATTTTTAATGGATATGTTTTATAGCAGAAAGTTTACCGATTTTTTTGTTTATAGCGCAAAAAATAAGAAACACAGTGGCAATCAGAAGAAAGCTCTATTTGTGGGGAAAAAAACAGACACAAATTTTATTTGGGTACAAGGTTGCATGACCACACAGTTGTTAGTTAAATTAACACAGTGCCACATCCCAAAAATGGCCTTGTCATGGGGGGTAAATCTTCCGGAGGTCAAGTGGTTAAGAAGTATCCACGGTCAGCAGCTACCACTAAATCCTGATACAATATACAAAAAGACAATAAAATTACAGTGTCATAAAAAATACATATGAAAGTTATATCAAGTGCAAACAAAAATTGTGAAACCAAAAATATTAAACACCCAAATTGCATATATTGCACTAAAATAAAATGTGAACCCTCATTTATATATTGTGATAGCAACATAAAATGTTAAATTCAAATGGAGATGCTGAATGATCACATCACCTGAAAAAAAATGTAATATGTTTTATATGTGCAAAAGTTTACATTTAAAGTGCAAATAAACAATCCATGTACAAACTCGCACAACAAATGTGTGCACAACCTTATATGTGACACAAATATACAGAAACACAATGCTGGCAAAAGTTTGAGCAAAAACATGATGGTGAGCGTTAAATGTGACACTCCTGTAAACAGTTCCCTTGTTGATGCCAGTGAAGGGATGTCCAAAACTCCATTACTGTGCCTTAACACACACAATGTGTACAGAAGGCTTACCAGAAGGTTATGACCCTCGTATATAGAATTGTCATAAAAAGCTTTAGACTACATATTTCTCTAAGGCGTGAAGTAACTCAGAACTCCTTCAGTCTTCTGACACTGACAAGTTGAACGGGATGAAGAACCACAAAGCCCCCATCCAGCTCAGAGGGATCAGTATTTCATGCATAAATATAAATCACAGGGACATTGCCCACAGTATAAAACCATTAAAATAAGACCCCTTATTGGACAGAAATACACTCACAATGTATAAAATAGCAGCAGCAATCCAAGATGGTCACCAGTCAGCACGCATATGTGTTAACATGTGTCCTGTCTCTTGCCTACACATTTCGTCATATGTGATGTCATCAGGGTCCCGGGACACATGTTCCTTACCAAGCTATATGAAGAGGAAATATAGAGGGGGATCAGTGCTCATTGAATAGATGGGCATAAAGCATAAGGGCCCATTATGCAGATATACAATCCCCCAATGGCTGATGTAGAAAAGGAGGACAAGTTCCTTTCAATCTTGATGAATAATGCTCCATGTCTCAATCATTGCTCTCTACAGAAGGCATTCTAAAATATCAATTAATTCAAACTGATAAACAAAAAGCATTTTACAAATACAAAAATTTACTAATAAAAATCATATATGGAAAAAACAATCCAATAAATGGAACATATATATATATATATATATATATATATATATATATATATATATATATATATATATATATAAATTCATATACATAGATACAATACTTACAACTCCACTAATAATGCCCGTTAAAATATAGAGTACATATGAATACACGTTTCTATCAAAGTTTGACTATCCAAAAAGATGTTAGCCGACTAATAATGTAATAAAAAGAAGGTTTATAATATAATATGATTAACGATTAATAATAAAACAATGTATGTCCCATTTTATATTGAGACAGATTGGTGCATATGTTTTTAATTCATAAATCCACCTGGTCTCTAATCGTGATATATCTCGCCTGGTGTTGCTCCCTCTCAATTGTTGAATATGTTTGTCTATTACAGTGAACAAAGTGCCAGCTGGATTCTTATTATGATATGTGGAATAGTGCTTTAACACAATATGCCCCCTGAATGTTCTTTTTATATTTCCAATATATTCATTGGCACTGCAATATATAAACCACATTTTTTGAACTACAAGACACAAAGGATCAAATGTCAAATGTTACAAACAAGAATAATATTATTGATGTATCCTCTCCACAATACAAGCTCAGTTTTTTTGTCAGTCAAAACTATATCCTCCTCCCACTTGGCCATATATAGTTTGGCCATACTGGGAGGAAATTTGTCTCCCTTGGTTGCACTTTTATTTTGTAAATAAAAAAATTCCCCAAACCAGAAGTAGTTATATTTCATGCTCTATTCCAACATTCCAGAGGGTGGAGAACGATTTTATTTTTTTGTGAATCTCAGGCAAGGTGGTATCCTGGTTTAAGAAGTATTGAACTGCTTAATTGCCTAATCAATGTGATAAGACATTGTATAGGGAAGCTATATGTACCGTAGCTAAAATATATCCATGTTGCCATTACACATCTTATTCATTTAATCTATTTATTTCAGTTAATCATATAGCGCTGTCAATTTACATATGTATTATTTAGACAGGAGCCATTTAACCTACCAGCATGTCTTTAAAGATGTTAATAGCATGTTTTGTGTTCATAAAAAATAAAAGGGTCCGCATCACTAGTGGCTGTGTCAGAAAACATGAATCAGACTGAGACAGAAGTAACGTTAAATCTCACTTGTTTAATAATAAAAAAAGGTAAACAGAGTAATCTTAGTCAAAACATAGCCAGAGTTCAGGAACTGGAACGGATAGTCAGACAAAACGTCAGGGAGCCAGAGATGAGCGTAGTAGAACAGCAAGCAGGATCTGGAGCCAGAAGGAATTTCAGCCAAGAAAGTCTTTAACAGGAACACAGGAGAGCGCCTCTAGAGATGTGACCAAGGCGAAGGCAGAGATCACCTGTGCTGGACGGCTTAATTAGGCAGGAGTGATGAGCAGGATATCATCAACAGGTGAGTCGCTATGGAAAGATAGGAGCTGGCAATTAGCCGACAGCTGAGCGGCCAGCTCAGAGAAGGAAGGGCTGAGCCCAGACCTGACAGGCTGTAACTAACAATATATTTCCCCACTCTTGCTGTAACGAAATCTATGGTGGGATGCTCTGGAGGTTCTGTAAGCTCTTATGGATTATAGAAAACCATACATCACTGGTACCCTGGGGGCTAAGGGCAACAATAAAGCTTGCTCCTTACTTAGGATTCTTTCACTGGATCAGCTATCCACTAACATCTTAAGACCTTTTTATAAGCAAAAGTGGGATTACTTCTGAGTGGCGTAAATATCAGTATCCGATAGAATCCTTTCCATATAATTTACATTTTTTTGTTAAAGGATCACAATGCCCCTACCTTTGTCCGTGGGTTTGACAACTATGTCCTTCCATGTGCATAGTTGTTCAATACCTTCTTCTACACCAGGGATCTGCAATTAGTGGACCTCCAGCTGTTGCAAAACTACAAGTCCCATCATGCCTCTGCCTCTGGGTGTCATGCTTGTGGCTGTCAGAGTCTTGCTGTGCCTCGTGGTACTTGTAGTTCTGCAACAGCTGGAGGTCCGCTAATTGCATATCCCTGTTCTACACCTATAAAGCTCATTAGCACGTTTTTGTATGGACTTTTTTCTGCACTTTGTTTCCATATATTTGTGTCATCATTGTAGGGGTAAGCGCACATCTGTTTATGAGTTTGTATATGGATTGTTTATTTGCACTTTAAATGTATATTTTTGCACACCTAAAAAATACTTACATTTTTTTCTGTATGTGATTATTCACCATATCCACTGGAGTATTGCAGTCACAATACATCAATGAGGGCTTACATTTCATTTTATTGCTATATATGCACTTTGGGAATTTAATATTTTGAGTTCACAATTATTGATCCTCAGGTGTGGTAGCTGCATTTGTTCTCTTTTTTTTTATCTTTTTTTTTTTTCTTCTTCTTTAATTTCCAGTGGAAGATGCTGGTCCTGGGTGGCTACAATCACTCACTCCTTTGTATCTGTCTTGTTGTCATCTTTGACTGCTCCCCAAATTTGAACTACAAAGTTCTCATCACTATATCCTCATTTGGGGGAGATAATTTGTAATTTACTGAAGATAACTTGGAAGGATGATAACATTGTTTGAGAGTTCAGTTAGACGATAAAAGGACAAGGAAAATGTCCTTAGCCCTAAAAATGAAGAATAATATTGGCAGCACACCTAAGAATGTTTTTCTGCTTGGGTTTAGCCAATTCCTCTTGAGCTGTACTAATTGGACTAATATGGCTTAGATGCTACCCAAAAGTCCAGAAACCTAACTCTGCTTTCCTTTAAGGTTCAATTTATTTTCCCCGTAAGATCCTGTTTGTGTTATTTCTCTGCATTCAGGGGTAGAACTGTAGCAGATAATATAACAGGAAAGTGGGTATATTAGCCTACAATTATCCAATTTTCTTAGCACACAGTTAGTGATGTGTTATCAACCACATATACACAGAGCTATGATTATGCATATTGATTATAGCTTCAGAGAATGGCCTGGGTGTGATATCAATCAATAGCAGCACCGAATGTGAATTGGTTGTATATGGGCTGCAACCAGACTCCAACATCTCTCTGCTATCTTCCAATAGTACCTAATGAGAGACCTAAAACTAAGGACCTGTGGGAAGGCCAACACGCTACAGGGAAGGATTGAGATTATCACAGGGAAAGCGGTGGGGGTCATTATGGAGGAGAGTTCTTTATTGTAACTCTCTAAAAATTGGAGGGCAGCATTATCAGCTCAGATACAAGTGCCAGTCTGGGATGGGTTCACTTTAACAAATAAAAAAATAAAAATACACATTTGATTGCCAATGAAATGCCTTCTTCTGATATGGAATTGGCATAAGTGAAACTGAGAGTTTCCACATCCCCAAAATTTCAGTAACAATTGGACATTTTAGCAAAATGTGTCTATTTTGGTACTAAGAGTCAACGGTTAAGGTGAAATTATGGTGGTTCTTCTTAAGGGTGTAAAGAGCTTAACATTGCTCTTTAGAGTTCTTTATTCACAAACCCTTTGGAGTTCACTCTCCAAAAATTGGAGAACGGCATTATAAGCTCGGAAAGTATTGAAAACACATGAGTGAGGAATTAGCTAGATGTATTCATTTGGTTAACAAATTTTAAAAAGGGCAATGCTCATTTAGTTGCTAATCTTCTTCTGGTACAAAATAGGGAGGAGCAAAATTGACAGTTTTTATATTTCCTGCAAAAATTGGACATTTCAACAAAACTGTACAAATGTTGGTATTAAGCAATAGAGCAATGGTTAAGGAGAAATTACGGTGGTTATTAGGGGTGTGGCAAAAACACACCCCTATTTTGCAATTTTATCCCAGAAGTTAAAAAAACAAAACAAACAAATAAAAAAATGTAGAGAAAAATACACAGTTATCAAATAAGCACAAAAAAAAGAGTAAAAAACAAAACACTAAATTAAACAAAAAACTAACCTACCCCAAATACACCCTGTGCCCACAAAATACACCCTCTAAAAAAAGAAAAGTTGATTTATACCCAATAGAGAAACAAAAATGTTGCCTAAGTCGTTTTTAGAGGTATGTTTAGAGTTTCTGGTTTGGTTAAATTCGACCAGCAACTACATTGATCACTTTACAGCTAAATCAAAATTGCCAAAATTAACTGGCTCCTGCATACAAAACTGTATATCCACATGGTTATGTATTCCAGGAATTAGCCCTGTAGCAGCAAATACCTACTTATGTCACAACTGATAAATGACAAGGACTGAACGTTACAATAGTATATTAAGTCCAAATAGAAAAAGAAATATACAATTAATTTGTTCTACTTTGTATTCAAATAACATCTCTCATTTAATGTAAACCCTGTGATGGACCCCCTTACTCCTGAGGAGTATGTCCGCCTTATATGCTTCCCTTGTCCGGTACCAGCAGGATCCAAGATCCCTTAGCCTACCCAGTCACTAGCCGTAACTCACTGTAACTCACTGTAACTCAAGTATATATCCCTGGAGACAATCCCCCCTCCATGTTGTCACAGAGACACAGGGCAGGGTAAACTTTACATCCAATAACACAAGCGAGACACAGGTACATTCAAACATTTCAACAAATCTTATAAACAAGAACTGGGCATGCAGCCAACTTTGTCACTGGAAAGGACACATGAGGAAATTTTCCCCATTTCGTACTTTACCTCTGGTCTTCATGCTTGAAACATGCATTATACACATAGTAAAGAGGGTGGGGTAGCGTTAGTGACAAGCATTAACCCCATAGGCCCGGCTGAAAGAAGTGTGGCTTCTCGGTCATCCTGTGTCCCTAATAGACATACATAGGAACTTACACACAAATGGAGCCTGGGGAGCTGGACAAGGAGTTTCCTGACCTCTCTAAGGTAAGCTGGGTTCCACGGGCCACCCACCCAAAGTGACTCCTGTCACAAACCCTAACAATTAACTGTTCTTAATTGGTCCCTTTTGGTCAGTTAAATATACCACTAAAAGTGTTTTAGATATAGCAGTTTGATAAGTTTTACTGTCAACAGTTAGATTTTTTTTGAGCACTACATGACTTAGCCCATCCATATGATGAATAATAATAAATGGGTGTGGTTCCATAGCCCTATCTTGTTTCTGTTTTCCTGAAAGGGAAGGGAGCGTGAGCGTTGTCACCCTAGGACTGTAACTGTGTTACTAGCAAAAGGTGAAAATAAAGAAAAATAAGATTGTTAAAAGAAAACTATTTCAACCAGTACTTTTAAAGTATAAACCCACATCATAAAAAAACTATCAAAAAATGGTGTATCCCATGCTGTTCATACTCACACAGTCTGGGATTCATTTTCTATATTCTGCAAAAAAACTGGATGATCCTACTGTTCTTTATCTCCCCCTTGTGTTCATGTTCCCAATTCAGCTAGGGATTTTGCACAGCAGTTTTGGCAGCTCTGCGCATGTTAAGTTTTCAGTGAGTTTCTATGCAGAGCATTTCCTCCTTATCACATCTGAGCAGGCCATGTGACTATAGAGTCACACATGTGGGTGTATCAACAGTGGAAAATGACAGCCTCCTTCATGCTCACTAACCAGCTCTACATAATGGGGGTGGGATATTACACGTAGTTTATGGGAGGCTTCGCCTCTCTCTTATTCTAAGACACAGGCTGGAGGGGGGTGACAACCTGTGGCTGACAGAAACTCACCCACAACATGTTATTGCCAACAATAATAAATATATGATTTCTAATATATATTTGCATGACAATTTAAAATGGCGTATTGATATTAATTATTTATTTTTAATCTATATTCCAAAAGCTGTGTCTTCCAGCAAACAGGATGGGAAAGATCTGGGTCATGTGACAGCTGTATATCGATTAGGAAAAAGGTACTTAGATGTTTATTTTATTAAAAAATTACAGTGCCATCATTCACATACAGAAATGGAAGGGACAATGTAAAACAAACAGTGTGTGTGCTTAGTATCACTTTAAGGACTGATAAGTTGCAAAAGTTTTATTTTAGGCTTTGTAAGCATTTTAAAGGTAACCCTTACCTAGAGGAATATGAAGGCTACCACCACGGCTTGCACATAGTGATTTTAGAGGAATTTTAGATCTTCTGATTAGGGATGAGCAAAACTGAGAGCTTTCATTGCTTCGAAGCTTCAGCAAAATCAGAAAAAGAAGGTGTTTTTTTTAGTTGTTTTTAAATGTGCAATGGACTTTAAATGACTCCAGAAAGTTACAGAAGCTCATTTCAGCTATCTTGGGTCTTTTACCAAAAATTATACCTTAATGGTGTTATTGTTATTTTTTACCGTTTTTCACACATTATAAAACAGTGAAAAAAAGTTAAATTAAAATAAACAGTAACATTAAAAATTTAAATACAAAAATATAGTACCCAAATGTTGATAAAATGCACACACACATAAAAAAAAAAAAAACAAATACCAACAGAACTAAATTATATAAACTGAACTACTCTCAAAACACCCATTAAACAAAAACCCTACAAATAAAGGAAAAAATGAATAAATCACTTTTTTTCAAGCAGCTTACAGTGACACAAAACCCCGGTTTTAAAAAGAAGTCTATTAATAAATAAAATGTTCTTTAAAAAATCTAAACTTGTATTCTTAATGCAAAATATTCTTGGAGGATATAGCTATTGTTTAATGTCAGTGAAATTGAGGGGGTCACATTTTGGAGAGCTTTCACTGATGGCCAAATCAACATTTTTGCTTACTTCAGCATAATACTGAAAATTGCAGGTCGGTTACTCAGAATTGAAGCCTCTGGATCAGCATAACAGCCCCACAACTAGCATTTGCTAAAATAGGGTTCAGCGATGGCATAAACTGAACATATGATGAGCACAAGACATACTGGGATTGATTTACTAAAATTGGGGAGTGCAAAATCTGTAACGGATGTGCAAAGAAACCAATCATATTCCAGGTTTTATTGTCAAAACTTAATTAAACGCACTGAAGTTAGAAGCTGATTGGCTACCATGCACAGTTTCACTAGATTTTGCATTCTCCAGTTTTAGTAAATCAACCCCAGTCAGTGAAAATGCCAAAGCTATCCATAGATTAAGGCCGCGTACACACGCGCGGACTGTTTGCCCAACCTTGTTCGTCAAACAGTTTCGTCAAACAGTCCGCTCAAAATTTGCATGAGCGGACTTGCCCACACACGAGCGGACTGTTTGACGAACAAGGTTGGGCAAACAGTTCGCTCAACTTTTGAAATGAACGGACTCGCCCACGTAAGGAGGAGGCAAATCCGCCCATTTCGAGCGCGTGTACAGGTAGGCGGGGCCCGCGAAGGAGACGTCGCGGGCTCCGCCGCCTGGAATGGGCTTAAAGGGGAACCCCAACGCCGAAAAAAATCGGCGTGGGGGTTCCCCCAAAGTCCACACCAGACCCTTGTCCGAGCACGCTACCCGGCCGGCCAGGAAAGGGGGGCGAGCGAGCGCGCCCCCCCCTCCTGAGCCGTACCAGGCCGCGTGCCCTCAACATGGGGGGGTGCCTTGGGGAAGGGGGGGCCGCGCGGCCCCCCCACCCCAAAGCACCTTGTCCCCATGTTGATGAGGACAAGGGCCTCTTCCCGACAACCCTGGCCATTGGTTGTCGGGGTCTGCGGGCGGGGGGCTTATCGGAATCCGGGAGCCCCCTTTAAGAAGGGGGCCCCCGGATACCGGCCCCCCCACCCTATGTGAATGAGTATGGGGTACAATGTACCCCTACCCATTCACCTGTGAAATAAAGTACAAAAAAAAACACAACACAGGGAAAAAATATTTTATTGCACAGCTCCGGGGGTCTTCCGTCTTCGGGGGTCTTCTCGCCGGACTCCTCCGCTATCTGTGTGTAGCTCTTTTACTAGCGGAGGAGTCCGGCTTTCTTCCTCCCCGCCGCCGGCCTCTTCTCCCGACTTCGGGGGTCTTGTCCCCCTCTTCGGTTCTTCTGCCGGGCCACCGCGCCTTCTTGTAGCTCTTTTACAGGCGGTGGCCCGGTCTTCTGTCGCCGCTGTCGTCGCCGCCGCCGCCGCCTTCCGTTCTTGTTCTTCTTCTTGTTCTTCTTCTTCTTCTCCTGGAGATGTTGACTCGACGAGCTCTCCGGCCGGAATGCCAGAGCCGCGCTGTGCGGTCACTTATATAGTGACAATGGGGCGGTGTCACATGGTATATGTCACATGGGTTGGTCACATGGTGACCCCGCCCCCTTACGATGTCATAGTCCCCATGTGACATCAACCCATGTGACCAACCCATGTGACATATACCATGTGACACCGCCCCATTGTCACTATATAAGTGACCGCACAGCGCGGCTCTGGCATTCCGGCCGGAGAGCTCGTCGAGTCAACATCTCCTGGAGAAGAAGAAGAAGAAGAACAAGAAGAAGAACAAGAACGGAAGGCGGCGGCGGCGACGGCGGCGACGACAGAAGACCGGGCCACCGCCTGTAAAAGAGCTACAAGAAGGCGCGGTGGCCCGGCAGAAGAACCGAAGGCGGCGACAGAAGAACGGAAGGCAGCGGCGACAGAAGACCGGGCCACCGCCTGCAAAAGAGCTACAAGAAGGCGCGGTGGCCCGGCAGAAGAACCGAAGAGGGGGACAAGACCCCCGAAGTCGGGAGAAGAGGCCGGCGGCGGGGAGGAAGAAAGCCGGACTCCTCCGCTAGTAAAAGAGCTACACACAGATAGCGGAGGAGTCCGGCGAGAAGACCCCCGAAGACGGAAGACCCCCGGAGCTGTGCAATAAAATATTTTTTCCCTGTGTTGTGTTTTTTTTTGTACTTTATTTCACAGGTGAATGGGTAGGGGTACATTGTACCCCATACTCATTCACATAGGGTGGGGGGCCGGTATCCGGGGGCCCCCTTCTTAAAGGGGGCTCCCGGATTCCGATAAGCCCCCCGCCCGCAGACCCCGACAACCAACGGCCAGGGTTGTCGGGAAGAGGCCCTTGTCCTCATCAACATGGGGACAAGGTGCTTTGGGGTGGGGGGGGCCGCGCGGCCCCCCCTTCCCCAAGGCACCCCCCCATGTTGAGGGCACGCGGCCTGGTACGGCTCAGGAGGGGGGGCGCGCTCGCTCGCCCCCCTTTCCTGGCCGGCCGGGTAGCGTGCTCAGACAAGGGTCTGGTGTGGACTTTGGGGGAACCCCCACGCCGATTTTTTTCGGCGTTGGGGTTCCCCTTTAAGCCCATTCCAGGCGGCGGAGCCCGCGACGTCTCCTTCGCGGGCCCCGCCTACCTGTACACGCGCTCGAAATGGGCGGACTTTCCGAGCGGGAACAGTCCGCTCATTTCGAAAGTACAGCGGACAGGCCCACACACGGGCGGACTGTTCGCTCAAACACAGTTTCAGCGGACAGTTTTTCGGAATTTCCGAAAGACTTTGTCCGTCCAACTGTCCGCTGAAACTGTCCGCTGAAAGCCCACACACGAGCGGACTGTCCGCCCAAACACTGTTCAGCGGACAAGGTTGGGCGAACAGTCCGCCCGTGTGTACGCGGCCTTAGACAGCTGAAGTTAAGGGCAAATCTTGACTTTTGTTTAGCCCCGCCCCTGATATTTTCCAAAGCACCCTAATAATGACGTAGCTCCCCACAAGGAGCAAATATGAGGCACAAGAAGCAGCAGAGCTGGAGTCAAGCCTTTTTAAAATAAAAGTCTAAATTTGGACATAACTTCAGCTACTGATATTTCTGGATTTATAGAACATTTTAACAACATGCTTTCCCTGTAAGCAACATCTGTTTAAGCATTTTTCATCATATTCTCATTTTCAATTGGCCCGCTTTGTAACAAGTTTGCTTTAAGTCCCACTGGCATTTTTTTTTCTTAGCATTTACTCATTTCAGCAAGTTAAGAATTTAGTTACAAGTGCTTTTTGTAGTGTGATCCAGCATATAAATCATCTTCTGTTTTGATTTAGATCTCATAAACATAGACGGTTTTGCATTTAATTTAGCTTCCAAACTGTTGTAAATACACAGTGAAATAAAGTCCTCTTTTTTGTTATGCTGATATTACAGCTTTTTTTTTTTTTTATCGTGAGTTTAATGCTTTGTATTTGTGCTGCTTTTTTAGCTTTCCTAGCTTTCAAAGGCTGCTTTTAGCTTTTGCCTGCATAATGCATATAGCCTCATGTTCTGTTACGTTCTGTTATTCATGAGCGTCGCACATGAATGTGTGAAAAGGTGTCAACAAAACCCACAAATAATGTGCGTCCTAGGAAAAAAAAGTGCATCTTAAAAACATTACTTTATATAAGCCCTTACTATTAATTTTAACCCCTTCCCATTAACCCCAGCATCCCTTTAACCACTTTCTGTCCATGCTATAGCTGAATGACGGCATGGGCTTCCAGTGCCAGGAGGGCGTCAATAGACGTCCTCCCGTTAACATACTGCTTGCTCGCCCCCTGGGGCAAGTGGGCCACGTGCCCTGTAATAGCTGAGTCCTGTCGACTCGGCTGATCACAAAACAGGGTAAAGGGCCAATCACAGTGGGCCCATTACCACGTGATCAGCTGTCAGCCAATGACAGCTGATCATGGAAGTAAACAGAAGCCAGTTATCTGCTTTTTTTCTCCTCACAACCAGCGTGAGAGAAACGGAAAGCCGATGTCAGGGAAATGGCCGTAGGAGAACTGGCTATAGTGTCAGTTGTCAGGGAGCCAACAGCAGAAGAAGGGCTCTAGGACCCAGAATCTCTGGCAGGAGAAGGACTTTAGGACCCAGTATCTCTACCAGCAGGTCACATGGTCCTATATAAGGAAGTCTGCTGGTGTCTGCAGTTGCTGGTTTGTCAGTCTTCCTGTGTTCCTGAACCTCTGTGAAAGTACTATTTGGATTCCTGTTGTAACCCGGCTTGTTCCTGACCTGTCTGATCTGCTCTTCTGGTTTTGACCCCCTGGCTTGCTTTACCGACTTGCTGTCTTCTCCTATACCTGATCCCGGCTAGTATTACGGACTTCGCTACAATTACCTGTTCCTGCCTGCTTCCTGATACCAGACCTTTGATTTGTCCCCGTTTCTGCAACCTGCCTCATCCTCCTGCTGGATCTACTGTGTTTGACCCCTGGCCTGTCTTCCACTACTGCTCCTTATGCACACCTTGCCAAGTATTACCGAGGATTCTTATAGACTTTAACTCTGCTGTGCTTCCTGCATTACCTGGTGTCCTTCAGGTGCCCACCAGCTCTTATCTCCGGAATCCATCTGGCAACCTGTGCTTCTCTGGGCACTACACCCTCTGTACCCAACTTCAGGGGTGTACTGCACTCAGCCGCAATAGGAGCCCTCTCGGCATTTCGGCCTCCAACCAGGTACGTAACAGCCGGTAACTGTTACAGGGGCATTAGTCCCTGCCGCAGTACCCGCCAGTGCTGCTAATCAGTTCCTATCATTGCCCACCAGTGCCACCTATCAGTGCCCACCAGTGCTGCCAATCAGTGCTCACCAGTGGCACCTATAAGTGCCACCTCAGTGCCCATCAGCGCTGCCTATCAGAGCCCATTAGTGCCACCTATCAGTGCAGCCTCATCAGTGCCGTCTCATCAGTACCCATTAGTGCCCACCAGTGCCGCCTTATCAGTGCCCATCAGTGCAGCCTCATCAGTGCACATCAGTGAAGTTGAAAAATTACCTATTTGCAAAATGTTATACCAAACGATGAAAACCTTTTTTATTTTATTTTTTTAATCTTCAATCTATTTTATTTCTTTAACAACAAATAAACAACCCAGTAGTGATTAAATACCACCAAAAGAAAGCTCTATTTGTGTGAAAAAAAATATAAAAATGTTGTTTGGGTACAGTGTTGTATGACCGCGCAATTGCCATTCAAAATGCAAACACCACTGAAAGCTGAACAGCTCAGTCTGTCTGCTGGTGAGCACACAATCAGCAATGCATATGTGTGGTATATGTACGTTAAAGTCCACCCTTTTGCCCACATTTGTGTTGGGCAGTTGTAAAGGGGTTAAAGCTTATCCAAAGCCAACATTTTTTTTTTGTCTGTGCAAATCTAGGGATAAAGAACACTGGTCCATATCGCTCCTAATCCTTCTAAGTTTTGGTCCTGTTCATATCAGCAGCATACCAAAGGAAACCATCTGCACTCCATTTTGTTGTCACTAATTGAGCACAAGGTCACACGCCGATGCTGTCAATTGTCAAACTTTACTTAGCCAGCATGAACACACAGAGAGTCCCCACCTGCACACCATCCTGTTCCAACGCGTTTCACCCAACATGGGCTTAATTATATAGATAGGGATAGTCAGAGTGAAAGGATACTTGTATATACAATATAAAAAAATCCAGATAATTCAAATCCCCCATAAGCAATCCATTGACTTGTTAGCCCTATACTATGTACAACATTTCAGACGTTAATGACATGAAGGGGGTTGTGTGTCTAAAGCACTAATTTCCTCCATAATGCATACGTACATATTACCTTGTAATAAGGAAAGTAAAATATATCTTTATATTCTCCTGCACTACCACACCATCACTAGTACCCATAAAATAGCAGCTAGCCAGCACTCTGATGTGTATCTATATCATCAATAATTACATCAATACAAATAGTGGAGCACTACTAGGTACCTAAATAAAATCTTACAATGTTATTTATACATAGGACCAACATACTGTAATTTTGTTAATCTGAAAAACATCTTCTTGTGATTTCTATACTTACATTCTATAAAATGCATCAATAAAATGGTACACATAAAAAATGTTGCTTTCAACATAGTGTCATCAACATACAAACACAAAATAATAATCCTCCGCCCCTATTTGTGCAAAAATCGAATTCACACCAGAAATTGTCCATCTTGCTGAAAAAACAATATACACAGTTCATGTGATGATGTGAAATCTTCATTCATATTGTATAATATCATTATAAATTGTTAATGAGTTCATACCTAAAAAAGAGATATAAATATAATAAATACTAAATATACATTTCTATAATAAAAATATAATATAACATAATACAGTGGGGAAAATATGTACCGTATTTGATCCCCTGCAGATTTTATAAGTTTGCCCCAAAAAATTGAAAACACGGGACCCAACAGTTTATGTAACTGTGAGCTTGGGTTGGAATCTGGGGCTTTTGGGTAAGTTATTTTTAAGCTAACCCAGTGATTACTTGAGAGGGGAACGTAGGAGTGCTATGCCTTGAGTTCAACTTAAAGGGCTTAAAGTTCACCTTTTCCATAAAATAGCTTATGCATTCGAGGAGCCCCTGTAGGTTTTGAAAAATAGCACTACTTTGTAAAATGTTAATCATTTTTTATTATCATACCTGTAGGCCCCCCCACTCCCGGAAGCCTGGTCAAAAAACTCCCAGTTAGTAATTACCACATCCTGCTTTTTTGCTAGGATGGGAAAACTGGTAGATTTTAGGAAAAATAGTTTTCATGTTCTAGAAACAAGGCTGGACATAGGGATTGCTAAGTGAGTATGATAATAAAATGAATGGACATTTTTCAAAGTCACGCAGTCTTTTAATACCCATTGGGGCCCCTTGACAGCACAGGCTATTTCATGGAAAAGGTGAACTTAGACTTTAAAGTAATATTAAACCCTCAGTCTTTTAAACACTTTCAGAAACTGATTTAATGACTTACAGAATATGCAGTTTCTTTATCCTTTAATCCTTGACTATGTTCCTGCTTAAGCTGGTGCCCCAGATTTTCAGGGTGGCAGCATCCTATAAAGTCACCCTTGCTTGCAGGGACTACAGTGGTGCCCAATCTGTGGCCCTTGGAGCCCTCTCATGTGGCCCGCGACCTCAAACCAGGGAAACACACTATTTTATTCTGTGGGTTTGGTGTGCTTTCTGCAAGTGCACCACACCCGCGGGATATAGTAGAAGTCTATGGCAAAGTGCAGCTAACTCCCAGGAAAGCTGCAGGTGCACTGCGCTGCATTTTTGAAAGCAGCCCCCCTCCCCTGTTGCTAATGTATGGCGTAGAATGAGTGTATGGCCCTGTGCCTGTTCTCTGCTCTGGCTGCCTATGGTTGGGATGAAGGGTGACCTGCATATGCATTGGATTAACCCGTCCAACAGGTCTATCCATTAGAATGCATGTGCTCCCACTGTGGAGACGCTCATAAATTTAGTAGTGTAAGGACTGTAAGCAATACAGAGTGCCACGAAGAGGCCTTGCAGCTTACGCATACGTTTGCAAATGTGTACTAACTAAACCCCTGTTTTTAACGCATACTGTTGGACAGGTTAATTCGGTTGGCAAACAGACTGGTTGGTGAATTGAGCTGGGAATTTTCTCTGGTTTTGTCTTTAATGTGTTTGCCCTTCCATGTGTTCCTTGCTGTGAAGGCCAGTTATAGGTGGGAGCTGGGGCCATATCTTTGTTACCCTATGGTGCTTCTCTCCCCTTTTTGAAAATATTTTCTAAAAAAATAAAAAAGGTTTTTGGTGTACGTGCACATCATGTATATGTGCAGATATTCTGATTCTTGTGCTCCTTGAACTTGTTTTGTTTTCTCACTAGGCGCTACCTCAAGATGTATGTTTAAAGGGATTCAATGAGGTTCCACACCTTTTATCTCAACGGTAGTTCAAGTTAGGAAATATATCTGTATTGTGCTAGTGGCTAATTTATTTTCCAGCACAATTTTCTGTTCCGCTGATGATTGTTTTTCATGGCCTCTATGTACCCATTCATATTATCCTTACTTTGATGCATAAATTTAAATAAAGGATTCAAAGAAAAAAAATGAAAAAATGCTGAGGATTTAATACTACTAGGGATTAAGGCATGAAAGAACACTTTTTTCTACTTGCTCAAAGTCAAAATACCCATGTAGATGTGACATGGCCCTGATGTGATTCCTGCATACAACATCATGAATTCCTTGCTCTGAAACCTTTGCACTTAACAGTGATGTTGCTTTCTTTTTTTTTTCTTTTGCTATGCACCTCCTCATTTCTACATATGTGGATTTAAATGATTGCGGTAGAAACCCCAAAACGACATGCAGCTCTCTAGGTGTGAGGCAGAAAAGGCTTGTTCTGTCTCCGCTAGGAGAGAGAATTACATTTAAGCTTTTCTGACAAAACATTTCTACTCAAATACTGTATGCCTAAGAGGCTAAGCGCTTATTTAATTGAACTTAATAGGAAGAAATTTCCATGGCAGTTTTTCCTCTGGATGTCAGAGAAATATGAAATCATCCTTCTATGTAGAGCAGATCATAAGTGAAATTTTATGCAAATGTAATTTTTTCTTCAATCACATTGCCTGTGCAGTGTACACTATAAACATCATTTTTGTAACTACTTTTTTTTTTTTAAAAGTACTTTGGCTTCTATTCATTTGAAAACATGTTTTGCAGAAGGTTTATGAGCAGTGAATTCTGGGTGAGTCATCCCCCTCTTTCATAGGATAGATGGAAAACTTGGAGTTACTGCACAGGATTAGGTAATGTATGGTTGCTACACTGTCACGTTCATCAGCATGTGCTACGTGAGAGCTGTCTGTGTTGCCTACAGCCACCAATAGGCTCCTAGTAGTTAGGATTGGAATTTTTTATTTTTTTTAGAGAATTCACATGCTCTAGTTCCCATACCATTGTTCTTAACCACTTAAGCCCCGGACCAATTTGCAGCCAAAGGACCAAGCCCCTTTTTGCGATTCGGCACTGCGTCGCTTTAACTGACAATTGCGCGGTGGTGCGACGTGGCTCCCAAACAAAATTGGCGTCCTTTTTTCCCCACAAATAGAGCTTTCTTTTGGTGGTATTTGATCACCTCTGTGGTTTTTATTTTTTGCGCTATAAACAAAAATAGAGCGACAATTTTGAAAAAAATTCAATATTTTTTACTTTTTGCTATAATAAATATCCCCCCAAAAATATTTTTTTTTCCTCAGTTTAGGCCGATACGTATTCTTCTACATATTTTTGGTAAAAAAAAATCGCAATTAGTGATTATTGATTGGTTTGCGCAAAAGTTATAGCGTTTACAAAATAGGAGATAGTTTTATAGCATTTTTATTAATATTTTTTTTTTTTTTTTTTTTTTTTACTAGTAATGGCAGCGATCAGCGATTTTTATTGTGACTGTGACATTATGGCGAACACATCGGACATTTTTGACACATTTTTGGGACCATTGTCATTTAAACAGCAATCAGTGCTATTTAAATGCACTAATTCCTGTGTAAATGACTTTGGCAGTGAAGGAGTTAACCACTAGGGGGCGAGGAGGGGTTATGTATGATGTTATGTGTTTATTTTTTTATTGTAGGGGGCGTGGCCTGGCATGTGACGTCACTGATCGTCTTTTCCTATAACAGGGAAAAAATGATCGGTGACAGCCCTAGTAGGAAGCACGGGGAGAGGTTTGTTTACACAGACCTCTCGTTGTTCTTCAGCTCTGTGACCCGATCGCGGGACACCAGCAGCGATCGGGTCCGCTGGCCCCAGGGCCATGGTCACGGAGCTCAGGACCGGGTCACGGAGCTCAGGACCCACGGCTGGGCACTTAAAGAGCAAAGTACCGGTACGTGCTTGTGCCCAGCCGTGCCATTCTGCCAACGTATATGTGCAGGAGGCTGTCCTTAAGTGGTTAAGCTGTAGGGTTTTTCAGAACTAAAAAAAAAAATCTAAACGTAAAACATATGCTCAACCTGTTAAAGTGTATTGTGGAATGTGAAAAAAATGATTGCGCTAACCTGTGGAAAGAAAAACGTAGGACAGCTGCTCCACACGAATGTTCAAAAATAAAATTCATATATAGAGGAAAATTAACAATGTAGCGTTAGCAATTAGAACAGTGCTAATATACTGTAAAAAATACAAAAAATGTGCTCATAATAAACACAGTGATGAAATAACCAACACCTAAACAGATGAAAAACAAAAAACAAGTCAGTGAAGACTAAATATAAAAATAAATCAGTCACATAGATCGATGAGTCAATCACAGATACAGTGGTTCATAATAATAGATAATAATAATGGAAAAACAGAGGATGCTCTGATGGGCATCTGAAGACAGTGACATCAAACAGGTATATTAAAGGTGGCTACTCTTACCAGAGCCAATGGACCTGCGTGTGGGCAACACCAGGTCAACCGAGCATGAACAGATAAATCCTCGATCTTGCAGGAACAATGTGGCAGGTCACAGATGGTCCTTTAACCGATAGGGAACAATCTGCGATGTCCTCAGGAACTCTAGTCCACTCTCGATAAAATCCGAGGGTGAGGAGGTAGCCACCAAACAATGAGTCGCCAAATGGTGTTAAAAAGGCTCACCGAGCGGGTAGTTTGTAAAAAAAAAGGAACAACGGCTTCCTATGTTGTAGGTCAAAAAACAAGTTGGCTGTTTATTTGCATAAAACCAGCATACAAAATTAAAGTAAGAGTAAAAATAGTGATCACAATGTTAAAAGCAATATGGGGAACATAGAAACCAAGCCCAAAAAAAGTGTAAAGTGTATTGAAATCCAATAACAATCTTACAGCATATCGGTGTGCCTTGAGACTGCAAACATTGTCTGGTCTGATGAGTCTCAATTTCAGATGCGACATTCAGACGGTAGGGTCAGAATTTGGCATAAAAAAACATGAAAGCATGGATCCATCCTGCCTTGTACCAACCGTTCAGGCTGGTGGTGGTGGTGGTGGTGTAATCATGTGGAGGATATTTTCTTGGCACACTTTGGGCCCCTTAGTACCAATTGAGCATCGTTTAGACACCATGACCTACCTGAGTATTGTTGGTGACCATGTCCATCCCTTTATGACTACAGTGCACCCATCTTCTGATAGCTCCTTCCAGCAGACTAATGCACCATGTCACAAAGCTCAAATCACCTCACCAGTGGTTTCTTGAATATGAAAATGAGTTCACTGTACTCAAATGGTCTCCACAGTCACCAGATCTCAATCCGATCGAGCACCTTTGGGATCTAGTGGAACAGGAGATTTGCATCATGGATGTGCAGATGACAAATCTGCAGCAACTGTGTGATGCTATCATGCCACTATGGACCAAAATCTCTGAGGAATGTTTCCAACACCTTGTTGAATCTATATCACGAAGAATTAAGGCATTTCTGAAGGCAAAAGGGGGACCAACCCAGAACTAGCAAGGTGTACCTAATAAAGTTGGTGGTGAATATATATATATATATATATATATATATATATATATACAGTATAATCACCTAGTGATTGTGCTATTAACACACTTTGTGTCATAGAGTGCCAGAAAAGAGGTAGTCAACAGGACTGATATAATGCAGTGGTCCATAACAATGATTAATACAATAGCGCAATGTGGTAAATGGTGTTGGTGTTCATTCTCATTTATTGACAGTGAAAAGCCTTGCCAAAATGCACTGGGTCAGTAGAGAACAACATTGCAAATGTAAATAACAGCAAATATTTCCCCAAACCAGAGTGAGAGATATACGGCTAGCTACCGGGCCAAACTGCTATCTTTAGACCCTAACTAACCACTGGCCAGGGGGAATTCATACACATCCTACCAGCATTAGGCCCTTTAAACTCTATAATAGAGCACTCAACTCAGACAAGAAGGTGTTTATAATCCAAAAGGCAATAAAGGTATCTTCACAAAGTAGCAGAATCTAAAGGCAGCTCGCCACTCCGATTTTTTTTATATATATAGAGTAATCATTTTTTATTGCAATTTCAAATAGAAAGACAATACAGTATACAATATATCAAATTACACATATATTACCATTAAATCACACCTTCTTTAAGCATGTAGCTTGCAAATTATTATTTAATTCAATATTGGATTTAAATGCCAATGTATTTCGAGCATACGTATAACTTGCATTGTCCTCTGTTTAAGACACAGACCTTTTCCTCCTTCCCTCTCCCCTTCAAGAAGGGAAATAGAAGGAAAAAGGAAGGAGGCAGCAAAATAAAATAAAAAAAACATAATAATAATTTGAAAAAAAAAACTCTGATGCCTCAAGGATGTCCTTCTGGGTTCAGTCTGTCCTCAGATGGTAGCTCCTTCAGGCAAGATGGAGGTGGATGAGGGTTAGGCTGCACTGACCCTTAGACCCTCAGCAATGCTGGCATACTTTTTGAGTGCACCTTCCTCTGGCTCAGGTCCTCGGCGGAGGGGTCCGCAAAGCTTTCCCTGCATGGCATACTGCTCCCCCTCTGCCTCTCTCACCCCTGCATGTACTGCTCAGGATCCTTTCCAAGCACCAATTCGAATGCTCTCCTCAATTTTCCCTGCTCTTAACACCTCCCCCCGACACCCAGTTACGGTACCTTCTTCTCTTGTTGTTGGCATGACTAACGAAGAGTCCTCTTCTCCTCACTCCTTGTGCTCTCTCCATAAGTCACCTACAGATAGAGAAATATGAGTTGCACAGAAGTCATGATGGGCTGCTGAGTGGTATATAGGGGCTGACAAGCCAGGGCTATGATATTACAAAGGTCCTTGTTAATGGCACGTCCTGTTATAGGGTAACAACTAGCAACTAGGGATGAATGGAGGGACTTTGTCTAAATTGATTTGGCCACAAAACTACTGAAACTTCGCAAAAGTAAAAAAACTTTTAGTAAAGATTCAGAAACTTTTAATTGAGCTGCATGGGTTTAAATTTGCTTGAAAGCAATTGCTCCATTTTGTTACAAGGGCATGTTTTCTTTTAGGGGTGTATTTAAAGTAGCTTAGTTTTTTTTTACATTTCCTCCACCCCAAACTCGCTCATCCATGTCTTTATGAACCTTGCTTTGTACACTGGTGCACAGTCATGTTGGAACAGGAAGGGGCCATTCCCAAACAGTTCCCACAAAGTTGGGAGCATTAAATTGTCCAAAATGTCTTGGTATGCTAATGCCTTAAGAGTTCCCTTCACTGGAACTAAGGGGCCAAGCCCAACCCCTGAAAAACAACCCCGCACCATAATCCTCCATCCACCAAATTTTTTGGACTCGTGCACAAGGTCCATAAAGACATGAATGAGCAAGTTTGGGGTGGAGGAACTTGACTGGCCTACACAGAGTCCTGACCTCAACTCGACAGAGCACCTTTGGGATGAATTAGAGCAGAGACTGCGAGCAAGGCCTTCACATCCAACATCACAAACATTCCCATAGACACACTCCTAAACCTTGTGGACAGCCTTCCCAGAAGAGTTGAAGCTGTTATAGCTGCAAAGGGTGGGTCAACTCAATATTGAACCCTACGGACTAACACTGGGATGCCATTAAAGTTAATGTGCGTGCAAATGCAAGTGTCCCAATACTTTTGGTAATATAGTGTACCTTAACTCTGTGACAGGTGTATGTTTCTGTTAAAGATCATTAAACATATGTATAAGGAAACCAGTGGCTTTATATAACTAAAAATGTCACTTTTGAGTGGGCTGACCCTTTTAACTGTTCCTCAAATGGGACTAGCGTTATCTTTCAAAATGCACTAAAACTGTAACAGAATGGGTAACAGGCCGAATGATCAGACAGAGAGTGATGCCGCGTACACGTGATCAGAATTTCAGCCAGCAAAACACAGATGATAGCTTTTCATCGGAAAATGTGACCGTGCATCGGAATTTAGCTGGCCGAATTCCCGCCAGCAAAAATTTGAGAGCATATTCTCCATTTTCCTGATGGAAAAATTTTCTGTCGGAAATCTGCGATCGTGTGTATGCAATTCCAACACGCAAAAACTCACGCATGCTCAGATTCAACTACGAGACAGAAGCTATTGGCTACTGGCTATTGAACTTCCTTTTTCTAGTCCCGTCATACGTGTTGTACGTCACCACGTTCTAAACAATTGGAATTTGGTGTGACTGTGTGTAGGCAAGACAGCTTGAGTGGAATTCCATTGGCATTCCATCGGGAAAACCATCAGACCTTTTTCTGACCATAATTCCAATCGTGTGTATGTGGCATAACTGTAACTTTCGGTTTACTAAACAGGTGCAAGTTAGAATCATAATGCTAAAGAGAGACACAATGGCAAAGAGCATGCATACACTGCAGAATATTACAAACAAGATCATGAAAGCTTGGACTCTTCACAGCAGTGACTCAATGAGGGTAACATGGCTGCCTAGCATAGTATCTATAAGACACTCTCTATAACAACAGAGTGCTAGCTGAGGTCAATACTTCATTAAAACAGTTCAGAATGCAAACAATATATTGTGCTTATCCTCATAAACAGTGTCCTCAGCTAAGTCCAGTCTTCTGGTAACATATATGAACAGCTGGAGGGATCCAAAGCCCAAGGACATGAGAACTAGACATGTGTGGCTCATTCATTCTAAAGTGAAATTCAAACCAGATGTTCGTTATTTGGAAATTCGGATGTATCCGCATCTCTAAGTACAACAGTAACAAATTTCAACTTTACTATTTTACTTCCTGGACAGACTTTAGGTCATGACACAGGAAAGAGTTGACCAGCAGAGGGTAGATGATGCAGGGTGTGTGCTAATGAGATCAGTAGGTCAACTCCTTCCTGTGTCATGACCTAAAGTCTGTCCAGGAAGTAAGGCAGATGTATTGGAGCAGTGTTTTCAAACAGCCATGAGGACAGTGAGTTAAGTGTATGTAGAATAAATGGAAAGTTTTTTTTATTTTTGCAAAAGAAGTACATTAATGCTAAATTGGTACATAGGGGAGCTGGAATTTAGAAAAAAAGGCGAACAAAGGTGAACTTAGAATAAATAAACTGCGCTCAGGAGAAAATTACATGAGAGAAATATACAAATTAATTATAACTAAAAGATAGAAAAATAATAAACATAAACTATAGGCAGCAGCTCTGAATGGGATACAAGCACTGAAATAAATGAAAGAAAATGTGGAGAGCTGCGCCAGTAGCACTATGTGCTTAAACTAACTGCATAGATAAAGGTGAATGAAGGGTTAAATGGCATTCTTACAGGGTAAATGTCTGTTTGCCAAAAGCGATCACTTATCGTGCATATAACAATCACAAAAAAATATTTGAGTAGGAAACATATAATCAATGTGAAATAAAAACAATTTTTGGGAAAAAATAAAAAAAATTAAAGTCCAATAAAATGTTCCAATGTAGCAGAGATTAGCAAGTCACCACCGTGAGTCCACACACAACTGTAGATCTGTGCCCGTCACCAGATAAGTGATGCGCTTACCAGATATAAAAACAGTAACAGCCTTATTGGTATTAATCCGAAGCAGAGTGGTAGGACATCAAATCAAGGTTCTTGCATCCAGATACCCCTTAACGTAGGTATATGGCAATACCCCAGCCTTTAGAGCTTCAATGGTCAATCGTCACGTGTATCACCGGTAACAACATCAAAGAAAAAGAGATGCCTCCATAGTGTAAAACCGTTCGGATAGTTTATTAAAATAAAAGTATCACACTTACATAAAATAACTTTGTGTCAGCATCGAAACAGAGCTAAACAACGCCGGCCGACATTCAAACAAGCGTCCCGTCCTCCCCTCGTAGAGCGTGGTGGCGTCACTGCGTACCTTCCCAGACGCGTTTCGTCATAGATGACGTTGTCAATGGGGAACGGGCAACGCAGCAACGCACCACCTTTTATGCCCGGACCTCGTTCTGAGATGTGAGATCCGGCCTCCGATGCCATCTTAACTGATGGCAAAAGTAACTAATATTCCCATATAATGAAAGGGGAAAAGGAAAAAAGGAAGAAAAAAAGGGTATTGCAGATCCGTACCTGATGGCAAAGGTTAGCAATAGTAGTGGTACTAAGTGATAGTCCCGGAAACTTCCACCATAAATGCGATATTGGAAAAACCAGATCGCAAGTGGGGATATGAGTTCCGATATATAAATAAAAACTACATACATGTATATGTCAACAAGACAATAAAAAATATACATATAAGTATATAGTGATGAAACCTGAAAATTACTACGGAGATGTGCATATGATAGGAGTACACATCACAAAAACATATAAAAACGATAATATATAAGACATATAAATGTCGAACATATATAAAATCAGAAATATGTGTATAGAGCAAAAAAAAGTGTATGCAGTGCAAAAAAATATGTGTAAAAGCCCTAAATTAATTAAGTGAATGTGTATACCTAAAAAATATATATATTAATTATGTGAGAATTAATATAACTGAAAGGGAAAGTTGTCAATACAACAAACCATTACAAGCATATACCCATAGTTGATGGGTATAAACCAAAATAAAAATAGGAATAAACCAAAAGAGAAATAGAAAATAAGTTAATGATGTGCCCATCTTACAAAGAATGTGCCCATAATTAATATATAATCCAAAATTTAAATAGAAAATAATTAATAAATAATTACCACCCCAATTCAATTATATACTTGGTTAGTAATATTTTGGGCCTAATCAGCATCTCAGAGCAGGTTTACACGAAGGAACACTAAAAATAAAAAATATATGTTAAATATACAAATATACCCATAACTTGTACAATAATACTCTAAATAAAAATGGTAATAATAAATGAGAATACTACACTATATATTAGAATAGAAAGAGCAGGTTCAGGAATTATCAATAAAGGCGTTAATATCGGTATCGATGTTCAATCCATATGGAATATAAGATTTTAAACAATGGATCCAAGACATTTCAAGTCTTGAGATCCCTCTCACCAAAAGGCTACCACGCCAATGGGGCTGAAATTTATCTATTCCCAAAAATAGCGTATTTGACGGATCTTTATTATGGGCAACCAGGTAATGCTTGGACACAGAGGGCTTAGGGAACCCTATCAAAATATTGGTTATGTGTTCGTTCAGGCGCACCTGTAGTGGGCGCTTGGTCCGACCCACATACTGTAACCCACATGGGCACTGGAGCAAATAAACCACCCCCGTAGTGGAACATGTGATACAAGGTTTTATAACATGATTCCGCCCCGTAACTGTACCAACAAAAGAGGTAGTACGTCTGCGTGGGCAAGAATTTAGGGAGCAGACCCTACATCTTCCACATTTATAGAAGCCAGTCAACTGATCAAAAAAACCTTTACTCTTCTGTGGTGGATCAATGACATTAGGGGCCAGTCGGTTCCGCAGTGATGAGGCACTTCTGAAGACTATTCTCGGTCTCTCTGGAACTATCTTTTTTAATACCGCATCACTGCTGACAATGTGCCAATGCTTATTAACAAGTTGTTTGATCTTCTTTTGTTGAATAGAATAAGTAGTCACAAAGGGAACAAACCCTTGGACATTGTCAGCTCGTGGGCCTTTCTCAATAAGTAGTTCCTGTCTGTTCATACTGGTCACCATCTTAATAGTGTCAGATAAAAAAATCTGGCTGGTAACCCTTCTCGAGGAACCTTGCAGTAAGAGTCTCTGCCTGAGACAGGAATTCCCCAACTTCTGAGCAATTCCGTCTCAGTCGTATATATTGGCTCTTCGGGATTGAATTAAGCCAAGGGGTATGGTGACAGCTGTCAGTGGGGATGAAGGAATTCCTATATGTATCCTTGAAAAACGTAGAAGTAACAAAACGTTCATCCTTCACGGTAATGACAAGGTCCAAGAAATGAATCATAGATTGGCTAGTCACATAATTAAGTCGTATGCCCCTCTCGTTCATGTTCAAAGAATCCAGGAACACATTCAAATCATGACTATTACCGTCCCATAGGAGGAGGACGTCATCAATGTACCTAGCCCATAGGACTATTTGTGGTACATTTTTGGCATAGATGACGTCCTCCTCCCAACGGGCCATAAAAATATTCGCCAGACTGGGGGCATACTTGGCCCCCATGGCGACACCCTTAACTTGCCTGTAAAATTGTTTACCAAACCAAAAATAATTATGTGAGGCCGCAAATTCTAATAAACGCATAATAAAAGTAATTTGTTCACCAGACAGGCCAGAATATCTATTTAAATAAGATTGAACTGCTTCAAATCCCAAATGATGTGGGATGATGGTATACAGTGATGTAACATCAGCTGTAACCAGCCAGATGCCAGATTTGGCTGAAATGGCTCCCAACATGTTAATAATATGCCTTGAGTCCTTAACATAAGAAGGCGTATCCCTAACTAACGGTTGTAAATAAAAATCTATATATCTGCCCACCCGGGACGTGACAGAATCTATCCCACTAACTATGGGTCGTCCCGGGGGGCAGATAGGGTTCTTGTGTAATTTGGGCAAATAATACAAAATAGGGGTACGCAGGGTTTGTGGGATCAAAAATAGACTCTCCTTAACATTCAAAATCCCGGTCTCACGACCTACAGCAACTATTCTTTCAAGTTCCTTTTTGTATTGTGTCTTGGGGTCGGAGGGCAAGACAACATAGGTGTCGGTGTCGCCCAAAATCCTGCTCATTTTCGATAGGTAATCCACGCGGTCTAAAACCACTATTGCGCCGCCCTTATCGGCTGGTCTGATGACCAAGTCCTTCCTATTGCACAATGAATCCAAGCCTTCTTGTTGGTTTTTATTCATCCTAGTTTTTTTGACTTCCAATGAGTATAAGTCTTTTAATACTAAGTCTCTAAATACTCGTAGGGCAGGTGGAAGTATACCTGGAGGGTTAAAAAGTGACGCGTTTGCTAGACCCAAATGAGCCACCTGTGGGGTTGAAATATTGAAATTATCCCCTATGTTTTTAGTGGAACAGCCAACCATATATCTTTTTATATTAAGTTTCCTTACAAACTTGTGAACGTCCATGTACGTCTGAAATTTATTCAGACTAGTTGGAGGCACAAACTTTAACCCTTTATCCAAGATTAATTGTTCAGATGTTAGTAAGGGTTTATAGCTCAGATTGAAGATCCCTTTACCTACTACATCCTGGGCCTTTTTTGCTGTTCTGATTTTCCTCCCTCCTCTGGTTCCTCTCCTCTTTCTCCCTGCCTTTTGGTGCCCTGTATGGGTTTGGGAAAACCCCAACTGTTTGGTCCTAATAACCCTAGAGAACCTCTCTCCAAAGGGACCTCACCAGGGACATGTTGGGGTCCAACAGGTGGAGCACCACCCACAGAGGGAAATAGAGGTTGCAAATTAAGTTCACCCTCTGGGTGAACTTAGCCTTTAACCACTTCAGCCCCAGAAGATTTTACCCCCTTCCTGACCAGAGCACTTTTTACAATTTGGCACTGCGTCGCTTTAAATGACAATTACGCAGTCGTTCAACACTGTACTCAAATGAAATTTGTGTCCATTTTTTCCCCACAAATAGAGCTTTCCTTTGGTGATATTTGATCACCTCTGCATTTTTTATTTTTTTTTGCACAATAAACAAAAGAAGAGCGACAATTTTGAGAAAAAAAGCAATGGGGGTTATTTACTAAAGGAAAATCCACTTTGCACTGCAAGTGTACTTGGAAGTGCAGTCACTGTAGAATCGAGGGGGACATGCAAGGAAAATAAAAAAACAGCATTTTAGCTTGCACGTGTGGATTTCCCGTTTGTAAATAACCCCAAATATATTTTACTTTTTTTTGCTATAATAAATATCCCCAAATAAAAAATAAAAAAAAGTCTTCATCAATTTAGGCCAATATATATTCTTCTACATATTTTTGGTAAAAAAATTCACATCATTGCTTCCCGATGTCTGGTCTTCCTGATATACTGCTTAAGAGATTTTAAGCACCAGCATTGGTGTCCATCATGCATTCTGACTACTTTAATTGTTCACACACGGTCATTTTCTACCTGTATTTTCTGGCTTGACTACTACTTAACAGCTACTTCCTCAACTTATGCAAGGAAAATAAAAAAACAGCATTTTAGCTTGCACGTGATTGGATGATAAAATCACCAGAGCTTCCACTCATTTCAGATCTACCCCTTAGATTTAGAGTGACTACACTTCCAAGTGCACTTGCAGTGCAATGTGGATTTGCCTTTCATAAATAACCCCCATTGTCTTCCACAAGGAACCGCCCCTGAGGAAAGGACAAGTTCCTAAAACGCATCGTTTGTTGTACATTCTGATGTTGTTCTTAAATAGTCAAATCACAATTTCTATGCAGATATTGGCTTTTTATAATATTTAATAAATTACAATTTGTTATAAATCAATACTTGGTTTTGTACAATTACTTAGTTGCCCTTAAAATCCCAATCCTCCTTGGGGGACCCTTTCTCACATATTGTGGGAAAAGGAGTTAAAGGGGCCCGCCCTGTATATAAGCCTAATGGGCAAATAGGTACTCCGCTAGAAAACCTTCAAAGAGTAATTACCATATACTGTAAAAAAAAAAAAAAAGACATTGCCTGCACACTTCTTTGCTGCACGCAGATAAAACATGAGCCCAGTTATATACAGAGATATGTGAACTAATGACTCACATGAGGACATCTTGGGTCCATTGTTAGGTCTTTCTGGCCCTGTCTTATGTACTTAAATACATGCATTTATTTTCCCCTCCTTTGTTCTTCTCTCCCCAGCAGCATGCAGGCAGTAAATCCCCTCTTTGAACTCCAGAACCATAAATCACTACTTTACACTGAATTTCTAATCATTTTTCGGAGTCTGACAAGTGTTTATAGAGAAGTGGATACTGTGTTGCCTTGTTTTGGCACATTATACATTCTTCACTTTTTATTGTGACTATCGTATAAACTATCAAATAAAGCCACGCTCCTTATATAGTAAGTGTCACAGCCCGTGTTCTGCTTTACTCTGATGGGTTATGTTTGGTATGTTTTTTTTTTTTTTACAAACCACTTAAAGGAACAATCCTACAGAGAACCAAGTGTTTTATTTGAAGATGAACTCCAGGAAAATATAAAATACATAAATTAAATTGTTACTAAACTTACAACAGTAAAATCAGTCTGTATATACAGTAAAGCATGCCTGTTATACTCAGGGTGGAACCTTATGGGTTAATCCTCTGCATTGTGTAAAAAGGCTGCTTGGTCCTGTCTTCTCTGATCCTCCCCTTCTTCCACTGTCCCCAATCCATCTCCTGATAGTACAGAGCCTTGGGGGCAAGCTGCAAATGCTCAGTTTTGTGTGTATTGCTAGAGAGTTTTTTAGAGGGTGCATGTGACCAGCACAGGGCCAATCGGCACTGTGCAGACAGAGGGTCGGGAGTCATGCAGCCTCATAGGTCAGTCAGAGGAGAATAAAAACTCCTCCTACAAGCTTTAACCAGATACTGATAGAAGTCACAAGACGGCTCTAACTGCTGATGAGAAAAGGTATTTAGCACTATTATTATTAGTATTGTATTAGTATATTATATTTACTAAAATAATTGCATTTCCATGTTCTGTGTACTTGGGAGACCAGATATAGTGAATGCAGGCTCCTGGGTTTAGTAACAATTTAATGCAGTACTCATTCAATGGTCTTTTTTTTGTGTAAGTACCTGGATTTGACTTGAATTCAGCCTCTTGAAATCCCAAATGCAGAGTTCAGAATAGCAGCACAAGGAATCAATCAGTTTAGCTGCAGTATGTATGTGCTGATAGCAGTAGAGAGCAAAGTCACAAGCAGGGCTGTCTTTAAGGCAGGGCAAAAGGGGCAGCTGCCCTGGGCCCTGTCATTGTTGTGGGGCCCAAAGGAGCTGCCTCATACTTGCTAACTATCTCAGTTTAAATTCCCTTGAAGCTTTAATCCTGTGCTGTGTCCCAATATCTCAGTGTGAAGTGCTGGTTCTAGTGCTGCCATGCTCTGCCCTATTGTTGTGTACAGATGACTCACCTGCAGACCCTGTGTTTACATGTAAATAACCGGCATTCATATGTAAATAGCGGCGGCATTCATAAGTAAACAACAGAGGCATTGATATGTAAATAAAGGTGGCATTCATATGTATATCATGCCCCCCCCCCCCTGCAGTGAGGAGATGATGTGCTGTAACTTCTAGCAACCAATCAGTGAGCAGTATTACTGTACAATAATCTCTAGCAACCAATTAACAAGCAGAAATCATTGCTGTAATCTCTAGCAACTAATATTAAGCCGTAATGTGTGCTGTAACCTCTAGCAACCAATCAGTAAGCAGTAATGATATGCTGTAACAGTTGGCAACCAATCGCAATTGCTGCCTGATCTGATACAGTTAACTGATTTTAAGTCTAGCTGCTATTTAGTGTATGTCTCAGAGCAGGTGGAGAGTGAAATGACATGGGGGGCCCAAGAAAATTTTTGCCCGGGTCCAATCAATATTAACGACTGCCCTGGTCACAAGAAATTAATTATCATGTTTAATATTTATTTAGTCTATAGGAGAAACCAGGCGACAGCTGATCTATTTGCATTTTGACAGAGAGATGAGCTCATCGGTGTGTTGCTTCTCCTTTCAAAAATACAAATCCATTGGCTGGTGTCGTGCATTTATTATCTGTGGACCCCATATGTTCCAGGTGTGCAAAGGATTAGAGGAGATGGATATCAGGACAGATTGAGGTGTGTTCTAGGTACACATATACTGTATTTATCCTTTTTTTTAAGAATATATTGTATAGTTTGTTTAACTGCTTGCCTACCAGGCACTTCCACCCCCTTCCTGCCCAGGCCAATTTTCAGCTCTTAGCGTTGTCACACTTTGAATGACAATTGCGCGGTCATGCAATGCTGTACCCATATGACGTTTTTATCTTTTGCTTGATGCAGATAGAGCTTTCTTTTGGTGATATTTATCACCACAGTTTTTTTTATGTTGAATTTGTTTTGGGATGTAGTTGCAAGTATGCATATGCCATGTGAGAGAAATAACCTGTTAATGACAAGTTGGTGAAAAGAAAATCTTAATTTTGCAAAGAATTTGGGGAAAAATTTACAACTTCAAAAAACTCACCATGCCTCTTACTAAATACCTTGGAATGCCTACTTTCAAAAACGGGGCATTTAGGGGGCATTTGTACTTTCCTGGCTGGTTAGTGTCTTAAAAAATGAGATAGGCCTTCAGTACGTCAGGTGTGATCAATTTTCAGCGATTGGCACCATAGATTGTAGACTCTCTAACTTTCCTACAGACCAAACAATATGCACTTATTTGAGTTATTTTTTTTTTACCGATATATGCAGCAGTATAAATTTTGGGCAAAATTTATGAAGACAAATTACTAATTTGCAAAATTGTATAACAGAAGCTAAGAAAAATGCATTTTTTTTCAAATTTTTCGGTCTTTTTTTATTAAAAAAAACACAGTAGTGATTAAATACCACCAAAAGAAAAAAAATCATATGGGTACAGTGTTTTACGTGACTAAGTAATTGTCAAAGTGTGAGAGCACTGAAAGCTGAAAAGCGGTCTGGGCTGGAGGAGGATTTAAGTGCCGAATAGGTAAGTGTTTAAAGTGGATGTAAACCCTCACATATAACCAGTGAAGTAAACCTCAGATGATACACAGAGATGAAACAAATCTCTCTACATAAGTTTTTCATATATCTGCTGTCTTGAGCTTGCTATTTCTTTAGAAAGTGCACATCGTGTTAGAAATGTTCTCTTTCTGTTCAGCACTTGAAGTGTAGTCTTGGCATACACTGTGTAACAGAGGAAGGGAGTAATTTGCTGTGAATAAACCAGCTCTCTACTAATCTATTTAGAGCACCCACCCTGACACAAATTTCCGGCTGGTTTTATCTCGGTTGTCAGAGAACTTGTCAGAAATGATCATGCTGATAACAGAAGTACGGAGCAGCAGAAAGACATTGGACTTGGGGCTTTGGAGATAGGTAAGAAAACAGTACAGATACAGTATATGTGCCTAGGTCAGATTTCAACCCTTCTGCCTTTACAACCACTTTAAAGCCCATATCTGGAGAAAGGAAAAATACTTCCTTTCAGTAGAACTGTCCTCACATTGCAAGGGATAGCTACTTATATAGCTTTAAATGGACAAAAAAGGCAGTTTTCCTTACTTGACCTCTGCTCTTAACCCAATGGGCTGCCTAACTCCCTCCTCCCAATCTGCTTACTTAGGTTTGGTTCCCAAGCCTCCTCTAGTGTGTATTACCCATCAGACAAAAATCACTTTAGCATTGGCTGCACATGTAAAGTTTAATGGGACTGTATATCGAGGATCTACAGGCTTTTTATATGGTCAGTGCTCAAGAAATTTTCACCCAACAGGCTGGAGACACCAAAGGAGGCTTCAGCTCCGGAACTAAGATATAGGCAGCTAGGTAGAACAAAGAAAGCACTGTTTAATTTTGCAGGGATGGATTTTGCAAAAGTTGTAGCCAAGGTATAGCTTTCCAAATTTGGGTACATACGTTGTACACATGTTGAATGCTTATAAAGAATTACTTAGCCTTGGTTCCAGAACCTCCTCTAGTGTGTATTACCCATCAGACAAAAATAAGTTTAGCACTGGTCGCACCTGTAAAGTTTAATGGGGCTGTATATCGAGGGTCTCCAGTCTTTTTATATGGCCCCATTCAAGTTATTGGCCAGTGCTCAAGGAATTTTCACCCAACAGGCTGGAGACACCAAAGGAGGCTGTCGCTCCAGAACTAAATTATAGGCAGCTAGGTGGAACGAAGGAAGCACTGTTTAATTTGGCAGGGATGAATTTTGCAAAAGTTGTAGCCAAGGTACAGTTGTCCAAATTTTGGTATATGTACACGTACACATGTTGAATACTAAAAGAATAACTAAACTAAAAATAATTATTTCATGTAAATATATAAATCATTCATTGGTGTTTTTATATATGTTTGTACCTCAGCTACAATGTTATTAAAAATGATCTTTCCATTCAAAACTATGATATGCTAAGAGTTTCTGTAACTGTGAAAAATGCCAATTTCTTTTCCTTGTAGCCATGGTAACAATACTCATTTCCACAAATGCTCACCTATTGCTCTTTTAAATGGATTATCACCTCTCCCTGAAGTCATCACAGAGTCTGAGGTCCAATTACAGGCAAGCTTTCAGCAAGTCTTAGATTTATTCTCATTATTCATAATGTCTTATGGCAGAAGAATTAGAAAACCAAATAGTACATAACATCAATAAATAAGATACCAAGATTCACGGACCATTGAAAGCTTTATTTTAATTGCTGTTTGAAAGATATTAAGTACAAAGGCCAGAAGGAGATGGAATATTACATAGGAATATTTCATAGGAACCATTCAATTCTACAAACCAAATCACTTATAATTGTTTGTTTTCATCGTAGGAGGTCACTGCTAGGTCGAATCACTCAGGAAAATCATATATTTCATGGATCTTCCTTTCCAGATTGTATCTGCCCAAACCATTGAATATCATTCACCCTTTCCCTATTCACCAATGTCTAAATTGTAAACTGAGAGGAAAACCCTCCCCCAACAAAGCTGCCAAGGTGGGATGACTGTTATACGTCACGTGCTCAGACTTCACTGCTGAACCTCTCCTAGATATATAGAAAACTGTACACATACCAAAATTGACATCTAATTGTTTGGATATTTATATTTATTTCATATTCATTATTATTTTCATAAGAAAACATATGAAGAATCATTACATACAAATGCTGTTGCTTATCTTGGCTAACATGGAAGTCCCACCTAAAAAGAATAACTCTAAAGCCTCGTTCACACGACTTTCACTGACTTTCCGACAACAAAACTGTGGAATTTTGTTCAAAGGTTTTTGGCTCCAACTTGTCTTGCATACACACGGTCACACAAATGTTGGCCTACAATTACGAACGTAGTGACGTACAAGACGTACAGCGAGCCGATAAAAAGGAAGTTCAATAGTTATGTGATATCTCCATTACGAATGCTAGTTTTACAAGACCGAGCGCTTCCAGCTCGTACTTGATTCCGAGCCTTTGTAAAATTTTGTGCGACAGACTTGTGTATACACGATCGGAAAGTCCAACAACAAAATTTTGTTGGCGGAAAATGTGAGAACCTGTTAGCAAACATTTGTTGGTGGAAAGTCTGACAACAAATGTTCGATGGAGCATACACACGGTCGGACTTTCCCGCCAAAAAGCTCACATCCAACATTTACCATTGGAAAATCTGATCGCGTGTACATAAAAGCCAACCTAACAAAATTGAGGAAAAAAAACCCACCATATTTCCAATTCTGTATAAAGGCTTGTGAAGGACTAGAACAGAATTACAGTTGACATGTTACATACTTAGGATGTAATAGTAAAAACATAATAATAATAATAATAATAAGCTCACCAAGCTAAGTTAGATGAAGAGTAACATAAAGTATAAATTACTACACTGTTTTGAGTCAAGATACCCTGTACCTTTTCTGCATTGTACCATGTAGGAGAAAGTTCACAGTGCCAATGATAGTATTTGAGATTGAAACCTGAAAATATCTGGTGTTGAAGAAAACTACAAACTGCCGCTGCTCTGATTTCGATCCCCTTATCAAAAACAATACTAAAAAATGGAAAAAAGGAGAGCAGCGGTGGCCAAAAACAAATCTGATGATCCCATCTGTGTTGGGAAACATATCCACAAAGTAGTGACTACTAAAATAGATACTGCAAACACCAAAATATATAAATGCAACAATATAGCAATATACTTCTATCATAAAGTGCAAAATATGCAAAAATTGAAAAAAAATGTGCTAGTGCAGTGCAAAACTAGATGTCACGATATGCAACAATATAACAATATATACTTATATCATAATGTACAATATATGCAAAAATAAAGTGCTAGCCTTGGCAGTGCGCGGGCCCTTCCCTCCCCGGGAGGTATTTGGAATTTGAATTTGGAGACCTTTGCACCAGCACGGCGGAGTCCTTTTGAAGTGCGGGCAAATTCACGGGTTTAGGGAGAGTCGCATTCACCATGATGGGGTTTTCTACACTTGGCGTTTCACCCCCTGAAGTTAGGGATAACCAGCCCGAAACATCTGTACAAGTGGTGGCTACATCATCCCCTTTGGCCCATAACAACTCCTGGGACAGTGTCTCAAAAATGTCATTGTCCCCAGTATCTGACAAGGACTCCTCTGCCGGTAAATAATTCACCAAAGTTTTACTTAGTCTGACTTTTCCCCAAAGCAACCTTCTTCCACCGATTGGGTCCAGCCAGACTCGGTAGAGGTCTTCCGTTGCGACTCCGGGAAGATTTTGTACGCCCCACTTTTTCCAAAGAAGGCATGGTGGCTTCAGTAATGGTGGTTGAAGCAGTGTCCATCTGCTCCAAAGTGGTCTCTCCGGCAGTGGCAGTGGTAGAAGTAGCAGCATCTCTCTCAGGGGTGTCAGCAACAACAGGTATCACCGCTGTGGAAGGCCTCACTGATGGAGCAACGATGGCCGACTCCTCGGTTGTCACGCCCGTGGCCCAGTCCATGCGGTAGGCCCTTGGTAGTGCAATTGAAGTATTCCCCACAGGCAGGACAGCGGACAAATGGCCGGGGGTTCACAAACAGTCCTTCACACTTTCCACACAGCATCCCCAGGGCCTCAACATCCCCTGTTGGGTACAGGATTAACCGACCTTGAGGGGCCAGGTGAATCCCTGTATCAGTGAACGTAGTCTCACACCCATAAGACCTTCTCCTGATGGCATACAGGGTCACTGCATATGGCCATGCAGCCCCCTACTTTCAAACATCCAACTTACAAACATCTCCTACTTGCAAACGGAAGGAGACAACAGCAAGTGAGATGAAAAAAGACAGATGGCAAAACAAATTATACAGGGGTGATAACCCTTCCCTATGTTTTCCAAAAAGCTTAAAAATAGATTTTTTTGACTGGAGCTACACTTTAAAAATGTAACAGTTGAAAATTACAAACAGATTCTACTTAACACAACAAACCTACACAGTCCCTGTCTTGTTTGCACCGCCTGTATACTGCTGTTCTGAGTATATAGGGCATGGGGGCCACACGTATTTCCTTTTTTTAATATGGGTAAAGGGTTCCCCTTAATATCCGTACAAGACCTAAAGGGGCTGGTAATGGGCAGGGAGGGCTACCCATGCCAATTTTCTCAATGATTTTCAACCATATTGCAGGAACCAGATATAACATTAAAACCAAAAGCAGTTTTAAATGACGTTATTTCCGTTAAATGTAATTTTGTGCAGGGACTGTTCTAAACACGGGAAACACGTGGCACTTCACAGGCATACTATAGACAACCCCAGGCACGATATTTAAAGGAATATTTCACTTTTTTTTCACTTTAATCGTCATTAAAATCAGTGCTCCCGCCAAAACGGCCATTTTTAAAAACATTTTAGGCATTCACCCATGTCCCCTGGGGCAGGAGCCAGGTCCCCCAACCCTTTTTAGGACAGTATCTTGCATATTAGCCATTAAAATTAGCACTTTTAATTTCGAACGTTCGAGTCCTATAGACTTAAATGGGGTTCTAACGTTCGTACAAATTTGGGGCCCGTTCGAAAGTTCTGGTGCGAACCGAACCGGGGGGTGTTTGGCTCATCCCTACTCACAACTAGTGATGGACGAACTTCCGACGGGACGTTTCGCGAACGCGAAATGCGAACGGACCCAAACGTTCGCGAAACCGAACGTTCGCCGCGGGCCCCATTGACTTCAATGGGAGGCGAACTTTGCAAACCTTCATGTCGAATTTGCGGCCACGTGGTAATTATTAGGGGGTAAAACGTAGTCCCACCATCTGGACAATGACATAATACATGTATGAGGTGAATTTGGGATCGATAACTACAAGCATTTTTATTTTATTTGGGAAATTGTTCTAACAATTCAGGACTATGGAGCTAATGAAGGCAATGGAGGAGAGGGAAGGTCAGGGACCAGGGTAGGCAAAGAAGAGGGTGCAGGAGATGATCACCAGCAGCGTGACATACCGGAATGACACATGCACCGTGATAGAGGCATCTGACAGCAGCACCGTAATACAGAGCACTGACAGCAGCACCGTGACATACAGCGCTGACAGCAGCACCGTGACATACAGCGCTGACAGCAGCACCGTGACATACAGCGCTGACAGCAGCACCGTGACATACAGCGCTGACAGCAGCACCGTGACATACAGCGCTGACAGCAGCACCGTGACATACAGCGCTGACAGCAGCACCGTGACATACAGCGCTGACAGCAGCACCATGACATACAGCGCTGACAGCAGCACCGTGACATACAGCGCTGACAGCAGCACCGTGACATACAGCGCTGACAGCAGCACCGTGACATACAGCGCTGACAGCAGCACCGTGACATACAGCGCTGACAGCAGCACCGTGACATACAGCGCTGACAGCAGCACCGTGACATACAGCGCTGACAGCAGCACCGTGACATACAGCACTGACAGCAGCACCGTAAGCAGCCCCAGGAGGAAGTCAGCACAGCACAGGGATGGTGTGATCCCCTCATAATAAGAACCCCCAGGAGGAAGTCAGCACAGCACAGGGATAGTGTGATCCCTTCATAATAAGAACCCCCAGGAGGAAGTCAGCACAGCACAGGGATATCATAAGCAGCCCCAGTAGAAATATGACACCGCTCAACCTCTTCAAAGAGGAGGGTAGGGGCATATAGTACGGTGTGCTTTTTTGGGTCAAGGAAGTGAGCCAAATGAATTAAGAAGGTCTGTGTGCTTGATTAAAAAAATAGTTTATAGACATATACATGGTCTACTGGTCACATGTGTTGAATTCCTCCGAGATCCATGCCTCATTCATTTTTAGAAATGTGAGGTAGTTAACACTGTCGTGAGCTAGGCGAGTACGCTTATCGGTCACAATCCCCCCTGCTGCGCTGAACGTCCTTTCGGACAGGACACTGGATGAGGGGCAAGCCAACAGTTCGATTGCAAATTGGGCAAGCTCTGGCCAGAGGTCAAGCCTGCCCACCCAGTAGTCTAGGGGTTCATCACTCCTCAGAGCGTCCACATCGGCCGTTAACCCAATGTAGTCGGACACCTGACGGTCTAGGCGTTCCCTGATGCTGGATCCGGATGACACCTGTCGATGGGTCGGCTGAAAGAATGACCTCATATCCGAAGTCACCAACACATCTTCAAACCGGCCTCTTCTTGCAGGCGCTGTTGGATTGGTACCCGCAAATCCTTCTCTGGGAGTGGGAATTGCTCCTCTGCCAGCGCACGCAAAAGCAGAATGCAGCATTTCTCGAAGCAAGGCCTGGAAGTGCTGCATTCTGACAGCCCTCTGCGACGGCGGTAACATTTCCGCCATTTTGTGTTTGTACCGGGGGTCTAAGTACGTTGCCACCCAGTACTGGTCCTTGACCCTCATGCTTTTTATACGGGGGTCCCTATTAAAACACTGGAGCATGAAGGCCCCCATTTGCACTAAAGTGGAAGCGGTGTGGTGGCCTGGCTCCTGCTCATCATCCAGGATAATGTCGTCCTCTTCATTCTCCTCTCCCCATCCTCGCACAACAGGGATCCCAGAAAGGTTTAAAGCATGCTCTTCTTGCTCCTGCTCATCCGCCCCGGCACCATCCTCCTCTGACTCCTCATCAGACTCCTGTTGTTGACTTGTCTCAGATAGAGTAGCCCCCCCTGGGAATTCATCCAGCATTGCGACTTCCTCATCTTCCCGCTCCTGCTCCTCCACAGCCTGATCAATGACACGACGCAATGCACGCTCCAGAAAGAAGGCATAAGGTACCATGTCACTGATGGCGCCATGGCTGCGACTGACCAGTTTGGTGATCTCCTCAAATGGCCGCAGAAGTCTGCATGTGTCGCGCATGAGCAGCCACTGGCGCGGTGAAAAAAAACCCAGCTCCCCAGAACCGTTTCTTTCGCAGAGTTCATACAGGTAGACGTTAACTGCACGTTTCTGCTGGAGCAGCCTATCAAGCATATAGAAGGTTGAGTTCCATCGCGTCGGGCAATCGCAAATAAGACGTCTGACCGGCAGATGGTGTCGCCGCTGAATGTCAGCAAGGCGAGCCATGGCCGTGTAAGATCTTCTGAAATGGGCCGAGATTTTCCTTGCCTGCCGCAAGATGTCCTGGACCCCAGGGTATTTGACAAGGAATCGCTGCACGACCAAGTTTAAGACGTGTGCCATGCACGGCACGTGCGTGATTTTGCCCTGTTTCAATGCGCTAAGCAGATTGGCACCGTTGTCACACACCACTTTACCAACTGTCAAATTGAGCGGTGTTAGCCACTCATCTGCCTGTGAACGCAAAGCTGAAAGGAGTGCCGGGCCAGTGTGGCTCTTTGCTTCCAGGCACAACAGACGCAGCACGGCATGGCAACGTCTCACCTGGCATGTGGAATAGGTTCTGGGGAGCTTGGGCGGTGCAGTGGAAGAGACGCTAGCAGCGGAAAAGGAGGAGGCAGCTGAGGAGGAGAGGGAGGAGGATGGAGTAGGAGGAGGAGAAGAAGAGTCAGGCCTGCATGCAATCCGTGGCGGTAAAACCAAATCTACACGGGTGCCACGGGTTACATGCTTGACGGCCGTCAGAAGGTTCACCCAGTGGGCAGTAAAACTGATATACCTTCCCTGCCCGTGTTTGCTAGACCACGTGTCTGTGGTCAGATGTATCTTGGCACCGACACTGTGTGCCAGAGATACATTCACTTGCCGCTGAACATGGCCATATAGCTCTGGGATGCCCTTCTGTGAGAAATACTTCCTTCCTGGGACCTTCCATTGTGGTGTTCCAATGGCCACAAATTTGCGAAAGGCCTCCGAGTCCACCAGTTTATATGGCAGTAGTTGGCGGGCTATGAGTTCTGACAAGCCAGCCGCCAACCGTTGGGCAAGAGGGTTATCCGGCGTCATCATTTTTTTACGCTCAAACATTAGGCCCACGGAAGCCTGCCTTTTTGCAGAAAAATGTGAGCTTGGCGTGATGGAAGGTGGAGTGGAGGACAATTGTGAGGAGAGAGGAGAAGGAGAAGTAGAAGACGAGGCTGGACGGTGAGAGCCTGCAGTGTGGCTTTGTGTGTTCCGTTGCTCCCACTGGGCTCGGTGATGGCTGCTCATGTGCCTTCTTAAGGCGGTCGTCCCTAGGTGAGTATTGGGCTTACCGCGACTAACGCGTTGACTGCAAAGATTGCAGATGGCAACGCTATTGTCAGCAGCGGACACGTTAAAAAAAGCCCACACTGCGGAGCCATGTGCCGGTGTCCTGGGAGCGCCAGATGTGACCGTACATGGTCGATGACTCGCTCCTGATACATTTGCAGTCTGCTTTGTCCCTGCTGTGCAATGTAAGTCATTGCTGCTTCTCCTCCCTATCTGCTGGTCCATATCTCCCTCTGAACTCCCCTCCTCTTCCTCTCTTGTGGGCACCCACGTGACATCACTAGACACGTCATCATCAACGTCACCTTCCCCACCGCTATAAGTAGAGATCTCGGAGTAGGCAGCAACACCGGGGACCAACCTCCTCCTTGGGCTGATCTGGGTACTGGCGTCAGACTGCTGAGTAGCGCTTGTTGCTACCTCCTCTTCCTGATCCAATACCAAGAGTGGCTGCGCATCAGAAATGTCCTCTTGATATGGATCGGAAAATAATTCCAGTGACTCAAGCGGAAGGTATGTGGTGGTGGTGGTGGTGGTCGTGTTGTTGGTGGTAGTGTCTTTGGGGGTGCACATAGCAGAGAGTGAAGAAGAGGGTGCAGATCGAGAGGATGAGGAGGGTGCAGAAGAGTAAGGCTGAGCGAGCCACTCAACCAAGTCTGGTGCATCCTTTAAAGTAATTGAACGCACCTTCTGCAACTTCCCACTTTGGCTCAAGCCTGTTGCTCCTGCCCTACCCCTACCACCCCTGCGGAAGGGCCTGCCTCTTCCTCTGCCTGTCATTTTTTAAATGACCCTGTGACAAAACTCTTAGTCCCTATACCGATGAAGGACTGCTGCAGTATAGGGCAGCGGTCAGCAGTGGTGCACGTCAACCCTATCTATTGTGGACCGATAGCGGTCCTTACAGAACAGCAGACTGTACCGCACTCAAGCCTATGTACCGTAGCACCCTATACCAAGTTACCAGTCCTTATAAGAACTTTTGTGGACCAAGCAGGTTGTGTATTAGTGTTTAGCAGACTGTACGTCAGTCCCTATACCGCTGAAGGACTGCTGCAGTATAGGGCAGCGGTCAGCAGTGGTGCACGTCAACCCTATCTATTGTGGACCGATAGCGGTCCTTACAGAACAGCAGACTGTACCGCACTCAAGCCTATGTACCGTAGCACCCTATACCAAGTTACCAGTCCTTATAAGAACTTTTGTGGACCAAGCAGGTTGTGTATTAGTGTTTAGCAGACTGTACGTCAGTCCCTATACCGCTGAAGGACTGCTGCAGTATAGGGCAGCGGTCAGCAGTGGTGCACGTCAACCCTATCTATTGTGGACCGATAGCGGTCCTTACAGAACAGCAGACTGTACCGCACTCAAGCCTATGTACCGTAGCACCCTATACCAAGTTACCAGTCCTTATAAGAACTTTTGTGGACCAAGCAGGTTGTGTATTAGTGTTTAGCAGACTGTACGTCAGTCCCTATACCGCTGAAGGACTGCTGCAGTATAGGGCAGCGGTCAGCAGTGGTGCACGTCAACCCTATCTATTGTGGACCGATAGCGGTCCTTACAGAACAGCAGACTGTACCGCACTCAAGCCTATGTACCGTAGCACCCTATACCAAGTTACCAGTCCTTATAAGAACTTTTGTGGAACAAGCAGGTTGTGTGTTAGTGATTAGCAGACTGTACGTCAGTCCCTATACCGCTGAAGGACTGCTGCAGTATAGGTGAGCGGTCAGCAGTGGTGCACGTCAACCCTATCTATTGTGGACCGATAGCGGTCCTTACAGAACAGCAGACTGTACCGCACTCAAGCCTATGTACCGTAGCACCCTATACCAAGTTACCAGTCCTTATAAGAACTTTTGTGGACCAAGCAGGTTGTGTATTAGTGTTTAGCAGACTGTACGTCAGTCCCTATACCGCTGAAGGACTGCTGCAGTATAGGGCAGCGGTCAGCAGTGGTGCACGTCAACCCTATCTATTGTGGACCGATAGCGGTCCTTACAGAACAGCAGACTGTACCGCACTCAAGCCTATGTACCGTAGCACCCTATACCAAGTTACCAGTCCTTATAAGAACTTTTGTGGAACAAGCAGGTTGTGTGTTAGTGATTAGCAGACTGTACGTCAGTCCCTATACCGCTGAAGGACTGCTGCAGTATAGGGCAGCGGTCAGCAGTGGTGCACGTCAACCCTATCTATTGTGGACCGATAGCGGTCCTTACAGAACAGCAGACTGTACCGCACTCAAGCCTATGTACCGTAGCACCCTATACCAAGTTACCAGTCCTTATAAGAACTTTTGTGGAACAAGTGAGTTGTGAATGTTTAGCAGACTGCAGCAGAAGGGCAGCAGTCAAGTATAATATCCTTTCTATATTTGGAAGAAAGAATATTATACATGTACAAGCCTATTACTGTACCACTGATACCAGTCCTGAAAAGAACCTTTGTGGAACTAATAATAACAGCAAGTCTTTAAAATTACCCTCACTGCCTGACAACACTGCTTCCTTCCTGTCCCTATACAAATTGGCAAAAAAAGAGAACGATTAGTGGTTACTGGAACAGCTCTTTTGTGGACCTTGATAGTAACAGCTAATGATGATGATGATGATGATGATGATGAAAGACTAATCTGGCTGTCCCTGTAGCATACACCGTCCTTTCCCTTTCTCTAAACTAACAAAAGACACTCAGGCTGCTGCAAGAATCAGCAGCACAGCAAACCTATCAACACCTAACACCTATACCAGTCCTGAAAAGAACTTTTGTGTACCAAATAGCTAGTGGTTTATCTCTCCCTACTCCACACAGGAACCTGTCCCTATCGTAACAGAAGAAAGAATGTAAAATGGCCACCGGATCGGGTGTATTTATAGGTTAGGGGGAATGTACAAGTGTCCATGTGCTGTCATGTCTCAATTGGCTGTCCTGTATCACATGATAAACGTGTCACCAAAGGTTAAAGTTCTTGTATACATTAAACACGTAAGTCCGCCGCGGCGAACGACGGAAAAAGGCGTTCGAACGTGCGGACCGCGAATGTCGGAAATTCGCCGCGAAACGACCGCCGGGCGAAACGTTCGTCCATCACTACTCACAACCACGCAAATTATTTTCTGTAGCAACATGAGGAGATATTGAAAGTTTAGTTGGTCGAATTTCAAAGTGAATGATGGCACCATCTTATGATAAAACACATAAAATTTCTGATTTTCGAAAGAAAGTTCGTTTGGAATTCGACCCATCGGAATTCGGCCCATAAAGCATCAGTGAACTATGTAAGAGGCAGGGAGGCAGCAGGAATTAAATATGAAGTACGCTGCTATGGACCTCACAACCAACCAAAACGAATGTACGCAATAAATACCAAGAATAATAAATCACCCTAAAAATAGGCGGGGAGTCAGCAGTGTCTTACACTTAAAGGCCTCTTGCACACGGCAGCTTGAAAATGCTCTGTACACTACAGCTTATTTTTTGTACTGAGCTAAAATACAGTCCATTAATTGTAATAAATTGCATAAAAATGAAAAAAAAATATAGAAAAATATGCATTTTTGGTCAGTAATTTACACCTCATGCACACAAATGTGCGCATTCGCACACGTTTGCATGCAAATGCACACAGATTTGTTCATTGACATTGTCAATCTGGGAACAAGCTTCTGCGCATGCACAAAAATGTGTGTGAATTTGCGTGAAAATTACACGACTGCATATGGGTGAAAATACATTAAAAAAAGAAGTCTGAAAAAGTAGATGCTCAAACAGAAATATCGTGTGCAAGAGGCCAAAGGGGCTGTAAACCCTTATGCTTTTTCACCTTAATGCATTCTATGTATTTGATGAAAGCCCTTCTATAGTGCAGCACCCCCCCCCCCCAAGACTCCCCCTTTTAATAACCTGAGCTCCATCTTTCCAGCGCTGAGAACGAGCACACCAGCTCCAGTCGGTGTCTCGGGTCCTGATTGAATAGATTGATAGCAGCGCAGCCATTGGCTCCCGCTGCTGTCAATCAAATCCAATGACATAGGAGCCTGGGGCCGGGGCCGAGTCATGCTGTCTGTGTTAATAGACGCAGCAGCAGGACACGGGAGCGCACCTGCGCGAGTGCCCTGAGGGAGAGCACTTCTCCAGTGGGGCACTCGAGAAGAAGAGGAGCCAGAAGCACCGCTGAGGGAACCCAGAAGAGGAGGATCGGGGCACTCTGTGCAAAACCAACTACACTAGGAGGTAAGTATGACATGTTTGTTATTTAAAAAACAAAAACAAAAAAAAAGGTTTAGTTATCCTTTAAAGTAACATTAAATTTAGTTTTTTGTTTTTAAATTGCACTTTTCCCCCCTTAAAGTAGGGGGGAAATCGTGTGTGCATGTTATACATCGATATATGCTGCCACTGAGGAGAAGGAGGGGATGAAATAGTGCATTCGTCTCGGCTTGCAGTCATGCTCAGTCCCGCCCCCTGGACGGCCTATAGCACTGACGTCCCGGCATTGGACCGGCGTTTTGTCCATCATAGGATCCAAGGGGCAGGACTGGGCATGACACCGAGCCAAGTACACAGGAGATCCGGCTCTATTTTGACATCGCTCATCCCCTCCTTCCCCTTGGTGGCAGCCTATATTTTGGCAAGGCTTCAGATTGACACTGATCAGGCTGCAGTGAGGAGTAGTGATGGACGAACTTCCGACGGGACATTTCGCGAATGCGGACCGCGAACGCGGCCGATAGTTCGCGAACCGGAGCGTTCGCGGCGGGCCCCATTGACTTCAATGGGAGGCGAACTTCGCAAACCTACAGGTCAAATTTGCAGCCACAAAATAATTAATAGCTGTGCAAACATAGTCCCACCACATGGCCAATGACATAACACATGTATGAGGTGAATCTGGGATCGACAACTACAAGCATTCTTTTTTTATATGGGAAATTGTTGTGACAATTCAGGACTGTGGAGTGCATGAAGGCAATGGAGGAGAGGGAAGGTCAGGGACCAGGGTAGGCAAAGAAGAGGGTGCAGGAGATGATCACCAGCAGCGTGACATACAGCAATGACACCTGCACCGTGATAGAGTGATCTGACAACAGCACCGTGATAGAGAGCACTGACATCAGCAGCGTGACATAAAGCACTCACACCAGCACCGTGATATACAGCACTGACAGCAGCACAGTGATAGAGAGCACTGACATCAGCAGCGTGACATAAAGCACTCACACCAGCACCGTGATATACAGCACTGACAGCAGCACCGTGACAGAGAGCACTGACATCAGCACCGTGATATACAGCACTGACACCTGCACCGTAAGCAGCCCCAGGAGGAAGTCAGCATAGCACATGGATGGTGGGAGCCCCTCATAATGAGCATAGCACAGGGATGGTGGGAGCCCCTCATAATAAGCAGCCCCAGGAGTAAGTCAGCACAGCACAGGGATGGTGGGAGCCCCTCATAATGAGCATAGCACAGGGATGGTGGGAGCACCTCAAAATATGCACAGCAGAGGTACAGCCCCAGGAGGAAGTCAGCACAGCACAGGGATGGTGGGAGTCCCTCATAATAAGCAGCCCCAGTAGAAATATGACACCGCTCAACCTCTTCAAAGAGGAGGGTACGGGCATATAGTACGGTGTGCTTTTTTTGGACAAGGAAGTGAGCCAAATGAAGAAAGAAGGTCTCTGTGCTCGATTAAAAAAATTGTTTATAGACATATACATGGTCTACTGGTCACATGTGTTGAATTCCTCCGAGATCCATGCCTCATTCATTTTTAGAAATGTGAGGTAGTTAACACTGTCATGAGCTAGGCGAGTACGCTTATCGGTCACGATCCCCCCTGCTGCGCTTAACGTCCTTTCGGACAGGACACTGGATGAGGGGCAAGCCAACAGTTCGATTGCAAATTGGGCAAGCTCTGGCCAGAGGTCAAGCCTACCCACCCAGTAGTCCAGGGGTTCATCACTCCTCAGAGCGTCCACATCGGCCGTTAACCCGATGTAGTCGGACACCTGACGGTCTAGGTGTTCGCTGATGCTGGATCCGGATGACACCTGTCGATGGGTCGGCTGAAAGAATGACCTCATATCTGAAGTCACCAACACATCTTCAAACCGGCCTCTTCTTGCAGGCGCTGTTGGATTGGTACCCGCAACTCCTTCTCTGGGAGTGGGAATTGCTCCTCTGCCAGCGCACGCAAAAGCAGAATGCAGCATTTCTCGATGCAAGGCCTGGAAGTGCTGCATTCTGACAGCCCTCTGTGACGGCGGTAACATTTCCGCCGTTTTGTGTTTGTATCGGGGGTCTAAGTACGTTGCCACCCAGTACTGGTCCTTGACCCTTAGGCCGCGTACACACGCGCGGACTGTTGGCCCAACTTTGTCCGTCCAACAGTTTGAGCGAACAGTCCGCTCAAACTTAGCATGGACGGACATGGCCACACACGACGAACGAACAGTTTGCTGAAACCGTGCGCGATGACGTGAACGGCACGTACGACGGGACACAAAATACGACGTCCTATACACTGCATTATAACTTTCGGCTTGAAAATCCTTTCTGAGCATGCGCGGAACTTAGTTTGACGAACAAGCCTACACACGGGCGGACTGTTCGTTGAAACAAGGTTTCAGCGGACAGTTTTTCGGAATTTCCGTAAAACCTTGTCCGTCCAACTGTCCGCTGAAACTGTCCGCTGAAAGCCCACACACGAGCGGACTGTCCGCCCAAACACTGTTCAGCGGACAAGGTTGGGCCAACAGTCCGCGCGTGTGTACGCGGCCTTATGCTTTTTATACGGGGGTCCCTATTAAAACACTGGAGCATGAAGGCCCCCATTTGCACTAAAGTGGAAGCGGTGTGGTGGCCTGGCTCCTGCTCATCATCCAGGATAATGTCGTCCTCTTCATTCTCCTCTCCCCATCCACGCACAACAGGGATCCCAGAAAGGTTTAAAGCATGCTCTTCTTGCTCCTCCTCATCCGCCCCGGCACCACCCTCCTCTGACTCCTCTTCAGACTCCTGTTGTTCACTTGTCTCAGATAGAGTAGCCCCCCCTAAGAATTCATCCAGCATTGCGACTTCCTCATCTTCCCGCTCCTGCTCCTCCACAGCTTGATCAATGACACGATGCAATGCATGCTCCATAAAGAAGGCATAAGGTACCATGTCACTGATGGCGCCATGGCTGCGACTGACCAGTTTGGTGATCTCCTCAAATGGGCGCAGAAGTCTGCATGCGTCGCGCATGAGCAGCCACTGGCGCGGTGAAAAAAACTCCAGCTCCCCAGAACCGGTTCTGCCGCAGAGTTCATACAGGTAGACGTTAACTGCACGTTTCTGCTGTAGCAGCCTATCAAGCATAAAGAAGGTTGAGTTCCATCGCGTCGGGCAATTGCAAATAAGACGTCTGACCGGCAGATTGTGTCACCGCTGAATGTCAGCAAGGCGAGCCATGGCCGTGTAAGATCTTCTGAAATGGGCCGAGATTTTCCTTGCCTGCCGCAAGATGTCCTGGACCCCAGGGTATTTGACAAGGAATCGCTGCACGACCAAGTTTAAGACGTGTGCCATGCATGGCACGTGCGTGATTTTGCCCTGTTTCAATGCGCTAAGCAGATTGGCACCGTTGTCACACACCACTTTACCAACTGTCAAATTGAGCGGTGTTAGCCACTGATCTGCCTGTGAACGCAAAGCTGAAAGGAGTGCCGGGCCAGTGTGGCTCTTGGCTTCCAGGCACAACAGACGCAGCACGGCATGGCAACGTCTCATCTGGCATGTCGAATAGGTTTGGGGAGCTTGGGCGGCGCAGCGGAAGAGACGCTAGCAGCGGAAAAGGAGGAGTCAGCTGATGAGGAGAGGGAGGAGGATGGAGTAGGAGGAGGAGAAGAAGAGTCGGGCCTGCATTCAATCCGTGGCGGTAAAACCAAATCTACACGGGTGCCACGGGTTACATGCTTGACGGCCGTCAGAAGGTTCACCCAGTAAAAGTGATATACCTTCCCTGCCCGTGTTTGCTAGACCACGTGTCTGTGGTCAGATGTATCTTGGCACCGACACTGTGTGCCAGAGATACATTCACTTGCCGCTGAACATGGCCATATAGCTCTGGGATGCCCTTCTGTGAGAAATACTTCCTTCCTGGGACCTTCCATTGTGGTGTTCCAATGGCCACAAATTTGCGAAAGGCCTCCGAGTCCACCAGTTTATATGGCAGTAGTTGGCGGGCTATGAGTTCTGACAAGCCAGCCGTCAACCGTTGGGCAAGAGGGTTATCTGGCGTCATCATTTTTTTACGCTCGAACATTAGGCCCACGGAAGCCTGCCTTTTTGCAGAAAAACGTAAGCTTGGCGTGATGGAAGGTGGAGTGGAGGACAATTGTGAGGAGAGAGGAGAAGGAGAAGTAGAAGACGAGGCTGGATGGTGAGAGCCTGCAGTGTGGCTTTGCGTGTTCCGTTGCTCCCACTCGGCTCAGTGATGGCTGCTCATGTGCCTTCTTAAGGCGGTCGTCCCTAGGTGAGTGTTGGGCTTACCGCGACTAATGCGTTGACTGCAAAGATTACAGATGGCAACGCTATTGTCAGCAGCGGACACGTTAAAAAAAGCCCACACTGTGGAGCCATGTACCATTGTCCTGGGAGCGCCAGATGTGACCGAACATGGTCGATGACTCGCTCCTGATACATTTGCAGTCTGCTTTGTCCCTCCTGTGCAATGTAAGTTATTCCTACTTCTCCTCCCTATCTGCTGGTCCATATCTCCCTCTGAACTCCCCTCCTCTTCCTCTCTTGTGGGCACTAGACACGTCATCATCAACGTCACCTTCCCCACCGCTATAAGTAGAGATCTCGGAGTAGGCAGCAACACCAGGGACCAACCTCCTCCTTGGGCTGATCTGGGTACTGTCGTCAGACTGCTGAGTAGCGGTTGTTGCTGCCTCCTCTTCCTGGTCCAATACCAAGAGTGGCTGCGCATCAGAAATGTCTTGATATGGATCGGAAAATAATTCCTGTGACTCAAGCGGAAGGTATGTGGTGGTGGTGGTGTTGTTGGTGGTAGTGTCTTTGGGGGTGCACATAGCAGAGAGTGAAGAAGAGGGTGCAGATCGAGAGAATGAGGAGGGTGCAGAAGAGTAAGGCTGAGCGAGCCACTCAACCAAGTCTGGTGCGTCCTTTAAAGTAATTGAATGCACCTTCCGCAACTTCCCACTTTGGCTCAAGCCTGTTGCTCCTGCCCTACCCCTACCACCCCTGCGGTAGGGCCTGCCTCTTCCTCTGCCTGTCATTTTTTAAATGACCCTGTGACCAAAACTCTCAGTCCCTATACTGATGAAGGACTGCTGCAGTATAGGGCAGCGGTCATCAGTAGTGCACCTCAACCCTATGTATTGTGGACCGATGCCAGTCCTTATAGAATGGCAGACTGTACCTCACTCAACCCTATGTACTGTAGTACCCTATACCTTACCAGTCCTTATAAGGACCTTTGTGGACCAAGTAGGTTGTGTGTGAGTTATTAGCAGACTGTACGTCAGTCCCTATACCGATGAAGGACTGCTGCAGTATAGGGCAGCGGTCAGCAGTAGTGCACCTCAACCCTATGTATTGTGGACCTATACCAGTCCTTATAGAATGGCAGACTGTACCTCACTCAACCCTATGTACTGTAGCACCCTAGACAGACCAAGTTACCAGTCCTTATAAGGAGCTTTGTGGAACAAGTGGGTTGTGAATGATTAGCAGACTGCAGCAGAAGGGCAGCAGTCAAGTATAATATTCTTTCTATATTTGGAAGAAAGAATATTATACGTGTACAAGCCTATTACCATACCACTGATACCAGTCCTGAAGAGAACCTTTCTGGAACTAATAGTAACAGCTACTGATTAAACTGACCCTCACTGCCTCACACACTGCTTCCTGCCTGTCCCTATATAAACTGACAAAACAGAGGCTACTGGAACAATAATTGAAATAGCACTTTTGTGGACCTGATAGTAACAGCTAATGACTAAACTGGCAGTCCCTGCAGCACACACCGTCCTGTCCCTTTCTCTAAACTGACAAAAGACACTCAGGCTGCTGCAACATTTACTAGCACAGCACTGCCTATCCTGAACTACACCTAACACCTATACCAGTCCTGAAAATAACTTTTGTGTACCAAATAGCTAGCGATTTGGGTCACTGTAATCTCTCCCTGCTCCACACAGCAAACTCTCCCTATAGTGACAGAAGAAAGAATGTAAAATGGACGCCGGATCAGGTGTATTTATAAGTTAGGGGGAATGTCCAAGTGTCCATGTGCTGTAATGTCTTAATTGGCTGCCCTGTACCCCATGATGGATGTGTCATTATAGGTCAAAGTTCTTTTACACAGTAAACACGGAAGTCCGCCGGGCGAATGGTGCCAATAGTCCGCCGAACGGGCGGACCGTTCGGCCATCACTAGTGAGGAGCAATGCTGCAGGTGGGCACTAATCAGGCTGCAGTGAGAAGTAATGTTGCAGATTGGCACTAATCAGGCTGCGGCGAGGAGCAAGGCTGCAGATGGGCACTGATTAGGCTGCAGATAGGCACTGATTAGACTGCAGATGGGCACAGATCGGGCTGCAAATGGGCACTGTTTGGCTGACTGACTTTGATTGACAGGCACGAGAGCCAATGGCGCCGCTGCTGTGTCCCAGCCAATCAGGAGGAGTGTCGCAGGAAAGAGATGGGACTTAGGTAAGTAATTAGGGGGTGCTGGGGAGGCTGCTACACACAATAGGTTTTTTATCTTAATGTATAGAATGCATTAAGATGCAAAAAAAAAAAAACCTGCCTTTACAACTTCTTTAACTCAAAAAAGTCACTTGCTTTCAGCCATGTCTAAATGCCTAAATTCCATTTTTTGTTGCCATGATCTGACTTTCTGTTTGAGGGTGACTACATTCGTTCTCCATGGTTCTGCAATAAACCACGGTAATCTTGCAATAAATAGAATATGGCAGTGAATTCTCTCCCTTTAAGGAAGGTGCTGAGTTTATTCTCTCTGTTTCTCTGCTGGCAATATTTGTAACCAATTTGCTGTTAAAATTCTACAGAACATACATCACAAACTTCACACAAATGAATCTATGGTCACAGGAAACAAATTATATCGAGAAGACTAATCTTACAGGGCAACGCTCCATCACATCTATTTTTATGACCGCGGTAATCTTATTTTTATTTTTTTTATTTATCAGTCAAAGGATGGCATATACAATGCATGTTTTTTATTTTGTACAGAAAACACCCACACACTTGAAATGCGAATCAAGATACACTGGAATATAAGTACATTTATGATTTATGTAAATCCTTTCATGGTATGTATTTAAGTTGTTTCACTCTAGACAATAAGAGAACATTTTGTTGCTTAGGATAAACACTAAAAAACATGAGAAATATCAGAAAAAATAAAAATGAAACAAATAATATCAATTTTTATTGCATGTATGTGCTAAATAAAGTGTAATAATGTTGGTATTTATACTGTATACTATATCTTTTAGACAAATAATACAGGAGGACTAAAGTAAAATAAATACGATTATAAACCATATTTTAAGCATTCCATGCTGTTGTTAAAGGGTTAGTCCTTTTCTAAAATTTTTATATTGTGGAGAATGTAAGACTCGGTGGGGAGGAATAGGGCTGGGAATTAAGGCAGGGGTATCTCGTATTCTAGACCTATAAGAAATCAGGACTGACTCCACTCACCAGGTTCCACCAATAGCATAAATGTAACTTTTCATCTAATTGATCATTAAATATATTTTGTTTTATTTTTATTTATTTTTTCCAGTCAAAGAGAAAAAAAATCCGGCACCACCATGCCTCAAAAATAAAACATATATACGATTTTATTAAATCCATCAAATAAAAGGAAACGATACCTGTCATTATTGAATCGCTTTAGCCTATTGCATAGGCCTTAGTCATTTTTTTTGTGCCTCTATTAAAAAAAAATAGAAAAGTTATATTCACTAGCCAGAAATAAGAGGTCATATTCAGTTACTGGAGAACGTGATAATTACTGCGCTAAAATTGCAGTGAAATAATACATACAGCAGCTACATACGAATGTGACAAAAACTCATAAAAAACTAAAAGGAACAAATATAGCGCTAAATAATAAAATTACATTTAAATAGTGAAAATAGAAGAAGAGTCCACTAAAGTTCCTCAGGATGAATAATTGATTCTCGATACTAGGAGGTCAATCCTATATGTGAAAGATCAGCAGACAGCTGTGCTTAGAAGAGTGGTAAGATACGGATAAACAGGTATGATGAAACACTCTTACCGGAAGGGGTGGACCTGTGTGTCAGCGACACCAGATCCTGCGAGCATAAAGCAATAATCACTTGGAGCAGCCGGCTCTATGAGGTCCTCTATGAGTGATAAGTGATTATCGCTTTATGCTCGTAGGATCTGGTGTCGCTGACACACAGGTCCACCCCTTCCGGTAAGAGTATTTCATCATACCTGTTTATCCAGATCTTACCACTCTTCTAAGCACAGCTGTCTGCTGAACTTCCCCATATAGGATTGACCTCCTAGTCTCGAGAATCCATTATTCATCCTGATGAACTTTAGTGGACTCTTCTTCTATTTTCACTATTTAAATTTAATTTTATTATTTAGCGCTATATTTGTTCCTTTTAGTTTTTTATGAGTTTTTGTCACATTCGTATTTGTTCCTTTCATATTCAGTTACTGAAAGTATATTCCATTTTCAAAAATCATTTTTGCATTACATAAATGTGCACATGATGTTTTTTTTTCTTTAAGAAAAACAAAGCTTTTATTTGATGATGTTGCCTTGCAAAAACTATTTTATTTTTAATGCAATCCATAGGCACATAACACAAAAAAAAATCAGTTTTGATTTAACAAATGATTGTTACTGTGGATAAAAAGTATGCATTTTATTCTATTATTTGTCCTGTTTAAAACAGCATTAACATTTAAGTGCAATGCATTGTAAATGTATTTGCAAATGAAATAAGGGTTTGTTTCAATTTTGCACAGTAAATTAAAACAAAAGAAATGTTTAAATATTAGTGATTAGAAAAATAGAAATAAACAAACAAAACAATCATCAGGAATATAATAGCTAAGGGGAGAAAGACACAATTAGTTAATTAGGACTTCGGTTAAACCACAGGTTAATAAGGGAACACAATTTTTTACTTGTCAGTTACTTTGATTATCTCTATCTTGCATATGATCAGCGTTTATAAACACTGTGCCAAATGGTTTGTTTTTTTGACAACAGCAGCTTTTGAAGCTACAGTATTTATACAGCACCAGACGACTGTCATTTTGACCTTAGGGAATAGCCGATAAGTGTGAGGGGGTAAATGTCAGAGAGACTGAGGAGTCACATGGTCACATGTAAACACGAAGATGCCGGTACTCAGCACTCCTCGCCTCACACTGACAGAGTGTGAGGAGTGGAGAGCCGATCAGCGGCATCTCCTCACAGGTGACAGCTGGGTATAGAATCAGGGGGTGCTGATCATCGGTGCTCTGACTATAATTAGGTGCCCACCAGTGCCAGCCATGATTGCCTACCACTGCCAGCAATCAGTTCCAACCAGTGCCCACAATTGCCACCAATCTGCCCACAAGTGCCAGCAATCAGTGCCCACAACTGCCAGCAAACAGTGGCCATTAGTGATGCCAGTCAGTGCTGGCTATCAGTGCTGCCCATCACTGCTGCCCATCAATGCTCATCACTCCCACTTATCCATGCCTCCTATCTGTGTCCACCAGTGCTGCCTATCTGTGCCCACCAGTGCCACCAATCTGTGCCCACCAGTACCACTCATCAGTGCCGCCTATCAGTGCTCATCAGTACCACATATCAGTGCCCATAAGTGCAGCATATTCGTGCCTCCTCATCAGTGCCACCTAATCAGTGCCCATACGTGCCGCATTATCAGTGGCTGTAAGTGCCACCTTATCAGTGCCCATAATGCCATGTACACACAGTCAGACTTTTCGACAGCAAAGGTCCAACGGTACAAATCCGTCAGACAATTCGGCCGTGTGTGGGCTTCACTGGACCTTTGCTGTCGAAAAATCAGACGGACTTTAAATTTAGAACATGTTTCAAATCTTTCCGATAGCCTCTTGTCCGGTCAAAAAATTTATTTGTCTGTATGCTAGTCCGACGCTAGGGAAGCTATTGGCTACTGGCTATGAACTTCCTTGTTCTAGTCCGGTCGTACGTCATCACGGTCAAATCCTTCGAACTTTGGGGTGATTGTGGGTGGCCAAGTCCGTTCGTTCAGAAAGTCAGTCGGAAGTCCGCCAAAAGTCCATCGGGAAGACCGTTGGACCTAGCCTGCCCAGAAAGTTCGGTCGTGTGTACACGGCATAAGAAAAACTTTATTTTTTTCAAAAACTTGGGTCTTTTTTTTGAAAAAAAAACCCAGGAGTGATTAAATACCACCAAAGCAGTGCTCTAATTGTGTGAAGAGGAAGATAACAATTTCACATGGTTACAGTGTAGCATGACCGCGCAATTGTCATTCAAAGTGTGACAGCGCTGAAAGCTGAAAAATGGCCTGGGTAGGAAGGGGGTGTAAGTGCCCTGTATTGAGGTGGTTAAAGAGACACACATCAACCCTCGCTGCAGCATTCCCAATGGTCTATGTTAATGTCAGAGCTTAGACAGGGTGATTAGAGAGCAGTCTGCACAGTTTCCTCTAGGTGATCGAACCCCCAGTCTGCATATCTCACATAGAAGAAAGGCCTGCCATCCACATCCATACAGCTTGCCAAGAACAGCCAATGGATAGAGACAATAGGACAACTACCCAAGACATCAACAATGCCTCAGTGGTATAAGACAGAGAGTAAAATTAATTAATTGACAAATTAGTTGTTGTTCGATGTTTAATGATTGTTATCCTTTAACACTGCAACAGACTTTCTTATTTCCAAACTCGTTTCCTTCCCTCTCTGCAGCCTACACCAAACAAAATTATTTTTAGCTTTCTCGATGTCTTACAATAGGCCCGTTAGCACAGCTGTGGCATTTATTGGGAAGATAAATAGCATTTTCCATTAGAAGTCTGTTGAAAATCCTTATTCCTTTGCCAGCCTTTGCAATAGCGATTTCAGCCTCAGCCAATCAGAAAACTCTACAGTACAATTTAATATGAAATGTGGAGATACACAATGGCTTATGACTGCTGCCTCTATCATTGGATTATAATGGAGTAGAACTAGCAAGACCAGTTGTTCATGGACTCATGCCAAGACTGGAGCTTTTATTGTCAAACTCTGCAACTGTTTCTGTGGACTTTTTCTTTTCCTGTTCATGTTTTAACTGGATTCTTAAGCTTTTCTATGTGAACTTTTAAAACCGTAGAAAGGTTCTAAAGCTGAGATTCTAGACAGGAGCACAGTGTGTGAATTTTAATGGCACACTGTCACTTTTCCTCTAAAGCCTCGTACACGCAAACGTATTTTCCGATGGGAAATGTTCGATGACAGGCTGTTGGTGAATTTGACCGTGTGTGTGCTCCAATTGTTGTTGGATTTTCTGCCAACAAGCATGTCTTCAAATTTTCCACCAACAAATGTGTGTTGTCGGATTTTACGATCATGTGTACACAAGTCCATGGGACAAAAGTCCAAAGTACAAACACGCATGCTCAAAAGCAAGGACGAGTCAGAAGCGGTCGGTCTTGTAAACTAGCGTTCGTAATGGAGAATTAACATTTGTGCTGTGGCAAATTATGAAATCTCGAAAATGCAGCGCACATTCTCTTCTTCTTTAATGGAATAATAATGAAGCTGCTTTGCTGGTGATACTGATGGTGTTATTGCAAACACATTTTCAAAGGCTTTTTTTTCTAGTGATATCAAATATAATATTATTATGCTTCTTTTTTTTTTCTTTTTTTTATTTAGACAAAGAACATGGAGGAGAGATGGGTTTGCTTTAAGAATGTTCTGGATGGCTTAACTCCAATGTAAAAATGCATATAAAAGCAAAGCAACAAGGTTGAGGGATCATCATCAGCATTCAGATTTTATAAAGAATGCAACAAGAAATGTAAAGGTGCAGCCAGACCAGAGTCTTGTAGAGCGGGAGAATTATCGTTTTATCTCTGGAGTTGATCTACTTATAAATGCATGCCAATATTCTGTTTGCTTTGTTAGTAGCAGCTTGCCATTGCATGCCATTGGTGAGCCTATCATCTACTAGTACCCCCAGGTCCTTTTCCATCCTAGATTGTTAAGATAGAACATGAAAGACACAGCGGAGGAAAGCAAAAAAAATCCCAAGAAATTATTTAAGTATGTAAAAAGTAAAAAAGGGAGGGCAGACCATATTGGCCCCATAAAGAATGAGGGACATCTGGTTACAAAGGATGGGGAGATGACAAAGGTATTGAATTTATTCTTCTCCTCAGTCTTCACAAGAGAATCGGGGGGCTTCAGTAACCAAAACTGCATTGTTTATCCTTATGACACATCACAGGAAGCACCTCCATGGTTAACAGAGGACAGAATTAAAATTAGCCTTGGGAAACTTAACATTAATAAATCACCGGGACCAGATGGCTTGCAACTGAGGGGACTTGGGGAACTCAGTCAAGTAATTGCCAGACCATTGTTCCTAATTTTTACTGACAGTCTACTGACTGGAATGGTACCACCTGATTGGAGAAAAGCCAATGTAGCACCAATATTTAAAAAGGGCCCGAAATACATCCCTGGGAATTACAGACCAGTTAGCCTAATATCAATAGTATGTAAACTCTTGGAGGGGATGATAAGAGACTATATACAAGATTTTAGTAATGAAAACAGTATCATTAGCAGTAATCAATCAGCATGGATTCATGAAGAACCGTTCTTGCCAAACCAATCTATTAACCTTCTATGAGGAGTTGCCATCTAGATAAAGGAAGGCCCGTGGATGTGGTGTATCTGGATTTTGCAAAAAAATTTCATACAGTTCCACCTAAACGTTTACTGTACAAAATAAGTACATGGATTGAAAACTGGCTACAAGGGCGAGTTCAGAGGGTGGTGATAAATGGGGAGTACTCGGAATGTTCAGGGGTGGATAGTGGGGTCCCCAGGGTTCTGTGCTGGGACCAATCCTATTTAATTTGTTCATAAACGACCTGGAGGATGGGGTAAACAGTTCAATCTCTGTATTTGCAGACAATACTAAGCTAAGCAGGGCAATAACTTCTTCACGGGATGTGGAAACCTTGCAAAAAGATCTGAACAAATTAATGGGGTTGGCAACTACATGGCAAAAGAGGTTCAATGTAGTAAAATGTAAAATAATGCATTTGGGTGGCAAAAATATGAATGCAATCTATACACTGGGGGAGAACCTATGGGGGAATCTAGGATGGAAAAGGACCTGGGGGTCCTAGTAGATGATAGGCTCAGCAATGGCATGCAATTCCAAGCTGCTACTAACAAAGCAAACAGAATATTGCCATGCATTAAAAAGTGGATCAACTCCAGAGATAAAACAATAATTCTCCCGCTCTACAAAACTCTGGTTTGGCTGTTCCTAGAGTATGCTGTCCAGTTCTGGGCACCGGCCTCAGGAAGGATATACTGGAAATGGAGCAAGTACAAAGAAGGGCAACAAAGCTAATACCATGCTGGTGACCCCACAATAGGGATGAAACTTTTTTGCAGAAGGGAGTTTAACAAGACTTGTGGCCACTCATTAAAATTAGAATAAAAGCGGTTTTACCTTAAACTACGTAGAGGGTTCTTTACTGTAGGAGGGGCAAGGATGTGGAATTCTCTTTCACAGGTGGTGGTCTCAGTGGGGAGCATCAATAGTATCAAGAAACTATTAGAGAAGCAGCTGAACGACAGCAACATACAGGGATATACAATTTAATACTGACATACAGTATAATCAATCACACATATGGGTTGGACTTGATGGACATATGGGTTGGACTTGATGGTTTTTATTTCAACCTCACCTACTATGTAACTATGTAACAAATTACCTCAACATCATTATCCCCTAGTTTTTAAGATCAAAGATACAACTATGTTGGTGTCCCTTGTCAATTTTACTTTGTATTTTTTTAAATGTAACTGCCTACTGCCAAACTGTCATTTGAAGTAAAACACATAGTCAAATATTATTCTACACATTTTTTGTGTATGTGCATGCGTATTTGTGTATGTGCATTAAAAAAAGAAAACAAATAAAATTAGACATGCTCTCTGCCAATAGAACTTAACCAAAAAGTGCATCCAAAAATATAGAAAATATACCAAAAAAATTAAATAAAAGCCTTGTGCATGTGTCCTGCTTCCTAATATAGGGGGACAACAATGCCAAGAGTTTGTGAAAGCAGGGGTCCGTCATCTGGAGATAATTCCGAAACTCATCTGGATTATTCTCCTGGAGCTCCCGCAGCAAAGACATATGACATAATTGGCCACGATTACTAAAGCAACCAATTTTTGGTTCAATAACTCCTCCTCCGATTCCGCACCATATCTGTTTCACGAACGGCCATTCAGAAACAAACCGAAAGCACAAAATGAAAAGCGCGAACTGGAAAGCACGAATCAACACTCATCAAACTTCTACTAACATGAAATTAGCAGAAGGAGCCCAAAGGGTGATTCTAAAGAGCTGAAAAACCACATACTATGTCAGTACGTTCGTGTTTGTTGGCCGACAATTCCTTGCCGTTTGTATGCAAGACGAAATCCAGGCACACGCCTTCGGACAAAAGTCTGAGGTTTTGTCTGCGGAAAATCCAATCGTGTGTGTGAGGCTTTAGTCTTTGGTGCTAAAAAAGCTTAACATTTATATCTTCAAAATTACATAAACACACTGGAGTAAATTTCAGGAGGAAGCCTATTAGTTCACCGGTAAATTTTTTTTAATGCAGGTGCTCACCATAACGGTGAAAACTGACTTAGAAAAACCCTTGAGGGCCCATAATGCCAATCAAGATGTTTTAGTGCTACCCCATCTTGTTCCATTAGGCTCTATTACTGCCAAATCTTCAGATGAGAATATAAGAAATTTACAGAATGCTTTTCCATTAGAAGTGAGTCATGTACATGTGTGGGTAGTTATAGCACAAAAATATATTTTTCTCTTTGTTCCTTTATATCTAATGGTTGCATACCTTGCATGTTTTTTTTTCAGTTCTGAATAATGCTGTGTAAAAATGTTTGACAACTTCAGAAATAATCCAGCTGGTTTGTTTTGCACGGAAAAAAATATATAAGCGGTCGAGAAAATTATGTTTTAGAAAGAAAGGCATAAATGTAGGCTTGAAGCTATCAATGTACGGTAAAGTGCCTAAAAGGGTTAGTGTTTCTATATCAGCCAATTCGATATTTTATTATTTTCAACCGGCACAAAGATAAGGGTATTGGGATGCCTGCCTTTACACGCACATGAAAGGCATCCCAGTCTTAGTCTCTTAGTCCATAGGGTTCAATATTTAGTTGGCCCATCCTTTGCAGCTATAACAGCTTCAACTATTCTGGGAAGGCTGTCCACGAGGTTTAGGAGTGTGTCTATGGGAATGTTTGACCATTCTTCCAGAAATCCATTTGTGAGGTCAGAAACTGATGTGTGACAAGAAGGCATGGCTTACAGTCTCCGCACTAATTCACCCCAAAAGTGTTCTATCGGGTTGAGGTCGGGACTCCTCCACCTCAAAAAACTCACTCATCCATGTCTTTATGGACCTTGCTTTGTTCACTCATCCAAATCGTTTGGTGGAAGGGGGATTATGGTGTGTGGTTGTTTTTTTAGGGATTGGGCTTGGCCCCTTAGTTCCAGTTAAGGGAACTCTTAAGGTGTCAGCATACCAAGACATTTTGGACAATTTCATGCGCCCCACTTTGTGGAAACAGTTTGGGGATGACCCCTTTCTGTTCTAACATGACTGCGCACCAGTGCACAAAGCAAGGTCCATAAAGACATGGATGAGCGAGTTTGGGGTGGAGGAACTTGACTGGTCTGCACAGAGTCCTGACCTCAACTCGTTAGAATACCTTTGAGATTAATTCGAGTGGAGACTGCAAGCAAGGCCTTCTTATCCAACATCAGTGCCTGACCTCACAAATGTGCCCCTGGAAGAATGGGCAAACATTCCCATAGACACACTCCTAAACCTTGTGGACAACCTTCCCAGAAGAGTTGAAGATGTTATAGCGGCAAAGAGTAGGCCAACTCAATATTGAACCCTACGGACTAAGACTGGGATGCCATTAAAGTTCATGTGTGTGTAAAGGCAGGCCTCCTAAAACATTTGGTAATATAGTGTATCCATTGTGGGTGATTAGCTTCAAGTAGAGATTTCTCAGAGAGGTGATCCAGCCATGTGCAAGGTTAAGGGCCTCCTGCCCATGTTTATTTGGTCAGCAAACACAGCAGCCAGAAAAGGATTCCCACAGGGGTAGAAAACATAGTTACATAGTTACATAGTTAGTCAGGTTGAAAAAAGACACAAGTCCATCCAGTTCAACCTCAAAAATAAAATAAAAAAAATATATATATAATAAATATCATACCAGCCCATATACCCAATGCTATACCCACAGTTGATCCAGAGGAAGGCAAAAAGCAGAGCATGATCCAATTTGCTAAAGCAGGGGAAAAAATTCCTTCCTGATCCCTCGAGAGGCAATCAGATTTTCCCCGGATCAACTTTACCTATAAATGTTAGTACCCAGTTATATTATGTACACTTAGGAAATAATCCAGGCCTTTCTTAAAGCAATCCACTGAGCTGGCCATAACCACCTCTGCAGGGAGTCTATTCCACATTTTCACAGCTCTTACTGTGAAGAAACCTTTCCGTATTTGGAGATGAAATCTCTTTTCCTCTAGACGTAAAGAGTGCCCCCTTGTCCTCTTTGTTGACTGTAAAGTGAATAACTGAAATAATTTTTTTTTTAAAAATCTAATAAATATTAAAAATTGAAAAAAAATTATAAAGAATAAAAATGGGTAAAAAAAAAAAAAAAAAACTACTAATGACCACCCCCCCACTTGCCCTACCAACACCGACCAACATCCCCCCCTTCCTAAAAGCATTGTGAAAAAATTTTAATACAAACGAAATTGAAAAAAAAATACATAAAAATGAAAAAACTATTGACTTCATCCACTGCTCTACTGACACTGTCCACTGCCCTACTGACACAGACCACTGCCTCATAACCCCCCCCCCCCCACCTACCCCCATTCCCAGAAGCACTCTGAAAAAAAATCATTGTGAAAAAATAAAATTGTAAAAAAGAATAGATAATAAAATAATAAAAACAAAATCCTGCTGACACTGTCCACTCCCCTACTGTCACTGTCCACCCATCCACCAACAATCATTGTGAAAAAATTTAATTGTAAAAAATAATTTAGTAATAATAGAAAAAAAATTCTGACACTGTGCAGGGGCTTAACCACTTGCCTACTGGGCACTTAAACCTCCCCTCCTGCCCAGACCAAGTTTCAGCTTTCAGTGCTCTTACACTTTGAATGACAATTACTCATGCAACACTGTACCCATATGAATTTTTTGTCCCTTTTTCATACAAATAGAACTTTCTTTTGGTGGTATTTAATCACCATTGGGTTTTAAATTTTTTGCGCTATTAAAGAAAAAATAAACAAATATTTTGGGAAAAAATATTTTTTTCTTAATTTCTGTTATAAAATTTAGCAAATTAGTAATTTTTCTACATAAATTTTGGCTAAAAATGATATTGCTACATTGCTTTGGTAAAAATAACCCAAATAAGTGTATATTATTTGGTTTGTGTGAAACTTGGAGAGTCTGCAAGCTATGGTGCTAATCCCTGAAAATTGATCACAACTGATGTACTGACTAAATTGAGACACTAATAAGCCAGGAAATTACAAATACCCCCAAAGTTGCAACTTGCAAAGTAGAAATTCCAAGGTATTTCATAAGAGGCATGGTTTTTTAAAGTTGTCATTTTTTCCTACAATTCTTTGCAAAATTTGAATTTTTTTATTTTTTCACAAAATTGTCATATTAACAGGTAATTTCTCTCACATGGCATTTGCATACTTGCAACTACACCCCAAAACACATTCTGCTAATCCTTCTGGGTATGGCGATACCACATGTGTCTTTTTCACAACCTAGCCACATAGAGAGGCCCAACATGCAGGGAGCACCATCAGGTGTTCTAGGGGCATAAATTACACATCTAACTTGTTGACTACCTTTGACACTTTTGAAGGCCCTGGAGCACCAGGACAATGGAAACACCCACAAAATGACCCAGTTTTGTAAAGCAAACCCCCCAACGTATATATTCTATGAGGCATAATGAGTCTTATGAACATGTAATTTTTTTCCACAGATTACCTGTGGTTTTAGTAGGGCAGTTGTCCACAGGAGAAGAGCACTGGTCCAGGCAGCAGGCAGGGACTTGGTCAGCGACAGCGAACAGAATTGTCCAGGCAACAGGCAGGAATGCTGTCCATAATCAGTACAGGTATCAGGCAGGGATACTGTCCATATACAGTCCAGGGTCAGTGCAGGCAGACATATTGTCAGCAGTGCCAAACAATTGGTCCTGGTAGTAGGCAGCAACATGGTCCATAGGACAGGTAGCAGGCAGAGGTGTGGTCAGTTTGTGGGGCAGGCAGAGGCATTAAGGCAGTAAGTCCTACAGGCAGCAGGCAAAAGTAGGGCCTCAGTCAGGACAGAATGGGAACAGGGGTAGAGGCTTCTCCCACCCAAATTTCTTTGGAGCCTTCAGTGTCCAGACCCTAACCTGGGCATGAGAAAATCAAAAAATGTGTTTTCTTTATCCAGAAAAACAATTCTGGAGCCCCTCACATATGTGAGACCCCTGTGTTATGAATCCCACTACTCCAGTAGCAGGGTACAAGATCAGTCCAAGAGGCAGGCAAAAAACATGGTCAAAGAGTCCAGGGTCAGTTCCAGAGCAAGCAGAGGTATGTATAGAAGCATTAGGCAGAAGCATGGTCGAATAGCAGGCCAGGGTCAGTTCCGGAGCAGGCTGAAGTATGTACAAAAGTGTCAGGCAAAGGCGTGGTCGAATAACAGGCCAGGGTCACTTCAAGAGCATGCAGGGGCTCATTCAAGGTAAATGGCAAGAATTGAGGATTATGTTTACCATACTTCACTAATAATGTAGAGAAGTATGGTAACAGTGGAAACAGTCACCTATGCAGGGGCCTGGTTGGAAAGGACACTGGGGACAATAATAAGAGGTGTCTCTTTTAACTCCTCCTCTGGTACACACGCTACATTTTTTAGATTCTTCTTTTTTTTTAGCTTGTTGGTCTGTGTCAGGGAAAGTTCCATTCGCTGGTGTCACTGCTTGATATTTGGCGTGCAGTACTGTGGTCCACCAGCAGGTGTCTCCTGGCAGTCTGGAACTGCCAGGGGAGCTTTTCCCTGTTGATAGTAGTATGTCATCTTTGGGCCACAGTACTGGCGTCCTTCAGTGTTACTTGAGACCAATTACACGCATATAAATACCCAGCAAACACAAACATGTTTGCCTTGGTATTGTCCTTGCGCCCTGATCTGCTGCTGTGTGATCTAATCCTGATTTCTAAACCTGTTCCTGTGCCCTGAACTTGTTACCCGGGTTTCTGATCCTGTTTCCCTGTCCTGGTCCCTACCCTGTCCCACCTGTTCCTGTCATTCCTGCGCTGCAGTCTGATCCGTCCATCCTCTCCCTATCCTGTGTTCCTTCCCCCATCGGCTAATCTCCCCGTGTATGATCTTGGCCTGGCTTGTATCTCTGAGTCTGAAACTGCCCTTTTGTTTATCTGCTGATCCTCTGTGCATGACCCTGGCCTGGCTTTGTTTATGATCCTGGTATTTCCCATTTTGTACATATCTGTCTGTTGTTATTTGGGAGTCTCTGTCTGTTAGTTGGTTTATTGCACTGTGTGGTTGTATTTATATTATTCACTTGCCTTAAATCTTCATATTTCACTTATACACGGTCTTATCTGATACGTGACAGTCTGGGAGGGATATTATCGGGAAAGTGGCATTCCTAGAGTCTGCTTATCATATCTGATCGAATGTTTTCTGGTGGGCCGTTATAAGGGAATATAAGGGCAGTGATGATTTCCTCCTGGTAGCCAAGGAAGGGTTGGGGTCTTTCGGTGGGATTGTGGTAGATTATATGGGAACTGTATATGGCCAAATTAAAAAATTAAATGTAGACTTTTTTATACCAATGGTATGTTCATCTTGCGCCAAGGTAGGGTTCGAGCATTTGATCATTGAAGTCGACTCCCCCCATGAACAAATTTTATTCGTAGGCTGTTGGCTTTTGGGTCTGGCCATTCCTTTTGGGGATTTCCACATAGGTGTTATTGTGGATTGAAGACAGCATGTAGACCTACCTTCTGTCCCTCTACCTCACAGCCAAAATTTCTTTGTTTCGCAGACTCACAACTCCCCTCTTCTTAGCGTCATATTAATGAGCCTTTGAGGGAAGCCCTTCCTGTTGTTTCTTATGGTGCCACATGCTGGAGTATTCTTCTTGTGAAGGTTGCAGAAAAGGGGCAAACTGGTGTAAAAGTTATCTATACAGGTGATAAACCTTTTCCAGGAGTGGGTATATGTGGTCCCAAATGGCTTTCCTGCTTGATCCTATGTGGTCTGGGCATTCAGGGGGATGCAGCTGGATGTCCTTCCCTTTGTACATCATAAAGGCATAGGTGTACCCTGTGACTCTGTCGCATAATTTATAAACTTTCACCCCTGTTGTTGGGGATAAATTGCTTGAAGCCCAGCCTTACGGTAAATTTGACAAGTGCCTCATCCACACATATATGTTGGTCTGTAGTAAATAACTGTTGGAATTTTTCTGAAAAATAATTTAGAAGTGTGCACATTTTATAAAGCTTGTCATATGTTGGCTCATTTCAGGGAGAGCACTGAGTATTGTCGTTATAATGTAGGAACCTCATTATCATTAAATATCTGGTTCTGGGCATTACTGCTGAGTAGATCAGCATGTGATGGATAGGGTAGGTTGGCCAATATGAACGGAACTCCTTTTTTTTGGTGAGTCCCATGCTGAATGTGAGGCCCAGAAAAATTCTTAAACTACTCCACTGTTAGGTCTCTCCACTCATATGGATGGGACATTGGGTTATTTGATATCAATTTGTCAGGTCACCTGAGACCAGGTGACAGATGCACTCCGTAGGAGTCGGAAGTGCACCGCTAGGTAGTGGACCTTAGGACTGACTGCTGCGGATTGTACCCAGGGAGATTCAGGACACAGGTCTACAGGATCACGAACACAGATCCCAATAGGAGCTGGAGCATAGATTCCCCAGGGCTCAGAGTCTAAGAGCCAGCAGGTGTTCGCCAGAGCCTCCAGTGGTGAGGATGGACTTCGCTGCAGTCTTGGTCCAGGTCGCGGCCCCTAGGGTCTCACAGCTCACGCTCACAGTAGACTACAGGAGAAGGAAGCAGCAGGCTGGGACGACAAGGATAGTAAGGGGATAAGGCAGAGGTCAGGGCAACTAGCAGACAGGAAAACAGAGTACACGCCAAAGGTTCAGGGTCACAGGCAGACAGAGATGGTTGAGGACATGCCAAAAGGTCAAGGTCACAAGCAGACAGGAATCGTTGAGAACACGCCAAGGTCGGTAACAGAGACAAATGTAGAGCACACGGAAAGCAGGAAACAGGAAGCCAAATACACAATGGATGCACAATGGTTGATCAGCACCTCTGGTTTGCAGTGCACAGGTTAATATAGGGTTCCCTGATAGGGCCTGGGGTGGAGCCATGCTTAGAGGAGAGGTTTTAAAAACCACCAGGTGGAAGTGTCAAACAGAGGAAGATTACTGCATAACCATGACACAATTGTTGGGCATGCAGGTTTCACTGGGCCACAATAGATAATAACAGGTCCTCTGAAAAAATTTAATTAAAGAAATCTTTTGGGGCACAATTCTCTGTGTCCACCTGGACTCCTGGCTGGCCAGTGAAAGGGGGCATGTTAGCTTCTCCTGAGTTAGGAGGAAGCCACAGGGGGTTATGAAGGGCATAAGGAAGGCTGACATTGGGTCATAACCCTTTGGGGCTGAGGTGACACCCCACTAGTACTTGGCATTTCTTGTAGAGGTACTGCACTGCTAGTGGATGGCATTGCGGTGCTGGTGGGTGCCACTGTCTCCTCGTCACCAGAACGCCTTTGTATAGCGGGCAGACTATCTTCCTCCTCTGAGTCTGTCAGTGTCCCACTGCTTAGGACTGTCTTGTAATTGACATCAGAGTCAGAATCGGATACAGAGAGCTCCCCGTTGCTCTCGTCGGCCATGCTAAGAATATTGTACACCTCCTCAGCTGAAAATAATTTTTTACACATGGTGATGATGAGCCTGCACAGATGGGTGCTGATGAGCCTGCACAGATGGGTGCTGATGAGCCTGCACAGATGGGTGCTGATGAGCCTGCACAGATGGGTGCTGATAAGCCTGTACTGATGGGCACAGATGTGCACTGATAAGCAGCACTTATTATCTACACTGATAGGTGCTGATGAGGATCCACTGATGAGGCAGAACTGATATGTGGCACTGTGTGACACTGATGGCACTGACAGCCCTCATATGAGGCACTGTGTGACACTGATGACACTTATGGCACTGTGACACTATGAGATATGTTTACATTTGAGATCATCTCTCATTGGACGAGGTGATCACTTGATAAATGACTGCTGTGATTGGCCATTTACACAAACTGGACACAGTTATCACAGGTTTTACCAGCTGCACGCGTGCAGGGAGCGTAATTAGGGCCCACGTTGTATCTGTCTTTCGGTTATATTGCAGGCGCAAGGTGGTTAAAATCTGATATCCAGAGATGATTGGATGTCTCGGTGGGTCACTCTCATCCTATGTATTTTTAGCAGTGAGTAAAAAGTTGCAACTGCTGGATTCTTATTCAGCATAAAACTATAATCTTCTTTCAAAGTGATCTCCAAGTCTAGTCCTCTTTTTAACATTTTCTGCAGAAATTTTAAATATCATTGAGTTAGATCCTTTGTTAAGATTTGGTAGTTTTCTGTATTGCGAAGCATTTTTAGCACTTTTTGAGATACTGTTCTTTATTCATTACAACAACATTCTAGCCATTGTTGGGTGCTTTTATTACAATTTCATTATTATTATGATTGTCATTTTTGTAGTCCTTTTTTAAGTAGAATTGCAGGCTAAAACTATCTAATCTTAAAACTGCTCCCACCCACTTGTAACACCTATGCTAACTACCCTGTGGAAGAAAAATGTATATACCTACCTTTCTCAGGGCGTTCCAGTCCAATCATGTGATTGGCTCTTCTCTCTCAGCTAGCAGCGGCTTCAGGGGAGAGGAGAGACTGATGACAATGATTTGGCCCATAGTAAGCCCAAGGCCAGAACAACGGGGGCGGAAGGGGCAGATGCCCTGGGCAGTACAATTTACTCAAGTAAGGGGGATGCAGTGCAGGTGAAGTGCTTCTAAAATCTGTGTGTGTGTGAGACCAACACACTAAGCGGGGGCCGTCTGGCAATAGTTGTAACAATGTGTCGAGGGCACTCCTGCACCCGGCATAACACTAGCATAGCCCAGCCCTCCACTTCCCTGTCGGCGGCTATACCCCACCTGACAGGCGCTTCGTAGGCTTGGCCTGGCGCAATGTCACTGAGAAGTCAGCCGCCGGCGGGAGGAGGGATTGGCAAGGACCCAGAGGAGAGGGTCATAGCATGCTGCTGCCAGATCTGTGACATAGAGGAGCTGCTGAGCCGAGGAGGATCCAAGCACTTGTAATCCCACAAGTAAGCAGATTGCCATCTGCATATGGAGTTAACTTTTTGGATTGGGATTGGTGGGGGGGGGGGGGGATCTACCAGTGGTATTTGTAATATGCAGCCTGAGCAATAATACATCAGTGACCAGTGACAAATACATTAACCCCCTCATGCTGCAGATTACAAATACCATTGGTAATTAACCACTTGCCGACCCATCACAGTACATATACTGCAAAAGGGTGGAAGCTACAGTCATACGTTGCTGCCTGTTTCAGGGTTTTGGGCGCATGTCCCCACCCACCTACACCACTGTGATTTGACACAGCAGGAGACTTTCAGCAGGTCCCAGCCAATGATTCATGGCTGGGAGATGCTGATCATATGTGTCAACTCACAGCCCAGAGCGCTGATCGGAGTGTTCTGGCAGGAGGGGCTTCCCACATTCAGAACACAACAGCTCAGCAGGGGAGACCCACGGGGGCGCAGTTTGCCATCTTCACCCCTGGCATCAGATGATCTTGTCTCAACACTGAGTAAGCCTATGGGTGACGTCACCACACAAGCATTCCAGCCATTGTTGGAGCACTCTCTCCTCATGTTGACATGATTGATGGCACAGGGGATCACATAAAACTGGAGCACTGTAGTTTAATTTTCTACTATTTTTACAAAGAAATGGATATTACCTTATGATACAAATGGGGGTGTTAAAGCTTTCTTTTCTTTTCCAATATTTTTCTTTTTCACAAGGGTACACAAGTTAAGACAAAGAATGCGGCTCTTCCGCAATGTAAATAAAGTACATACAGAATGGTTAGTGGTGCAAAAATGTTAACATAAAAAAGCAAAGAAAAAACGACTTCCAAAAGTAGAAACTGCACAATCGGTATAGAATGCACTGTCCATGTGGGGTAAACCCAGTTCTTCTTCAAGACACTAATTGGTACATTAACATGGTATACCTCAGGCTTATTTTACACTAGGGGACAACTACATCTTGCCCTACCAAACTTAAGATCAGTTCAAAGACCCCAATGGCTTGGAAATATGCCTGGTATAAACTGTAAAAGGAGGGAAGCCGCACATTAAAGCTTTCTTTTAATGTAAATTTGTAAATGAACCCAGTATTTAAGATGCTTAGTCCTCATTCTCCCTGTGTAGGGACTTGTAAGTTACTTATCTCTTCTTCTGCCATCAAAGGAATAGGTTTTTCTTTATAGATTAGACATGTGCGATTCGTTTCGTACGAATCGCAAATTCGTACGAATTTCCCTAAATTCGTACGTTCGGGAGAATCCGGAATACGAATTGCCATGCGTCCGAATTTTGTATGCAATACGAACTTTTGTTTACGAATTTCGGATCAGTTGTCGTCGCATCGACGACTCAGTCATTTTGCTTATTATGAGGGGCTCCCACCATCCTTGTGCTATGCTGACTTCCTCCTGGGGCTGTACCTCTGCTGTGCTCATTATGAGGGGTTTCCACCATTCCTGTGCTGACATACTGAGCATAGCAGGGGTACAGCCCCAGAAGGAAGTCAGCACAGCACAGGGATGGTGGGAGCCCCTCATAATGAGCACATGGCTGCCATGCACAGCTGCTTTAGTTTTTATACCCCGCACTGTACGGGGTCAGCGGGGATATGCGGGGTCACTGGAAATAGTTTGGTGTTACCAAGCATGTGCTCTCCGCACATCCCCGGTGACCCCAAACAGTGTGGGGTGATCAGGCGAAAACTGGACCAGCGATGCATGGCAGACAATCCGCTTCTCTCTTGTATTTTCAAATCTTAATGGAACAAACTGAAGAGAAGCTGATTGGTTGCCATGGGCAACTGCTCCAGATTATTTTCGCTTCAAGCTTGATCAATTTTCCTAAATGTCTTTTTATCTGTTCTAGCAGTCATATGTGTAAATGAGAAGAATGGTGGGGGCACATCAGGGCACATTGGAGCACATCAGGGCACATTGGAGCACATCAGGGCACATTGGGGCACATCAGGGCATATTGGAGCACATCGAGGCACATCGGGGGACATCGGGGCACATCAGGGCATATTGGAGCACATTGGGGCACATCAGGTCATATTGGAGCACATTGGGACACATTGGGGAACATCAGGGCACATTGGGGCACATCAGGGCACTCTCTTCTCGTCCATCCCAGATGATGTCACAAGCAAATAGGGGTAGATGAGAATTGAGGGGAGGGATTGTGTGGAGGAGGGACAGGGACCAACTACTAAGACCAAATGGCCATCTCTGCTGCAGACAGTCAGTTCAAGGAATGTTCAGAGTGAGGGAGGGGTACCCCAGCTTTGGCAAATTGATTTTCAAAAATGCTAACTGCTCCATTAGCAGGCGGGACAACTGGGATCTTTGGGGTGACAGGATGTTTCCCATCACAGAAAACACCCGCTCACTCTGGACACTTGTCGGAGGGCAGGACAGTAGCTCCTTGGCAATATCTGCGAGCGCAGGCCACTCCTCGCTCTTCCCCTGCCAAAAAAACATTGGATCTGTGGTGGGGTGCACTGGTGGGGCTGACAAATAGGACATCACAACCTCCTTTGCTGATATGGGTTTCTTGGGGTGCACTATGCTGGAGGTTCCCATTAGGGTGTCAAGTGCCTCAGCCAAGACAGAAGATGCTCCGCTGGCAGGAGCTCTGATCACTTCACTAGATGTAGATGATGCATGGGAGAGGGGGTCTTCAATATCTTCTTCCTCCTCTTCCCCTTCTCCCAGACTTACCATCTGCCTTTCCCTCTGACGCACCCTGTCGATTAGTCTGTCCCGCCATGTTGTCAGAGCACTACATTGCACAGCCATTTTGCCCTTCATGCGAGGGTCACACATGGTAGCCAGCATCAGTTCTGGGCAAGAGGCGGTCAACTCCTGTGTGCGCCTGCCCAACTCCATCAGAAATGTGTTTAGCAGAGCCAACACATCAGGTTGAGGGCCACCACCAGGCAAAGGTTCCTCAGCCGACCTGAACTGCTCCAATTTGCTCTGAAGGTGGTTGAAGAGTGGGAGCACATGACCAATGCTGGCATCCTCGCGGCTTAGGTGTTCTGTGACAGAGAGGAAAGGCTTGAGGACTGCCACAATCTGCCCGATTATGGCCCAGTCCTCCCTGCCTAAAGGTCTCTCTATGCCAATGTTATGATCACAGGCCATGGCATGGAGAGCCTTCTGCTGCTCAAGGATGCGTTCCAGCATTGCTAGGGTTGAATTCCACCTAGTCCCCACATACTGTTTTAGGCAGTGTTCTGGAAGGCCTGCCTTCCTCTGTTCCACCCTGAGGAGGTGGCTGTCCCTCACACTCCGATGGAAGTGGCCAGCCATCTTCCGACAAGAGTCCACCACTTTGGACAGCCTTCCATCGCCACCAGAAATGGTCTCCACCAACCGAAAACTGTCAGTTACCACCTGGTGGAGAAGGTGGGCTGGGCAGCGCACACCCACAAAGCTGCCATCCCTTACAGCCTTGACCATGTTGCTGCCTCCATCAGTGACAACATAGTCAAATCCGGTAGTTGCTGTCTGCCTGTCCAAACCACTGCAACAACATTTTCTGCAGGGCTTGCAGGATATTTTGCGCTGTGTGCTTTTCATCAAGCACCTCAGCGTGCAGGAGGAAGGAACTGTACCCATGTTTGTCAACTACTGACAAGGATCCAGATGTTTGAACTACATCATGGGACACCTTGGCCTGCCACCAATGTGCCGTCAGGGACAGGAAGGCATGCTGGGCACTACACGCACTCCACAGGTCAGTGGTCAGGTGTACTGCCTGTCCACCTGCCCTTCCAATCTCCTCCTTGAGCACCCCGACACAAGACCTGTATAAGGCTGGCACCACAGTTTGGCTGAAGGTCTTACGTGATGGCACACGGTACTGTGGTGAAACAGCCTGCATCAATTGCTTGAAGGGCTCACCTTCCACCATGTTGAAAGGTGCTCCTCCAACTGCAATGAGCTGGCCAATCAGGCGTGTTGTTTTATGCACCTGCGCCCGAGACATACCCTTACTCTGAAAGCCACCAAAATCTTCCAGGGTGGCCTGGCTGGTATAGATTGGATGTGGGATGGTGGCTGTGGTGGTGCCACTATTGGTTCCCCTTTTGGTGTTAGGGGAGAAAAGTATCATGGCCACTCCTCCAAACAGCACTGCATGGTGGTGCACTCGCATGTGCTGGTTCATGCCACTGTTACTGAGATGCCCTATGTCTCGGCCCCAGCTGACCTCCCTGCCACAGTGATTGCATTTGGCCTTCTGACCGACACCAATTCTTTGAAAATGCTGCCAAATGCTGGAACGTTAGCCACCACCTCGGACACTGCCTGATGGAATACCTTCCACTACAGTGGTCACACTCTCTTTCTGAGGTTCGGCAGGAGCGGGAGGAAGAGACCTGAACATCCCAGGTATATTGGGTGCTGTGATGGATTGAGGTCTAATGGTTGCATTGGCCCATTCTGATGCTGGAGGCTTAGAAAGCACTTGGGCAGGGGTCTTTTCAGGAGAAAAAAGTAGTGGGGACTGAGGGGAGATACTTTCTGGGCTGTCTGTGGTGCCAACATGGGTAGAGGGCTGGAAATTAAATTTGTCTACAACAATGTCAGGGAAGCCTGCTTCCACCTCTTTCACATTGCCAAGGGAACAGTGATCATTAGAAGCAGTAAACTCTGTCTCCTTGCTGACCACTGCCAAGCTCCCTGTAGTGCTGATGGTGATGGCACTGGCAGCAATGGTGGTGGTGACATCATCATGAGCCTCGGCCTCCTGACCTGTTTCCTGCTGCATGGCCAGGATCTCCAGCTTTGGCTGCACAAATGTATGTGCACTGGGAACCCATTTGGCATGCCCTCTTCCATAAAAGGTACCAATGGGCAGCATGTTACCAGCAGCAGTGGCAGAGGTGGTAGCGCCACTTTTGCTATGAATTGTGCTGCTGGTTCTAGGAGGTAAATCCTGGGACAGCTTGCGACATGCAAATGTCTGCTGTTTGCCAGGCTCTTTACCACCAGCAGTCTTCACTCCCAGTCGCCTCAGCTTTATGGGAGGTGAGCTGAGCTCTGAGAGCGCAGAGACAGAACGTCCCACCTGCTGTTCATGTACACGGCTCATAGCTCTCCCTCTCCCAGCAGCACTCTTACTACTTTTTTGGCCTTGTTTGCTGCTCATTTTTCCTTTAAAAGTTAGAAAAATGTAGACAAAAAAAATATGATTTTGATTGCAGCAAACTAACACCAAAATCACCAAATGTACAAAAAAAATATTATACCAACAGAAAATAACAAAATATTAACTAAATGAAACAAGAAATTAAAAAAAAAATGATCTCTCAAAACCAACCAAAAAACAAATAAAACCAGAAACGAAACACTAAGGCCGCGTAGACACAGGTGGATTGTCTGCCCAACTAAGTTCGTCAGACAATCCGAAAGTCAGTCCGTCCAACATTTGAATGAACGGACTTGACCACACACGATGAACAGACAGTCCGCTGAAAGCTTGCGCGATGACGTGTACAGCACGTACGACGGGACTAGAAAAACGACGTCCAATACACTGCAATGCAACCTTCGGCCGTGTAAATCCTTTCTGAGCATGCGCCATACTTAGTCCGTCCAACTTGCCTACACACGAGCGGACTGTCCGCTGAAACCAAGTTTGGACGGACAAAATTACGGAAATTCCCAAAGACTTAGTCCGCCAGACTGTCCGCTGAAAAAGTCCGCTGAAGCCCACACACGAGCGGATTGTCCGCTGAAACACGGTTCAGCGGACTAAGTTGGGCAGACAATCCGCCCGTGTGTACGCGGCCTAAGAGATGATACACTTGCAAACTACAACTGATATAAACTAAAATGAACAATGAAAAGCTAAGGATTGCAAAGATATTCACTCAGATGCACAGACAAATAATCGTGTGATCTGCTCCACTACACTAACTAACCCACAAAGGGAAGTCACATGATCGGGCCTGCCCTGTAGGCCTCAGCAGCAGAAGAAAACCTCTGATTGGTCAACCAAGTCACGTGTTGTTTCCGTAGTAACGAAATTTGGACATATTGTCATATTGAGGTATATATTTTTTCCTTTAAATTCATCGTAAAGAACGTTCGTACAAGTTAACGAACCTAACGACAATTCGTATTTCGTACGAATTAAAATTGAATTTCGGACACGAAATACGAAGTACAAATTAATTCTAACATGAATCGGAACGGAACGAAACGAATTTATTGACGGCGCCCATATCTATTATAGATGTACTCATTTCTTAATTCTAATTTCCTAGCAAACATATTTAGGTGTTTGACCCACTCAAACAGGTCATAGTCCACTGTTGGCATGAAGGATAATCCCTTCTCCAACAACTTTTGAAGTTCTGGTCCTAACTCAAATAATGATAGATTAAACACTCACATTTTGTCCTGTTCTTCCTTTATATCTCCATTTCTAACATTGGTGGCTATTGGTTTCTGTTTGAGTTACTGCTCCTCTTCCTCATTTTGTGAGAGTATATGCACATTCCTTCAATAATCCCTAACAGAGTTGGAATAAAAATCCTCTTTGATTGGTTTTTTTTCCAATTCTGGTTTATTTGATGTAGAAGTACCCGCTTTTTCATTTATTTAGGGAATTTGTGTTTACCTATCTTCTATGTAAAACCACATGTAGACTTTTACAGTTGTGAAAAGCTTCCATCATACACAGTCCATCCTAGCCCTTGTACACACGATCGGAGATTCCGACGGAATGTGTCCGATCGGAGCGTTTTGTCGGATATTCCGACTGTGTGTGGTCTGCATCGGACTGTTTCCGTCGGAATATCCGTCGGACCAAATTTTCCAACATGCCGGAAATATTTTCCGACAAAATGCTCCGATCGGACATACTCCGATCATGTGTAGAGAATTCCGATCAGACAAAGTGCCACGCATGCTCAGATCAAATTCCTACATCAAAGCTATTGGCTACTAGCCTGAACGTAGTCCCGTCATAACGAAATAACGTCATCACGTTCTGAATGAACGGATTTTCCGGCAACTTCGTCCGACCGTGTGTATACAACAGTTTCGGACAAAATCCGTCGGACAAAATCCGTCGGACAAAATCCGACGGATTTGGTTGTCGGAATCTCCGACCGTGTGTACAAGGGCTTACATTTTTTTATGTTTCCTCATATCTTAATGCCATTGTACACGTTTAGCTGGTGTTCTCTCCAAAGATACAAAGTCGGGATATGGTTTAATTTTCTTTTATCTGTTAATGTTCTGTTTTTTCGTAAACTGGATATTTATGTTACTAGTGGTAAGTGTATCTTTTCAAAAAGATATTACAATACATAGTATATTTTGTTTGTATCTTATCCCACACCTCTGCAAATGCTTGAGTGTCTTTTCAGAAGTTAGGCCAAATATTTACTCAAATGTTACTTCTATCTCTTATTTTACATATTTGTCTTTTACATATTTCTCTTTACATATTTCTCTAAACAGGCCATCTCTCATTAGGATTATATACCCTCTCATAGGTTTTTTTACAGATCTCTCTAACAGTATCTATAATTGCAGTATCTATTTGGTTTGGCAATACTTTATTTGAAAACACTTTATTGACCTTTTGCAGTAAATTTCCAAAATCCACATTCTTTTCCAAAAAGCTTATCATTTCTTCCATTGAGATCTAGGAGACTTTCAGTTCAAATGCATAAACGTATAAATAATAAAATAGTTTTACAATCCTCTGTTTTATTACTGAATGATACCTTTGTGAGAGTTTGACAAAGAACCATTTAACCTCAATAGATGCATTCAGCACCTTACCCACTAAATATTTAAAATGTAAAAAATATACGGTACCTAAAAATATATATATTTTTTGTGTATTTATTTTATCTGCACCCTTTTTTATAGACACATCCTGTAACTCATAATGATAATTCTGTAATCTAAACATAATACACCAGCAGTATCTCTATTATTTCACAATTCCCATCAATAAAGCTTGTAAAGTGCTCCCCAACTATACACTACAATAGCATTTTCAAAGAGGAAAAATTCTTAATTTCTATATAGAGCATTCAGAGATTTAGATTAACGATTTTTAAATGTCTTTTTAATAAAAAAAAAAAAAAAGAAAACAGTGCAAAAAATATTTACAGAAAATATATTACAGAACAGATATATTTAACAGTAAAATAAGAGAGAATAAAAGTAAAAAATTTCCAAGCAAGGGTCACCTAGTTTTTGCTGCAGTGTCCAATTCACTAGCAGAGTAAGTCCAATTTGATATTTGAAAAAGTCTAACACAAAAAAAAGAAAAAAAGAAAGAAAAATCTACACAATCTTCTTTTTTTTGTGTGAATTTTGTGGTTTGTTTTTTTCATCAACATCTCCTTTTTTTGACAGTTTGCTCATCTTTGCATTTTTTGGGGTGTGTTTTGGATTTCAACTTACCACAACACCATTATTATCTTTTTTGTATTTTGTTTTTCTTTTTTTATACTACAGTTGTTTAGTGTTGGTGCCCCTTGTTGTTTATTTCACTTTGTATTTTTGAAATGTACCTGCCTGTATTTCTTCAAACAAAAAAAAAACCTTTATTTAGATGTCAAACAACTAAATAGGGAGGCATCGCTGGAGAAACTTGTCAATTTGGCGAAGCCTTTGGCCCCCAGGGCAGACATGAACTAATTAGAAAATGCTAACTTGGTGGCCTGAGGAGTACATATTTCAGGGAGAGAAGTCTGGTCCAGAAGTCCGAGAGATCAAGAAGAGCAGATGCCATCTATGTCCCCAGGATGTGGTTCTACAAGAGGCTTCATCCTCTGTCAGACCAAACTGAACCCAGGCCATCACTCTCTAGTCTTCCTTAGGCACTTCCCACCAGGCATCCTTCGAGGCTGTGGCTCGGCTCCTGTAGTTGTGGCAGGAGGAGGAGAAGGAGGGCGATGGCTGACCTCCTGGCTGCCACTTGCCACAGCCTCCCCCTGGCTGAGGTCTTCCTGTGTATGAAAATGGGACATAGTTTTAGTTTTGTGCTCATCAATCACACAATTTTGTGCTCATGACTGTTGCAAATTGAATGTTACCAAATAGAACAGACTATCATTCTGAGCCCAGAATTTTTCATTCTTGGCCCAAAAATTTTGGTTACTACTGTCTATTGAGATGTAAACCACTTTGTTAAATCACAACTTACTGATCAATAATAACATCTAGTTAACATCATTAAATGTACAACAAGAAATATGTTCAACAATGCTATACCTGTCTCAAGCTGGGTCCCTCCACATGTTGCTGCCTGGAAGGCCCAGGTTGGACATCAGAAGCCTCAGCTGGGGGTGAAGGAAGCCTTGAAGGAAGACTGGAGAGTGGTGGCGTGGGTTCCCCCTGGTCTGCCATAAAATGCAGCCTCTCGTAGTACAACATCCTGGGGTAATAAATGGCATCTGGATCTCCTGATCGCAGGGAATTATGGTGCTTCTTTCGCTCCCTGAGATATATACACCTCAGGGCACCAACTTTGCCCTTCACAAAGGTCATGTCTGCTGTGAGGACCATGATCTTCACCAAAGCCAGAAGTTTCTCCAGCGCTGCCTTTCTATTTCTTTGGTCAGTATAAAAGGGGTTGTTCTTCTGCCACAGGCAGGGCAGCTCCCTCAGCAGATCAAGGAATAGCCCCATAAATTGGGAGTTTTAGAAGGGATTCATCTCTTCTGCAAGACGAATAATGCCATGCTCAACCCTCCTAATCTTGTCCCAACATAGGCCTAGATAGAAGCAGTCTAGTCTAGTGATGTACCAAGTAAAAAATTGTACCTTCGTTTGCACGATCGGCGCGTCAGCTCCTCACTCGGTTCACAGATCGTACGTATGACACATGCGTGTTGCGTTTTATATACAGTGTTCATGCGTGAAACTCCGCCCGCCCCTGACGTTCTTTCTAGACTATTCCCTGCCCCTTCTCTTTCAGTGCAGTGGGGAGAGCACATGGCGGAGAGAACACAGGTGCGCAATCAGAGTTCCACTAACGAGGAGGAGGGCGAGGAAAGCCCGGAGCCTGAAACGTCACGATCCTGGAGGAGAAGATTTAAGGCCTCAAATATGTCTTTTGGAGAGATGTTGGAGATGGTGGACATATTGAAGAGGACCGACTATGATGGGAAGTATGGACCTTACCCAAACCCAAATATCAGAAAGGCCAAGATCATGACTAAAATTGTGAAGAGTCTTCAGAAGAATTTTGAGGTACAACGATCCAAGGATCAACTGAGAAAACGCTGGTCAGACCTGAAACTGAGGGAGCACGATCAGTACAGAAGGATCAAGCGTGTTCTTCAAAAAAGTAAGTAGTTGTCGTGTGTTCATATGATTATTCTTGCTTGCATACTGCTCCATGTGCTTTGATTTCATGTTGTACAGTTTAAAATGGCCACTTTCAAGTTCATGGGTTCAATCATTCGTAAGAAACATTGTTCTGCGGGTAAGTATTTCAGCTTAACAAAGTGTCCACAATAATGTTCTCACCTTTGAACTCGGCCAAAAAACACAATTGTACCACACTTCCAAGCAATGCTTCATATTCCTATTTCTGCCCTCTGTGTGCTAAGTATTCCTTTTTTACATTCTCATAGAGGAGAGAAGACGGGAAGTCTGAGGACACCAGGAACACCACACCTCCCAAAGAAGGCGAAATTCCAACACCAGAACCAGAGGAGGAGGAAGGAGAGATCGTTTAAGTTGGACAAATTGTCACCACAACAGATGAGTGTCGGAGACCACAGCTTCCGGTAAGCTCATCAATGTATGTTGTCATATTTATAATACATGGTGTTTTGTTTTGCTTTGTTTTTTAGGTGATGTGGAAGAAGAATCACATTTTACCAGTGAAAGTGCCCAGATCCTGATTGGGGAGATAATGGGGTGCAATCGGGATTTAGAAAATATACAGAAAAACATCAATGATCTTCAAAATAAAATGAAGAACCTCATTGATGTTTTGGGGAGAGTCTGAAACAATCCAAACTAGCTAGGGTTTTATTTTTGTGTTTTGAAAAAACAAATTTAGTATTTTACAAAAAGCCAAAATTGGTAGATGCACACAGTGTGTCAACATGCCCTATCTCCCATCATGGGGGATCAATGTACGTGTTTTGTGGAAAGTGGCTGAGATGAAGGGGTTGCAGCCCCAAAACATGTACATTGATCCCCCATGATGGGAGATAGCACATGTTGACACACTGTGTGCATCTACCAATTTTGGCTTTTCCAGGGGTGACACCCCATGTGATAACAGCAATATCAGCCCAGTTTGTACATACTCATGTCTGATATTGTCTTCACTTTTCAAAGTTGAACTTTGTAAGTTCCTGTGTTCTGTATGTTACGCTTTGATACATGCCTGTTTACACCAAAACGCCAAGTTACAAAAAAATAACCGCAAATAATGTTTTTGATACACCCAATATGTTGGTTTGTTGTAAAACCCTTTTATAAATGAACATGTGAATGTGCTTTGATTAAAAAGTTAAATTATCAAAAATGTGTGGCTTCATTTTTCAATGCGCAAAAGCAGTATTTGGAGTAAAGTTGTTGTTTTCTGTAAAAATGGGTGTTATTTACTAAAGGCAACTCCACTTTGCACTCCAAGTGCAGTTTCATGTGCACTTTTGCAGTGCACTTGTAGTGCATAGTGGATGTGCCTTTAGTAATTAACACCCACAGTGATGTGTAAATTTTGCCAATCATGCTATTTTCCTGACCCCACATATTTCTGCCATGGTGCGGAAAATGAGCAAGATTTTGGTCAGTAATGCACTACATACATTAGTTAAAAAAAACAAGGTGTGTGTGTAGCAGACCCACAACATAATAAGATTATCTGAAGAAGAGACTGTCCCCTCATCTCGCTCAGAACTTGGGTTTGCACTGTTGTAGAAAAAGGCACAACAAACATTATAAATTTACATATGAGACACCTAAAACCAAGCCAAGCAGTAAATGAAAACAAAGATTATTGTAGTTTCAAAGAAAAACTTATTACAAAAATGCCTCTCAGACATTGTCTGGCATATCAATACCCACAAAGTACTCCATGTTTTAGGTTCGGACCTCGCGGGGGCGCTTTGGGGGGGCAAGCCAGGACGAGCAGCTTCAAGGGCCGTGAGATTATCATTTTCTGGCAAGTCTGCATCTGGGCCAACTGAGACCACATAGTTTGCTGAATGTCTTTTCAAGAAATTGTGCAGACTACAGCAGGCAAGCACTATGTGATTGATTTTATATTCCGCCATGTGGATTGGCGTTAAAAAAAGGCGCAAACCAGCTGGCCAGTATTCCAAAAGTGTTCTCCATGACTCTTCTGGCTCTGGCCAGCTGAAAATTAAAGATCCTCTGATCCGGGGTGAGGGTCCTCATCGGGAAAGGCCGCATCAGATGGTTTGCCAGGGCAAACGCCTCATCCGCGACAAAGATGAACGGGAGTCCTTCCTGATTCTCCTCTGGTGGTGGCAAGCCCAGACTGCCACTCTGCAGACGCCAGTATAATTCCGTCTGTGAGAACACTCCACCATCCGACATCCGGCCCTTTTGCCCCACGTCCACATACAGGAAGTCATAGGTCGCTGACACCACCGCCAACATCACGATACTATTAAACCCCTTGTAATTATAATAGTACGACCCCGAGTTGGGGGGTGGGACGATGCGGACGTGTTTCTCATCAATTGCACCTTGTCAGACCCGGTGAGCCCGAAATAGCAGGGGAAGGTCTCCCTTACGGGTCTGGTTCACGGCCCCTGGTAGGATGGACAGGAGGCACGGGAGCGCAGACGGGTATGAGAGCCTGGCGGGTTAGATGCTGAAGGAGAGATCTGACGGCAGGGTTCAGACAGGTAGACAGACTCTCACAGCTGGATGCAGGAGCAGATGCGAGCAGAAGGTGGTGAGCAGGTCCAGCCACAGGCACAGATGACAGCAGGCAGACAGTGCAGAAAAGGGATGAGCAAGTTCGAGTCCGGGTCACAAGCAGGTTTGGCAACAGGCGAGCAGCGTGGTACAAAGGAGCAGGCAGATGCGAGGTCAGAGACAGGCCGAGGTCAAAGGCAGGCAGCAGACAGGAAAATCCAAGGGACGAGCCGGGTAAACAGGAGTTCAGGAACACAAGCAAAGTCGCAGGCCACAGGGCACAGGAAGCTGCAGATCGGACAGCACCAAGCACACCATGGGGGAACACTTAAGTAGGCCGATTGGCACCAACGCGCACCGACGCAGGCTCACCAGCTCGCGTACGCGCACCCGCAATTGCACACGCGCACCCGCCCGCCCAGCAGCGCCAGCGTGCACCAGCACACATTGAAGCCCCGCAAGAAGGCCCAGTGACATGTCCCCTACGGGCAACTCTCTGACAGTGCCCCCTCCTCAAGGGCAGACTCCGGATGCCCACCCGGGCCAATCTATCCAAGTTGGCACTTTTAAAAGCACTGAGCAGTTCCTCCGCATGTAAATTACTTTCAGGTTCCCAGGAGTTATCTTTCAGACCATACCTCTTCCACTTGATTAAATACTGAATTTGGTTACCCCTCCTTCTACAGTCCAGTATCGCTTCCACTTCGAATTGCTCTTCATTATTAACGATTACGAGTTTAGGTGGGCCCGAGTTCCGGCCAGTGAAAGGATTAGGAGTAACAGGTTTTAACAAAGATACATGGAAGACTGGATGAATCTTTAGGGAACCGGGTAAGTCCAACTCATAAGTAACATCGTTAATTTTCCTCCTGACTGCAAAGGGACCCAAAAACTTAGGACCCAGCTTCCTTGAGGGACAAGCCATCTTGTGACCTCACAACATTCTCAACCGACGGGGACCACCCCACAGAAGCTTGTCTAATCCGGGACAGGAGGTCCCCCTGGAGAAGCAAAACATTTCCAGCAGGGAGGATGGTATCTGGAAGCAAGGTATCTTGGGAGTTATGAAACATATGGGAGAGGGCATCTGGCTTGATGTTCTTGGAGCCGGGTCTGTACGTGATGTAGAAGTGGAATCTGGAGAAGAACAGTGCCCACCTCGCCTGCCGTGGTTTCAATCTCTTAGCCGTTCTCAGATACTCCAGATTCTTATTGTCGGTATAGACCAGGATTGGATGTGCAGCACCCTCCAGTAAGTAACGCCACTCCTCCAAAGCTGCCTTTATAGCCAGTAGTTCCCGGTCCCCCACATCGTAGTTTCTCTCCGCTGCGGAGAGCTTTTGAGAGTAAAAGGCCACAGGGAAGAGAAGGGCCTTGGCACCTTGTCGCTGGGAGAGTACAGCCCCTACCGCGATTTCCGAAGCGTCCACCTCAAGGACAAAAGGCAGGGCAGGATCCGGGTGCTTTAGGATGGAAGTAAAAATTTCCTTCAGTTTCTGGAAAGCAACTTGGGCCTTAGGGGATCAACAGAAATGGTTTCCTTGCCTGGTCAATTCAGTGATGGGGGCGATTATAGCAGAGAAGCCCCTAATGAACTTCCGATAAAAATTGGCAAAGCCAATAAAACGCTGGACACCCTTTTTATTGGTAGGAGCGGGCCAATCCAGAATAGCGGACACTTTCCGAGGATCCATCTTGATACCGTCAACAGAGATAACCAGGCCAAGGAACTGTATGCTTTGGAGCTCAAATTCGCACTTTTCCAACTTGGCGTAAAGTCTATGCTGCCTAAGGCGAGTCAACACTTTCGGACGTGCCTGCGATGGTCAGAGACTGAGGAAGAGAAGATTAGGATGTCATCTAAGTAAACGATAACGTATAAATCTAACAGGTCACGGAAGACGTCGTTTATAAAGTGTTGGAAAGTGGCAGGTGCATTACACAGACCAAAGGGCATAACAAGGTATTTGAAGTGCCCGAACCGCGTACAGAAGGCAGTCTTCCACTCGTCCCCCTCACGAATGCGGATCAAGTTGTAGGCACCGCAGAGATCTAACTTGGTGAACACAACAGCGGATCCCAGTCTTTGGAAGAGTTCAGGCACTAAGGGTAGTGGTTAGCGATTTTTGATGGTAATTTTATTTAGCTCCCGATAATCTATACAAGGTCGTAGAGAGTGGTCTTTTTTTTCAACGAAAAAGATGCCGGTCCCAGCTCGGGAAGTAGATGGGCGAATGAAGCCTTTCTTGAGGTTTTCATCTAAATAGCCCTTCAGAGTTTCCAGCTCTTGCTCAGTTAACGGGAAAATTCTTCCAAAAGGGACCTCGGTTCCGGGTAGAAGCTCTATCGGGCAGTCGTAAGATCTGTGCGGGGGTAAGGTTTCCTCTCCTTTCTTGCTAAACACATCCGCAAAATCCCGATAGGGCTCAGGAATTGCTTGAGGTGACTCAGGGTCAGAGTCCAGACTGAGGAGCTGAGTGGACGTGGAAGGGACTTCAAGAAAGCAGTGCTGTTGGCAGTAGCTGGAAAGAAACTCAACCCTCCCTGTGGCCCAGTCGATGTTGGGGTTGTGGGCTTGTAGCCAAGGCATTCCCAAGATAATGGGAAAAAGAGGTGAAGAGATGGCGTCCAAGCAAAGGAGTTCACGGTGGTTAGGACCCATAGTGGCCAGCAAGGGGATGGTTTCCTGGGTGACAGGACCAGAACTTAGGATGGAGCCATCGGCAAGGTGCACCGCCAGGCTCTGGGACTTCGGTCGGAGGGGAATGCGGTGATTGGCAGCAAATGTCTGGTCAATAAAACAACTACAGGCTCCGGAATCAATTATGACTGGAACTGGGATATCCTTGTCAGGAAGCTGTAGAACGACAGAGAGAGTAGGTGAGAAGTAGACTTGGGCAGATTAAGAGCATGCTTGAAAGGAATCGGAAGAGACTTATGTATCTTGTTAGGACAAGATCTCACGTAGTGACCTGGTTCCCCGCAGTACATACACAGGTTACTGGCTCTTCGACGTTGCCGTTCCTCCAGAGTGAGGGATGGACGAATGAGACCCAGCTGCATGGGTTCAGGGGGTTCAGGTCCCGGAGCCGGAGGAGCTAGGGTGGTCGGCCGAGAAGAGCTGGAAGCACTAGGAACCTTGGGGAGGACCCAAGTAGGCCGAAACTGGCTGGAGGACCTCTCAGAACGACGTTCCCTAAGGTGTTGATCGATTTGGATGGAGAGGTTGATGAGCTCTTCCAGAGACTGGGGGACACCGACCCGTGCCAGTTCGTCCTTGAGTGAATCAGACAAACCCATGCGGAACTGGTAGCGCAGGGCGGCATCATTCCATTCTGTATCAGAACTCCAACGTCTGAAGTCCACCACATAGTCCTCTACCGCCCAGCGCCCCTGCTGTAGGGCAAGGCAGCCTCCGCAGTTGCTCTCAGCTGGGGATCCTCATAGAGTTGGGACATAGTGGCGAAAAAGGTATCCAGACTGTCAAGGGAGGGCGACTTCTGCTCTAGGAGACAATGGGCCCAGGACTGGGGTTCACCAGACAGAAGAGAAATCACGAAGCCCACTTTAGTCGCTTCCAGGGAGAAGGTGCGAGGTTGTAAAGTGAAGTAAAGCTCACAAGCGTTGCGGAAGGACCGGAACCTACCGCGGTCACCAGAGAATCTCTCTGGAGTTGGTACCCTGGGTTCGGGAGGCAGCATTACTACGGAGGGTGCTGATGCTGGTCCGGCAGCGGAAACTCCTGGTTGGTGTGACGACAGTACCTGGATTTGGTCTTCCAGTCTGGTGTAGCCTTCTTGCAGACTCTTCACGGCTTGAGTGAGACCCGCCAGGTGTCTTCACAATTCCTCCATGGGGGAGGCTCCCTGCTCGGGCTCAGACATGGCTGTCCGATACTGTCAGACCCACGTACCTGACAGGTGAGCCTGAAATAGCAGGGGAAGGTCTCCCTTACAGGTCTGGTTCACGGCCCCTGGTAGGATGGACAGGAGGCACGGGAGCGCAGACGGGTATGAGAGCCTGGCGGGTTAGATGCTGAAGGAGAGATCCGACAGCAGGGTTCAGACAGGTAGACAGACTCTCACAGCTGGATGCAGGAGTAGATGAGAGCAGAAGGTGGTGAGCAGGTCCAGCCACAGGCACATATGACAGCAGGCAGACAGTGCAGAAAAGGGATCAGCAAGTTCGAGTCCAGGTCACAAGCAGGGTTGGCAACAGGCGAGCAGCATGGTACAAAGGAGCAGGCAGATGCGAAGTCAGAGACAGGCCGAGGTCAAAGGCAGGCAGCAGACAGGAAAATCCAAGGGACGAGCCGGGTAAACAGGAGTTCAGGAACACAAGCAAAGTCGCAGGCCACAGGGCACAGGAAGCTGCAGATCGGACATCACCGAGCACACCATGGGGGAACACTTAAGTAGGCCGATTGGCGCCAACGCGCACCAACGCACGTGCACGCGCAACCGCTTGCGCGCACGCCCAGCAGCGCCAGCACACACCAGCACACATCGATGCCCCGCAGCGCGTCCAGTGACATGTCCGCTACGGGCAACTCTCTGACACACCTCCACAATTGGGAAAGTCCCAACGACTGGCAAAGTGGGAGGCCACAGTCTGCCATTCCTGTGGCGTTGAAGGAAACTGTGGAGTGAAACAAGACAAAAAATTTGTAATTTTGCACATCAACATTGAAGCAGATTAGACGCCAACATTTTTGGCCAAGATCAGTATAACATTTTGGGAAATTAGTTTTTAAAGCCTAAAGTATATGGTCCCCTTATCAGAATCATCGCCACCCCCCCCCCCCCCCCCCATCTGATGGGCCCTTGCAAAAAATGAGGGGGGGGGATGTTTTGGACAGGTAACCCTTGATTTGGTAACCCACTTGATTGAGAGCTGAATGCCTAAATAATGTGTGATACTTTGGGAAGCCCCTCCTTACTTACACTATTGGCAGCCCACCGGAAAGGTAAGAAGTCTCATAATACCAAAAAGAAAAAAAAATGGAAGCACATTTTGACATTCTGCTATTACCTATCAGGATAATAATAGGGAAAAAAATAACATATAGCATTTGAAAGTATTGAGGCAGGCCCTTGCACTACATGCTTTGGTGAATTCGTCCAATGTGACCATAAAAAAGGTAGGTATAGTGTGTATTGGGTTTGGTAAAGTCAGAGGATTGCTATCAGCTGACCTAGCAGTTGGGGGGAGGGGAGTTCCTAATGAGTTTGGCCCAACCAAAAAAAAGGGCACTCTGCATGAATTGAAGCACACACATAACATTTGTAGAAATTTTAGGGGGTGTTTAGGGGAAAGCAATACTATGGAGCTGACAAAAGACATTGCTAAGTGACTAGACTATAGTTTTATGGGCCCAGAAGAGCATGGTGGGGACATTAGTGAAGGCAAATATGCATGAGGACAAAGGGGCAAAGCATATGAATTAGAGCATATTGCAATCATGGTAATTAGGGAATGAGGAAAGAAATACAAGACATTAGCAATCATTAAATAGATAGAATGTGATGTTAAAGGAGAAAACTTACCTTCATATAGTCCTTCTGCAGGACCTGAATGATGGCAGAACAGGTCTCTGGAATTATGATCCCCAGAGCCTGGGGGGAGATGCCTGTGGAGAACTTCAGGTCCTGAAGGCTTCTCCCTGTCGCCAAGTAGCGCAACGTGGTGATGAGCCTCTGCTCCGGAGTGATGGCTTGCCGCATGCAGGTATCCTGCCTGGTGATGTAAGGGGACAGCAAAGCCAGCAGACGGTGAAAAACGGGGTCCATCATCTGGAGATAATTCCTGAAATCATCAGGATTATTCTTCCGGAGCAAAGGCATGTGCGAGAACTGGTCACGCTGGCGCAACCAATTCTTGGTCCACAAACGCCTCCTCTTCTTTTTCATGGACCGGGCTTGTGTGAAAGCTAAAAGCCCAACACCAAGCCCCTGCACAGCACAAACTCTACGACGAGTATGTACACGAAACGGTTTAAAGCGGTCGGCTGGTCAGAACGGACAACAGAAAGCACCGATAAACAGCAATGCCTGAAAGAACGACCTGAAAAGCAGAAGCAAGCCGACAATAAGCAATGCAAATCAAAGCGTACTATACCAAGATATAGTCCACAATGAGAAACAAATGCTTACTGACTACAAGCACTGATAATCAGATACGCAAAGACAAGCAGAAACTGAAGAGCAGTACTGAACTGAAGCACAAATCTGAAAAGTGCGAATCGTCTCTCACCAAACTTCTACTAACACGCGATAGACACGAGATCAGCAGAAGGAGTCCAAAGGATGCCGACGTGGTGTTGAACTTCCATTTTCTAGTCCCGGCGTACGCGGCTTACGTCACCACGTTCTTGGCAACTGTAACTTCCGACAACTTAGTCCGACCATGTTGTATGCAACATCACTTTCGGACCTCTTCCGGACTAAATCTAAACTAAATCCGACGGATTTGGTTGCCGGAATGTCCGACTGTGTGTACGGGGGCTTAAACATTAACACACCCAATCAAAGGATTCAAGGGATCTGTTGATGGGTGTACTGAAGTATTTTATTATGTTCCAGCAGATGCATACGTAAAGGCCAACTACCTTAAATACATCTATATTTGCATCTGAAAAGATTTCACAATCCAACAACCAGCATATTATTTAGTTAAATTAAATTAAAATGTGTTAGATACCAAATGTATAATGCCGATGTAGGTTTTCCCTAAGAAGTTGAATGAGTCTTATTAGCTTTCTGGCCTTTGTAATATAAGAATACGTTGTGTCTAACTATATGGTATCTTCTTCTCTATTCTTATGACTACTTTTTAGGAAGGTAACTCCATCACAACAGGAATTATGAATTATGTATAAAGTTTGGCTTTGGTTGTTTTGTTCTTACAGACTATTTATTACAAGCCCGTATTAGGAACGTTTTGCAGACCCTGCTAGTGGAAGCTTCTGGCCCCTCTACAGTCTATTTAACTTTCTTTGCTTTGGTCAAATTTTTTCTAAGCTGGGCTGTGCTCCATAAAAGTTGTCACCTCCCATTAATGCAGATATGAAATCTCAGACATAAGATTTAAGTCTGGCTTTTTGTTACCAAGAGGCGTATTTAAAAGAAAATTAGGGTGGCACAGTGTTTCCTCATTCTCCCACAGAGTTTGGTGTTTGTCACCACACTATCACCACAACATGGGCCAATTATTACAGTAATACCCAGGAAGGGTTTTAAAAAAGCAGCATATACAATATGTGAACAAAATGTAGTTTGGTGTATGGAGAGCTACTTTGATCTTTCTAACTAGTGTGGTCAATTAAACAAACATTTTATTTAACTGACTTTTATTTCAACTCTGCCAGTGAAAATAATATACTTATTTTCTTGGCAGGTTAAGTTGCACCTGTAATTAAATTAACAGCTGCATATTTATAGAAAGTGAGTCCATCCTTTGTCTGCATCCCCCGGCGTTGTTACACCTGCTGTAGATTTATGTGGGCTGCTCACTCAATGCCAGGTAAGATTACTAAAAGAATACATTGACACTAAAAAACACCCTAATGCAGCCTGTTCTGCTAGTCTTATGTGCAAGTGCTAAAGCATGTGGATGCTATGGTCTTAATATAATGATCTGCAAGCCTATTAACTATGGTAGCCTTCAACATGAATAGCCTGCAGTGTCTAATTATCCATATTAAATAACTGCTCCTTGTTGGAAAAGATGTTCAGAGAAGCCGAGTCAAAGCCTTATGGGGAAAAATATAAGGTTAGTTGGATTCCTTTAATTGGTCTTGCTGGCCATACGGTATGTATCGCTCAGTTATTATCATTATTTTGCAGCGCAATTCATTTTTGGCTCTGATATTAGGGCATGAAATGTTATCACTTTCCCCAGAAAATTTAAAATGAAAAATATTTGTAGTATGCTTGTACAACTGTTCTAAAGTCAAAAAGTCCAGTTCACGTTATGTAAACACATATTTTTTCTTAGTTTTGAATAGATTAGGGAAGGAGGCTTCAAGGCACGAAAGGGGGGCAAGCAATCTCTCTCTTTGTATGGACCCGTTGTTGTAAGAATGTAAATTGAGTTATATCCTGATTGAATATGTTAAAAAATTGAAGAAACCTTTGTTGCTCAATGGAGAGAACGTACAAGTCCTGATTAAATTGGATGGCTTGCTAAACAAATCACCTGAGGAACTTTCTTCAATCTTGTAGTTAGAGTATATATTTTACTAACTACAGAACAATTGGGTTTGCCCCCTCCACCTCCATGGGTATTTACACCATATATACCCCTAACATAGCTGTTCCTGTTGAGGGTCTCTGTGTCCCTCCCTCCAGGGTTTTTGGTGTTGGTTGTACTTTAATGGGGGTCTTTATCAAGTGGAATCTGCTACTATAAGAATTGAACCTTGGAGTCCTCCTGAAAAATTTGGCCTTGTCACCACAAAACACGTAAAGGCGGTCACAAGGTTAATAAGGAACCCCTTGATACCATCTACAGCATGTCTAAGCCGTTGGGGAGTTTTCTCTCAGGAAATAAGGTGTTTAAGCATTTTAACTGCAATACATTTATGTATTTTAAATTAAGATGTGTTAATAAAAATTGGTAACAAAATATTTTAGTCTGTGCACACCAATAAAGTCCAGTGCTTTGATACATAATGGATATAATGCATTGTAACCAATCCCCTCTCCACTAAAATATAATTAGAGTGAGGAAGAATGAATCCCTTTTTAGTTCTTATTGGGTTCCATGCCCCTGCTAGTGAGATTCACCCCTTTATGTCTCTTGCAAACCATCATCACCAAGACAAATGGTTAACGGAAATCATAACATTTTGAGCTGCCACCAGTCAAGAGGTGAGGGAAAATCCTCCAATGTTTAGTAACAATTCTCTGAGATCCAGTCACTTAGGGAAATTTCCTCTCATTTCCTGTTGCGTCTCCAGGACAGGAAGTGAAGGAATACCCCCCCCCCCCCCCCAACAGGACACAGACAGCAAAAATAACCTCATCAAGATTTTAACCCTTTCCTACTGTTAAACTAACAATATGTATTTTGGCAAAATCACTTTGCTTTTTTATTCTAGTCGGATTTAAGCATGCTTTGGAAGCTTGAATTTGTTTGTGTCAGTAAGCGAAAGGAGATAGCGCAGCACAGGCTCTAGGAGCAGAACCCCCCTCCTTACATGTGATGAGCTTTCTAAAGTCTTGCTGCAGTTACATAGAACTCAGGTTATGATAAATTAAAAGTATGGCCAGTATTTTTCGTTTTAATATACTTTTATTGAAATTTTCATTGTAGAAATTTATAGATATTTACAAAAGAAAAGAAACACAATTAGCAACATGAAAACGTAAAGTAAAGTCCATAGGTTCCCTAAGTATAAGTATTGCTAATATACCCATGGGCATTAACATAGATTTCCATGAAAAATATTAAGATTGATTTGCAAGTGTACATTAAGGATTAAGGATTGAGCATTAATAACCATAATTAAATATAGAGAAAGGCAAAGAAAAAAGAGAAAAAGAGAAAGGAAAAAAAAAGAAAGAGGTTATGATGATTATTAAAACTCTTTTTTTATGCTTTTGCAGCCTCTGTGCCCATAATATGCAGCCTCTATGCCCATAATATGCAGCCTCTGTGCCCATCATATGCAGCCTCTGTGCCCATAATATGCAGCCTCTGTGCCCATAATATGCAGCCTCTGTGCCCATAATATGCAACCTCTGTGCCCATCATATGCAACCTCTGTGCCCATCATATGCAGCCTCTGTGCTCATCACATGAAGCCTCTGTGCCCACCATATGCAGCATGTACCCATCATATGCAGCTTCTGTGCCCATCATATGCAGCCTTTGTGCCCATCATATGCAGCTTCTGTGCCCATCATATGCAACCTCTGTGCCCATCATATGCAGCTTCTGTGCCTACCATATGCAGCCTCTGTGCCCATCATATGCAGCCTCTGTGCCTAATATATGCAGCCTCTTTGCCCATCATATGCAGCTTATGTGCACAGCCTCTGTGCTCATCATATGCAGCCTCCGTGCCCATCAGACCAGGAAAGTTTTTAAAAAATATTGTTTATTATAGAAAAATTGGTTTTAAATTCATCTGATGCATCATCTCTAACAGCTACGTTCACTAGTCCATCATACTAGAGGGCAGCTACAGTAATGTTTGTATCTCTGCACCGAAATAGATTTTAATGTTTCTACTCTTCTCTACTGTTACTATATTTCAAACCAATTTTTCTATAATAAACAATATTTTTTAAATACTTTCCTGGTCTGTCCTTAAATCCTGAGGGGTTATGCTATGCTCATGGGCTTTAGGCTTTGTCTGTTTGTCCATTGGATTGGCCAGACCAGGTTATACACGCACTGTCATTCCTTAATGTTCTATTAATCATATGCAGCCTCTGTGCCCATCATATGCAGCTTCTGTACCCATCATATGAAGCCAGTGCCCATAATATGGAGCCACTGTGCCCCCCCCCCCGCTCGCACACTGTCAGACCGACAGTTTTCCCATCTAAGTGGCGGCGGCGAGCTGTGGGACGGGCAAACGACAGCTCCTGCATCCTCCATATTCATTTGCTTTGCTAACACACCTGGGTGGGCTCGTAGTGCAATGCTCTGCGCCACGAGTCTACCTTTTTTGAAGCCTATTAGAGCCTATGGTTCTAATCAGGTGATTTAAAAATACCCCCTACTGGAATTTAGGTGCCCAGTGTCCAAAAAGGGGCCAGGCGCCTAAATAGGGGGTGGCTACAGAGGCCATGGATAGAATCATGCAATGCATGAATCTATCCATTTTACAGGGGGGTGGCTGGAGAGAGGGGGTGGCGCCTGTGCGCCCTTAATGGATGAACCGCCACTGATTGCTGTAAAGAGGATGTTTTGCCAGTCTTTTGTGTAAAAGGATGATGACTTTCATAAGCCCTGTCTCTCCGAAGTCCTAACACTGCTAGAACTTATACTTGTCATGCAAGTATAACTAACATATAATATTTGAACGGCTTTTACAAATGTAATGCATAGACACATGTACACGAATACAAATGTATACTAAATGTAATGTTTTCCCTAAAGATATATGCCACTCATCCAATACAATACAGCTTGAACCCTATAGAAGCAACAACCCAATCAGTCCTGACTCCTGAGGAAGCAAGTTAATCTTGCGAACCGCGTTGACATATGAGTATAGAGGAACTGTGGACTTGATTCCCGATATCCACGCTGACATCATACATGTTATTTCTATTGGACTTTTTCTATACCATATAATACTGCTGGGCTGGATTTGTATCTCCATATTTGGGATTGGGTATCTTCTGATCTATTGAATATAGAGGGTGTAATCTTGATTTTATATAGTTGTTTTTTTAAATATTCATAAAAATAAAAAATTGTTAATAACTTTTAATGTAAATGAACTCTTGTTATGCCTACAGTCTGCCTAGTTTTGAGACAATAGGGTTCTATTTCTCTCTTTTTTCTGTTAGAACTTAACTTAATAGCGCTAAACAGGAAGGGAGGACTAAGGATGAGCCGAACACCCCCCAGATCGGTTCGCATCAGAACATGCGAACAGGCAATAAATTTGTTTGAACAAACGAACACCATTAAAGTCTATGGGACTCGAACATGAAAAATCTAAAGTGATAATTTTAAAGGCTTATATGCAAGTTATTGTCATAAAAAGTGTTCGGGGACCCGGGTCCTGCCCCAGGGGACATGTATCAATGCAAAAAAAGTTTTAAAAATTGCCGTTTTTTCGGGAGCAATGATTTTAATAATGCTTAAAGTCCCCTCCTCTTTTCCTGCGGCCTGCCAGGTTGCATGCCCTAAACACTTTTTATGACAATATAAGCCTTTAAAATTAAAACTTTCGATTTCTCCCATAGACTTTTACAGGGTGTTCCGGGGCTTTTCGAATTTGCCGTAAACACCCCAAATTGTTCGCTGTTCTGCGAACGGGTGAACAGGCAATGTTTGAGTTGAACATGAGTTTGACTCGAACGCAAAGCTCATCCCTAGGGAGGACACAGAGAGACCCCAAATAACATAAGTAAACATGTTATAGTGGCTCCAAATCCACCACTAGATGTTAGCCTACATCAAACAAGGGTGACCTGATACAATTCAACACAACACATAAAAAATATATGTACGTGGGTTAGAAAAACCCTTTTGTGAGCACCTGCATTTTTCTGCACTTAAAATACACAGATCTCACACAGAAAACTATTGTGGAGCCCACAGTGTGGATAATGTGGTGCATAAAAATGCAGCATGGATTTAATTTTCCTGCAATGCATTGGTGCTTTCTGTCCTTTAATGCATTTCTCTGCACCATGGATCAGCTGCAGTGCATAGAATGAATTCAAGTATAACTAAAGTCACTAAATTTTTTTGTTTTAAATAGCACAGAGGGGGATTAGAACACTGTAAGATTGTATTGCTGTCTGTGTCCCCTTTAGGGGGATTCATCCCCTTTGTCTTGTATACCATTCTCTTTGAAAGTGAAGGTAAAAAAAAAATCTAAATTTTTGGGTTGTCCCCAGGTAAGTAATAGATGGAAAATCTTCTAATGGGGACACTAGTTCTGGATAACCAGAGACCCCCTTAGTTTGAACAGATTTTCTCTCACTTCCTGTTTTGTCTATTGGACAGGAAGTCAAGGGAAGTCTACCTAATGGGACACAGATGGCAAAATGCTGACAGGGGTTATAATCCTGAATTACTCTATCCAAAATTAATTAAAAAAATATTGCCTTTAGTTCTACTTTAAATGTCACTTTGTTGTAAATGCCAGTATAAAACAGATACTGGTCCTAGCAGAGGCCCATTTTGCATAAAATAAATACAGAATCTCTTCTGGGATGAAAGGCTTTCTACTAGCAATTTGTTTCCACTAAAGTTATCAGCGGGTGGTCAGACAGACGGGCTCATCCAACCACTCAAATATCTGTCTATTGAAATTAAATGACTCACTTTAATGTTCAACTAAATCACTCTTAGTAATTTGCAAGGCAGCTGATATAGGAAACCATCAAACTTTTTGACTCCCAGTCTATTTGTCTACTAAAAACCAATGGGATGCCGCCCTAATCTGAATTACAACCTCTGATTGGTTGCACTTTGCTTATTATTCTTTTTTTTTTTTTGCCTTGCTGAATAAGTGTTTTTTTTTGTAAAATAGAGATCCAATCAACATACATTACATTCATTAGAGATTGCTCCATTCTCTACTTTGTCTCATAATGAAACTCTCTACATTTAGTTATCCAGCTCTCAATATCCATCAATGCACTGTATGTGCTCCGAGAGTCGTCATGGCAACTATTCATTGTCATTAAAAGAATAATTAGACAGCAGAATAGGAACTTAGGACAACTCCTGAAGCTTAACCTTTTTCCCATTGCCGTTTTAAATATAATTACAGAAAAATGACTGTCCATGTGTAGGTTTCCATGCAGTCGGAGTAATAGTGTGCATGTTTTTATTTAAGATAACCTGCTCCTTAGAATATCTGTTATATCATTTTTGGAAAAGGAATATCCAGTTAAGGACCAGCCATTTTTCTGTAACTTTTTGTTTATTTATGTTAAAATCTTTTTTGTTTTTTGTTTTGTTTTTTGCTAGAAAATTAGAGTCCATTCATACAGGGGCAACACGACTTCCAGAGCAACTTTTGGAGGCAACTTGGACATGACTTGAGTATGAATAACAGCGCGACTTGGAGCGTCTTCAATATGACTTCGGGCGACTAAAAACACGACTTTAAGACTTTGGCCGTGGCCAATCAGAGAATAATCAGCTCTCGAGGGGGAACTCCACGCCAAATTTAAAACAAAAAACCGGCATGGGTTCCCCCTATACGAGCATACCAGGCCCTTAGGTCTGATATGGATTTTAAGGGGAACCCCCCTACGCCAAAAAAATGGCATGAGTGTCCCCCAAAATCCATACCAAATGCTTATCCGAGCACGCAGCCTGGCCAGTTGGGAAAGGGGATGTGGACAAGTGAGCGCCCCCCCCCCCCTCCTGAACCATTCATAGTTAGTAAGGTTGAATAAAGACACCAGTCCATCCAGTTCAACCCGAGTGTCTACAATTGTCCCTATCCCTGTACATTACACACTCACATCGGTCCCTACCCTCAAGGAGCCCACAAGCCAAGGTCCCTATTCATATAGTAAGGCCAATTTTGGACAGAAGCCAATGAACCTACTTGCATGTCTTTGGTTTGAAAGGGGCAACACGACTTCCAGCACAACTTTTGGAGGCAACTTGGACATGAGTATGAATAACAGCGCGACTTGGAGCTTCTTCAACATGACTTCGGGCAACATACAACACGTCTTTGGCCGTGGCCAATCAGAGAATAATCAGCTCTCGAGGGGGAACTCTACGCCAAATTTTAAATAAAAAACCTGCATTTGTTCCCCATGAGCATACCAGGCCCTTGGGTCTGGTATGGATTTTAAGGGGAACCCCCCTAAGCTGAAAAAACGGTGTGGGAGTCCCCCCAAAATCCATACCAGACACTTATCCGAGCACGCAGCCTGGCCGGTTAGGAAAGGGAATGGGGACGAGTGAGCGCCCCCCCCTCCTGAACCGTACCAGGCCGCATGCCCTCAACATGAGAGAGTGGGTGCTTTGGGGAAGGGGGGCGCCCTGCGGCCCCCCACCCCAAAGCAGCTTGTCCCCATGTTGATGAGGACAAGGGCCTCTTCCCAACAACCTTGCCTGTTGTTTGTCAGGGCCTGCGAGCAGGGGACTTATCGGAATCCCGAAAGCCCCCCTTTAATAATGGGGCCCCCAGATCCCGGCCCCCCACCCTATGTATGTATGGGGTACATCGTACCCACATTACTTTAAAAACACAGGTTTTTAAAGTAATTTCTTAATCGGCTCCAAAAAGATTCCAAACAGAAGCTGCACTTCATGCAGCATATGAGTTGTGCCAACAGGTGGCGCCTAGCCTTAAGCTGACAATACATGGTACCATCTGAATGCGCAATCTCCTTTAGATCCACCAACGACTGTGCAGTGCAGGAACCTGCCAAACAAAAAAGTAAATAGATTACTTTGGCAATGTGTGCATAATTGTGTTGCACTGCTGAAACAATAATAAATCCTGTGCTAAATAATCAACCTCTGTGCCTTGTGAATTCTTAAAACAAATATATAAGTATCATATGAATGAATGACTGTGCAAAACCATCCATATAGTCTATAGATTATATAAAATACAGTCCCATATTCATTACATATACAGTGGGTATAGAAAAAAATCACCACCTTTAACCGCTTTCCAACCAGTGCACACACATATACGTTGGCAGAATGGCAAAGGCAGGCAAATGGGTGTACAGGTACGTCCCTTTAAAATTCCTGCCTATCGGGGCGTGCCTGCGGGTCCCGCGAATGTGGTGTGGAGAGGTAGAACAGGGATATGCCTATGTAAACAAGGCATTTCCCCGTTCTGCCTTGTGGCTTGACAGAGTTTCACTTCTCCCTGTCAATGGGAGCAGTGATCGCTGTCATGTCCTAGGTAGTCCATCCCCTCACAGTTAGAATCACTCCCTAAAACACACTTAACCCCTTGATCGCTCCCTAGTGTTTAACCCCATCCCTGCCAGTGTAATTTACACAGTAATCAGTGCATTTTTATAGCACTGATCGCTGTATAAATTAAAATAGTCCCAAAATAGTGTCAAAAGTGTCCGACGTGTCTGCCATAACGTTTCAGTCATGATAAAAATGCAGATCGCTGCCGTTACTAATAAAAAAATAATAATAATAAAAATGCCATTAAACTATCCCCTATTTTGTAGACGTAATAACTTTTGCACAAACCAATCAATATACGCTTATTGCGTTTTTTTAACAAAACTTTGTACAATAATAGTAATTGGCCTAAACTGAGACTAGTTCAACCTATAAAAGGAAAACAATAAAAATAAACAATCCCATATATACAATCCTATACCCACAATTTATCCAAAGGAAGGCAACAAACCCCAGCAAAGCATGATCCAATTTGCTCCAGCAGGGGGAAAAAATTCCTTTATGATCCCCCGAGAGGCAATCAGAATTTATACTTTTATAGAAACAGATTTTTGTAACTCCTTAGTTGTCATGTTAAAGTCCCACACAGAGGAATGGTAAAATGTAAGAAGATATAATTAAGGCATGGAATGAGCGGCAATCAAATATGGACCCACCTCGGTAGCTCAGCCCTCCGTTAACCAACACCCTTGGTGCAAAGAAAGCTCCTGGAATGTCTGCATGCTTACCTTTAGCTCCCGCTGGGCATCACCTCCATCTCATCATGGGGACTTTTTATTTCATAATTAACAATTTCTCTGAAAATCCTTTTAGATGGTCATGCTTCCTGCTAGCCAATTGTAATCTAGCCTAGAAAGCATACATAATAATTACATTGAACTGGCAGAATCCATAATGATCCCAGTTCAGGTCCCAAGGGATACCAAGAGAAAGGAAATAGTATAAGGTTATATTTGCTTGGCCTGCCTTCATGTTAAATTTTTTTTTTTTTTTTTTTTTAATCGTTAGATATTTTTTTTCTCTTAAAGCAATTTAATAAGAGTAACTAAGTGCACTTCTATAATCTTATTAGGCATTGGCTTGCTGAACCAATTTTCTGCAAACTCAAAAAATATGTTTTGAACCATTCAAGGGATATCTAATGGCTTCTGTAAGGAAAAAAAAAAGGTTTAGTTGTAGGGTGGCAGATAAAATAAATGTATTTCTATCTGCATTACTTTCTGTAATGACCTAGAAAATACAGTTTGCTAATCACAGTGTTGGGAGTGCTGAAATTTGTGGCCTCTGTAAACTGCTATTTAAAAGCTAAAATAACTGCTTATGTAATGGCAAGACAGGGCCATAAATACTGTGTAAAACATACTGCAAAGCATATTTTAAAAAATGATTTGCAATTGAGAGTCCATTAATAGAGTTTACTGTGGCTCATGTCAGGACAGAACCGCTGCAGAATTGTAAAACCTAAAATGTATTTTTTATTATTATTAAAAAAAAAAAAAAAAAGAGAGAGAAAGATGGAAATCATTCTGCTGTAAACAATTCATACCTGATAAATTGAAACCACTCTGGATAATGCACATCTGCAGTGGAAATAAGACTCCTTAAAGTGGAATTTTAGAATTAAACAGATCTGGATGTTTAGAAAAGGATTCTGGGAGATTCTTCTTTGTTCTAATCATTGTGGGTGGTATGTTGAACTGGAAGGATGTTTATTTTACCAATGAAAAGAAAATAATAAAAAAAAAAACTCGATATAATCATTAATTTGAAAAAACTTGAAATCACCTCTTTGATGATTAAAAAAAAAAATTGTTAAAAAAAAAAAACGAAACATACAAATACATGAAAAAGCGGTCACGTGATGGAAGGCTGAGTCCGATTCTCCTTTTTTTCGCCTTGGCAGTGTGGAAGGGAAGGATTCTTCTCTGCAACATCCATGTCTCTCCCTGGTGTAGACATGTGCGGTTTGTTTAGAATTGATATTCGGACAAAATTTTTCGTTATTCAGAGATTCGGCTATATCCGAATACCCAAAGTATAAACAAAGTTTACCGAATGCTCCGAATAACGAAAACAAAATTCATCCAAATTTCCGAAATTCAAATTGCAAAATTGAATATAATTTTACATCAAATTCCATTCAAATTCGAACTGTAAAACATGTTTCTGAAATCAGATTGTGTGTGTTATTAGAGTACCATTTCGGAATAATCCTGTTTTTTAAAGAGTCATTGTGATCATTTGATGAAGATTTTTCTTTCGTTTGTTCACTTTGCCACATTTAAATCTAAAAAAAATATAAAATTTTCAATCGGTAAATTTGAAGAAAATCCGAAAAAGACATAAAACGAATTCCGAATACGAATCGCGAATATGGATTGAACGAATCAACCAAATTTAACAAATCAAAATAACTAGATTAACGAGTCTAAACAAAACAAAACAATTTTTTTCGTCATGCATATGTCTACTGCTTATTGTCTAAGTTTTTTCATCACCTAGATGTCACTTAAAGGGGTTGTAAACTTTGTTGTTTTTTCACATTAAAGCATCCTATGCATTAAGGTGAATTAACTTCTGACACTGACTGGCCCCCCAGCCCCCCCGCCCCCCCATATTACTCACCTGAGCCCTATGTTCCCTCGGCGGAGATGCGCTCTTCCTCTCTTGATTGGATAGATTGACAGCAGCGCAGCCATTAGCTCCCACTGCTGTCAATCAAATCCAATGATGCGGGTGCCAGAGGGCGGGGCTGAGTCCGCCATTTTGTGTCTATGGACACAAATGATGGACTCGGGAGCATGCCCGCAAGGTAACCCCCACAGGAGAACGCTTCTTCTGGTGGGTTAACCAATGCGAGGAGGAGCCGCAAAGAGAGGAGACGGTGCAAAATGGAGATAAGTTTATGTTTGTTATTTTTTATTTTTTTAAAAGAGGGTTTACAAACCCTTTAAGAGAGGGTGTCTGGGCTGACTGCAAACAACATTTTGCAAGAAGATCACTGTGATCTGTCCCAATAGAAAGTCAAGGGACTGGCTGAATTCAGTTCTCATTTAAATACACTGGGAGTAATTTACTAAAACTGGAGAATGCAAAATCTGGTGCAGCTGTGCATGATAGCCAATCAGCTTCTAACTTCAGCTTGTTCAATTAATCACTTGCGACTGCTCTGTAGTAGTTTAACTGCTCCAGGGTGGCCATTATGCTCAGGATCACGTATATATATATATGTGATCCTGCACTTCCAGGTAAGGGGGCACAAGTGCGTACCACCGCCGGCTCGCTCCCGCTGTGGAAGCTGATTGGTGAATACAGCAGATTCAATGTCTGTCAGTCCCTGCTGATCACCCTGCATCCAGGCAGAACGCCAGCCAGCCTATGTAAACAAGGCAGATCACCGTTCTAACAAGAGGGAAGGCATGGATCATGTGTCTCTGCAAAGCAGGAATAAGGATCCATGTCTTCCCTTATTAAAAGCACATCCTACACAGTAATAAAACACAGGCTAGGCAGACAGTTAACCCTTTAAGTGCCACTGTTAACCCCTTGCCAGCCAGTGTCCTTAGTACAGTGGCAGTGCATATTTTTAGAACCGGTTACTGTATTAGTGTCGCCGATTCCCAGAAATGTGTCAAAAGTGTCCGTTAGTATCCGATATTTCACCGCAATATCACAGTCCCATTATAAGTCACTGATTTGCATCATTACTAGTAATAAATAAATAACATTTTCATAATTATATCCCATAGTTTGTAGACATTATAACTTTTGCACAAACCATACAATGTACGCATATTGGGATTTTTTTACCAAAAATATGTAGCAGAATACGTATTGTCCTAAATTGATGAAGAAATTAGATTTTTTTTTTTTTTTTTTTTGTTTTATAGCAGAAAGTAAAAACATCTTTTATTTATTTATTTTTTCAAAATTGTCAGAGTTTTTGTTCATAGCACAAAAAATCTAAAAACACCGAGGTGATTAAATACCACCAAAAGAAAGCTCTATTTGTGGGGAAAGGGACATCCATTTTATTTGGGTACAGTGTCGCACGACCGCGTAATTGCCAGTTAAAGTAACGCAGTGCCGTTTAAAAAAAAATGGCCTGGTCATAGGGGGGGGGGGTATACCCTTTGTACACTTTGGAGTTGAAGTGGTTAAGCTTTGACCAAAAAACCTGGAAGCTGATTGGTTTAACTGTAGAGCTGCACCAGATTTTGCACTTTTCAGTTTTAGTAAATCAATCCCACTGTTTCTAATCGGTTCCCTTCGCATGGGAATATGTATCTTGCAAGGGAATTTGCTACAGAGCTTAGAGAACGTGGTGATGTTTTACTATACAAAAAATATGCTGCATTTTTGCTTGCACCTGATTGGATGATGTAAGTCAGTAAAGCTTCACCACATGTACTAAGTTCTGCAACAAATCCAGGGCTTTTTTTTTAAGAGAATAGGTACAAGAACTCCTCCCTTCTGAGTCACTTCCTGTCTTCGCCCCTACCCACCTCTGGAAATTTTGGAAAAAAACGTTTTTTCTTAGTTTCTGTCAGTAAATTTTGTAAACAAGTAATTTTTCTCCTTCACGGATGTGCACTCATGGGGCAGCATGGATGAGCACTGATAAGCTGCACTGATGGGCACTAATGAGGCGGCACTTATGGGCACTGATTAGGTGGCACTGATGAGGAGGCAATATTATGCTGCACTGATGGGTGGCACTGATATCCGGAACTGGGCATTCATAGGTGGCACTGGTTGGCACTGATAAGCCGCGGTGGAGGGACACTGATAGGCAGTACGGATAGGCAGCACTGATGGGAATTTATGGGCAGCACTGATGAGCAGGCACTGATGGCCACTTAAAGTGGAAGTAAACTCCCCTATCGTTTTCAGCCGAGGAAGCTGCCATCTTTGCCTCTGTTTAATCTTCAACTGCTATGGAACTGCACATGTGATTTGTTATGACACCAGCTATTGGATGGTTTGATAGTTTGGCTGAGAGCACAGCCAATGTGCAGTTAGCATTCCCGGCATGCCTTTTTTTTTAACTGTTTAAATCGATGGGTTTACTTCCACTTTAAAGGCAGCTCTGATTGTCACCAGTAATGGCCATTGATTTGTGACACTGATGGGCACTGATTTGTCACCATCCCCGTTCACCCTACCTTGATAAAAAGTCAATGCAGGCATCAATACAAAGGATACAAAATGTTGAAGAAACGCACAGGGAGGAGTTGAGATGTGTGACGTCATCGCATACCGGGACATGACGGCCATTTTGTTGGTTGGAAACTTTGTTTCCTTTGTATTTGCTTGCATTGACTTTTTATCACAGCAGTTTGATGTAGCGTGAACGTTGATGGTGACGATTCCGGACACTCCTTCCTTTTATCCATATTGATTGCTGTTTTCTATTTCATATTTGAAGCAGGATTGGGAATGCCTTATATGGACTAATTAATTATATCAAAATGGACTTTATTGTTTGAATATTTGGTCTAAGTGTTGCACCTATGTTATACTATTTTATTTTATGTTGTTCTTCTAGCATATATGTGCTAGCAGCTTTTTACACTTTGTACTTTTTTTTTCTAACCTATTCAGCCTATTCTGTATACTACCATTTAATTATGTATTTTGGAGCGTCCATTTGAAATAGCTCTTGCACATAATGCAAAATTATGTTTTGACATATCCTGGTCATAAAAAAAAAAAAATCTTACTGAATTACATATCCACAAGGACACAAACGCATGTCTGAATTTCTAACCACATAACTGTATAATACATTGGAGAATTGATGTTCTGTTTGGAAACCATGGGACAGCTATAAAGGTCTGCTTTAACTGCTATTTTAACTAGACGACTTGCCCTATTTGAAAGTGCTTATCAGATCCTCAAGGAATCACAATCTGTTATCGCTTTTATGTTCTTAGCTTCGTATTCGTATGCTCCCGCTATGGCTCACCGTACAAGCAGATTTTGTGCTAGACAGAGGCATCAACACATTATGTTACTATTAAAAGATACACTTTATGCTGTCTTGTCTGGATATATTTTTCTTATTCTAGTTGTTATTTTTAAAACTTTGATAAAGTAACAAACAAAAGAATATATGTACTTTTTAGGGAAGTAGAAACCACAGACTATACAGGTGACTGAAAAAATTCCTTAGTGAACTGAAAAGTATAATACTTCTTATCTTAGAAAAAAGATTTACCAATGGAGGACGAGCATTGGATTCAAGAGATTTTCCCCGTTCTTTTCTACAGGGACAGATTGGGGGAGATTTACTAAAACTGGAGCATGCAAAATCCAGTGCAGATGTGCATGGAAACCAATCAGCTTCCAGGTTTTATTGTTAAAGCTTAGCTGAACAACCTGACGTTAGAAGCTGATTCGCAGAATTAACATGTAGGAAAAAGGAGCTGATTGGGAAATATCTTAAGACATGGGCAAAATGGTTTGAATTGAAGACCACTCCATTGTGCTATTAATTAATTTCAGACTCCTACAGTGCATCCGGAAAGTATTCACAGCGCTTTTTCTACATTTTGTTATGTATATGTTGCATGCTTATTCTAAAATGGATTAAATTAATTATTTTCCCTTAACATTCTACAAACAATACCCCATAATGACAATGTGAAAGAAGCTTGTTTGAAATCTTTGCAAATTTATTAAAAAAACAAACAAAAAAAATCCCATGTACATAAGTATTAACACCTATTGCTCAATGCTTTGTTGGAGCATCTTTGGCACCAATTAAAGCCTGAAGTCTTTTTCTACAAGCTTGGAACACCTATTTTTGGGCAGTTTTTCCCATTCTTTGTTTCAGGACCTTTCAAGCTCCATCAGGTTGTATGGGGAGGGTTGGTGCACAGCCATTTTCAGATCTCTCCAGAGATGTTCAATTGGGTTCAAGTCTGGGCTCTGGTTGGGACTCTCAAGGACATTCACAGAGTTGTCCTGTAGCCACTCCTTTGTTATTTTGGCTGTGTGCTTAGGGTCCTTGTCGTATTGGAAGATGAACCTTTGCCCCAGCCTGAGGTCCAGAGCAATCTGAAACATGTTTTCATCAAGGATGTCTCTGTACATTGCTGCATTCATATTTCCCTTGATCCTGACCATTCTCCTAGCTCCTGCAGCTCAAAAACATCCCCACAGCATGATTCTGCCACCACCATGCTTCACTGTAGGGGTGGTATTGGCCAGGCAATGAATCATGCCTGACTTCCTCCAGATGCTTGCCATTCAGGCCAAAGAGTTTAATATTTGTTTCATCAGACCAGAGACCATTTTGTTTCTCATGGTCTGAGAGTGCCTTTTCTGTACCCTTTTCACAGATCTGGGCTTGGGTAAGGTCCTGTCTCTGAGGTCTACAGACAATTCCTTTTTTCTTTCTTTATTTGATTCTTCTTTTATCTTGTTTTCCCTCTCTCCTCCCTGTTTTATCTTCTTTCCTAAAGAGGAGAGGAAGGGTATTAAACGTCAAAGGTCCATGTTCAAAACAATATGTCATACCTATGCTCAAAACAGGTTGATATTTTAACTACATTTGAGTTGGGGTATAGCTATATGAGTTACAGAAAAATGTGCATTACCACTGTTTCGAAATGATCTGTGTGTTTTGATATATAATACACTGTATTGTTTTTCTTTCTTTTTTTTTTAAGAAGCTAATTGGCTACCATGTACAGCTGAACCAGATTCTGAGTGCTCCAGTTTCAGTAAATTGCCTCAATTTTCCACTACAGCCTTTCTCTGTGAGTGCTCTGTAGAACCCTAGGGTTCTTTAACCTCCCTGGCGGTGATCCCAAGTCTGGCTCGTGCTGGGATTTCAGTACCCGAAGCGGTAACCCCGAGCCAGACTCGGGATCGCATCACTGGATACAGGGAGAGTTACTTACCTTGTCCCCTGGATCCAGCGATGTCCTCCGTGCTGTGTGATCGAGCTGTCCTCCACTCGATTCACACAGTGCCAGAATGCCGCCGAGCTCCGTTCCCTGCGACGTTGCGGCGCACGGGAGCGGAGATCGGCGCCAAATTCAAAAAAGTAAAAACACACAAAACACACACACAGTACTGTAATCTTACAGATTGCAGTACTGTATAAAAAAAATTACACACCCCCTTTGTCCCTAGTGGTCTGTCCAGTGCCCTGCATGCACTTTTATATTATAAATACTGGTTTTTCTGCCTGGCAACCAAAAACTGTCCCTTTATGTTAAAAGTGATTTTAGACCAACTAGAAAACAGCGATGATTCATTCTGGTTTTAGGTGCTGAAAGCAGTACAATTATTTTGCATGGAAATTTGGCGTTTTATATTGTAGTCCTGTAATTCTTAGGAATAACTCTCTTAAATCTGTTCAAACCAGAGTCTAGCAGACATCCCTGGTATGATAAAGTTTATAATATAATAAATAATATTAAAAATTATTCAATAATGTAATCAAATACAAAAAAAAAGAAATTTGCTGATTTGCAGAATTGTCGCTGTCATTAGATTTAGTGTTTGATGATGAATTTCCCCACAAATCCCTATCGCTCAATTCTGCAAGTGATTATAATTTATTATCGCTGTTCTCTAGTTGGTCTAAAATCACTTTTGACATAAAGGGACAGTTTTTGGTTGCTATGGACAATCTCCAAATTCCAGGCATAAAAAACAGTATTTATAATATAAAAGAGCATGCAGGGCGTTGCACAGACCACTAGGGACAAAGGGGGTGTGTCATTTTTTTATACAGTACTGTAATCTGTAAGATTACAGTACTGTGTGTGTTTTGTGTATTTAAACTTTTTTGAATTTGGCGCCGATCTCCGCTCCCGTGCGCCACAACGTCGCAGGGAACGAAGCTCGGCGGCACTCGGGCACTGTGTGAATCGAGCGGAGGACAGCTCGCACACACAGCGTGGAGGACATTGCTGGATCCAGGGGACAAGGTAAGTAACTCTCCCTGTGTCCTCCCTGTATCCAGTGATGTGATCCCGAGTCTGGCTTGGGGTTACCGCTTATGATAGTAAAATCCTAACCCGAGCCAGACTCGGGATCATCGCTAGGGAGATTAACAGGTTAAACTGTTAGTCATATATATTATCATTTATTTGAAAAAAAACTGGACTTAGTTTGTGCGGAGCGCTGGACTAATGGGTGTCTATTAGGTCCTTAACGTTTTGAAAAGCATGTGATTGAGGCTGAGAGCTCTAATTGGCGTGTTTTAGATTGCCCTCGAACCCTCCCACTTTTGATTTTAGAGAATTTATGTATTTTTTTTTATTCTCCTGTGATTGGACGGTTCTCAACGCGTAGGGCGGGGGGCTTTGAGTGTCCGGCATCTCTTCACGTGGAATGCAAGGTGTCCCGGGCAGTGTCCCGCTATGTTCTCTCTACTGAAACCATCAGCCTTGTGTGTCCCACAGTGAATATAGGCTTCCCTGCTGCCTCCTCTCTCCAACACGTATAAGAACGCTTTACAGCTGCTGGATGGCTCTACACTGCTCTCTACCACCATGCTGAGGATGGACACATGCCACAGATGAGGACTCTTGATTTTATCATGTCTTTTAACACTCAACAATCTTGTAAGTGCTTTTAACCCTTTGTGCACTTTATTCAATTTTGCATACTACACTTAGAGGCGCCTTTCTTTTCCTTTTTTACATCTTCAGAGTTGCTTCTCCTCTAACCAAAGTGCTGCCAGAAGTGCCACCTCATCACTATCATCCCTCTGACCAGCTATCCACCTCCACCAGAGCGCCTTTATCTTCTCTCTGTTTTGCACACTATGTATTGCATGTTCTTCTACAGATGTAAGTGAATTTTGGCTTTTTTTGTTTACGCCCCCGCCTCAAAAAACAAAAATTCAGAACCAGCCGCCACTGCACAGAACCTCCTCCTCTGGGGTCCTCTGCCAAAGCTCTCAGGTCTTTCTTTTCTCTGTACGCCCCCATAGCAAGACACTTCCTATGGTGCCGCACCTGTGGGCTCACTCCTGAGCCGGATGGTGTGCGTCTTTAAACACACACAACGTGGCTCAGCCCTGCCCCACACTCCCTCCTCACAGGATTTGATTGACAGCAGATAGAATCAATGGCTCCCATTACTGCCTCCTTGTCCTGTGAGGAGAGAGAAAGAGGAGAGCGCCACTGCACTGGGCACATCGCTGTATTTTAAAAGGGCTCGGGTATGCATAAGAGGGGGTGAGTGGACGATACAACTGCTGGGACACTTTTTTACATTAATGCAAGGTATGCAATAAGGAAAATATGTCCTGCCTATACAACGTAAAGTAAATGTGTAGTCAGGCTACAGGCATTTAAAAGGTTAGTTCACAGAAAAGCTGCCTATGAAGATAAAGAGCATCTGTAGATAAAAAACTAGTCAGAGCTGCACAGTTTAAGTTGAATAATGCCCTTGCTATAGGTGTAGGCCATTTGCGTAACTCCTGAAGCCTGATTGAAAAACTCCAAGGACGGCACTAGGACATTGCTAAGTGAGGCCTAGTTGTTACTGTTCACCCCCTCTACCACAGGAGTGAACTTTTTCTCTGATTCTAACCCTCTCTCATGCACTTTCTCTCCCCTGATGCAGTAGCTCTGAGCTCAGCATTTAAAAGCTCACGCCTGTGAGGGTAAAGGTAACAGTAATGACTCATGATTACCACTCTGGGTAATCTATGTACATTGCAGGGATTTTAACAAACTTTGTTCCTATCTTTTGTTATTCTGAAGAAATCCCTGTGCGTTTATCTATGTCCATGTGGGAAAGTAAGTCTAATGGGAGTGGGTTCATAATTATCAATCAGCTGCAGCAGCTACAGGGCACTAATGAGGAAAGCTGCTGGGTCTGCATCCCTTTAGAAGGGATTTCCTATTGGGAGTATCTCATCAAAAATTATATTTTTCTTGCAGGGGGTGCCTGAAATCTGACTTTCCCATGAATCTGAATCCCCCACTGAAGTGGAGTTGCCCTTTGAGTGCAGCAGTGTGAAAATGAAGGTGATACAAAAAGAAGGCAACAAGCACAATTTATAACCAGCCTTTGCATTAAGGTACACATGAAAAGGCAATGCACATCACAAACGAACAACATTTCCCAGCACAATTACCAGCTAGCCTGCAAACAAACCAAATCGCCCCTTTAAAAATTCACATTAACCACTTATGCTTCTAAAGGTTTACCCCCCTTCCTGACCATGCCATTTTTTGCGATACGCTACTGTGTTGCTTTAACTGACAACTGCACAGTTGTGCGACGCTGTACCCAAACAAAATTGATGTCCTTTTTTTCTCACAGATAGAACTTTCTTTTGGTGATATTTGATCACTTCTGCAGGTTTTATTGTTTTGTGCTATAAACAAAACAAGACTAACAAATCATGGGTATGTGATTTTGTGATTAAGGGCCGCCCTGCCGCAGTATGTGTACATGGGGCAGTCTTTAAGCAGTTAAAAACAGAGGTTTCATTGCGCACATTTGTGGAAGCCTTAAGCCCCGTACACACGAGAGGACTTATGTCCGACAGACTTCCGAAGGAGTTCCGTCGGAGTTCTGCCGGAGTTCCGACGGAGTTCTGACGGACTTTTCAGCTGAGCGGACTTGGCCACACACAATCACACTAAACTCCGACGGATTCGAACGTGATGACGTACGACTGGATTCGAATAAGGAAGTTCATAGCCAGTAGCCAATAGCTGCCCTAGCGTCGGTTTTAGTCCGTCGGAATAGCATACACACGAGCAAATTTTTCGAAGGGACCGGGTCCGGCGGAGTTCCTTCGGAAAAATTTGAAGCATGTTCCATATTCTAAAGTCCTTCGGACTTTGGCGAGTCAAAAGTCCGTTGCAGCCCACACACGATCGAATAGTCTGACGGAATCAGTCCGTCGGACTTTGGATGTTGAAAATTCTGCTCGTGTGTACGGGGCTTTAGTGCCCACCTCAAGGCTTCTCTTAATACTTCAGTCCCAACTCTATATTTGTGAGAGTCTTCAAGTTGGAGCACATATACCAGTGAATATATTAATGGCAGGTTTCCCTGGATGGAGCACACTCCACCTTAAAGTGGTTGTAAAGGCAGAAGGTTTTTTATCATGCATTCTATGCATTAAGATAAAAAAAAAACCTTCTGTGTGTAGCAGCCCCTCTAATACTTACCTGAGCCTCATCTCGGTGCTCGGCCATCTGGGACTTTACATCCTAATTGGCACTTGTGCGTGCTTGCTCCCGAGTCCCGCTGCTGCGTCCATTGACATAGACATTGGTACACGGCTACACCACTCTGCTCCCTTATCACTAGCTTTCACTGACATCAGCATTAGGAGCTTGATAGCTGCTGCTAATCCAGGACTGAATAATTTTGATAAATGTCAGCCGGTGTCTTGTCATATAAGGTCCCCCATCCGATAATGTCCGCTGTGTACTGTGCATGCGCAGTACACAGCTACACAGATTCCGAAAATTGCAGAGGATGAACGGCGCCTGCGCCGTGAGTCCAGGTTCCATCCCCACTATCCAAGTAGACATAGAGTAGGAATATAAAAGAGCCGAGCGCAGCAAGCGAAGCTCGCCCACGAGGGGCCCTCTAATATTCACAACCCTGTGTCCGCTTGGATGGTGGGGCCACCACCTCCACTCACGGCGCAGGCGCCGTTCAACTTTGCGCAGTATGGGGCGGACGCTATATGATGGCCGAACACTATATGGCACAACACTGGTCTGTGGACAGATGTGCCCTCTTATCTGTCACAAAACCTATGGCAGCACTAAATGCCCATTCAGAAAGCATGCTGGATGCAAGGCAGCCCAGCAGGGCAATTGCATACTGGGCAAGCTCTGGCCAGTGGTCTGTTCTCATGACCCAGCAATCCAGTGGATTGTCAACTGGAAAGCTCTCCAGAGCTTGACAGCCCTGAGCACTGAGGAATAAAAAAATGTGCAATGCATCGCTGCGGCGGCCCCCTTCTCCACTGCTCTTCCACCAGACTGTAACCTACCAGTCGGGAAAGGCTTTACATAAACTCCTCTTTAAGGTGTCCTCAGGAGATTTCATCTTCTGCTCCCTCTGTGGGGATGGGATGAGTTCCAAGACTTTCCCCTTGCAATGGTGGCCAGGGAGGGTTGCCAACCAATAGTGATCCTTTCCCTTAATGCCACGTATTCTCAAGTCTTTTCACAGGCTTTGAAGAATGAGGGACCCCATGCACTGCAAGTTTGCAGAGGCATGAGAAGCAGACTCCTTGGGGTCACTGAGGGCTACAGTATCTGGTACTGCCTCCTCCCAGCCACATACTACTCCCGAGGGTTCTGGGGATGGAAAACCCTCCAAAAATGGAAAATGCCTCCAAAACTGTGACAATCGTCCTCCCTTTCCTCTTGTGTGTTCTGTTGCGTGGCAAGAATGGTGTCTGCATGAAGCGGGCCTTGAGAGGAAAGGGAGTCCTCCTCTTCTTCCCGCTGCTCTGCCTCAAGTCCATAATGCCACACAGATTCTACTCCAGCAGGAACACAACAGGGATTGTGTCACTGATGCATGCATTGTCATGGCTCACAATTCTTGTGGCCTCCTCAAATAGTGACAGTACAAAGCATGTATCCTTTATCAGCAGCCATTAGTGTGAGGAAAGAAGCCTGTCATTGTGAAGTACTCACACAGGTACTGGTTGATGGTCCTCTGGCAATGCTGCAGTGGCTGCACATGCAGCAAAGTCGAGTTCCTCCTAGTGGGCACGTCACAAATCAGGCAGTTTACAAGCAGGTGGAATTCCCGCTGAATTTCAGCCAACCGAGCACTGGCTGTGTATGACCACCTGAAATGGCTACTGACTCTTCTGGCCTGCTTTAGCCAATCCTGGGTACCTGTTTAAGAAACGCTACTCCACCAAACTGAGGACATGTGCCAGGCATGGCACATGGTCCAACTTTCCCTGTCTAAGGGCAGACAGGAGGTGTGTGCCATTATTGCACACAACCATTCCTGGCTCAAGCTGGTCTGGACCACCTCAGGGCCTGCCCCTCGTGAGCTGCAGAAATTTCTGCTTCGGTGTGGCTCCTGTCCCCTAGACAGACCAGCTGAATTACTGCATGACACCTTTTAGCCTAACTCATTGAATTGCCCCTTGAATGCTTAGTGGGTAATTGTGGTTCATAGGACAATTCAGAAAAGGGATGGCATGGAGGAGGAGGAGGAGAGGGGGGTGGAGCTGACAAATCTTGCATCATCACCACTAGCTGTATGGGGACTTGGTGGCACAACAAGCTGCAGCACTGAGACCTGTCCTGCATCCTTGCAAGTTGCAAGCAGAGTTACCCAGTGTGCTGTGAACAAAATCGTATCCTCCCCGGCCAAGCTTGATGGACAACATTTCAGCAGTAACATGGACCTTTGCGGCTGCCTTGTCCAACGATACCACAATATTGCCTTCCACATGATGGTAGAGAGCCGGATTGGCCTTATGTAAAAATAAATAGCGACTGGGAACCTGCTATTGTGGTACAGCACATTCTGCAAATTCATGAAAGGGGGCAGAATTCACCTGACGGAAATGAAGGAGTTGTAAAGCCAGTAGCTTTGATAAGTTTTACTTTCGATGCTGGGCATGTGGGTGGCAGTGACTGTTTTTTGTTTTCACTGCAGCAGATGGGTCAGAGAAATTTGCCTGCTGCAGTCTACAGCTGGTGGTGTACTACTGGCAGACGTGCTGCAAGGACCTGCGCTATGCCATCATCCCTGTCAGTGGAGGCTGTTGAGAGGTTATGAGGTACATCAGGGGTAGACTGGAAAGATGAGAAGTGAGAAGGAGCAGAATTGCATCCCTTTTGTGTGGCTTTCAGGTGCTTTTGCCAAGGGGCTGAGTAGTGGGAAGTGAAATGCCTTGTCCAGCAGCTTGTACCCAAATGGCTGGTGTTTTTGCCACACTTGATGTGCTGGAGGCAAACAGTGCAAACGGCAGCATATGTGCTAAAAAAGGCCCAAACAGCTGAGCTGTGGGAAGTGGGCCAAGAGATAACAGCTCCACAATCTGGTGGAATAGAGTGGCTGCTTGCTACTCTTCCACGATCATTGCCTCTTTGGGGTTGTGCTTCACCCTCAATTTCCATGTTCACCTTTTGCCTGTGGGCACATGCGCTGCTGTCCCCCTCACACTGCCATGGGAACGTCTGCCTCTCCTTGTTGGCCTCCCAGACATGATGGGGGGAGTGCTTATTAACAAAATGTAATAAAGAAGTGGAAATGTGTACGTGGATGCACTTTAATCAATTGAAAGAGGTGTTTGGTGAACTTTAACTTAAGTAATCACTATACAAACAAACTCCACTGACACGCTACAATTTACAACTGTAAAACTGCACTGACACGCTGCAATATACTGTGGTAAACGTGAGTTAACACACTGAGATATATTGCACTGAAATATACTGCGTTAAACGTACACCTATGCACTGAAATATACTGCATTAAATGTGCAGTAAGGCACTGAAATATACTGCGTTAAACGTGCACTAACGCACTGAAATATACCGCGTTAAGCGTGCACTAATGCACTGAAATATACCGCATTAAGCATGCAATATTTTATGTTAAACATCCAGTAACACACTGAAATATACTGCTTTAAACATGTATTAACTCACTGAAATATACTGCGTTAAGCACGCACTGAAATATACTGCGTTAAGCATGCACTAACGCACTGCAATATATTACATTAAACGTCCACTAACGCACTGCAATATACTGCTCTTAATGTCCAGTAACACACTGAAATATGCTGCGTTAAACGTGCAGTAATGCATTGAAATATACGGCGTTGAATGTGCACTAACTCACTGAAATATACTGCGTTAAATGTGCACTAACTCACTGAAATATACTGCGGTAAACGTGCAGTAACGCACTGAAATATCCTGTGTTAAACATGCACTAACTCACTGAAATATACTGTATTAAACGTGCACTAATGCACTAAAATGTTCTGTGTTAAGAGTGCACTAATGCACTGCAATACTGCATTAAATGTCCAGTTACGCACTGAAATGTGCTGCATTAAACATGCAGTAACACACTGAAATATACTGCATTAAATATGCAGTAACGCACTGAAATTTCCTGCGTTAAACGTGCACTAACACACTGAAATATACTGCAGGAAACTTGCCCTGACAAAATAAACTGACACTAAAATAAAAAATTAATGATCACACTACACTCATACTGCACTATCACTAGATTTACACTAAACTGATATTCTACAGTAGCACACTATAGCAAACTAACTCAATAGTAGCACAGAGCCCTGTTCTATCTCTCTCCACGCTAATATCACATTGCAAATGGCCGCTATGGGCAGAATATTTTTATAGTGTGGGGTGGGACTAAGAGCGATGAGCCATGATTGGAAAGAGTGATCATGACAGTGTCCAATCATGGCTCTGACAGTGCTATGTGCCCTTATTGGGCAAAGCTTTCATTGCTCCAGCCAATCAAGGTTTCCAATGCACAGTGAGGCGGTGCAGTGCATTATGGTCATTCAGCCAGACAAACGATCAAATGCCCCGATAATGATTGTCGAACGGGTGAACAGCTAATGTTCAGCCTGATCTCATGCTCGGGTCGAACTGTTCACTCGACTCTATTGCTAATCTACTGGCTCATAACTATGATAGGGGGCAATACTACCTTTGTAGGGTACATGGTGTAAATGGCCTGAACAATTGTTTGTGTTTGATCATGATGGTATTGCAACTCTTTCACTTCTCTTCTCAACCTCATATCTAAGATAATTATTAGTTTTCTTAGATGGCACCCTACTGGCTCATAACTATGAGGAGTGGCCATAGGAAGAGAAGGATGTGGAATCTGGCAGGAAAAGCTCCTGCTCATAGAAACAAGAGTGCTAGTTCTTGGTGATCCCAAGGGTCGTTATAAGGTATATGAGTATATAAACGGGCAACCTTTAGTTGCTTGCTTTTTGTGACTGATAGCTATTTTGCAGTTTTAAAGTGACCAAAAGGTCAGTTTAATTTGTTAGCCCATTACAGATATGGAAAGTAATAATGCTTGATTTATTGCTCTAATAGAAATGGTTAAATCAGTCACATGGCTTAGGAAAGTTTCACAATTTATTAGTGACCACTGTTAGTTATGTTGTTTCCCTGCAAGATGAAGAAATGTTCTGTTGCTTGCAGTGGCAATGTACAAAACAGTTCAATTGCGCTTTTTGCCCAATGTTTGTGGCAACTGCTAAATAATGAATGAGACGTGTCAGGTTGTAAAGTAATTACAACAAGAACATAATGAGCCTTGAGCCAATGTATTGATTGGTGTGCACTAACAAGGCCAGATCCACCACAATTAATTATACAGACCGCCTTGTCTGGCATCCTTACAACTAAGCCTTGCGAGACTGGGAACTCCGTGCTACACACAGACAGCGACTGACCCCATTGACAGAACAACCTTTTAATTGACTCCCTCACTGGGAGTGTAGTTCTCTGAGCCAGCCTGGAAGCTGAGACAGAGAATTAGAGGTGGGAGGTTAATTTGCCTAACAGGAAGCTTCTTGTACATCAGCTGGTTACAGGGATCCAGTCTATTCTGCGACTGGGGGCTTTAATCATCATGAACAATGATACCGCTTCTGTAACTTGTAACTACATGTCAGAAGATCCTTATTTGTTGCAATGATGATTATACTAATTTGTGTTCTTTTAAAAAAAGGTAATATATATAATTTAGCAGATATTACTGCTACACTAGTCACTTTAAAAAAAAAAAACTTCCTTCGTAACACCAATTGGGTACCGCAGCTAGCATTTTACCTTTGTGATGTACTTGCCACACTGGGGCTAATGACTGGATTAGAGCAAGAGTCTACCCTTTATCACTCACTGAGCTTATGCTCTGACACTATAGGGTTGAATTACTAAACAAGTAAAGCATTCTCACTTTGCAAAGCAATGTTCACTTTAAGCCTGGGCTCACACATCCGACAGATGCGGCTCACAGCAGGGGTTCTCTGTTTCAGGGACAAATCAGGGCCCAATTTGTGCCTGAATTCAGCCCTGAAACTTATCCAAAGGCGCACAGCGTTCCTGTGCAAGCCGCTTCGCAGCTGCAATGGGGATATGTGAATTGGCTCCATAGAGAGCTGGTCACAATCTCCTGTCATACGAATTGGATGTGGAGAAAACGGCATTCAATTCCCATAGGTGTGAACCCAGCCTGAAAGGGAATTCTCTTTTAGCGTAGTGAATATGGTCAAAATTCACTGCGCAACACCCAATCCCATGCAAGCAAAATTTTAAAAAGCAGATCATTTGGGGGCACGTGATAGGATGTTTAAAGTCAGCACACCTTCCCCATAGTCATCAAGCTAAGTTTAAATTTCCTTGCAAAGTGAACATGCCCTTCTCATTCAGTAAATCAAATCTATCTATCTATCTATCTATCTATCTATCTATCTATCTATCTATCTATCTATCTATCTATCTCCTTCTGTTAGCTGTAAAAATCTATAATAATTTTGCTAAAATGTTTTTTAAAATGTCAAATAAAAATGGACCTGCTTAGGCCAATTTTTCTTAAGAAAACTGGAATATTTCAGTATTAAGTGGATACCAGCAAGTTGATTCATCCACCAGTTAATTTTATGAAACTCTAGTACCAAGATCTCTATACTGGGGTTCCCAGGGTTGTTCAAAGGGGAATGTTGCTCTGCCTATTAGACTTTCCACGAACTATAATGTATACCACTGGTCTCCAAACTATGGCCCGTGAGCTGGATGCGGCCCTCTGCTTGCATTTATCTGGCCCTTGGGTCAATATTCCTCCCACTAATACGAGGCCCTATACCTCCCACTGACACCAATGATAGGGCATTTTGTTCCTTCACTATTCCTTCCACTGACAGCAATGATGGGGCACTATTGAATGAATGAATGAAATACTTGTATAGCGCACAATGCGAACTGAATCGCCTCTAGGCGCTGTGGCGAGCTTTGATCATCTGCTAAAAGAGGAAGATCTTGAGTTTTTTCCTAAAAGCCAGGTGATTTTCTTCCAGGCGGATGTTGATTGGTAGAGCATTCCATAGCCGAGGCCCTTGGACAGCGAATCTCCGATCCCCCTTGGATTTATACCATGCTTTGGGCACGAGGAGGAGGTTTTTGTTGGCTGATCGAAGACTGCGGTTTGGTGTGTAATGATTTATTTTCTCCATTAGGTATTGCGGAGCTTCTCTATGCACGCATTTGTGGGTGAGGCAAAGGGTCTTGAACGTGATCTGATTTTTTATGGTTAGCCAATGTAAGCTCCTCAGCGAAGGACAGGTGGATTCAGGTTTTTTTTTCCTGATATCAGCCTTGCCGCCGTGTTTTGGATCAGTTGTAATCGCGCAAAGTTGATATTGTGGTAATCCTATGTAAAGCGAATTTACGTAGTCCAGTCGTGAATTAATGATTGTTCCAACTACCACTGTTTTGTCATTCTTTGGGATAAAAGGGATGAGTCTGCAAAGCATGAGCAGCTGTTTACTGCTCCTATTTGCGCATCTATTGACATTTGTGCGTCTAAAATAACCCAGAGACTCTTCGCTTTGGTCTTTGGGGAGATAGTCTGCCCAAAGATGGTTGGTGGAGACCAGGAGGTTTTGGTTGTGGGCTTATGATTTGGGTGTAAGATAAGAAGCTCTGTCTTTGATTCGTTCAGCTGGAGGGAGTTAGTGGTCATTTAGTCCTCTATTGATTTGAGGCAGTTTTCAAGTTGTTGTTGGTGATCTTTTTTTCCATTGATCCGGAAATAAAGTTGCGTGTAGTCAGCGTAAGAGTGGAAGCAGAGATCTGAGCATCTGATGATTTGAAGGAGTGAGCGAATGTAAATGTTGAAGAGAACGGGTGACAAAGGAGAGCCTTGAGGGACTCCGCAGGTGACTGCCTGAGTTTCGGAGAGGAATTTTCCTAGTTTCACTGTCTGTGACCGATTTCCTAGGAAGGACATGAACCATTGGAGATCTATGTCTTGGACTCCGGCTACTTCTGTGAGGCAGACGAGTAGAGTATTGTGATATACTGTATCAAACGCTGCACTTAGGTCTAGCAGTACGAGGAGACACGGCTCTCCGTCATCTGCTGCTTCAAGGGCGTCGTCCCAAATCTTGAGGAGAGCTGTTTCTGTTCCAGGACCCGGGTGGAAGCCTGATTGCAGCGGGTCCAGGAGTTTGTGAGTATCCAGGTGGAGTTGTAGCTTATGTACTACAGCTTTCTCCATGAGCTTAGAAATGGTGTTGAGGCTTGTAATTGACCTACGGTTGTCTGGATCCTGAGGGTCCAGGTTTGGTTTCTTGAGTAGAGGTTTGACGATGCCTTGTTTGAGGGTGCTGGGAACAATCTCTTCATGGAATGATCAGTTTATGAGGTGGGTTATGGTTGGAGCCACGATGTCGGAGCATTCTTTCAGTAGTTTTGTGGGGATGATGTGAATAGGTGAGCTACTGTCACGCAGTTTATTAATGATGTTTTTTGCGGTGTCTGCGGTAATTGGGGATAGTGAACATTTTGGCGGTTGCGGTATGTTGGTGCAGACATCCTCTTTATGTATTTGCTGGCTGAGGTCGCTTGTTTTCTTCTGACAGATTGTTTCCCTGATGGTTTTGACTTTATCGATGAAAAAATCCAACAGTTTGTCACAGTAATCATGGGATTCACTTTCTGGGGGTTCTAGGCACACCGGATTCATTGATTGATTAACCAGTTTAAACAGTTCCCGTGGTTGGTTTGCGGCCGTTGAGATTGTATATGAGAAGTGGTCCTTTTTGGCTTTGAAGATTTCTTTCCGATAATTCTCTGTGAGACTTTTGTAGTTAAAGTGGTTTTCCTCTGTGGTATTTCTTCTCCATGTTCTTTCCGCTCTTCTGCGTTATTGCTTTAGTACGGCGAGGGAGCTATTAAACCATCCAGAGTTTTTCTTTCTGATGAGAGCCCTGCGTTACTGAGTCTGCTGATTGCAGCAATGCCCTGTTCAGGGAGTTGAGTGTTTCCTCCGTATAGTGGTTTAAGGTTATTGTAGTTATCTTGTTGGACAGAGTGGATTTGAAGGATTCGGAGTACAGTTTTTATGCGATCTGGTCCAGTGTGTTACAGGATTCCGTTTTTCGTTGGTGATGTTGGTAGCGATTTTGAATTTGATGGCGTGGTGATCCATCCATGGCAATGTTATGTTGTCGAGTATGTTGACATCAATGTTCTGTTTGAAAATGAGGTCCAGGGTGTGTCCTGACCCTTGCATAGGAGTCTTTATCAGTTGCTGGAGACCCATTTCTTCTAGTTGATTGATCCGGGGCTTCTGCTGCACCTTCAGTGGTGATGTTGCCGCCAGAGCCTAGGGTACCCACACCGAAAGATTCTCAGGCCACGGGGAAGATTCAGGGCTTTCTGCAACTCCTGTGAACTTTTCTTTGCCCTACAACCAAGGACCTTCTCCCTCGAATCCACCAAAGTGGGATTTGTCATCTCCCTGTTGACAGGCGAACCCCAGTCCTGGGCTCATCGTCTATTGGAGAAGAAGGATCCTTCTCTCGATACTCTGAGCACCTTCTTTCAGGCCATGTCCCGGCTATATGAAGATCCGCAATTAACTGCTACCACTGAAGCAGCCTTGCATACACTGCAGCAAGGCCGTAGACCCGTGGAAGACTATGTATCAGAGTTCAGACGTTGGAGTGCTGACACAAACTGGAATAATGCGGCACTTCGTTATCAATTCCGTATGGGTCTTTCGGAACCCCTGAAAGATGAGCTAGCCTGAGTAGGCACTCCTGAGACTTTGTCTATTTGGATTGACAAATCCACTAGAGCTTCCAGACTCTTAAGAGAGCGTCGTTTGGAACGCTCCACAGCAACCTCTCGTCCAGTATGGATGCTACCTCGGGTACCTAACTCCCCCCATCCAGCCTCTTCTAATTCCACCGCAGTGAACCAGGACCCTCCTAAACCCATGCAGCTGGGCTTACTTAGACCTTCCCTGACACCTGAGGAACGCCAGCGCCGTCGGGCAGGAAACCTCTGTTTGTACTGCTTAGAACCGGGACACTTCATGCGCACTTGCCCTGCAAAGCTCCGTAAGTGCTTTTCCATGTCTCCTGCCCTTACTCCTGACTTGCCGAGTAGTACTTCCCATCTGACTGTACCCATTCTTTTGCAGCTCCCAGGAGGGAATATCCGAACCAGCGCAATTATTGATTCGGGAGCTTGCAGTGGCTCCATAGACTTGTCCTTTGTCTCAAGATATAACATTTCCCTTCGGCCTAGGGCAAAGGGACTTTCCGTACATCTGGCCGATGGTTCAACTCTCAAGTCTGGTCCAGTAACTCAAGAGAATTTGCCTTTGTTTACCACCATTGCCGGGACTCACCAGGAGTTATTGTGTTTGGACGTCATCACGTCCCCTTTATTTCCTATCATATTAGGCATGCCCTGGCTGAGAGCACATAACCCCCAAATTGACTGGTCTGCTGGAAAGATGAATTTCCTCTCACCCTACTGCCTCCAACATTGTTTGTCGGGAATCGACAAAGCCTTCTCCTCTTTGCTCTGCCTGGAAATAGATGCAGAAACTCGTCAAGCCGTGCCCCCAGTTTACCACAGCTTCCTGGACGTTTTTAGCAAAAAAGGTGCTAAGACTCTACCTCCTCACAGGCCATACGATTGCCCGATAGAATTACTTCCAGGTGCGGAAATTCCTTTTGGGAGAATCTTCCCATTATTAGAAACAGAATTGGTAGCCCTGAAGACTTATCTGGATGACAACTTAAGGAAGGGAATCATTCGTCCCTCTACCTCCCCGGCAGGCGCGGGAATCTTCTTTGTGGAGAAGAAGGACCAATCCTTACGTCCCTGTCTTGACTATTGGGCACTCAACAAAATTACCATAAAGAACCGTTATCCTTTGCCGCTTGTGCCTGAACTGTTTCAAAGACTGGGATCTGCAGCAGTGTTTTCCAAACTGGATCTTCGGGGTGCCTATAATCTCGTTCGCATTCGGAGTGGAGACGAGTGAAAGACTGCTTTCCACACTCGCTTCGGGCATTTTGAGTATTTGGTCATGCCTTTCGGCCTGTGTAATGCCCCCGCCACGTTTCAGCATTTTGTAAACTACATTTTTAGAGACTATCTGGATCTATTTGTTATCATCTATTTAGATGACATCCTGATCTTCTCTCCTTCCCTGGCCGAACATCGGGAACACGTCAGGAACGTTCTATCACGCCTTCATGGATTATACGCCAAGCCGGAAAAATGCATCTTCGAGCAACGAAGTATTCAGTTCCTTGGCCTGATCATTTCTGTAGATGGCATTGAAATGGACCCCCAGAAGGTTTCTGCCATTCAAGATTGGCCTGCTCCTACGGACAAGAAAGGGGTCCAACGGTTTATAGGTTTCGCAAACTTCTATAGGAAGTTTATTAGGGGATTTTCCACCATCATTTCTCCCATCACAAGACTAACCAAACAGGGCCTGAAATTCCAGTGGACTCCCGAAGCTCAAATGGCCTTTACCACTCTGAAGGACTTGTTCGTTTCGGCCTCTATTCTTAAGCATCACGACCCAACTTTGCCATACATTCTGGAGGTCGATGCCTCTGAGATAGCGATTGGGGCAGTACTTTCTCAGAGACATGGACCAAGATCTCTTCTGCACCCAGTTGCGTTCTTTTCTCGCAAGCTAACTGAGGCAGAAAGCAATTATGATGTCGGAGATCGGGAACTATTAGCCATCAAGGTGGCTCTTGAAGAATGGCGTTATCTGCTGGAAGGAGCAGCCCATCCAATCCTTATTTACACTGACCATAAGAATCTGGAGTACCTGAAGTCTGCCAAGAGGTTGAGACCACATCAGGCCAGATTGGCACTTTTCTTCTCCAGATTCTCCTTCCACATAACTTACCGCCCCGGGTCAAAGAATACTAAGCCGGACGCTTTGTCTCGTATGTTCAACGAACCTGAGATCTCCTCGCATCCGGACACCATTCTGCCCTCAGGGAACTTTCTTTTGCTTCAAGGAAATTTGCTGTCCCAGATCAAGCAAGCATCCGTTAGTACTGTTCCACCACCTGACATCACTCTTCTGGCCAATGACGAACTCTTCTGGTACAAGGACAAGATTTTCGTTCCTCAGGAAGTGCGAGTTCCGGTCCTCAGCTCTTGTCATGACCATTTGCTGGCTGGCCATTTTGGAGTTCATAAGACCTCCGAACTGCTTCAACGAACATTCTGGTGGCCACAGTTGAAGTCAGATTGTAAGAAATATGTGGAGGCATGTGTCACCTGCATCCAGAACAAAGGCAATAAGTCCAGGGCTTGGGGTCTGTTAAAACCCCTACCTGTCCCAGAAAGACCCTGGCGGATGATCTCCATGGACTTGATTGTCGAGCTACCACCTTCAGAAGGTTGTTCCACGATCTTTGGGGTTGTGGATAGGTTGTCTAAAATGGCCCACTTCTTACCAATGAAGGGTACTCCCTCCGCCGCAGAAACAGCCAAGATGTTCATTAAGGAAATCGTGAGACTACATGGCATTCCTGCGAATATCACATCGGATCGGGGAGTACAGTTCACGTCTAAGTTCTGGAGGGCACTTTGTGGGGTCCTGAAGATCGATCTCTGTTTCTCATCTGCCTACCATCCTCAAACCAATGGGCAAACTGAACGAACGAACCAGACGTTGGAACAGTACTTGCGCTGTTTCTCTTCATTCTCTCAGGATGATTGGGCTCCCTTATTACCTCTTGCCGAGTTTGCGTATAACAACTCCGTCCACTCAGCCACAAAACAATCCCCGTTTTTCGCAAACTACGGTTTCCACCCTCTGTTCTTGTCCAACGATCTTCCAGAATGTCCGGTACCAGCGGTTCAGGAAAATATTGACTTTTTCAGATCCAACAACAGGCTTCTGCAGGAGACCAAGACGAAAACCCAGAACTATAATAAAGAGGTGTTCGATAAGAGGAGAAGGGGAGAACTTAATCTCAAGGTCGGGGATTAGGTTTGGCTATCCACTCTGAACCTGAAAATGGCCTGTCCATCTAAGAAGTTGGGTCCAAGATTTGTGGGTCCCTTTCCAGTTGTGAAGAAGGTGAATGACGTGGCGTATGAACTAAAGTTGCCAGAATCGTTTCGGATTCACCCTGTCTTCCACGTAGCTTTGCTCAAGCCAGCCGTTCCAGATCCCTTTGACAGCCAGAAGGTTGCTCCACCTGAACCCGTGATCATCAATGGTGAAGTCGAATACGAGGTAGAATCCATCCTGGACTGCAGGCGAAGACACAATCAAATCCAATTTTTGGTAAAATGGAAGGGGTACGGGCCTGAAGAAAATTCCTGGGAGCCTGAGTCCAATATCCATGCCAGAAGACTGATACTTGCCTTTGAGAGGTCTCATCCGGGTAAGATGGCACAATTGGGCATCCGGAGGCTGCCCCTTGGGGGGGGGGGGCAATGTCATGGTCGTCCCCGGAATCCAGTGGCTTATGGAAGGCCTGCCCACGGAATCCCCTCGTTGAGAATTAACAAGTATCCATGGGCGCGCATTGGCGCAAACGGACGCACGCAGGTGCGTGTTGGTATGAACGGGCGCACGCGGGTGCGTTATGTTGCGACGAGCGCCCGCGGGTGCACAATGGTACGAACGGGCGCACGCGGGTGCGCGGGGTCACGAACGGCTGCACAATTTCACGCGGGCGCGCGCAGACACGCCGTGCAACAGTTCTTGGCGCCCAAAGGGCTACTTAAGGAACCTGTTACAGTGCCTCTGTGCTGTCCAGTCTACAGCATGTCCGGTTATTCTGTCTTCTGCCTACCTGATTGTTCCTGATTCTTGTTACCCGGCCTGTTCCTGACGACGCCTGTTTGCTGCCAGCCTCTGACCTTCGGACTGTTTGACCACGCTTCTGTCTCCTCCTGTGTACCGTTGCTGCCCGCCCGTTACCGACCCGGCTTGTACCTTGACCTCGCTTCTGCTACCAGCTGTTCCAGTCTGACCCCCTGTGCCTGCTGTTGTCTGCTGTCCGCTACCAGCTGTTCCAGTCTGACCACCTGTGCCTGCTGTTGTCTGCTGTCCGCTACCAGCTGTTCCAGTCTGACCACCTGTGCCTGCTGTTGTCTGCTGTCCGCTACCAGCTGTTCCAGTCTGACCACCTGTGCCTGCTGTTGTCTGCTGTCCGCTACCAGCTGTTCCAGTCTGACCACCTGTGCCTGCTGTTGCCTGCTGTCTGCTACCAGCTGTTCCAGTCTGACCACCTGTGCCTGCTGTTTTCTGCTGTCAGCTCAAGGTCCGGATCTGTCCTTCACCAGCTCGGCACTTGTGCCCTCTGAACTCTAGAATTCCTGTTCCCACTTCCAGGGATTCTCAAGCCAGAGGCTTACGAGAGGCTGCTTCCTGCATTCTGGGCTCCTCTACCAGGTACGTGACAGCTAACCTATGGTTGTTCCTGATTGTTCCAGAGGAAGGCAAAAAAAAAAACTAGCAGTAGCAGCCAAACGCGCCAGAGGGGCAAAAATTCCTTCCTGACCCCCGTAGGCGGTCGGATGGAGTCCCTGGAACAATCACTGGGGGGGGGCAGTGGAGGTGCGAGCTTACCTGGCTGTGGTGGTCCCCGTTAAACACTTGTTCTTGGTTCTGGTGATCTGGCTTGCTGTCAGCCTGACGTTTCTGGAGATCTGTCTGGTTGCCCCTTGCAGTGGGATCTTTAAAATGGAGCGGAGGATGGAGGTAGGATAGAGGTTAGAGACTCCTGTCTTAACTCCTGTTTTCAACTCCTGGTTATTAACTCTCCACTTTAGTTCAAAAATCCACTTGTGTTCACAAAATCCACATGCAAGCCACCATCATCACTATTCCTCCCACTAACACCAATGATGGAGCATTTTATTCCTTCACTAAAACGAGGCACTATTCCTTCCACTGACAGCAATGATGGGGCACTATTCCTCCCACTGATACCAACAACGGGGCATTATTCCTCCCACTGATACCAACAACGGGGCGCTATTCCTCCCAATGACGCCAATCATGGGACACTATACCTCCCATTGACACCAACGACACTAATATTCCACCTACTGACACCAATGATGGGGCACTATTCCTCCCACTGACACCAATGATGGGGCATTATTCCTCACACTGATACCAAAAATGGGGCACTATTCCTCCCACTGACACCAAAGATGGGGCACTATTCCTCCTCCCACTGACCACCATGTCTAGGGCATTGTTTACTTCCATTGATGTCAGGACATTTTCTACTTCCGTTGGCCATAGTCTGGTCCCCCTCAAGTCTGAAGCACAGAAAACTGGCCCATTATTTGGAAAGATTGGCGACCCCTACTACATATTATAGAAGAGTGAGATTTTTCTTGTTGCCGCAGAAAAGTGAGACTCCTGACTTTGTGAGAGCCCACAACTGAAATCTAGCTCAAGGCAAATATTTTTAGAGATAAAGGAGAAGGATTAACGTGTAAGTAAACCTTAGTAAGGCCGCGTACACACGGGCGGATTGTCTGCCCAACTAAGTTCGTCAGACAATCCGACAGACAGTCCGTTCAACTTTTGAATGAACGGACTTGACCACACACGATGAACAGACAGTCCGCTGAAAACTTGCGCGATGACGTGTACAGCACGTACGACGGGACTAGAAAAACGACGTCCAATACACTGCAATGCAACCTTCGGCCGTGTAAATCCTTTCTGAGCATGCGCCGTACTTAGTCCGTCCAACTTGCCTACACACGAGCGGACTGTCCGCTGAAACCAAGTTTGGACGGACAAAACCAAGTTTGGACGGACAAAATTACGGAAATTCCGAAAGACTAAGTCCGTCAGATTGTCCGCTGAAAAAGTCCGCTGAAGCCCACACACGAGCGGATTGTCCGCTGAAACACGGTTCAGCGGACTAAGTTGGGCAGACAATCCGCCCGTGTGTACGCGGCCTAAGTTGTGAATCCTTGTTTGCAGTAAAAGAGTACTTTTTTTCACTCATCTTTTGCGAGAGTTAGTTGCAGGGCTGTGCACGTCTCCTTGGCTGTGTCAGGCATCTTCTGATCCCAGCATGCACACTGGTACAAGTACCTGTTATCCAATCATTCCTCCCAGAGCTGTTGTTAATAAAAACAGCAGGAGCAGGGGATTGCTGTGGCTTTAAGCTGTGATCAGAAATGTGCTGCATAGGGTGACAACACTTCTGCTTTGACAATCATGAGTGACCCCTGTTATTCAGAGCACCGTAAAAAGTAAAAAAAAAAAAAAAAAAAGATGTACACTTTATTGAACGGAAAGCCATTATATATTTAATTTTCAAATTTGGGTTTACATACACTTTAAATATCTGTCAGTTGTTTTAATCCTAGCAATGTCCCTGTTGAGAAGCCTAATGCCGTGTACACACGTAGCAGACTATCCGGCGGACTTTCCGCCGGACTTTCCGAACGAGCTACTTGCCCACACACGGCACTTTTTCAGTGGACTAATACGGCGTACTAAGTCCGCCGGACTATCCGCTGTACTTTTGAAATGAACGGACTCGCCCACACACGCGGAGGAAAGTCCGCTCATTTTGAGCGCGTCTCCAGGTAGCCGGGGCCAGCGAAGGAGGCGTCGCTGGCCCCGTCACCTGGTATGGACTTAAAGGCGAATCACAACTTCTCACCTTCTCAATCCCTGCGCCCATTTTTTAGACCTGCTCACCCCTAAAAGCTCTACAACTACTCACTACTGTGCACCTCTGCAACTGCTCTCCCCTGGATCCATCTGCCACAAATGCTCAACTCTGAACCCCTCTTCGGAAACTACTCACCCCTGCACCTTTCTGCTACAGCTGCTGAATGCCTCTTCCACAGCTGCTCTACTCTGAACCCTTCTTCCACCATTGCTCACTTCTGCACACCTCAGCAACTGCTCATCCATATATAATTCTGCCACAACTGCTTACCGCTGAACCCCTCTTCCCCAACTAGTCAACTTTGCACCCCTCTTCTTCTATTGCTCATCCTGCACCCCTCTTCATTTATTGCTCACCCTGCACCTCTCTTTTACAATTGCTCACCTCTGTACTCTTGTTCTACAACTGCCCATCCCTAAACGTTTATCCGCAACTGCTCAACTCTAAATTCCTCCTCCACAACTGCTCAACTTTGAACCCTTCTTCTGCACACCTCCGCAACTGCTCATCCCTACACCATTCTGCCACAACTGCTTACTTCTGAACCCCTCTTCCACAACTGGTCACCTCTGCACCCCTCTTCACCTATTTCATAACAGCTCACTAGCTGCACCCCTTCTCCTGTTCAGGCATTTACTGTTATAGAGTGGCAATGCTCTGTTATGTTTCTTAGTTGTGCTCCTGAGTTTTTACCCTGGCTTCCAATGGAGAGAAAAAGTCTTTCCAACACACATTACATAGACATAGTTCACTGTTTACACCATCAGGAAACCTTCCCTGAAAAATGCCATGCAGCCATTCCTGGAGTGTACGTAGACAGGAACTGATTGCAAAAAGGCTGCACAAGACCACCAGCATAAACATTTCATATGTAGCGGTACCCTCATGAGTGCTGCTAATAGACTCTGTAGCCCAATGATTACCTCAACTCTGCAAATCCATCATTACCTCTGACACCCTGGGTTCAGTCATCTTACCAACTGTACTAATAAGGAGAGACTCACACAATATTAATGAAACAGTTTGAGTTTTACTGTATTAGTAACACAGAAATAAGCTGGCACTGTATCCTCTGTGCTAGGCTCCTCCCTTTTGTCTCCTCAACTCATAGGCCATTAAAACTTGCACAACATAAAGAGCAAAAATATGCAGATGCAAATATTATATTCTATGCCATATTCAAATTGGCTAGCTCCCTTTAAATGAAGTCCGATGAAATTAAAGCAGATGAGAAAAAGGATAAGAAAAGGTAAAAGGGTATTCCTTGAAATCCAGATGTCTTCAGCAAGCTTTGTTGTATTACAACTAAGGTAATCCTTGAAAATAAGGTATAGCAAATTTGGTAAAATTTAAGGTAACCTTATTATATTGTAACTTCCTCTCATAGAGGCATAGATGTCTGCTTTCAGTGTTCGTTATAGCATAAGAACTGACTTCAAGTGGAATTACAAGTACCACCAAGCTGAACTGGGTGAATGATGTCTGAAAGCAGTGTCTTATAACAACAAGATGGGCTATGCCCGCTCACAACACTGGAACTGAGATACAGCTGGCAACGATGTAGATGATGAAGAAGACTCTATCAGGAACTCTCTCTGTATCCTGGCTCTGGGCAATGGCACCATGCTGCGGCCCACTTGGATCTGAAGTGCAGGCGTCTCTGGATGACCTGGAACACCCTCCGGTCTGCTGCAGGGAAGAAGCAATTCTCTCCAAAGAGGTCCCTCTGGGTATAGCTAAATGGCTCCCCACTGTGTAGTCCACAAATCAACAGCAGCTCATTGTCACACAGACCTCCTGCTGGCAGAGTCAAACAGCATCCCAAGAGAAAGATCTGGGCCGCGCCAGCCCATTTATATCCTTTCGCAGCAGTCTGTTTTGTTCACTCAGCATTCTGTTAATTGTAGTTCAAATCAGTCCTGCTTGCATTGAAACTTCAGCATTTTGAACTACACATCCCACAATGCTTTGCTCTGAATTTTGTTCCAAGAAAAGGAAATTACACATAGAGTCCAGCAAACATTAGAAGGAGCCAGCCCCACATTGATAAAGTAGATATTTGCCAGCACATCATGGATCGACACAAAACAGATAGTTTATTGTATGATCACAACACAAGGAGAGTGCAACATTTTGGAGTCACGCAGGACCCCCTCGTCAGGCATGTGATAAACATGGGGTAACAGTGAAAAGAATTTAAATAACCATCAACCAATCAGAAAAGTAAGAAAACCAAAACTCCTCCCACCCCCAGACAGGTGTGCTGTCACAAATCCTGCCGAAAGAATAAAAAAAAAAATCAGCACAATATCACAAATTTGAGAAAAAATGTATGAGAAGAGGGGGTTACCAAAAAAACATACTATCACTACCTGTGTATTGTCATGATGGACTTGATGATGTGGATCCTTAGTCACTGTGAGAACGGACCTGTTGCTAAGGAGCACCTGTATTCAGCGCACAATTTGGATATAGATCAGCTCCAGTGCAGGGATCAATAGTTGCAGGACAGATCACAGTAGCGATCACCGGCCATGCATGCGCGATGCGGCGGCGGTAACCAAGCAACGGGAGACGCTGCAGTGCTGGGGCTGCCGAATGCCATGGAAACGCGTGATGACAGTGAAGCCGGGCCAGATCAATGCTTGCTGGTCAGCTTGGATTACAACAGTCATCGACGGCCGCACATGCACGATGCGACGGCGGTAGCCAACTAACGAGGGATGCTGCAGTGCTGGGGCCGCCGATGTCGTGGAAAAACGGATGAAGTCGATGGACCCCGCCCATCAAGGTAGATTGAGTCCAATCAAGGGAAGTGGGGAAGAGAAGTGAATGTGAGTGGAGTGAAACACAGCCATCAAAGCAGCGGTAGAACTAGAAGAGGAGAACAGGAAGTGAAAACAGACAAAAGAAAGGAGCGAGAAACATGAAAGGAAACAAAAGACTGGGACCAAGGAGTAATAGAAAACAAAGAGAGATATGAATAAATATGGGTTAGTAAACCAGGTCAAGAAAAGGAGAAGAAAATAAAAGATATATCCATAATGGTGATAAGAAATAAAACAAAAAAATATATATATAAATGAAAAATAACTAAAAATAAAAAATATTAATCAATAAACAATAGAAGTAAAAATAAAAATAAAGAAAAATTTAATAAATAAAATAAGGGAAACAAAGAAAAAGGACAGATCACGCCGGCCGCGCATCCGCAATGCCATGGAAACGTGCCATGGGGCAAACCCCAGCCAGTCCTGCAACTATTGATCCCTGCACTGGCGCTGATCTATATCCAGATCGTTCACTGTATACAGATGCTCCCTAGCGGATCCACATCATCAACTCCATCATGACAATACACAGGTAGTGATAGTATGTTATTTGGTAACCCCCTCTTCTCATACGTTTCTTCTCAAATCTGTGATAATGTGCTTTTTTTTTTGTCTTTTGGCGGTATTTGTGACATCATACCTGTCTGGGGGTGGGAGGAGTTTTGATTTATTTCTTTTCTGATTGGTTGATGGTTATTACAATTCTCTTCACTGTTACCCCACGTTTATCACATGCCTGATGAAGGGGTCCAGCATGACTCCGAACGGTTGCACTCTCCTTGTGTTGTGACCATGCAATAACCTATCCGCTTGGGCGCTACTTTGTGTCGATCCATGGTGTGCTGGCAAATATCTGCTTTGTGACTTGAACCAGTGTCCAGCTGGTTGTTGCTGCAGCACCCACATTTTGAAAGCTTATCCAGGAACCTGTGCGATTGGAATATGAAGTTTTACAACCCCACATTAATAACAGCAAAAAAAGTCTCTAAATTGCAGGCATCATAGCCAGCTCCTGGCTACACATACTAATAAAATAATGAGTGTTTATGATTAATTGAGGGAAATTTATCATAACTAGAGCAGCCAGAATCTGGAGCAGCTGGGCATATCAACCAGTTGGCATCTAGGTTCAGTCTATCCCCCAAAGACCTCAGTCTGATGAAACGTGTTGGGTATGGCTCATTCGTGATGTCACCATGTATCAATGTTGGCCCATGCTGTTTGCTGGTCCAACTGAGCATGAAGATTACCGGAGCTATCAGCCTGCTATAGATATATTTTTTCTGTAAAGGAATTTTATTGCTACTTTGTACCCACGCAATGTGGTGTTGAGTAGGGATGAGCCGAACACCCCCCGGTTCGGTTCGCACCAGAACTTTCGAACGAACCGCAAATTCGTATGAACGTTAGAACCCCATTGAAGTCTATGGGACTTGAACGTTCGAAATTAAAAGTGCTAATTTGAATGGCTAATATGCAAGATACTGTCCTAAAAAGGGTTTGGGGACCTGGCTCCTGCCCCAGGGGACATGGGTCAATGCAAAAAAAGTTTTAAAAACTGACGTTTTTTCGGGAGCACTGATTTTAATGCCGATTAAAGTGAAAAAAAAAAGTGAAATATTCCTTTAAATATCGTGCCTGGGGGGTGTCTATAGTATGCCTGTGAAGTGCCACGTGTTTCCCGTGTTTAGAACAGTCCCTGCACAAAATGAAATTTAACGTCATTTAAAACTGCTTGCGGTTTTAATGTTATATCTGGTTCCGGCAATATGGATGAAAATCATTGAGAAAAATGGCATGGGTAGCCCCCCCTGCCAATTACCAGCCCCTTTGGGTCTTGTACGGATATTAAGGGAACCCCGTACCCATATTAAAAAAAGGAAATACGTGTGGCCCCCAGGCCCTATATACTCAGCACAGCAGTATACAGGCGGTGCAAACAACAGGGACTGTGTAGGTTTGTTGTGTGAAGTAGAATCTGTTTGTAATTTTCCACTGGTACATTTTTAAAGTGTAGCTCCAGTCAAAAAATCTATTTTTAAGCTTTTTGGAAAACATAGGGAAGGGTTATCACCCCTGTATAATTTGTTTTGCCATCTGTCTTTTTTCATCTCACTTGCTGTTGTCTCCTTCCGTTTGCAAGTAGGAGATGTTTGTAAGTTGGATGTTTGAAAGTAGGGGCCTGCCCTATATGCTCTGCAGAAATGGCGGAACAAGGTGTTGGTTTTGCCACAACATTGTAAGCCCTCAAAGTGACTCTTGGTGGGCGCTGGAGCGCCCTGCTGTGAATGATTATATCAAGAATTGTAATTACATGCCATTGTTGAACAGTGGTAGAAAAATTGACCTTTGGTGGTTGTGGTGCTGGTGCCACAACACTATAAGTCCTCACAGTTACTCTGGGTGGGCACAGGAACGGGCCCTCCTGTGAAATATTATATCAAGAATTGTAATTACATGTCCCTGTTAAACAGGGGCAGAAAAATTGGGCCTTAGGCACTGGTGCTGGTGCCATGACACTGCAACCTCTCCCATATACTCTAGTTGTAGTGCAGGAATGAGCCCTGCTGCAAAGCATTGCATCAAAAATTGTAATTAAACGCCCCTGTTAACCACTTTCAGACCGGACCATTTTGCTGGTAAATGACCAGAGGTCTTTTTACACTTTGGCACTGCGCTGCTTTAACTGGTAATTGCGCGGTCATGCAATGTTGTACCCAAACAAAATTTGCGTCCTTTTCTTCCCACAAATAGAGCTTTCTTTTGATGGTATTTGATTGCCTCTGCGATTTTTATTTTTTGCGATATAAACGTAAAAAGACCGCAAATTTTGAAAAAAAATGATATTTTCTACTTTTTGTTATTAGAAAAATCCAATAAACTCAATTTTAGTCATACATTTAGGCCAAAATGTATTCAGCCACATGTCTTTGGTAAAAAAAAAGTCAATAATTGTATATTTATTGGTTTGCGCAAAAGTTGTCACATCTACAAACTAAGGTACGTTTTCTGGAATTTACGCAGCTTTTAGTTTACGACTGCCTATCTCATTTCTTGAGGTGCTAAAATGACAGGGCAGTACAAAACCCCCCCAAATGACCCCATTTTGGAAAGTAGACCCCCTAAGGAAATTGATAAGAGGCATGTTGAGCCCATTGAATATTTTATTTTTTTGCCTCAAGCGATTGAATAATGACAAAAAAAAAATTTTTTTTTTTTTTTTACACAAAGTTGTCACTAAATGATATATTGCTCACACATGCTATGGGCGTATGTGAAATGACACCCCAAAATAAATTCTGCTGCTTCTCCTGAGTACGGGGATACCACATATGTGGGACTTTTTGGGAGCCTAGCCGCGTACAGGGCCCCGAAAACCAAGCACCGCCTTCAGGCTTTCTAAGGGCGTAAATTTTTGATTTCACGCCTCACTACCTATTACAGTTTTGAAGGCCATAAAATGCCAAGATGGCACAAAACCCCCACAAATGACCCCATTTTAGAAAGTAGACACCCCAAGCTATTTGCTGAGAGGCATGTTGAGTCCATGGAATATTTTATATTTTGCCACAAGTTGCGGGAAAATTACAAACTTTTTTTTTTTTTTTTTTTTTTCACAAAGTTGTCACTAAATGATATATTGCTCATGCATGCCATGGGCATATGTGAAATGACACCCCAAAATAAATTCTGCTGCTTCTCCTGAGTACGGGGATACCACATATGTGGGACTTTTTGGGAGCCTAGCCGCGTACGGGGCCCCGAAAACCAAGCACCGCCTTCAGGCTTTCTAAGGGCGTAATTTTTTGAGTTCACTTCTCACTACCTATTACAGTTTTGAAGGCCATAAAATGCCAAGATGGCACAAAACCCCCACAAATGACCCCATTTTAGAAAGTAGACACCCCAAGCTATTTGCTGAGAGGCATGTTGAGTCCATGGAATATTTTATATTTTGCCACAAGTTGCGGGAAAATTACAAACTTTTTTTTTTTTTCACAAAGTTGTCACTAAATGATATATTGCTCACGCATGCCATGGGCATATGTGAAATGACACCCCAAAATAAATTCTGCTGCTTCTCCTGAGTACGGGGATACCACATATGTGGGACTTTTTGGGAGCCTAGCCGCGTACGGGGCCCCAAAAACCAAGCACCGCCTTCAGGCTTTCTAAGGGCGTTACAGTTTTGAAGGCCATAAAATGCCAAGATGGCACAAACCCCCCCCCCCAAATGACCCCATTTTAGAAAGTAGACACCCCTAAATTTAGGGGTACACTAGTGAGACTAGGTAATAAATGGCGGGTGCCCTGAAACTATAAAAAAATAACTAACCAACCAGCGTCACCTGTAACAGTTATATGGTGATCACTGGTGAAAGGGTTAACTAGGGGGCAATCAGGGGGCTTTATGCGGTAGTATATGGGGGTCCCTGGCGCTATAAAAAGCTGCGGCGAACCTAAATACCTACCTGCCTAACTAGCGTCACCTGTGACACTAATACAGCGATCAGAAAAACGATCGCTTATTAGGCTGGGTTCACACTGGAGCGATGCGGGAACGCCACGAATGCGCGGCGGGTTCCCGCATCGCATGCCTCCCGGCGGCAGTTCACACTGCCCTATGCGAACTGCTGGGAGTGTCAGTGAAATGTTAATGACACCCCCAGATCAGTTCGCATATCGCAGTGCGATCTGCAAACTTGGATCGCATGGTGTGAACACCCATGCGATCCGATTCTGCTGCGGACCAAAAAAAGGGTCCCGTGCGAGTTTGCGGCGGGTGCGGCGGGTGCGACACGAATTCAGCCATACTATCTGTATAGCTGAACTCGAATCGCACAGAGATCGGATGTGATTTGCACTGCAGTGCGGTGCGAATCACATCCGTTCTCATAAACCGCTGCAATGTGAACCCAGCCTTAGTGACACTGGCGACGGGGGGTGATCACGGGGTTAAACCTTTATTGGGGGGGTTAGGGGGGTACCTTAGAACTAAAGGGGGCTAACCCTAACTGCCCTAACAGTTATTAGTCACAAATGACACCTGCCGGGTGATCAGGGGGTTAAACCTTTATTAGGTAATAAATGGCGGGTGCCCTGAAACTATAAAAAAATAACTAACCAACCAGCGTCACCTGTAACAGTTATATGGTGATCACTGGTGAAAGGGTTAACTAGGGGGCAATCAGGGGGCTTTATGCGGTAGTATATGGGGGTCCCTAGCGCTATAAAAAGCTGCGGCGAACCTAAATACCTACCTGCCTAACTAGCGTCACCTGTGACACTAATACGGCGATCAGAAAAATGATCGCTTATTAGGCTGGGTTCACACTGGAGCGATGCGGAAACGCCGCGAATCCGCGGCGGGTTCCCGCATCGCATGCCTCCCGGCGGCAGTTCACACTGCCCTATGCGAACTGCTGGGAGTGTCAGTGAAATGTTACTGACACCCCCAGATCAGTTCGCATATCGCAGTGCGATCTGCAAACTCGGATCGCATGGTGTGAACACCCATGCGATCCGATTCTGCTGCGGGCCAAAAAAAGGGTCCCGTGCGAATTTGCGGCGGGTGCGGCGGGTGTGGCGGGTGCGGCGGGTGCGGCGAATGGCTGAACTCGAATCGCACAGAGATCGGATGTGATTTGCACTGCAGTGCGGTGCGAATCACATTCGTTCTCATAAACCGCTGCAATGTGAACCCAGCCTTAGTGACACTGGCGACGGGGGGTGATCACGGGGTTAAACCTTTATTGGGGGGGTTAGGGGGGTACATTAGAACTAAAGGGGGCTAACCCTAACTGCCCTAACAGTTATTACAGTCACAAATGACACCAATGCAAAAAAAAAAAAAAAAAAAAAAAAATGACATTGGTGTCACTGTGACTGGGGGGGCAGGGGTAATTGGGGGGGTGATCGGGGGGTAAAGGGGGGGTGTGAGTGTGCCTGGCATGTTCTACTGTGTGTGGGATGTGTTGGTGCAACTCACTGATCCGCTCTCCTCCGTGTCGGAACGAAAAATACCGACACGGAGGAGAGAATACATCACTTCCTCTCCTGTGTTTACATTACAGGAGAGGAAGTGATGTCACCGGGGATTTCCATTCGTCGGGAGCGATCGCGAGGGGGTGGCCATGAATGAATGGCCGTCCCCTCGTCCGGGATCGCTCCCGAACGAAAACCGACCGCCGCAGGCACCGGGCGGGGGCCCGATCGGGCCCCCGACCCGCGGGAGGCAAATCACGTACATGTACGTGCTTATGCCTGCCCGTGCCATTCTGCCGACGTACATCGGCGTGCGGCGGTCGGCAAGTGGTTAAACGGGCAGAAAAATTGGGCCTTAGGCACTGGTGCTGGTGCCACGACACTGCAACCTCTCCCATATACTCTAGTTGTAGTGCAGGAATGAGCCCTGCTGCAAAGCATTGCATCAAAAATTGTAATTTAACGTCCCTGTTAAACAGAGGCAGAAAAATTGGGCTGGTGGCATCACCCAGAACCAAAAATGTTCTTCCAACATATCAGCGGAGGAGGAAGAGGATAGACAATCGACATAACAGGACAGTCACTCAGCATCAGCATAGGCAGTCTTGAAGGGATGTGATATTTCAAAAAAAATGATTCGGTTACATCAGCTTCAGGTGCTTGGTAGCTGTGGGTGATCCAAGACTGATTCATCTTGATGAAGGTCAGTCGATCAACAAAGCCACCAGCAGCACTGAAGGTGCGTTCCCGAAAGAACGCTGGATGCAGGACAGGCCAGTAGCTCAATTGCATACTGTGCAAGCTCTGGCCAGTGATCCATCCTCAAGACCCAGTAAGCCAGAGGATTTTTGGTGGGAAAGGTGTCCAAGTCCGACCTTGCCTCTAGGTATTCCTGCACCATGTAAATCCGACGCTGGCGATGGTTGCTGGAACCGATCATACCTTGGGGCTGCGGACTAAAAAATTGTCTGAAAGCATCGGTCAGATGGCCACCTTCTCCACTGCTCCTTCTGACCGATGCCTCAGCAACACGTTGTCAAGGACCAGGAGTTTGCAACCTCCCAGTCTCTGGGAACGCGTTGCACAGACCTTTCTGCAAGGCCTCCCGAAGATGTCTCATCCTCTGCTCCCTCTGCAACGGCAAGATAAGGTCGGCAACCTTACCCTTGTACCGTGGATCCAGGAGAGTGGCCAGCCAGTAATGGTCCCTCTCCTTGATCCGAAGAATACGAGGATCCTTCCGCAGGCTTTGCAGGATCAGGGAGGCCATGCAGCGTAGGTTAGCTGAGGCATTCGGTCCGGAGTCCTTTGGGTCACTAAGGACAACATTATCCGCAGCTACCTCCTCCCAGCTACGTACAAGTCCACGGGTTTCTTGGGACTGTAAATCGTCCCTACAAGACTGCTGCTGCTGCTGATGCTGAGTGCCAGCCTCCAACTCCATGCTGACACAATCATCCTCCTCCTGTGTGATGGATGGCACAGCAGGAACACTGTCTGGATAAAGGGGGCCTTGAGAGGCAAGGAAGTCCTCCTCTTCCTGCCTCTGTTCTGCCTCAAGTGCCCAGTCAATTATTCCACGCAGCGTATGCTCCAAGAGGTGGACAAGAGGTACAGTGTCACTGATGCATGCACTGTCACTGCTCACCATCCTTGTGGCCTCCTCAAACGGTGACAGGACAGTGCATGCATCCCTTATCATGCCCCACTGGCGTGGTGAGAAAAAACCGAGCTCCCCTGACCCTGTCCTGGTTCCGTAGTCGCACAGGTACTCATTGATGGCCCTCTGCTGCGTGTGCAGCCGCTGCAGCATGGCCAACGTTGAGTTCCACCTGGTGGGCATGTCACATATAAGGCGGTTCTTGGGCAGGTTCAACTCCTTTTGGAGCTCAGCCAGCCGAGCACAGGCATTGAATGATCGGCGGAAATGCACACAGACTTTCCTGGCCTGCTTCAGGACATCCTGTAAGCCCGGGTACCTGCCCAAGAACCGCTGCACCACCAGGTTAAGGACGTGAGCCACACAGGGCACATGGGTCAGTTGTCCCTGTCGGAGGGCGGAGAGGAGGTTGGTGCCATTGTCGCAAACCACCATTCCTGGCTTAAGCTGGCGGGGCGTCAACCACCTCTCGGCCTGCCCCTGCAGAGCTGACAAAACATCCGCCCCAGTGTGGCTCCTGTCCCCCAAACAAACCAGCGCAAGCACGGCATGGCATTGTTTTGCCTGCGTACTTGCGTAGCCCCTGGAACGCCTACGGAACACCGCTGGTTCTGAGGACAGAGCACTGGAAGAGGCCATGGAGGAAGAAGAAGAGGAGGGGGTGGAGGAGAGAGGTGTGTCACAACCAATAGTAGCATTTTGGAGGCGTGGTGGTCGAACAACCTCCAACACTACTGCACCTTGTCCTGCATCCTTCCCAGCTGCCAGAAGAGTGACCCAATGGACCGTGAAAGACAGGTAACATCCCTGTCCATGCCTGCTGGACCATGAGTCAGCGGTAATATGCACCTTACCACTGACCGCCCTGTCCAGCGAGGCAAGGACATTGCCTTCCACATGCCGGTAGAGAGCCGGAATCGCCTTCCATGAGAAAAAGTGGTGTTTGGGGACCTGCCACTGAGGAACCGCACATTGTACAAACTCACGGAAGGGGGCCGAGTCTACCAACTGAAAAGGCAGCAGTTGAAGTGCTAGCAATTTAGCCAAGCTAGCATTCAACCGCTGGGCATGTGGATGGCTGGGAGTGAAAGTCTTTCACCGGTCCAGCAGCTGGGGCAGGGACATTTGCCTGCTATAATCGGACATGGGTGTACTGCTAGCAGAGTGCCCGGAAGCACTTGGCTGTGACACACCTAATTCTACACCTTCATTCCTCTCAGAGCAGATTTCAGAGAGGACTGAAGGTCTAGTGGGGTTGCAGATCCCAGCTGATGAGGAGCAAGGAGAGGTCCGCTTTGTTCTTTGGTGTGGGTCTTTGAGGTATGCTTGCCAACGAGCTACATGGCAGGTCAACATATGTCTGGTCAAGCATGTGGTGCCCAAGCGGCTGATGTTTTGGCCACGCGAGATACGCTTGAGACATATGTTGCAAATAGCAGCAGTGCGATCTGATGCACTCGTCTCAAAAAAGGCCCACACCAGAGAACTTTTAGAATAACGCGCAAAGGCAGCGCCCTGCAAAGGCGGAGCACTGCGGTGTGATTCAGTCGGTGTGCTGCCCCTAAGCTGGCCCCCGGAGGGCATCCTGCCTCATTGGACATGTGCCTCCTCCTCCTCCTCTCTCCTACCAGGCACCCACGTGGAGTCAGTGCCCTCATCATCCCCTCCCTCTTCATCGCTGGAGCAAACCTGGCAGTATGCTGCAGCTTGTGGAACATGACTGCCAGATTGCTGTCCTTCTTGAGCATCCCCTCTCTCTGCATTCACGCTACTGCCTTCCTCTAGCTGAGTATCATCATCAGAGCCTACAAAACACTGGCCATCCTCCTGGAGCATGTACCCAACACTGTGCTCAAAGAGTTCAGGAGACTCCTCAGGAGGACGTGGTGGGTCTAGGGAAGGAGTCACTGATGATGACATTGAGAGGAGGAAAGACGATGCGTTGGCAGCTGCTTTTCTAGTACCCTGAGCCTGGGTGAGAGAGGATGAGGAGGAGGAAGAGGGCTTGGTCATCCACTCTACCAAGTCGTTGGCATGTTGCGGCTCAACATGTCCAGCTGCCGAAAAGGACAAGCATGTCCCATGGCCACGTGCTGATGATGATGATGCACCGCGTCCACGACCAGCACTGTTGTCTCTAGACACAGAGCCTGCTTGCCCTCTTTTATCGGCTCGCACCTGTCTGCCTCTCCTTGCTGGCCTTCCAGACATGGTAATGGCCTGAAAGGAGATGGGAAAACCAGCAATTGGGTAGTGTATATTGTGCTGGAGGCACACACAACATCCACTAACTCCTGAAGATGGCAGATGGCTCAATTAGAGAAGAACTATGTAGATGGATATAACGGTGTATACTGTGGTCAGGGCACGCAGACAGCACGCACAATCTCCTACAACTGACTGCAAGCTCTATTTAAAAAGAGCAAGATAGCTAGCTATATAGGTGGATATAGCGGTGTATACTGCGGTCAGAGCACGCAGACAACAACCACTACAGAAGAGCAAGAACGCAAAATTGGCCGATAACGAACGGTGTATACTGTGTTGAAGGTACACAGAACTGGGTAAAAGTATTTGTGGCACCCATTGCTATACCATCATTCCTCTCAGTGCAGGTTTTTGAGAAGACTTGAGGTATAGTAGGGGTAGAGATCCCAGGTAAGGAGCAAGGAGAAGTCTGCATTTTTTTAAGTATTTTTTATGATGTGGGTCTTGCAGCTGCTGTTGCCAACTGACTGCATGGCAGGTCATCATATGTCTTGTCAAACATGTGGTGCCCAAGCAGCTGGTGTTCTGGCCATGCTTGATCCACTTGAGACAGAAATTGCAAACAGCAACGCTGCGGTCCGCTGCACGTGTTGAAAAAAGCCCACACCAATGAACTTTTGGAAGTCAGCGGGCAGTCACAAGCACCCTGCACCTCCCTCTCCTCACTTTCCTCCTCTGTTCTCTTAGGCACCCATGTACAGTCAGTGACCTGATCATCCCCTCCTTCCTCGTCACTGGAGCAAACTTGGAATTATGCTGCATCTAGGGGGACATGACTACTAGGTTCTTGTCCTTCTGTTGCACCCCCTCTCTCTAGGCTCACGTTACTCCCTTCCTCTACCTGAGAACCAACATCAGAGAATTCAAATTCCTCCAGCAGTATGTAACCGACACTATGATCGAATAATTCTGGTGACTCCTCCGTGCATGATGGTGGAGCCACGGTAGGAGTAGGTGTGGACAAGGAGCAGGTGGAATAGGCCACTTTGGCAGCTGCAGTGGAAGGCCTGGGTGACAGAGGATGAGCTCGGTTTGGTTATACACTCCATCAACTCTTCTGCGTGTTGTGGCTCAATAACACGGCCAGCAGCAGTAACAAAAAAAACAAGCGTGCCCCACCTGCAGAGGATGTCCACGACTTTTCACTGCCTTTCCTTGCTGGCCTTCCAAACATGATGGGGATTTTTGGGGGGGATTTGTTATTGTTTTGTTTTTGGTGCACTATAAACCCTTTTATTATTGTTTGTAATTTTGTGTGACTCAGAAGAAGGAACAGCAATTATGGAGAATTTTTTTTGCTGCTGCTGCTGCTGCTGCTTGAAAAGAAAAAAATTAAAAAATCCCCCCCCAAAAAAAGGGAACCACTTCTGACGCAGAAAGAGAACACCTGCGACGCAGAAGGGAACAATTATGCCCTAAATATTCTTAGTACTGCTCCGCCACCGAAAAAAAAAGAATTCAAAAGTATACCACTGCTGTGCTGATGCAGAAGGAATAACACCTGCGACACAGAAGGGGGGGGTACTAAGAATGCAGCAATAGAACCTGATACTGTAAAAAAAGAAAAAAAATATATACTAAAATTATTAATAATAAAAAAATGGGATCAGTGGTGACACACCGACACTTCTGTAGCACCACAACACTGTGTTATTAACACTACATTGCACTGTATTATATACTGGGCACTGCACTGTAGTATATACTCCACACTGCACTATATACTGTGCACTGCACTAGTATATACTCTGCACTGCACTATATATTGTTCACCGGTGAGGGCCCGTACATTAAGGGCACACGGGCGCTGCCCACTCTTTCCATGCCACCCCCTATATGAATAATGGATAGATTCATGCATAGCATGAATCTATCCATGGCCGCGGTGGCCACTCCCTGTTTATGCGTCCAGCCCCTTTCAGCAAGCAGCGGTCTTGTGGGGGGGTGCTGGTTAAATGTCGCCTGGGAGGCGGGTTTAGGGTTGTGCTGAATAAGTGCCATGGGGGGGGGGGGTGCTGTGCTGGTTAGGTGCCGCCGGGGGGTCACAGTGGCTGCAATTGATGGACACAACGAGGTTGCAATTGATGTGCACAGTGGTAGCAATTGATGGGTGCAGTGGTTGCAATTGATGGGCACAGTGGTTGCAATTGATGGGCACAGTGGTTGCAATTGATGGACACAGTGGCTGCAGTTGATGTGAACAGTGGCTGCAACTGATGGGTACAGTGAGGCTGCATATGATGAGCACAGTGGCTGTAATTGATGGGCACCGTGGCTGCAATTGATGTGCACAGTGAGGCTGCAATTGGTGTTTTTTTTTCAGTATTTTTCAATTTGTTTGCACCCCCCCAAAATTGAGCACCATTGCTCTGCACTGCACTGTTGTATATATTCTGCACTGCATTATGTACACTGCACTGACTGCACTCTATTATATATTCTACACTGTACTATATATTCTACACTCCCTACATGCTCTATCCACTAACTAACCTGCCTAATCTATTTCTACTACACGCTACATACATGTAAGCATCCTTATATTGTGTGGGGCATGGACTTAGCACCTGATCCACGATTGGCCAAAGGCATCCTGCCTTTGACCAATCATGGCTCGTTCAGCACATAACGCTGTGATTGGCCAAAGCATACAGGTCAGGTGCATGCTTTGGCCAATCAGCAGCTGTCAATGCACTGTGACCTCGCAGTGCATTATGGGGCACTCAGCGTTGGGCAATCGTCCCGCGAGCGACCCCATATGTTTGTTTATTCTACGAACAAACTAACACCCGATGTTTGAGTGGAACCTACGTTTTATTTTACAAATAAAACATTAAGTGTTTATAATTCATTGAGGGTAATGTTCCATAACTAGAGCAGCCAGAATCTGGAGCAGCTGGGCATTGCAACCAGTTTGCATCTTTTTTTAATTGTTAAAGCTTAACTGAATAATGTGAATATAGAAGATGATTGGTGCCATGCACAACTGCTCCAGATGCTTTCTGCTACGGTTTTGATAAATTCCCCCCACAGTGCTTTAGTTAGGCCTCTTTCACATAGGCGTCTGGGGTGCTGTAAAGAAAGGCAGTTGAGCTGCAATTTTACTACATTCCCCCTCCCCAACCAACTGTTTAAAGACTACAATACAGCCGAAGGGGGCTTATCACATGCTTTGCATTGCAGCTGCAGCAAATGGGCTAGTGCGACAATTAAATCAGTTCTAAAGGCATAGGATTTTTAACCTTAACACATTCTCTGCATTAGGTAAAACACCTATGATCAGCTACCTCCAGCCACCCCCCTCTTAAATACTCGCCTGTCTCCTCTTTTCATCCATTGCTGTGCTTGCCTGCAGCACAGCTGCTCTCTCCCTCTTCACACAGCGCACAGAGGCAGTGATGAGTCGAACACCCCTCTGGTTCAGTTCTCACCAGAACTCCTGAAAATGGAAAAGGTTTGGACCTAAACCTTGAGCCCTATTAAAGTCTATGGGACCCAAACTTGAAAAATCATAATTTTAATGATGCTTAAAGTGCAACAATAAAAATAAAATTATTTTCAATCTAGTACCTGGGGTGGGGGGGGGGGGGGGGGTCCACTTAGTCTGCCTGTAAAGTCACAAATATGTACAGTGTATAGAACCTGCTGCAGCAAAACTGACATATACAGTATAAAGTAAAAAAAAAAAAATTTAAGTTCAATTTCCCGGTTGCAATCCATTGCTAGAAATACAGAAATGTTAAAAAAAAAACAGCATATGCCCCCGCAATCCATACCAGGCCCTTTGGGCAGAGCCTGCCCCCCACCCCCACCCAAAAGCACCCCCCATGTTGAGGGTATGTGGCCTGGTATGGTTCAGGAGAGAGGGGGCTGCATGCTCGAAAAAGGTTCTGGTATGGATTCGGAGGGAGCCATTTTTTTTAAACTTCTGGCGTGGGGTCCCCCTCAAAATCCACACCAGACCCAAACAACCTATAAACGGTGCACTCAAGCGCACCGCTGTTTGCCCATCCATAAACAGAGGCATTGGCTCCTGCTTCTGTCAAATCCTGTGAGGAGGGAGTGGAGGGTGGGCAGGGGAGGGCTGGTAGCCTTAGGCCTGGGGGGCAAGTCTAGTCAAGTGGCCCATTAATCCACGAATCAGCTCACCATCAACAGTGCCCATCAATGCAGCCTCACCAATGCCTATCAATGCAGCCTCATCAGTGCTCATCAATGCAGCCTCACCAGTGCCCATCAGCTCAGCCTTGTCAGTGCCCATCAATGCAGCCTCACCAGTGCCCATCAGCTCAGCCTTGTCAGTGCCCATCAATGCAGTCTGTTCAGTGCATGGGGATTAGAGAGAGAAAAGCTGCTGGATAACACAGAGCGGAGATCTCCCGCTTACCCAGTGCGGCTTCTGTCATACGAAGTCGTGCCTCCTGGACCAGGTTCTATGATAGATGTCACCAGTGTGCTCTTTATCATAGGACATCCTTGGCTTCCTGGCAGTACACTGAGGTACACGTCACAGAGGAGCCGATGCACGTACCCGGTTGCTGTGATATCTGCCGGGCACCCGCAATCGCTCATGACAGAGCAGGAATGTGGATCTGTGTGTGTAAATACACAGATCCACGTCCTGTCAGGGGAGAGGAGACAGATCGTATGTTCCTAGTATATAGGATTGGTCTCCTCCCTAGTCAGTCCCATCTCCCCCACAGTTAGAATCACTCCCTAGGTAACACATTTAACCCCTTGATTGCCCCCTAGTGTTAACCCCTTCCCTTCCAGTGATATTTATACAGTAATCAGTGCATTTTTATAGCACTGATCGCTGTATAAAAGTCACTGATCCCAAAATAGGGTCAAAAGTGTCCGATCTGCCCACCGCAATGTCACAGTCACAATAAAAATTGCAGCATTACTAGTAAAAATAAAAAAAATAAAAAAATTACATAAATCAATAACCTATTTTGTAGACGCTATAACTTATTACTGCTTATCGCAATTTTTTTTACCAAAAATATGTAGAAAATTACACATCAGCCTAAACTGTTAAGGCTTAAGTTGGCATATTATAGCAAAAAGTAAAAAATATTGTGTTTTTTTTAACCAGTTCCCGACCAGCGCACGCCGATGTACGTCGGCACAATGGCACAGGCAGGCATATTGGCGTACAGGTACGTCCAATCTGGTCGGGACCCCTGTGAGTCCGGTCGCGGGTCCCGCGGACTCGATCGCCACGGGCATACCCGCGATCGTCTCACGGGGCGGCTGAACGGAGAGATGCTGTTGTAAACAGCATCTCCCCGTTCTGCCTAGCAACAAATGACGCTGATCTCTGCTCCATGTGATTGGAGCAGAGATCAGTGACCCCCCCCCCCAGTTAGTAACACACCCCTAGGAACACTTAACCCCTACACTGCCACCCCCTGGTTAACCCCTTCACTGCCAGTGTCATTTACACAGGAATCACTGCATTTGTATAGCAGTGATTGCTGTATAAATGACAATGGTCCCAAAAATGTGTCAAAAATGTCCGATGTGTCCGCCGTAATGTCGCAGTCACAATAAAAATCACTGATCGCCGCCATTACTAGTAAAAAAAAATTATTACTAAAAATGCCATAAAACTATCCCCTATTTTGTAAACGCTATAACTTTTGCGCAAACAAATCAATAATCGCTTATTGCGATTTTTTTTTTACCAAAAATATGTAGAAGAATACGTATCGGCCTAAACTGAGGGAAAAATTATTTTTTTTATATATTTTTGGGAGATATTTATTATAACAAAAAGTAAAAAAATAATGCGTTTTTTTCAAAATTGTCGCTCTATTTTTGTTTATAGCGCAAAAAATAAAAACCGCAGAGGTGATCAAATACCACCAAAAGAAAGCTCTATTTGTGGGAAAAAAAGGACGTCAATTTTGTTTGGGAGCCACGTCGCACGACCGCGCAATTGTCAGTTAAAAAGGGAGTTCGCCGGGAGTCCACGTTTTTTTTTTTTTTTTAAAGCCAGCAGCTACAAATACTGCAGCTGCTCACTTTTAAAAAAGTGACACTTACCTGTCCAGCGCGCCCGCGATGTCGGCACCCGAAGCCGATCTCGCGATAGTCTCTCGGGTGCTGCCGCCGCCATCTTGGGTAGAGGAATCAGGAAGTGGAGCCTTTCGGCTTCATTTCCCGGTTCCCTACTGCGCATGTGCGAGTCGTGCTGCGCAATAAGGATGGACCTGCTGCCTCTGGGATCTGTGTGTTTCCCAGCAGGCAGCGGGGGACTTCCGGAAAGGGGCGTAATCTACGCCCCTTTCCGCAGAGAGCTATCCCGGAAGTGGGTGCAGATACCTGCACCCCCCTCCCCCCTGAAAGGTGCCAATTGTGGCGCCGGAGGGGGGGAGGATTCCAATGAGCGGAAGGTCCACTTTAGGGTGGATCTCCGCTTTAAAGCGACGCAGTGCCCGAATCGCAAAAAAGTGGTCTGGTCTTTGGCCAGTAAAATGGTCCGGGGCTGAAGTGGTTAAAGTTGGCACTCTTTTTTTGTTTAAAGTGCAAATAATAAAAACCGCAGAGGTGATCAAATACCACCAAAAGAAAGCTCTATTTGTTGGAAAAAATTAATTTGGGTACAATGTTGCATGACCGCACAATGTAAACTGACCTGGGCAGGAAGGGATGAAAATGCCCGGTATTGAAGTGGTAAATTAATGAAAGTGTATTTCTTCCAAAAAAAATTGTATTTGAAAAACAGCTACATAAATACCGTGTGACATAAAATATTGCAACAATTGCCATTTTATTCTCTAGGGTCTCTGCTAAAAAAAAAAAAAAAAAAAAAAAAATTATATATATATATATATATATATATATATATATATATATATATATAATGCTATAATGCTTGGGGGTTCTAAGTAATTTTCTAACAAAAGATTTGTTACTTGTAAACAAGTGTCAAAAAAGGTTTAGGCATGAAGGGGTTAATAATATCAGCTCCCAGCTTGAAACAATGGGAAAGAAGTGAGAAATCTTCATAGTGTAATAAAAAATAAAAAAAACACATTTACCAAAAAACTTACATTATCTGTGTTCTGTCTTTAGGATCAGCCTCATGGGGTGACAGTCTGCTCCCCCACAGCCTCTCGTTTGTTCTCTTCCTGTGGTCAGGCTAGGGAATTTTTTGCGCCCAGGAATTGCTATTAGGCCACTAGGACTACATGTCCCATGATGCTTTGCAGCTGCTGGAGGCTCTGATGGGCTCCCTCCCTCTACCAATGAGGAAGCAGGGGAGGGAACAGAGTGGGCGGACGCTCACACAGGCTGCAAACTTCGGAGGAGGGGAGGAGGAGAGGAGAGGGGGGGGGGGGGGAATCCCCCACACGAACTGACAGGTCAGGTTGGCTCTCACTCCACTGTCAGTGGATTAGTGTGAGCGCGACCGACGGGAGGTGCGGGAACAGAGCGGCCTCCACTACATAAGTGAGTGTGAGTGCCTCTTGAGTTTCCGCGCCCGTCCCTCTGCCTCAGCTGGCAGCCCCTGCCCTGACCCAAAAAAAAAAAAAAAACGGGAGCAGTGGCTGCCGGCCATTATGTGTATATTGTTAGGGCAGCCTAGGGGGAAATTGCCACCCTGCCCCCCGGCCCAGCCCGCCCCTGAGGGTGGGGACTAGCCATGCTGTGTGTGTCTATGTACGCACACAATATGGCTCGGGATCACACTCGTATGAGTGCCCCCACAGCACACAACTTGCTATGGGGCACTCAGAGATGAGGAGGAGCAGATAGCACTGGTGGGGGACCCCAGAAAAGGAGGTAAGAGCCTGCTCTGTATAATACCATTGCACAGAGCAGGTAAGTATAACATGTTTATTATTTTAGGGGTACAAAATGTCTTTACAACCACTTAAACTTGGCCTTTCAAGTCAAAGAGCCTGCATGGCAACCATGAGCCAAACATTTGGGTCGTGGTTGTGCCACATTCGTTTCAAGGAAAAACAGGTGTGTAAGTGCTGTAACCTCCCCACATAACAGCTCTGCCTGGTGCTCAGACCTTGAGGCTGTCAACACCTCCAACATACCAGCATAAAGAAAGGGATGGTCAGCAGTCAAGATGACACCCACAAAATAGTATTGCTTTATTGTAAAGACTTTTTCAATACTGCAAAAACATCCTACGTGTTTCAGATGTTAGTTCTTAGGCCATGACTAAGGCCTCTTTTGGCACGGGTCCTGATGGACTCGCTGATCCCCACTGAGCCGGCGGATGACAGGTCCGTGTCCGCCCACTGTGCAGAATAGAGACGGATCCAGTCCCGCTCTCCCCTATGGGGAAATCAGGTGAAAACGGACCACCTGCCCATTTTCATCCAATCATATCTGATCCTATTCGCCAGATGGATGGAAAATAGGACCACCATCCATCTGGATTTTCCAGACAGGATCGGATTGGATAGCGTCAAATGTAGTCAGACATTTGTAGCCATGGTGTTGCAGCTAATAACAAACAATCCACCAAATCACCCCACTGCCAGACTTCATACATCCTTTCTAGAGACAATGAACAGTCTTTTGCTTTTTTTTATTGGGGAGTACAACTTGGATAGTGATTGGAATATGGGATGCCCATAGGATAAGTCTTTGCCATCATATTTAAGGATTTTAGTACACTTTGAATAAAAGTAGAGCCAGAAGCTATAATGTGCATATAGGATTTAGTATTAGTTTCCTCCTGCATCTACATGCAGACTGTTGCTCCTCTTGAAGCTCAACCCCCTGCAGACTATTATATCTAAGCCCCTGTACACACGGTCGGAGATTTTGCCAACCAAATCCGTCGGATTTAGTCAGACGGATTGTGTCTGAAACTGTTGCATACACACGGTCGGGTCAAGTTGGCGAAAAATCCGATCTTTCAGAACGTGGTGACATAATTTCGTTACGATGGGAAGACATTCAGGCTAGTAGCCAATAGCTTTGATGTAGGAATTTGATCTGAGCATGCGTGGCACTTGGTCCGATGAAAATGCTCTACACATGATCGGATTAGGTCCGTCCGGCCCAGTTGGTCGGGAAATCTTTCCAACATGTTGGAAATTTGGATCGGACAGAGATTCGGACGGAATCAGTCCGATGCATACCACACACAGTCGGATTATCTGACGACGCGGTCCGATAAGACTCATTCCGACAGATTCTCCGACCGTGTGTACAGGGGCTAAGAGTTCTCTAGCCATCCAACCGTGTGGTGGCAGAGACATAACTTGTTTCCTCCTGTACACATGGTTCCTCCTGCACAAACTTGTAGTTACTGTATTGAAATACGACACATCCTCTTCTATTGAATAGTAGGGGCCCACTCTAAATAAGCCTCTCTACTGTGGCTCTGGTTTCATCACTGCCACTAGGCCTGAGGCCTGCAGAACCTCTCCCCGGAGAGGTCCAGTGGGTTAGAAGCATATCTTCTAGGAAATATGGACTACTGTTCCCAGCCAGCCCAACTTGCAAATTATGGGCCTGCAGGTAGAATCGACTTAACACAGATCCCCACAGTCTCTTTTCTGATCCAGGACTCCCCACTGTGTGTATTGATGAAGACCCCACTAGTGACCGTGTACTAGCAGAGTTCCCTTCACAGACTCCTTGGCACTCCAGCCCTTGACACTTTAGCCCTTGGCACCTCCAGCTCCACTGTGGTAACACTCACCGAACTTCCAACAGCTTGATGAGGAATTTTGACTGGAACATGCATGCCACCAGTTTCACCTGCCTTTCTGCTCCAGGAGTTCCCTGCCATCCGACTGTGTGGTGGCAGAGACATTGCCAATGACCATGTAGAGGAAACGTTCCCTCACAGCTCTCCTCGGGCATCTCCTGCGATCGGCGCACCCCTCCCCCCCCCAGATGGGGATGGCCTCCTGCGACTGACTAAAATGTGATTCCTCACTTCACCCAGCCGACTCTCTCCCCTATGGAGAATAACCTCATCCTATATATAAGGCCCGCCTCCTGCCAATCTTGATGGGGATTGGTCAGGGCTCACACACAAGCTGCCTGCCACTCCAGTTCCAGGCCCAGCCCCCTTTCCAGGACCTTCTCCCTGGAACAGGGGGAGGCGCCCCTGAGTTAGAGCACAGGGGGTAACGCCCACAGCTCCTCTGACCACTCCCAGCCACCCAGATCAAAACAGACAGGCCTAGCTTGCAGCATAGGCCTGCCTAAATTTGTCTGGGCTGAAATAACCTAGTAAAAATATCTTACTAGCACCTACCATCTGGTAGAGGGTGCTACACATTCATATTATTAATAATAAGAAATAATAAGAAAAAATAACTGAAAAAAAAAATAGAACTCATTATTAACAATACTTTAACTACAATGATGGCTTTCAGCAGAGGTAAGAATCATCAGATTCACTTTTAAACCTGTTATTACCCAAGAGCTTTTTATTTTGACATTTTAACTTGATGAATCATTCGATTACTGATGACTTATTGTTAGTCATATCTTCAGTTGCCAAACAAATTTAATCCTGGTGACAGTGGGGTGGTTCAATTAACAGACAATGACTCCCCTTTCTGCAGTAATGTGTTTCTGTCCTTTTATTGGTGGCAGGGAATGAATTGTCCTCATAACAATGATCATTAACATTCAGTAATCGGTGACTCTCAAAGGATGCTGGGACTGTGCCACTCTCGCTCTCTACAAATTCCATTCCAGTGATGACATTGAATGTTGGAATGGAAATGGAGGGGGTTCTTATTCACCACTCACCTAATGTATTCTGAAACTGGAGTACCAGACAAATTAAAAGGACAGAATCCATATAAGCCCCTTTTCAAAGCTAGTGTTGTGTGTGTTTTTCTTTTTTTACTAGGGATTCTGATGTTAAAATGTAACTAAAAGCAAAACATTGTATTTTTTTAGCCTTGGATAAAGTGGTAAGGGAATAGAAACTCAGTCAGATTTGTATTGCTTAACGTCTGTGCCCTGAGTAGGAAAAATCATTCACTCTAAAGCTGGTCATAAATGAATCAAAATTCGGTAGTCTAAATTTCGATCTGCACTCGCTGGCCACTTTATTAGATAAACCTGTTCAATTGCTAGGTAACACAAATTGCTAATCAGCAAATCACATGGCAGCAACTCAATGCATTGAGGCATCTAGACGTGGTGAAGACGATTTGCTAAAGTTCAAACCGAACATCAGAATGGGGAAGAAAGGGGATGTAGGTGACTTTAAATGTGGCATGGTCGTTGGTGCCAGACGAGCTGGTCTGAGTAAAACTGTTGATCTACTGGGATTTTCATGCACAACCATCTCTAGGGTTTACAGAGAATGGTCTGAAAAATAGAAAATATCCAGTGAGCAGCAGTTGTGTGGAGGAAAATGCCTTATTGATGTTGGAGGTCAGAGGCAAATGGGCAGACTGGTTTGAGATGATAGAAAGGCAACAGTAAATCAAATAACCACTTGTTAAAACCGTAGTAATGTAGAATACCATCTCTGAATGCACGAAACATTGAACCTTGAAGCAGATGGACCACACGGCAGAAGACCACACGGGGTGTAACTCCTGTCTAAGCTAAGAACAGGAAACTGAGGCTACAATTTGCACACACTCACCAAAATTGGACAATAGAAGATTGGAAAAGTGTTGCCTGGTCTGATGAGTCTTGATTATAGCTGCGACATTCAGACATTAGGGTCAGAATATTAGTCATAAACAACATGAAAACATGGATCCATCCTGCCTTGTATCAACAGTTCAGGCTGGCGGTGATGATGTAATGGTGTGGGGGATATTTTCTTGGGAGACTTTGGGCCCCTTAGTACTAATTGAGCATCGTTTAAATGTCACGGCCTACTTGAGTATTGTTGCTGACCATGTCCATCCCTTTATGACTACAGTGTACCCATCTTCTGATGGCTCCTTCCAGCACCATATCATAAAGCTCAAGAAATCAGTGGTGAGATGATTTGAACATGACAATGAGATCACTGCACTCCAGTGGCCTCCACATTCATTAGATCTCAACCAATAGAGCACCTTTGGGATGTGGTGGAATGGAAGATTCACATAATGGATGTGCAGCCAACAAATCTGCAGCAACAGCATGATACTATCATGTCACTGTGGACCAAAATCTCTGAGGAATGTTTCCAACACCTTGTTGAATCTATGCATGAAGAATGAAGGCATTTCTGAAGAAAAAGGGGGTCCAACCTTGTACTAGCAAGGTGTAATCAATATCACAGGGGGAAAAAAAGGTAAATCCAAATTTTGAGTTTACACCATAAGAGGAGTAGGGATATCTTCAATTTCTTTCTGTGACAACTGTTTAAAGCTGGCCATATGTGGTTAATCCCCACCATTTGGGATATTGTGTTCTAACAGCAGGGCCTGTCATTGTCAGTAGGGATGAGCCAAACACCCCCCCGGTTCAGTTCGCACCAGAACCTTCGAACGGACCTAAAACTCGTACGAACTTTAGAACCCTATTAAAGTCTATGGGACTTGAACGTTCGAAAACAAAAGTGCTAATTTTAAAGGCTAATATGCAAGATATGCAAAAGTCAACACCAGCAATAAGGGGTATCTTCAGGTGTATACTGTGCTGGAGGCACAAAACACCCACTTTAATTCCTGCAGATGCCCGTATTAGAGAACACCAGCAATAAAGGGAAGATACAGGTGTATACTGTGCTAAAGGAACACAACATCCGCTAACTCTAGCAGATGCCTTAATTAGAGAAAAACAACAATAAATGGTAGATACAGGTGTATACTGTGCTGGAGGCACACAACACCACTTTAACTTTAAGATGCCTGAGAAAAGAACACACTGTCCCTGCCTATCTAGCTCTTTCCCTGCACGCCAGAACACACTACACAAGGCCACCGCGCTGGCAGCCTTATATAGTGTGGGGCGTGTATGAACCCCCTGAGCTATAATTGGCCACAGGCATCCTGCCTGTGGCCAATTATGGCTCTCCTCGCTGCCAGCGCTGTGATTGGAGCGCCTGCCTTTACATGCACATGAAATTTAACAGCATCCCAGTCTTAGTTCGTAGTGTTCAATATTGAGTTGGCCCACTCTTTTCAGCTATAACAGCTTCAACTCTTCTGGGAAGGCTGTCCACAAGGTTTAGGCGTGTGTCTATGGGAATATTTTACTATTTTTCTAGAAGCACATTTGTGAGGTCAGGCACTGCTGTTGGATGAGAAGGCCTGGCTCTCAGTCTCCGCTCTAATTCATCCCAAAGGTGTTCTTTTGAGTTGGGATCAGGTCTCTGTGCAGGCCAGTCAAGTTTCTCCACCCCAAACGCACTCATCCGTGTCTTTATGGACCTTGCTTTGTGCACTGGTCCAAATTATTTGGTGGACAGGGGATTATGGTGTGGGGTTGTTTTCAGGGGTTGGGCTTGGACCCTTAGTTCAAGTGAAGGGAACTCTTAAGGCATTAGCATACCAAGACATTTTGGACAATTTCATGCTCCCAACTTTGTGGGAACAGTTTGGGGATGACCCCTTCCTGTTCAAACATGACTGCGCACCAGTGCACAAAGCAAGGTCCATAAAGACATGGATGAGTGAGGTTGGGGTGGAGGAACTTGAAGACCCAGAACAAGTATAGAGACACAGAATTTAGAAAACGTAGACAAAGAAAGAGTTACTCCTGTGCTTGTGAAGGCGTTGTTGGTATAGAGTGGTAGTATTTTCAAAAGAAGAAAAATAGAAGATGATCATGCGTGTCCCTCTGCCTAAGCTGACTGGGGGTGGTCCGAAGAAGGCCAAGTGAAAGAAAAGAGGTGGAAGGCGTGTGATCAAATGCTTGGATCAAGATAATACAATTCATTCATAAACAAAAATAGATAAATGCATATAGAAAAAATTTCTGCGTATTCATAAAAGCTGGGTTACAAAATATACACATTAGAAATTAAAAGTCTAAAAGTGCAACTTGCCCATGCAAGGGCAAGTACTCAAAGGTGGGCTGATGCGTTTTGAGGGATTCCCTCTTCATCAGAGCCTTGAAAAAAGGAGAAAATAACATTGATACTAGCTGAGATGGATTCGCTAAACCCACCTACAGATAGAAGTGCATGTGTGGATAGACAGTATGCAAAATATATCCACTCTATCCACACGTGCACTTTATCTGTAGGTGGGTTTAGCGAACCCACCTCAGCTAGTAGCCTGTCCTTTACAAGTTTTAAACCATATTTAAACAATACCGTAAGGAAAATACCAATCTTTTAAGGCTCTCTAATGTTGTAATGCTTCAATACTCTTTATATATTTAAAAAAAACCTTAACAGGTTTAAATTTTATGTCTTTTTATGTATTTTAACATATTAATTCCACTTTCAATTATAGGTCTCTGGTCTGTATTGTGTAGTATACAACTCCAACTTTTAATATGTGCTCTGTACTATACATATATTTGATATCTATTCTTTTTAGAGCTGGGATGAGGACAGGTCTAGAGCTAAGGAGTATGGATCACTTACCATGTGATACACCTCCCAACTAGCCATCCCTTGTATGTTGGCCTACCGTATTGTACAGACTTTTCTCCTTTTTTCAAGGCTCTGATGAAGAACAGAACGGAACCCCCTCGAAACACGTCAGCCCACCTTTGAGCCCACCTTGCATGGGCATGTTCCACTTTTAGACTTTTAATTTCTAATGTGCATATTTTGTAACCCAGCTTTTATGAGCACATAGGAATCTTTTCTATAGACATTTATCTATTTTTGTATGTGAATAAATTGCATTATCTTGATCCAAGCGTTTGCTCACACGTCTTCCACCTCTTTTCTTCCCAGAATTCAGACACACTTTTGTATTTTTTTTTTGTAAATCTTCACCCTTTAAATAGGATTGCTCCTCCTCATCTCTAACCCTCTCCGCAACACAAATATATGTCTCTTTTTTTGCTTATTTTTTTTTTAATAAATAGGTTTCGGCACACCTCCCTCCTCACCTAGGTCAATTACGTCAGTGCCCCCGGTGGCTCCTGGAATATGTGACATGCATGTCCCAGGAGTCACTGGAAGCACTACAGCCATTACATTCACTAAAGTGGGGGGCGGGCCTAGTGACACATTATAGAAAGGCTACACCTGAACCCCCGAAGAGCTAGCAGTCTTCCAATTACTTCACAGGAGAACATGATGGCACGTAGCGGCGACTTCAGAGAAGAGGATCTCAGTAGGACAATGCTGCTTCCGCTAAGTGCATGAGTATCTGAATTGTTCACCACACAACATCAGATAGGCAGGGAAAAAAAGGAAGTTCCTATTTATTAACCTTTCAAAGTTGAAATAAGAGGTGTCTAGAAGAAGAAAGGGGTGATTTACATATAGATACATATTAAGCACTGCAACAGAGCGCATACAGTATCATTGAGTAAACCTTGCTGATGTGGTGGTCTATTAGGAGGCACTGATGGTTTGCCCTGGACAGACAAAGTGATAGTGTCTTACCAAGTTGCCTTGTAATTAATAATGAAAAATATTTATATGTCATATTTAAGAAAATGAAAGTAAAATATTTTAAATATATTTTTAGTCCTGACCATAATTAATACAGAAGGAAAGCATATACAGTACATAACCACAATAAATTCCTGTAACCACATATTGTGATTCTCTAGTTTAAAAGACAACTAAATAAATCCTTTAGGAGCTTTAAATTGTCTCTTTTAACCTCCCAGGCTTTTCTCAGATGAAATGAAAAAGGATGTTCTGTAAAAAGAAAAAAAAAGAAAAAATTAACTGTTGCCACCTGCCCTCCATCCACTCAGTACTGCGCAGTCGGCACATCATACTTTCTCATTTTTTGCCATAATCTGGACTGACAACCGTTCACAAATTTACATACAAAATTTAGCCTGTCCATCTTGTCAATAATCTGAGCAACTCCGTCCGTAGAAAATCCTTTGCCTTAAGTAAAATGACTATTTCCCACATGTGACTTTCTTTTATATGTAAGATAGAACTCTGAATTTTGAGTTGTGTGTACCAATATTTATACCTACTGTTCAAATGTCATGCAGTCTTTGAATGGAACAATTTTACAGTTAAATATATTTTTTACCCTCTTCCCAAACATCAAGGGGACCTTACGGTGTAAAGAATCCCAGCTTTATTATAGTCACACCTTTCTGTGTGTGTTCATTTTTTTTTTTTTTTTTGCGCCTTGGTGATTGTTGCATTAAAGCATCCCATAGACTTTGAATGGGCAAATAAAATATAAGGAAACCCAAACACTGAAATCCCATCTAGGCTTTAACATGCTTATGTAATTTAAAAAGTAATTTTGTTTTGTTTTTTAATTTACTTTTTCTGTTATAGGGTTACAATGCTTCTTTTCTTTTTGTGGTGACTTTGCTATCAAGAACAAAGGCTATACAGACTTTTACAGGTGAATATTTTTTGTATTGTTTTACATTTTTTAGAAGGGAAAAGAAATAATAATCAAGTACAACAATTGTGATGTAACCCGGAATCAAGAAGAGTATGTCCGCCGTAGCTTTCTTTGCCCAATACCAGCACGATCCAAAGTCCCTTAGTCACACAGTCACTTGTCGAGACATTAGTGTAGGGTGGAAAACAGAAGACTGTTTATTCAAACACAGGCACAAAGACATATACACTCAGAAGATAACCCCCCTGATTTGCATAATGACTCAGGGCAGGGTAAACTTTACATTCTCCAGTAACATGACACACAGCTGTATTCAACTTTCCAACAGTAGATCGTCTTTAGGAGGGGCTGCTGGAGAAATCTCCCCCTCCCCTCTAGCCTCTAATAGCTGCCAGGGGTTTCATTAACATGTAAGCCAATTCACATAAGCATATACATCCCATAATACTTTGCTCCCAAGGCAGACAGAAACAATAGAACAATGGGATATAGCCACACCTCAAACGATCTAATAAAAATATACAACAGTCTATGAGACCAAGCTCATACACGATTACAGCAGTTGAAAAGGTGGAATTCACGTATATTCATATATTTCTTGAGGGAGAGTATTCAGAAATAATACTGTCCCAAGTGAAAGAACCCCATCATTCTTTAAACACAAACCACACATATAGAACCCTGGATAACAGGGGTAACACAAAATACTGAGGCCAATTGTGGTTGTACAGTGAGTCTGGTTAGTGCAGACTGTTCTGGGGTTCTTGGTCATCCTGTGCCCCTAATAGACACAGGTTAACTTACACATAGGAGTAGCCGGAGGAGCTAGACAAGGAGTTTCCAGAGCTCTCTAAGGTAAGATGGGTTCCACAAGCTCCCCGCCCAAAGTGTCTCCCGTCACAACAATATTTTGGGGGCGGCAAACAAGCCTGCCCCCCTCACTCGGACCAGACGACACCCCCCCACGTGGAAGACAAACAGGAATCTGAGGTAGTGGTGTGGGCTCCTGGAAGCTACCCCTGGCCCTTTCACTCGCACTAGCCCTCCCCCCCCCCCGCACAGACAGGTTGGATGCCATCCATGTCCTTACCTAGGAGGTGGTGCTTGTGATCTGGGGTAGGGCTCCTGGAAGCTGCCCCTCCACCTGCTGCAGCTTGCCGTGACACTGGGCCAGGCTCACCTAAATAGGAAGTGAGTCCTAAGACTCCCTGGCCAATCGGGTCTCAGGAACCTGCTTCCTGATTGGCCGGGAGGAGAATCAGGAAGACTATTGTCAGGAAGACAATAGCAAATAATAACTTGCTATTGTCACACAAGTGGGTGGGCTCAGGGCGCAGTGCTCTGTGCCCCAAGCTCACCCTTTTTTTAAGCCAATTAGAGTCTCAGGCTCTCATAAAAAATAAAAAAAAACATTAAAATCCATGCGTCCGGTGCCCTGAATGTAGATTATGTAGATTGGAGGGGCAGCAACCCTGCATGCTGTATGGAGCGCCCACCACTGTCAATATGAAAGGCTATTGCCTAAAATATATAATACACAAATCACATAGTCCAGACTAGAGGTTGTAGTCCAGTAGAAGAATGAAGTTCAGTAAATACACTGGTACTACACATTAAAGCATAGTATATAATAAGAGTCAAGTGTACAGATATTAAAACTACTAGGGCAGCAACCCATCAGGCTTATTGGAAAGGCAATGAGGGCATATCCTAATATTATATAAACTTGGACACAGGTATGAAATAGAAAAAAGTAAAGGAAAAGAGAGAAGATGAGAGGAGAGGAAAAGAAAAAGCAAAGACATGAGAAGAAAAGTAGGAGATCTGTGGATCTATTGGGCCAAGAGAGGTACATAACCATGCATAGACAAAAAAAAGGAAAGAGGAATAGGGCAATGAACGGGAAGTTGATGAGTAGGGATATTATCAAGAATGAATAGCAGACTCAACCTGTAATGAAAGGCTGGGGAATATCAAAATATTGTTAGGTCACCCTCCAGGTGGATTGATAGAGTGTAGACACTGGGTCACCAGGAGGGGCAAGTATTTCTGTAAAAACATCGGAAAAAAGAAAAGTGGATGCAAATATACCACAGGACTTTTTACTTACTGAAGGTGTCATTATCAAGCGCCAACATTTCTTTCATCTGCATGATATCAATTAAGGTGGATACCCACAGTGATAACGGACAGATAACGTCCATTTTCCAAAACAGAAGGATACTTTGTCATGTAACTGAAAGAAAAAAAATGTAGCAGGCACCGTTTCTAAGAGGTTATGGAGCCCGGGAGCATTCACAGGAGAGCAATCTCTGGTATAAGGGTCAGCAACTCATCATAGACCTTATAATAGACCTGAAAGACCTGAGACCAGAAGGGACATATTCACTTACATTCCCACCAAACATGTAAATACGTACCCTCAGCTGAGCCACATCACCAGCAGGTACTAGGTGTAGATGGAAACAACTTGTGCAGAGTCGATGGGTCCCTGTACCTTCAAGATAAGATCCTAAAAATGTTTTCCTTTGAAGAAACTGTAGATTTGTACGTAATATGAAATTAGGTCTGCCAGCTATACGGACTTTTAACTGATCATTTGCTGCTTGATTCCTTCCATTCATTTAATATCCTCAAGTGGGGTGAGTCCCATTTCTGTTGGCTCGTCCCCCCACTTTGTGTCTCCAAAGTGGCCAAGATCCATCAACAAGAACAACTACCAATTTACGTTTGAAGAAAAACTAAGCTGCAAGTCCATCACCATTTTTTCTCTTCTTGCATCGCTCTAGTTTGGTATCACTATTGTTTTTCTGTGTTATCACCATGTCACACTGTCACGCCTTGTCATACCATGTCCACTAGAGACTACAAGTGGCAATTTCAATATAGATAAGGCAGGCATGAAAGACTAGATCAGAAAGTCCCCCCTAAGATAAGCAGTTATTGCTGGAGTACATGTAGATAGGAACTGGCTGATATTGGCCTGCAGCAGACCAGGAGCCTTGAGATGCAACAAAGGATGAATACATTTGAAAACAAGTTTTTTATATAAAAAAAATCTATCTAAAAGCTCAGAAGAATTACTGAAAACTCTTCACACGTGACATGCCAGTACCTAGGTCTATTTTATTCTGCTCTGTAGTATGGGAGTGTCTGGTCTACAGTGCCCATACATTCTAATTGCGTGGACACTACCCATTAGCTGTTGGAAAGGGCCTATCACAGGGTCTTTGATGCTAATGGACTACCCCAGATATCACATATAAAGCATGTAATTTAGAAAAAATATTAGTTAGCTAAATGTAGTGAGAGGTGGTTTGGGCTAATTTATTTTTATTTTTTTACCATATTTCTTGAAATCTCAAACACCATGACTATTTCAAATTTAACAACTAAAAAAATAAACTTAAATTTGGCCTTGATTGCTCCCACCACAACAAATCCCTCATGGCCTTCAAATGTTTCTTGTAGCCAGCTAACAGTCCTTGTTTTCTAGCTTTAGTATTTGATTTCCCTAATCTTACTTGCAGAATGTTTTTCTTGCAGAATTATTCTTAGGTCATCTTGCCTGCCCTGCATGTTTGACATTTACCTACAGATTTTCATGAACTGATAGTAATTCAATTCAGCAAATAAATATTAATTGTGCATTAAATCTGCAAAACTAGACCATGTTTGAGTTTGTTTCCTGCAGAGGCAACGTTATCTTTTCACTTAGAAGATGAAGAAAATGTGTCATTTGGCCAAGTAAGCCTGAATTTTATCATACTGTTGTGGGCACCAGAAAGGGTCATTAGAAAAATTGCGGGTCAACCGAGATCTACAGTTTTCAAACACTACAAGCTAAATCTTTAAATGATTCAGTATTCGTAAACCCAAATCACTACATCTATTCCCTCTGCTGAGCTGGAAAATCCAATATTTCCCCAGCCTATAGCTCCCCATACTAGTAGATTTTAGTACGAGTAAAAATTCTCAGCACATTCAACGACTTGACAAATGTTCAAAAGTACTTCAAAATGTTATTTGCTTTTAACATTTGATTTTGGAACAAATGGACTTTACCAAACAAAAGCGATATTCACTGTTAGAAAAAAAAAAGTCATCCCGCTGCTTCACATTTTCTTGGAATCCCAAATGTATAGTATCTCACAAAACTGAGCCTGCTTGGATGCCCCCCCAATTGCAAGCTGCTTGCTCTGGCAGGAGGGAGGGGCCAAGAACGCATGTGAGGAGGATTGGGGTTGCTCTGTGCAAAAAACACTATTTTTAATAAAAGAAAGCCTTTATTATAACTTTAAGTAGTTAGGAGAGAGGTGGTAAAAATGAAGCCCCACCACAAGTGTAAATGAGCCCTTGGTGCAAGGCTCACTTTATTTAGATTTTAAGGTCAAGTTGGTTTCTTCCTTTCCTCTCTCTACCTCTATATACAGTATAGTGTATATTAATAAGTAACAATATCATATGAAAATGGGTTGCAGCACAAAGTAAGAATTTTTAACTCCAGAAGACATACAACATATTGGCAATTGTTTTTAACAAATAATTTAATTGAAAAAACAAATTGGTATAGGGTGAAATACTGTGTTACCATACTGTATATACAGTACAGTATCTCACAAAAGTGAGTACACCCCTCACATTTTTGAAAATATTTTATTATATCTTTTCATGTGACAATACTGAAAAAATGACACTTTGCTGCAATTTAAAGTAGTGAGTGTACAGCTTGTATAACAGTGGAAATTTGCTGTCCCCTCAAAATAACTCAACATACAGCCATTAATGTCTAAACCGCTGGCAACAAAAGTGAGTACACCCCTAAGTGAAAATGTCATAATTGTCCCCAAATGTCGATATTTTGTGTGGCCACCATTCTTTTTCAGCACTGCGTTAACCCTCTTGGCAATGGAGTTCACCAGAGCTTCACGGGTTGCCCTTGGAGTCCTCTTCCACTCCTCCATGATGACATCATGGATCTGATGGATGTTAGAGACCTTGCGCTTCTCCACCCTCCATTTGAGGATGCCCCACAGATGCTCAATATGGTTTAGGTCTGGAGACATGCTTGGCTGGTCCATCACCTTTATCCTCAGCTTCTTTAGCAAAGCAGTGGTCGTCTTGGAAGTGTGCTTGGGGTCGTTATCATGTTGGAATACTGCCCTGCGGCCCAGTCTCTGAAGGGAGGGGATCATGTTCTGCTTTAAAATGTCACAGTACATGTTGGCATTCATGGTTTCCTCAACGAACTGTAGCTCCCCAGTGTTGTCAGCATTCATGCAGCCCCAGCCCATGACACTACCACTACCATGCTTGACTGTAGGCAAGACACACTTGTTTTTGTACTCCTCACCTGGTTGCCGTCACACATGCTTAACACCATCTGAACCAAATAAGTTTATCTTGGTCTCATCAGACCACAGAACATGGTTCCAGTATTCCATGTCCTTAGTCTGCTTGTCTTCAACAAACTGTTTGCAGGCTTTCTTGAGCATCATCTTTAGAAGAGGTTTTCTTCTGGGATGACAGACATGCAGATCAATTTGATTCAGTGTGTAGCGTATGGTCTAAACACTGACAGACTTGACCACCCACCCCTTCAGACACTGCAGCAATGCTGGCAGCACTCGTATATCTATTTCCCAAAGACAACCTCTGGATATGATGCTGAGCACGTGCACTCAACTTCTTTGGTCAACTATGGTGAGGCCTGTTCTGAGTGGATCCTGTCCTGTTAAACCGCTGTATGGCCTTGACCGTGATGCAGCTCAGTTTCAGGGTCTTGGCAATCTTATAGCCTAGGCCAATCTTTATGTAGCACAACATTTCTTTTTTTCAGATCATCAGGGAATTCTTTGCCATGAGGTGCCAGGTTGAACTTCCAGTCACCAGTATGAGAAAGTAAGAGCGATAACACCAAATTTAGCACACCTGCTTCCCATTCACACCTGAGACCTTGTAACACTAATGAGTCTCATGACATCGGGGAGGAAAAATGGCTAATTGGGCCCAATTATGACATTTTCACTTAGGGGTGTACTCACTTTTGTTGCCAGCAGTTTAGACATTGATGGCTGTGTCTTGAGTTATTTTTTGGGGACAGCAAATTTACACTGTTATACAAGCTGTACACCCACTACTTTACATTGTAGCAAAGTGTCATTTCTTCAGTGTTGTCACATGAAAAGATATAATAAAATATTTACAAAAATGTGAGAGGTGTACTCACTTTTGTGAGACACTGCATTAAACTGGTTTCATTACAATGTGTAAGATTTTGCCCAAATGAAATTCAAATTCACAGTTCGAATTTTGCTTGTTCGAGAAAAGTTTCCATCCTGTTCCTACTAATTTTCTTGTTTCTACTATTGAAAACGAGCATCAGTTTGACCCCACTAAAGCCTCGAAGATCAAATCAGCCTTCTTAAAATAAGAAAATTCAAATGAATTATACAAGTGTATAGCTAGCTTAATTTTTAAAGGAGAACTCCAGGTTTCCATAAAACTTGGGATCTGTGGGTCTCAAGCTTCATGCCATCAGATTTCGACTGTCAACTGCTAGGCGTATCAGAAGCAACTCCTCTGATTTCATACTGAAACCCATTTCCTACTTCTTCCTTCTCTAATATTACAATTTTTATGCTGTAGACATATATTAAAAGCATGAAAGAGCCCTGAGAGCATATACTGCTCTTTTCTTAATGTACTGTATCATCTAGAATCGTTGGAAGACTACCACTCATAGGAATGCGCACAGGGTGTGCCTGGGCACTCCCTAATCACCCCATGTGGGGCTGATTCTCCCTGCTTCCTGTCTCCCTCCTGCAGCCCCTCTCAGGAGCAGACCTATAATGGAAAAAAAATGGTAAAAAAGTAATATTGCAAAAAATGATTTAACCCTTTCATGACTAAGCCTATTTTTGGAATTTGGTGTTTACAAGTTAAAATCCATATTTTTTGCTAGAAAATTACTTGGAACCCCCAAACATTATATATATTTTTTTAGCAGAGACTCTAGAGAATAAAACGGCGATTGTTGCAATATTTTATGTCACACGGTATTTGCGTAGTGGTGTTTTCAACGCAACTTTTTGGGAAAAGGGACACTTTCATGAATAAAAAAAAACAAAACAGTAAAATTAGCCCAATTTTTTTGCGTAATGTGAAAGATAATGTTACGCCGAGTAAATAGATATCAAACATGTCACACTTTATAATTGCGCGCACTTGTAGATTGACGACAAAGTACGGTACCTAAAAATCTCAATAGGCGACGCTTTAAAAATTTTTTACGGTTACCAGGTTAGCGTTACAGAGGAGTGCTAGAATTATTGCTCTCGCTCTGACGATCGCGGCGATACCTCACATGTGTGATTTGAACACCGTTTACATACGCGGGCGCGACTTCCGTATGCGTTTTCTTTGCTTTATGGAGGGATCGGGGGTCTAAAAGACCCCCCACCCCTCCTTTACACTTCAATGTATTCAGATCACCGAAAACGGCGATTCTGAATACCGGATATTTTTTTTAAACCGGCGCCATTGGCAGCCGAGTAAACGGGAAGTGACGTCATGACGTTGCTTCCGTGTTTACGATGAGGAGAGTGGAACGAAGCCGATTACGGCTTCGTTCCAGTTCCTCCGCAGCAGCCGGAGGCGTCGGATCACTGATCGGTGCTCCCGATCGAGCGGGAGCACCGGTAACAGCGGCGAGAGGCGGCGGGAGGGGGGGACGTCCCCTCCCGCTCCTTTTAGCCGCATCGGTTGTTATGCCTGGATAGCCAATCGCCCGCTGCAAAAAACGGTACCGGGATGATGCCGGCAGGTGCGGGCATCATCCCGGTATAACCCCCGGAAGCCGAGTACGCATATCTGCGTACGCTCGGCGGGAAAGGGTTAAACAATTAAAAACAAAAGACTACTGACACCGTCCACTGCCCTACTGACACCAATCTTTGCTCTGGTTTTTTAATGGCTCTGTATTTTGCTGTCTTCAATATAATAAAAAAAAACTATTGAACATGAAAGAAGAACTCCAGGAAGTTTACTTCTGCAGATGTTGACTAGGTAAGTTTAATTTTTAAGTTACAATTACCCCCATGGCATGTTTAGTAGCTATGCTATTGTACAATCTTGTCTCTACCTGCTGTCTAGCTGCTGCCCATAAACTTGGAATCCTTAAACTCTGTATTGTTTTAGTGCAACAGAAGGACAAGAAAGTAGCAGTAATGTTCCCCCAGCTGCAGTGCAGCATACTGTACTTGGGTGCCTGAGAGAACAGAGGCGGAAAGTGAGGAGGAGGCACAACTCCGAGGCAGGATGTCCTCCATGGGCTGGCTTAAGGGTAGCCACCCTATCACATCACACCACAGAGCTCCACAGGTGCAGGGCACTGCTAACTCCCCACTGGCTTCCAAAAGTTCATTGGTGAGGGGTTTTTTCAACACATGTGCAGCAGACTGCAGCACTGCTGTTTGCAATCTTTGTCTGAAGCGGATCAAGCGTGGCCAGAACACCAGCCGCTTAGGCACCACATGCTTGACAAGACATATGATGACCTGCCATGCAGTCCATTAGCAACTGCACCTGAAAGACCCACATCATAAAAAATGCAGACTTCTCCTTGCTCCTCATTTGGGATCTCTACGCCTACTATACCTCAAGTTCTCTAAAAAACCTTCACTGAGAGGAATGAACTTATAGCAATAGCTGCCACAAGTACCTGCACCCAATCTGCTAGCAGTGCACCACCTGTTGGTTTCAGCAGACAAATTTCGTTACCCCGGTTGCTGAACCATAAAAAAAAATACTGTCCCAGCCATCCACATGCTCAGCATCTAAATGGTAGCTTGGCCAAATTTCTAGCACTACAACTGCTGCCTTTTCATCTGGTAGACTCTGCCCCCTTTTGTGAATTTGCAGAATGTGCTGTACCACAGTGGCAGGTTCCAAAAAGTAATTTATTTTCACGTAAGGCCATTCCAGCTCTCTACCGTCATGTGAAAGGCAATATTTTGGCCTCAATGGACAGGGCGTTCGGCAGCAGGGATCACATTACCACTGACTCATGGTCCAGCAGGCATGGTCAGTGATGTTACATTTCCTTCACAGCGCACTGGGTAACTCTGCTGGTAGCTGGGAAGGATGCAGGAAGGGTTCAGTGTTAGAGCTTGTTCTACCACCACGTCTCCAAAAAGCTGGTGGTGATTCTGCCACATCTGTTTGCTCCACCCCCTCCTTTTCTTCTTCCTTTATGGCCTCTTCTGCTGAATTGTCCTCTGAACCAGCAATACTCCCTATCCCTAAGCGTTCAAGGGGCTATGCAAGCAGTCAGGCCAAAAAAAAAAGCTGGGGGCAGAGATTCTGTCAACTCTGCAGGGACGACTCAGAGGTGGTTGACGCCACGGCAGCTTCAGCCAGGAATGGTTGTATGCGACAATGTCACCAACCTTCTCTTCGCCCTCCCACAGGGATACTTGACCCATGTTCAATGCTTGGCACACGTCCTGAATTTGGTAGTGGTAGCATTTCTTCACCAGGTACCCAGGCTTACAAGCTCTTCTGAGGCAGGCGAGAAAAGTCTGTGGCCATTCCTTGTGGTCATACAATGCCAGTGCTTGGCTGGCTGACATTCAATGGGAATTCAACCTGCCCACCAACCGCCTCATTTGTGACATGCCCACCAGGTGGAACTCAACATTGGCAATGTTGCAGCGGCTGCACGCACAGCAGAGGGCCATCAATGAGTACCTGTGTGAGTATAGCACCAGGACAGGCTCAGGGGAGCTTGGCTTCTTTTCACCATGCCAGTGGCTACTGATAAAGGATGCATGTACTGACCTGTCACCATTTGAGGAGGCTAAAGGTGTAAAAAAATACTGCTCTGTGAACAGATGTACTCTACCCAGCTGCCAACACTACTGAAGACTACACAGTAACATACAAAAATTAAAACAAAAAAGTGTGGTGCTTAGGTGGCAACAAACCACATGAACCAGTAAGACACTAATTCAAGTGAAGAAAGTTACATACACTTCAAAACAAGAAGAGAATATGTGTAAATTCCGTTATATATCAAGAGATCTTACTCCCAAGTGAAAGAGTGCATGAACCTCATGCACACAAAAGGATAAAGTAAATAAAATTAATTATACATAAACAGTCCATCAACTGAGCGTCTAACAGTCCTTGAAATGTGTAATATCAATCACAATTCCAAACTTGAGGTGACGTAAAAAAGGTGAAATTCAACTTCTGATGTGTAGAATAATACCACCACCATGACGTGGACTCAGAGGAAGGCTTACGCCTCTCGAGTCATATGGGCCTGTAGGTTAACAAACCAGACAATCATACATCTAGTGTGTAATCTCCAGCAAGTCTTCAGGTTGTGAAATCATCCGTAGCGATCCTCCTATAGTGCTCATCCCACGAAAATAGGGGGCTCAGGTATCAAAGACCATGGAAGTAGAAAACTAGCATAGCGTAATACCGTTTTAACATCCAATTTATAAAAAAATAATCATAAAATTACACTCACATTTGGTTCAATCGTAATAACATGATCAAAAAGTAGCAATGTCTGTAAGGGGGTCCTGGTTTTGATTTACCATTTGAGGAGGCCACAAGGATGGGAGAAGCGACAATGCATGCATCAGTGACACTATCCCTACAGTCTTCCTGCTGGAGCACAGGCTTCGTAGCATCATGGACAGGGCACTTGAGATAGAACAGCAGGAGGCATAGGAGGACTTCCTTTCCTCTCAAGGCCCCCTTTATGCAGATTAGGGATGAGCTTCGTGTTCGAGTCGAACGTATGGCTGTTTGCCCGTTCGGCGAATTCCGAACGTTATGGGCCGTTCGCGCCAAATTCGTGTGGCGCTCACGGCCCACAATGCACTGCGTCATCGCAGTGCATTGCTGGCTCATGATTGGCCAAGCATGCACTGTGACCCCGCATGCTTGGCCAATCACAGCGCCAGCAGCGAGGTGAGCCATGATTGGCCACAGGCAGGATGCCTGTGGCCAATCATAGCTCAGGCTGTGTAATACACGCCCCACACTATATAAGGCCGCCAGCGCGGTGGCCTTGTGTAGTGTGTTGGCGTCTGAAGCAGTTAGTGGGTGTTCTGTGTACCTTCAACACAGTACACACCGATCGTTATCGGCCGATTTTCGATCTTACTCTTCTGTAGTGGTTGTTGTCTGCGTGCCCTGACCGCAGTATACACCGCTGTATTCACCTCACCTATATAGCTAGTGATCTATCTTTTATAATAGAGCTTGCAGTCAGTAGTGTTAGGAGCTTGTGCGTTCTGTCTGCGTGCTCTGTACCCAGTACACACCGCTATATCCACCTACATAGCTCTTCTCTATTTGAGCCCACTTGCCATCTGCAGGAGTTATTGGAAGTTGTGTGTGCCTCCAGCACAGCACAGTATACATCTGTATATACCCCTTTATCTCTGGTGTTCTATAATAAAGGCATCTGCAGGAGTTAGTGGGTGTTTTGTGCCTCCAGCACAATATACACCTGTATCTACCATTTATTGCTGTTCTCTAATAGAGCCATCTGCAGGGCTTAGTGGGTGTTGTGTGACTCCATTACAGTATACCCCTTTATCTCTGGTGTTCTATAATAAAGGCATCTGCAGGAGTTAGTGGGTGTTGTGTGCCTCCAGCACAATATACACTACCCAACTGCTGTTTTACCCAACTTCCTTCAGGCCATTACCATGTCTGGAAGGCCAGCAAGGAGAGGCAGACAGGCGCGAGCCGATAAAAGAGGGCAAGCAGGCTCTGTGTCTAGAGACAACAGTGCTGGTCGTGGACGCGGTGCATTGTCCTCAGCACGTGGCCATGGGACACACTTTTCCTTCTTTTCGGCAGCTGGACATGTTGAACCGCAACATGCCAATGACTTGGTAGAGTGGATGACCAAGCCCTCTTCATCCTCCTCATCCTCTCTCACCCAGTCTCAGGGTACTAGCAAAGCAGCTGCCAACGCATCGTCTTCCCTCATCTCAATGTCATCATCAGTGACTCCTTCCCTAGACCCACCACGTCCTCCTGAGGAGTCTCCTGAACTCTTTGAGCACAGTGTTGGGTACATGCTCCAGGAGGATGGCCAGTGTTTTGTAGCCTCTGATGATGACACTCAGCTAGAGGAAGGCAGTAGCGTGAATGCAGAGAGAGGGGATGCTCAAGAAGGACAGCAATCTGGCAGTCATGTTCCACAAGCTGCAGCATACTGCCAGGTTTGCTACAGCGATGAAGAGGGAGGGGATGATGAGGGCACTGACTCCACGTGGGTGCCTGGTAGGAGAGAGGAGGAGGAGGAGGAGGCACATGTCCAACGAAGCAGGATGCCCTCCGGGGGCCAGCTTAGGGGCAGCACACCGACTGAATCACACCGCAGAGCTCCGCCTCTGCAGGGCGCTGCCGCTGCGCGTTATTCTAAAAGTTCTTTGGTGTGGGCCTTTTTTGAGACGAGTGCATCAGATCGCACCGCTGCCATTTGCAACATATGTCTCAAGCGTATCTCGCATGGCCAAAACATCAGCCGCTTGGGCACCACATGATTGACCAGACATATGTTGACCTGCCATGCAGCTCGTTGGCAAGCGTACCTCAAAGACCCACACCAAAGAACAAAGCGGACCTCTCCTTGCTCCTCATCAGCTGGCATCTCCAACCCCACTAGACCTTCAGTCCTCTCTGAAACCTGCTCTGAGAGGAATGAAGGTATAGAATTAGGTGTGTCACAGCCAAGTGCTTCCGGGCACTCTGCTAGCAGTACACCCACGTCCGATTATAGCAGGCAAATGTCCCTGCCCCAGCGGCTGGACCGGCGAAAGAAGTTCACTCCCAGCCATCCACATGCCCAGCGGTTGAATGCTAGCTTGGCTAAATTGCTAGCACTTCAACTGCTGCCTTTTCAGTTGGTAGACTCTGCCCCCTTCCGTGAGTTTGTACAATGTGCGGTTCCTCAGTGGCAGGTCCCCAAACGCCACTTTTTCTCACGGAAGGCAATTCCGGCTCTCTACCGGCATGTGGAAGGCAATGTCCTTGCCTCGCTGGACAGGGCGGTCAGCGGTAAGGTGCATATTACCGCTGACTCATGGTCCAGCAGGCATGGACAGGGACGTTACCTGTCTTTCACGGCCCATTGGGTCACTCTTCTGGCAGCTGGGAAGGATGCAGGACAAGGTGCAGTAGTGTTGGAGGTTGTTCCGCCACCACGCCTCCAAAATGCTACTATTGGTTGTGACACACCTCTCTCCTCCACCCCCTCCTCTTCTTCTTCCTCCATGGCCTCTTCCAGTGCTCTGTCCTCAGAAGCAGAGGTGCTCCATAGGCGTTCCAGGGGCTACCCAAGTACGCAGGCAAAACGATGCCATGCCGTGCTTGCGCTGGTTTGTTTGGGGGACAGGAGCCACACTGTTTTGTCAGCTCTGCAGGGGCAGGCCGAGAGGTGGTTGACGCCACGCCAGCTTAAGCCAGGAATGGTGGTTTGCGACAATGGCACCAACCTCCTCTCCGCCCTCCGACAGGGACAACTGACCCATGTGCCCTGTGTGGCTCACGTCCTTAACCTGGTGGTGCAGCGGTTCTTGGGCAGGTACCCGGGCTTACAGGATGTCCTGAAGCAGGCCAGGAAAGTCTGTGTGCATTTCCGCTGATCATTCAATGCCTGTGCTCGGCTGGCTGAGCTCCAAAAGGAGTTGAACCTGCCCAAGAACCGCCTTATATGTGACATGCCCACCAGGTGGAACTCAACGTTGGCCATGCTGCAGCGGCTGCACATGCAGCAGAGGGCCATCAATGAGTACCTGTGCGACTACGGCACCAGGACAGGGTCAGGGGAGCTCGGTTTTTTCTCACCACGCCAGTGGGGCATGATCAGGGATGCATGCACTGTCCTGTCACCGTTTGAGGAGGCCACAAGGATGGTGAGCAGTGACAGTGCATGCATCAGTGACACTGTACCTCTTGTCCACCTCTTGGAGTATACGCTGCATGGAATAATGGACAGGGCACTTGAGGCAGAACAGAGGCAGGAAGAGGAGGACTTCCTTGCCTCTCAAGGCCCCCTTAATCCAGACAGTGTTCCTGCTGTGCCACCCATCACACAGGAAGAGGATGAGGAGGAGGAAGAGGAGGAGGAGGATGATTGTGTCAGCAGGGAGGTGGAGGCTGGCACTCAGCATCAGCAGCAGCAGCAGTCTTGTATTGATGATTTACAGTCCCAAGAAACCCGTGGACTTGTACGTGGCTGGGAGGAGGTAGCTGCGGATCATGTTGTCCTTAGTGACCCAGAGGACTCCGGACCGAATGCCTCAGCTAACCTACGCTGCATGGCCTCCCTGATCCTGCAAGCCAACCTTATCTTGCCATCGCAGAGGGAGCAGAGGATGAGACATCTCCGGGAGGCCTTACAGAAAGGTCTGTGCAACGCGTTCCCAGAGACTGGGAGGTTACAAACTCCTGGTCCTGGACAAGGTGTTGCTGAGGCATCGGTCAGAAGGAGCGGTGGAGAAGGTGGCCGTCTGACTGATGCTTTCAGACAATTTTTTAGTCCGCAGCCCCAAGGTATGATCGGTTCCAGCAACCATCGCCAGTTTCTGATTTACATGGTGCAGGAATACCTAGGGGCAAGGTCAGACTTGGACACCTTTCCCACCGAAAATCCTCTGGCTTACTGGGTCTTGAGGATGGATCACTGGCCAGAGCTTGCACAGTATGCAATTGAGCTACTGGCCTGTCCTGCATCCAGCGTTCTTTCGGAACGCACCTTCAGTGCTGCTGGTGGCTTTGTTACCGAACACAGGGTGCGCCTGTCCACCGAATCAGTTGATCGACTGACCTTCATCAAGATGAATCAGTCTTGGATCACCCACAGCTACCAAGCACCTGAAGCTGATGTAACCGAATAATTTTTTTTTAAATATCACATCCCTTCAAGACTGCCTATGCTGATGCTGAGTGACTGTCCTGTTATGTTGATTGTCTATCCTCTTCCTCCTCCGCTGATATCTTGGAAGAACATTTCTGGCTCTGGGTGATGCCATCAGCCCAACAATTTTTGATGCAATGCTTTGCAGCAGGGCTAATTCCTGCAATAAAACTAGAGTATATGGGAGAGGTTGCAGTGTGGTGGCACCAGCACCAGTGCCTAAGGCCCAATTTTTCTGGCCCTGTTTAACAGGGGCGTTTAATTAAAATTTTTGATGCAATGCTTTACAGCTGGGCTAATTCCTGCAATAAGACTAGAGTATATGGGAGAGGTTGCAGTGTCGTGGCACCAGCACCAGTGCCTAAGGCCCAATTTTTCTGCCCCTGTTTAACAGGGGCCTTTAATTAAAATTTTTGATGCAATGCTTTGCAGCAGGGCTAATTCCTGCAATAAAACTAGAGTATATGGGAGAGGTTGCAGTGTCGTGGCACCAGCACCAGTGCCTAAGGCCCAATTTTTCTGCCCCTGTTTAACAGGGACATGTAATTACAATTCTTGATATAATATTTCACAGGAGGGCCCGTTCCTGTGCCCACCCAGAGTAACTGTGAGGACTTATAGTGTTGTGGCACCAGCACCACAACCACCAAAGGTCAATTTTTCTACCACTGTTAAACAATGGCATGTAATTACAATTCTTGATATAATCGTTCACAGCAGGGCGCTCCAGCGCCCACCAAGAGTCACTTTGAGGGCTTACAATGTTGTGGCAAAACCAACACCTTGTTCCGCCATTTCTGCAGAGCATATAAGGCAGGCCCCTACTTTCAAACATCCAACTTACAAACATCTCCTACTTGCAAACGGAAGGGGACAACAGCAAGTGAGATGAAAAAAGATGTACGACAAAACAAATTATACAGGGGTGATAACCCTTCCCTATGTGTTCCAAAAAGCTTAAAAATCGTTTTTTTTGACTGGAGCTACACTTTAAAAATGTACCAGTTGGGGCGTGGCCAGCGGCGGACATGTAAGCAGCAAGCTTACGGAGCTCCTCCGGCACCGATTCATCCTGAACAGCATCCGGTATCCCTATCTAGACACCGACCTTGTAGCCACCACCGCAATACCCACTACCCTCACGGGCACCCGCTGGAATGGGTCGGAACGGTCCTGCGAGCCAGAAATCCGCCGCGGACCGGGCGGCCACGCTGACGGGCAGCAAGGCCAAAGATGGCGCCGGCGCGTCCTCCGCCACGGGGAAATCCTCTAAAGGCAAGGCACAGGCGAAGGCTGACTCCGGTCCCTCGGCGAACTCACAAGTGCCCTCCGGTGTTCCAGGTAAGCCAAAACCACCGACAACTATCAGGGAACACTTTGCGGATTCTCCGCATGGACAGCATACCCCCCCCCCAGCGTCCCCGAGAGCAGAGCAGGCCGTAGACCCCTGGGAGGAGGGTGAGGCCTGGGAGAGAGACAGCGATCCGGGGTACCCTACTCCACAGGTGGACAGGGGGTCGGAGGGGGAGAGAACAGCAGAGGGTGAGGAGGAACTTACTTTGAAGCATGTTATGGACGCTATCCATCAATGCCAAACCACTCTGACCACACAGATTGAAACAGTTAGGCTGGATCTCTCTATCGTTAAGCATGACATGCAAAAGATTCGCTCTAGGATTTCCACTGCGGAGCAAAGAATCAGTGAGGTGGAGGACAATATGCAACCTATGTCTGCTACTCTCCGCACACATCAACAAGAGATTACTGAACATGCTGCTAAATTGGGAGACCTTGAGGACCGAATGCGCAGGAATAATTTACGTTTTGTGGGATTCCCTGAAGGAGCGGAGGGCAAGGACGCGGAGCAATTCCTGGAGCAATGGCTGAGCACTCTGTTGGGACGGGAGGCACTGTCACCTCTGTTCGCAATCGAACGGGCTCATAGGGTGCCCATGCGCCCTATGCCCCCTGGAGCCCCTCCGCGACCCATTTTAGCCAAGATCCTTCATTTTCGGGATAAAGAATGCATTATGCGTACCGCGCGGAACATACAAGATATACAGTACAACGGAAAAAAGATCTCCATTTTCCCGGATTTTTCTGCTACTACTCAAAAGCAAAGAGCGGCTTTCCTCCACGTTAAGAAACGCCTCAGAGAGAAAAATCTTCCATATAGTATGATGTACCCGGCCAAATTACGAGTTGTTAATGACGGCAAGGTACAATTTTTCCTTTCACCAAATGAAGCCTCAGATTGGTTGGATGGGCTGTAACATTCCGGTCCCTGACTGCTTTCTCATGATCGTCACGTTGTGGGCCTTCCCTACAGTTTCTGATGGAATTCTATACACATGGCGGAGGACGACCACTCTATACGGTACTTTCTGGGTAACTTTATTTTGTTCTTGCTTCTTTTTGCAGTTATCCTACCCAAAGCACCGGCATTGACACTGAACCGCCATTTTGCCCTGCTGGCGGACCCGGACCTGGTGTCTACAATTACTTTGGGATGCGCATATCTTTCTTTGGCTACTGTATCAGGTGCCTTATTTGTGATATGTGTTGCCGGAGGAGGCACAAGCTTCCTCTTTTTTGAGCTGACATAGTTTTCTTTTTCCCCTTTTTTTTTTTTACTAAACTGACACTGGGAGCAACGACTGGTCACTCCCTGGACTAAACAGTTTTTCTGTTTTTCTTCCCTTTGGTTTTTCTTTTAGGGCTAAAGCTCGTTATGGTTGGGGGTAATGAGCAGGGAGGGGGGAGGGGGGAATGGGGAAGGTTAGTCTGGAGATGTTTGCTCCTGTTTTTTTTCCTTGGTATACCTGATGTATGCACGCAACGACACCGAAAATATTGGTGGGAGTTTCAACTTTTTTATTTTAGGTTTATTGTCTATAATGTGTCGGGGGGGAGGGGAGGGGAGTGGGACCCTTTTGATGTCCTGCCCTCTCTCCTCTCCCCCCTCCATGTGACTACTGCGTTATACGAATGAGCTTTAACTGTCTTACTTGGAATGTCAGGGGGCTGAACTCGAAGATTAAGAGATCACTGGTCTTTGACTATTTGAAACGCACTAAGGCGCAAATAATTATGCTTCAGGAAACTCACCTGATGGGTTCAAAGGTTATGGCCCTGAAAAAGAGGCATGTTGCTCATGCTTTCCATGCCACTTACTCAACCTATTCTAGAGGGGTATCTATACTCATATTACGGTCCCTGCCTGTCCAGATAATAGAGGTTAGGACTGACCCGCAGGGGTGCTATGTTGTGGTCATACTGCAATACCTGGGTGTGTTATATACTTTGGTAAACCTTTACATGCCCCCTCCATTTGATTTACAAAGATTGGGAGCCTGCATGGCGGTGGTTCTCCCCATGTTGCGTGGTCACCTTATTATGGGAGGGGATTTTAACCAGGTCATGAATGCTGATCAGGATAGGCTACGCTGCACTAGACCATCATCTACGGTGTTAAGTGACTGGGCTGCGTCCTATGACCTCAAGGAGGTCTGGCGATGGAAGCACCCGAATACCCGAGAATTCTCTTGTGCATCGGCATCCTATAGATCGCTTTCTAGATTAGACATGTTTTTCCTTCCTGGGGCTGCATTGCCAGAGGTGGAGGCTATCTCCTATCTACCCAGGGCTATATCGGATCACTCACCTCTACAACTGACTATGAGAGCAGGCATTGTCCTGGGTGAGCGTGTGTGGAGGATGAGCCCATATTGGTTGCAGGAGACCATGGTAGCATCAATTTGTAGGGACGCAGTGACACACTTTTGGAAGGAAAACAGGGAAGAGGTCCCCGACCTAATCACCTGGGATGCTTTCAAAGCGGTCTCTAGGGGGGCGTATATGCAGGGAGTATCGGACTTCAAGAGAGCGACTGGGGACGGTTTGAGAACTCTGACCAATCAGTTACAGGGGGCAGAAGACTCTTACGTTAGAGATCCCTCTCCTCAACATTATCAAACTCTGCAAAGTGTTAGTAGGGAGTATGAACTCGCACTACTCTCGAAAACACAAAAGAAAAATCTATACCAACGTCAGCGGATTTTTGAGATGGGGGACAGAAGCGGGAAATTGCTGGCGTTTTTGGCCGCTCCGCTCCCGGACCCTATTTTCATCCCCTGTGTTTATGATACTTCAAACACTCTCAGGGATACACAGGAGGAGATCGTAGGAACTTTTTACAAATTTTACACGGAATTGTACCGCTCACAAGCCCATTATACCATCCCGGAATTATATGAATATGTGGATAGAATTGACTTCCCGGTACTATCCTTAGAACAAAAGATGTCTCTAGAAGCACCTATCTCCGCTGAGGAGATACTGCTTACCATTAAAAGTTTTGCTAAACATAAAACTCCAGGCCCAGATGGCTTCCCTATAGAATGGTATTTAGAATATCAAGATGTCCTAATCCCTAGACTAAGAAAGCTTTACTCGACTATTTTTGAGCAAGGCTGCCTACCATCATCTATGAAGGAGGCCCTAATTGTATTAATTCCCAAGCCCAATAAAGACCCACAATACTGTGAATCCTACAGACCCATCTCGTTAATTAATACGGACTTAAAAATTTTATCTAAGATTTTGGCCACCCGTCTAAATACCATCATTACTGCTCTTATTAATCCAGACCAAACTGGCTTTATCCCTGGTAGGTCCACTTATAGTAATATTCGCAGATTATACACTAATTTACAAGCCCCCAATAAACTGTCTGTCCCCCGAGCTATTGTATCTTTAGATGCCCACAAGGCATTTGATTCCGTGGAATGGCCGTATCTTATATATATTATGGAAAAATTCGGTTTTGGACAGAATGTTATCACCTGGATTAGGATATTGTATGATCAACCTATTGCCCGTTTTAGGCTTAATGGGATTATCTCTAGACCCTTCAGAATCCACAGGGGCACCAGACAGGGTTGTCCTCTGTCACCCCTGTTGTATGCCCTGGCAGTGGAACCTCTAGCGAGGTTGTTGAGGAGTTCTCCGGAACTTCAGGGCATGTGGATTGGCTCCTTGGAAGAACGTATCTCGCTATATGCTGATGATATGTTGCTCTACTTGTCAAACCCTAAATACACGATTCCCAAAATGCTGAGGTTGATCACTGATTTTGGCGTATATTCAGGCCTGAAGATTAACTGGACTAAGTCCACTGTATTTTCGTTAGACTCAGAGTCCCCTGCCCACTTGCCACAACATTGTCCGCTTCAATTCACAACATCGTTTAAATACTTGGGGGTGGTGGTTAGGCTACCGATTTCGGCATACATTCAGGATAACCTTCTTCCTTGTATAGCTTCGCTTAAGGCTAAACTCAATAACTGGGTGGGTTTACCTCTTACATTGATGGGGAGGGCTAATTTATTTAAAATGGTGTTTTTCCCTAAGTTGCTGTATGTCTTGGCGAACTGCCCAGTGTACGTACCAAAGAAGATCTTTCAAGAGATTGACTCTTTGATATCTACATTTTTATGGTCTCCCAAGAATCCACGGATTGCATTGACTACTTTACAATTACCTATACACAAAGGGGGACTAGCAATACCGAACCTGCGATTATACTACTATGCATCACAGTTGGTATATGTTCATTGGTGGCTATTTCCACAGTTGAACAATGCTGCTACTGCAACAGAGGCAGCGTTGCTCTCCTCCTATGAAACACTATCAAATGTGATTTTTAGAGGAGCGATCTCTGAAAGGAGGGGTACAGATATGATCGCAAACTCTCTCAAAATCTTTAAGATATGCAAGACACTGGTGCCTGAACCCCACCCCACGATTTCTCCTAATCAACCCATATGGAATAATCCGGTGTTCCCACATTTTAGAGATCTCCCTTTCGCTGGCAATTGGGCCGAAAGGGGTTTGAAATATGTCCACCAATTGTACGAGGAGGGTAGATTTAAAACCTTCCCGGCGTTCCGACAAGAGTTGGGTATACCTGAATCCTGGAGGTTTAGATATTTACAGTTGCAGCATGCGGCCGAGTCACAACTTGGGCTCCGGGCTGTTACCTTTCAGAATTCTACTTTGGAAGGGGCGCTTGCCCAACCAGAACATACTAAACTGGTCTCCAATTATTACAAATTATTGAATGAGCCTAAAATTTCTAGATTGCAAATCCTGAGACAACAATGGACGAGGGATGTGCCCGACCTGTCGGACGATAATTGGGAGGAACTTTTAGATACCTATTTTAGCACTGCTATTTCCGCCAGAGATAAAATGATTCAGATACGCATTTTTCATAGGATATACTATACTCCTCTACGCCTTTTCCGTATGCGGAAACTGCCTTCTCCACTGTGTCATAAATGTGGTAGGGAAGAAGGTAACCTACTACATATGTTGTGGGACTGCCTTTGACCTCCCCAATATTTGTAGCCCTAAATGGTGCCTCCTCTCAGTTTTTGAGGAGGTTGGCATTAGTAACCATAAGAAACAATTTTTGCGTTTTCTCCTCTATTATGCTAGGAAGACGATCCTATTACATTGGACGCGCACATCATTGGTCTCCCTGAACAAATGGAAAGCTTTGATTAACCAAGACTTGCCAATATATAAAATAACGTATGAAACAAGGGGTAAGCCAGGGAAATTCCGCAAAATATGGGGAGACTGGGTGGATGGGATAGATACATGTAATTCTGCTCCTCTATGAGTTGACATACGGTAATTAACGCGGCCATAGGATTTCTAGGCCCTTGACAAGATGATTTGAGGTTCTAGACCTCATACCCACCTAATTGGTATCCTTATGAGTGCATCTGTTCTTTGTTGGGTTGTTTGTTGTTGTTGGGAGGGTGGGGGGAGAGGGTGGAAATAAAAAATGCAAGTGGAATAGGATTTTGCTATAACTGAGGTACAGGGCAATTATTGTTGTACGGCTTGTCATTGTTTATCAAGTTTTGTTTATATCCCACAAAGATGTATACAGTCTGCTTATTATATATGTCTGTGCCAAATATTACTAATAAAAAACGGAGTTTCAAAAAAATGTACCAGTTGAAAATTACAAACAGATTCAAATTAATACAACAAACCTACACAGTCCCTGTCTTGTTTGCACCGCCTGTATACTGCTGTTCTGAGTATATAGGGCCTGGGGGCCACACGCATTTCCTTTTTTTAATATGGGTACGGGGTTTCCCTTAATATGCGTACAAGACCCAAAGGGGCTGATAATGGGCAGGGAGGGCTACCCAAGCCATTTTTCTCAATGATTTTCAACCATATTGCAGGAACCAGATATAACATTAAAACCGCAAGCAGCTTTAAATTACTTTATTTCCGTTAAATGTCATTTTGTGCAGGGACTGTTCTAAACACGGGAAAAACGTGGCACTTCACAGGCATACTACAGACACCCCCCAGGCACCATATTTAAAGGAATTTTTCACTTTTTTTTTCCACTTTAATCGTCATTAAAATCAGTGCTCCCGCCAAAACGGCCATTTTTAAAAACATTTTAGGCATTGACCCATGTCCCCTGGGGCAGGAGCCAGGTCCCCAAACCCTTTTTAGGACAGTATCTTGCATATTAGCCGTTAAAATTAGCACTTTTCATTTCGAACGTTCGAGTCCCATAGACTTCAATGGGGTTCTAACGTTCGTACGAATTTGGGGTCCGTTCGAAAGTTCTGGTGCGAACCGAACCGGGGGGGTGTTCGGCTCATCCCTAATGCAGATATCAAACCTGCGGGGCCGCCAAACACACAGGAGGAAGAGGAGGAGGATGATTGTGTCAGCATGGATGTGGAGGATAACATACAGCAGTCTTCAAGGGATGGTTTTCAGAAACCCAAGGAGTTGTACATGGCTGGGAGGAGGTAGTTCCTGACAATGTCATTCTTAGTGACCCAGAGGACTCTCATGCCTCTTCAAACTTACCCTGCATGAGCTCCTTGATTCTGCAAAGCCTGCAAAATGACCCGAGGATTTGTGGTATCAAGGAGAGGGATCATTACTGGCTGGCAACACTTGTTGATCCATGTTTCAAGGGTAGCGTTGCAGAGCTCATCCTGCCTTCACAGAGGGAGCAGAGGATGAAACATCTTCAGGAAGCCTTGAAGAAAAATTTGTGTAACACCTTACCAGACCCTGGGAGGTTACCATTTCCTGGACAATGTGTTTCTGAGGCTTAGTTTGGTCAGAGGAAGAGCGGTGGAGAAGGTGGCCGGCTGGCCGATGCCTTTAAACAATTGTTTAGTCCAGGGCTGTTAGGTTTAAGCATCCATCGGCAGCGTCTACATTATATTGTGCAGGAATATCTAGGGGCAAGAGCAGAGCATGCTTTCTGAATGGACATTCAGTGCTGCTGGAGGGTTTGTGACAGATCAAAGAGTGCGCCTGTCCACAGACTCTGTTGGCTGACATTTATCAAAATGAATCAGTCCTAGATCAGCAGCTATCAAACCCCTGATGCTGATGTAACTGGTTGAATTTGATAGGGATCTGGGATCCCTTGAAGACAGCCTATGCTGCTTATCCTATTCCTGAATCTTAATTATGCTAGCTTCCAACAAAATTTTTGGTTTACGGCACCACCAACACCCAAGGCCCAATTTTTTTATTTTTTATTTTCTAATGTTCCTGTACTCAACAAGAGTAACTGTGAGGAGTTACAGTGTTTAGGCAACACCAACACCCAAGGCCCAGTTTTTCTGCACCTGTTTGACAGGGGCATGTAATTTATTTTTTTTACAAATTCTTAACAACAGGGCCCATTCCAGTGCCCAATAAGATTAACTGTGAGGGGTTACAGTGTTCAGGCGCCACCAACACCTAAGGCCCAATTTTTCTGCACCTGTTTGACAGGGGCATGTGATTTCAATTGTTTTACAAATTTTAACAGCAGGGCCTGTTTCTTCACCCGATAATAACTGTGAAGGGATACAGTATTCAGGCACCACCAACACCCAAGGCCCAATTTTTCTGCACCTGTTTAACAAGGGCATGTCATTTAAAAAAAAATTCAAATTTTTAACAGCAGGGCCTGTTCCTGCACCCAACAAGAGTAACAGTGAGGGGTTACAGTGTTCAGGCACCACCCACACCCAAGGCCAAAATATTCTGCTCCTGCTTGACAGGGGCAGGTCATTTCAATTGTTTTAATCATTTTTAACAGCAGGGCCCATTCCTGCGCCCAATAATAACTGTGAGGGGATACAGTATTCAGGCACCACCAACACCAAGGCCCAATTTTTCTGCACTTGTTTGACAGGGGCATGTCATTTCAATTTTTTTACAAATTTATAACAGCAGAGCCCGTTCCTGCACCCAACAAGAGTAACTGTGGGGGGTTACAGTGTTCAGTCACCACCAACACTCAATGCCCAATTTTTCTGCACTTGTTTGACAGGGGCATGTCATTTAAATTTTTTTACAAATTTTTAACAGCAAGGCCCATTCCTGTGCCCAACAAGAATAACTGTGATGGGTTACAGTGTTCAGGCACCACTTGGGATGGGCAAACAGTTTGGGCTGAGCATAAGTTTGGCCTGAACTTGGCCCATTCGGGTACTCGCCTATCACCCACTTAGTGGGATGTTTGGGCACTTAGTGAGATGTTTGCTCACAGAGCGCATAGTCAATAGGTTGTTAAGGCTTCCCCGCTGAGAGCTAAAAAAAAAATAAAAAATTGGACAAAAAGGAATGTAAATTTAAAAAAATTGGTGGAAAAAAAAAAGCGTGGGGGGGCCTTTTGGGTCTGGTATGGATTCTAACCACTTCCCCACCAGCACATTGTAAAATGACACCAGCAGGAACACTCCCTCCCTCCTGCAGCCCATCAGAGTACCCAAGTACCTATCTGCAGCCCATGCCTCATAGAATATACATTGGGGTATTTTCTTTCCAAAATTGGGTAATTTTGGGGGTAATTCCACTGTCCTGGTGCTCCAGGACCTTCAAAAGTGTGATAGGTAGGAATGAAATTAGATGTGTAATTTATGCTCCTAGAACGACTGATGGTGCTCCCTGCAGGTTGGGCTTCTCTATGTGGCCAGGCTGTGAAAAGTCTCACATGTGGTATCGCCATACTCAGGAGGAGTAACAGAATGTATTTTTTAGTTTAATTGGAAGTATGCATATGTGTGTGAGAAATAACTTGTTAGTCTGACAATTTTGTGTAAAAACAAAATTAATTTCTTAATTTCCCAAGAATTGTTGGAAAAAATTACAACCTTAAAATACTCACTATGCCTCTTACTAAAGACCTTGGACTGTCTACTTTCCAAAAAGGGGTCATTTGGGGGGATGTGTAGTGTCCTGACATTTCAGGGCCTCAAGAAATGAGATCGTCAGTATATCAGGTGTAATACATTTTTTTATGATTTGCACCATAGCTTGTAGACTCTATAACTTTCACACAGACTAAATAATATCGACTAATTTGGGTTATTTTTACCAAAGATATGTTCAGTATAAATTTTGGCCTAAATTTATGAACAAAAATTAATTATTTGCAAAATTTTATAATAGAAATGAAAAAATGTGTTTTCTTTTCAAAATAGTTGTGTTTTTTTACTTATATCGCAAAAAAGAAAAAACCCAGTGGTGATTAAATACCAGTAAAAGAAAGCTCTATTTGTGTGAAAAAAATTATAACAATTTTGTTATCATTGATGAAAATTGGTCTGGGTAGGAAGGTGTACAGTATTGAAGTGGTTAAGGGGAACCCTATGACAGAATTAAGAAAAATAACAGTGTGTCGTCCCTCCCAATATCAATACCAGGATCTTTGGGTCTGGTATAGATTTTAAGTGGAACCCCACACCAAAATTTAAAACAAAATTTGTGTGGGGTCCCCCCCCCCAAAATCCATACCAAACCCTTATCTGAGCACGCAGCCTGGCATCCCAGGAAAGGGAGGGGATGAGCGAGTGCTCCTAAACCATACCATGCCGCTTGCCCTCAACATAGGCCCGGGCCCCCCTATTTTGTAGACGCTATAACTTTTGTTCAAACCAATGAATATATGCTTATTGCAATTTTTATTACCAAAAATATGTAGAAAATACATATCAACCTAAACTGATACTTTTTTTTTTTAAATTGGGGATATTTATTATAGCAAAAAGTACAAAATATTGTGTTTTTTTCAAAATTGTGGCTCTTTCTTTGTTTATAGCGCAATAAATAAATAAAGCTCTATTTGTGGTAAAAAAAAGGGCGTACATTTTGTTTGGATACAGTGTCGTGCAACTACGCAATTGTCAGTTAAAGCGACGCATTGACTGAAATGCAAAAAATGGCCTGGTCAATGAGCAGCCAAATCTTCCAGGGCTGAAGTGGTTAAAGACTAAACCTTTTTCTGACATTTGTTGCTTAGAAGTTAAATTCTGTATTTTTTGCTGGAAAATTACTTAGAAGCCCCAAATATTATATATATTTTTTTTAACAGAAGCCCTAGAGAATAAATTGTCAGTTCTTACAATATTGTATGTCACGCTGTATTTGCACAGCGGTCTTTCAAATGCAATTTGGAAAAAACACACAATAAATTCATGAAAAACGAAACAGTAAAGTTAGCCCAATTTTTTTGTATAACGTTAAAGATGATGTTACGCCACAAGAATCGTGAGAAAATCATGATCTTCATTCTAAGCAAAAAAATTGCGATTCTCATTTTGGCCAGAATCGTGCAGCTCTAATAACACCTGTGCTCGGTAGGAGGAGGAACAGTGCCCCATCACTGGGTGTTAGTGGGAAGAATTGCACCCCAGCATTGGTTGGTGTCAGTGGGAGAAATAGTGTCCCACTGTTGGTGTCAGTGGAAGGAAATGGTGTTTCATCATTGGTGTCAATGGGAGGAATACTGCCCCATCATTGATATCAGTGGGAGGAATGCTGCCTTGCATTAGTGCAAGGTATATAGGCAGTCCCAGAGTTACAAACAGGTTAGGGACTGCCTGTTTGTTCTTAAGTCGGTTTTGTTCGTAATTCGGACGCGCATGCGCAGAACAGCGGTTTACGCTGTTTTCCGCTGTTTTCCAACTTAGTTTTCCAATGTTTTCCGATGTGCCCGCTGCCGCCGCCTGCCATTCCTAAGTAGGAGTTGTTCGCAAGTTGGAGGTTCGTAACTCGAGGACTTCCTGTAGGGCCTCCAGGGCCAGATAAAGGCAAGCAAAGGCCTACATCTGGCTCACAGGCTGCAGTTTGGAGACCACTGATCTATGCCAAGCTTCCTCAGGAGGTCAAATTTTTTTCTTGCATATAACAATTTTTTGCCTAAATGTTATGATTATCACATTGTGGCCTGCGTATTATCACGATTGCCTTTTGTTGCCCACATTTTGTCACAATTGACTGTTTATTGCCCACATTGTCACAATTGCTTGTTTGCTGCCCGATTATTGTCACAATTGCTCAGTTGCTGCCTACATATTGTCATCCTGTGGTGACAGGGTAATTTTAAGAAAGCGTGTGCTTCTAAAGTACCTCCTGTAACCACATCCAAATGTGACTCTCAAGCTTCCAGCATGTACAGTATTTGTTTTATCCAAACAATTATGGAAAAGGAAACCTAGACCCAACCTGATAAGCTAAAGTTTTCATTTAAAGCCAGGCTAGATGTCATCAAATCAGGATTACCATTTTAACAAATCCTTCTAGGTCTAAAAATTGGTTAACGGGAGCTTAGTATATAAATGTTACTACAATAAGTAGGATTACAGTGTGCAGAGTAATTGCTCTGTGGTACTTAAATTAACCGATGTTTGAATGTAAATCCAGCTTAGACCAGAAGCACAGAAATGAATAGCAAGGCAGTCTTCATTGAGAATAGGGCCACAAACACCTTAACCCTGTGCAGTGCCCCCTGAGCTGTAGGTCAAATGGCATTGCGGGATTCCTGGAATTTTAAAGTACTTGGAATAAAAACTTGAAAATAAGGGCCGCCAGCAGGAAAAAAAAACGTTATACTTACCCGTCTTGCCTATTTAATATTTACCATTCTGTTGATCCTTGTTCTGTTGAAAAGCTTTGGTGGCTGAAGGATCTTCATGCAGGGGTACCTTTCACATGGAGCATGCCCATAAATACCTTGATTCTTTAGATACGCTAGAACCAACATGAATTCTTTTGAATAACTTCAGACCAGGCTTGGATCAGTCAATATAAGTTCACTAAACAGATTCCAATGTAACAGTTCAGTATGAAAATGTCCTAATCACTAATCCTAACTATAGGTGTGTGGCTGCCCAGGCATACCTCTTTGAGGTGGTAGTCCATGCAGATATTCTCCATGACTTGGATGACCTCCAGAATCCAGGTGCCTTCAGCAGACTGCCAGACGCAGCAGTCTCAAAACCAGTGGGAACTCTTGGACCTCAGCTTTCCCCCTTTTTATACCACAACTTGGCTGGCTAGAACCAAAAAGCCCTGGCACTGAGCACACATAACTTAACCCTTTTCCCCCAGCCTGGGCCACTTACTAAAGTAGACATATTACAATCTGCATACAAGCATCTAACTAGTGATGGACGAACTTCCAACGGGACGTTTCGGGAACGCGGCCAAAAGTTTGCGAACCTTGTGGTTTGCGGCGGACCCCATTGACTTTAATGGCAGGCGAACCTTAAAAACCTCCAGGTCATATTTTCAACCACAAAATACTTACTAGCTGTGCACACATAGTCCCACTACATGGACACTGACATAACAAAAGTATTAAGTGAATCTGGGATCGACAACGACAAGCATTCTTTTTTTATCTGTGAAATTTTGACAATTCAGGAGCGCATGAAGGCCATGGAGGAGAGGCAAGGTCAGGGCAGGCTATGAAGGGGGTGCAAGAGATGATCAGTGCCACAGTCAGGGCAGTGCAGTGCAGTCCTGTGTCCCAGTGTGCCAACCTGTGCTTGAGCCCCTCCCTCTGCCCAGCCCTTACCCCCACCTATGCAGGGCTCCACTGCGGTGGTCCGGAGGTGCCAGTCCAGTGCTGATCCTCAGCCATGGTGCTGGCCTGCTGATTGGCTTCTCTCACTGTCTGAAACCAGCACCACGATAGAGACTGAGCACTGGCACCAGCACCGTGATAGAGAGCACTGACACCAGCACCGAGATAGAGAGCACTGACACCACACCAGGATAGAGAGAGAGCACTGACACCAGCACCGTGATAGAGAGAGCACTGACACCACACCAGCACCGAGATAAAGAGCACTGACACCAGCACTGAAACCAGCAACTCGCTGCGGGACCCAAAAAAAAAAAATATATATATATATATATAACAGGAGGGTACGGGCATATAGTATGGTGTGCTTTTTTTGTACAAGGAAGTGAGCCAAAGGTAGAAAAAAGGTCCATGTGTTTGAATAAATAAATTGTTTATAGAGTTATGCATATACATGGTCTATTGGTCACATGTGTTGAATTCCTCCGAGATCCATGCCTCATTCATTTTTATAAATGTGAGGTAGTCAACACTGTCGTGAGCTAGGCGAGTGCGCTTATTGGTCATGATCCCCCCTGCTGCGCTGAACGTCCTTTCGGACAGGACACTGGATGAGGGGCAAGCCAACAGTTCCATTGCAAATTGGGCAAGCTCTGGCCAGAGGTCAAGCCTGCCCACCCAGTAGTCCAGGGGTTCATCACTTCTCAGAGCGTCCACATCGGCCATTAACCCGATGTAGTCGGTCACCTGTCGGTCTAGGCATTCCCTGATGCTGGATCCGGATGACACCTGTCGATGGGTCGGCTGAAAGAATGATCTCATATCAGAAGTGACCAACACATCTTTAAACCGCCCTCTTCTTGCAGGCACTGTTGGATTGGTACCCACAACTCTTTCTCTGGGAGTGGGAATTCCTCCTCTGCCAGCGCACGCAAAAGCAGAATGCAGCATTTCTCGAAGCAAGGTCTGTATGTGCTCCATTCTGACAGCCCTCTGTGATGATGGTAACATTTCCGCCATTTTGTGTTTGTACCGGGGGTCTAAGTACGTTGCCACCCAGTACTGGTCCTTGACCTTTATGCTTTTTATACGGGGGTCCCTGTTAAAACACTGGAGCATGAAGGCCCCCATTTGCACTAAACTGGAAGCGGTGTGGTGGCCTGGCTCCTGTTCACCATCCAGGATAATGTTGTCCTTCTCATTCTCCTCTCCGCACAACAACAGGGATCCCAGAAAAGTTTAAAGCATGCTCTTCTTGCTCCTCCTCATCTGCCCCGGAACCATCCACCTCTGACTCCTCTTCAGACTCCCGTTGTTGACTTGTCTTAGATAGAATAGCCCCCCCCCCCCCCAGGAATTCATCCAGCATTGCGACTTCCTCATGTTCCTGCTCCTGCTCCTCCACGGCTTGATCAATGACACGACGCAATGCACGCTCCATAAAGAAGGCATAAGGTACCATGACACTGATGGCGCCATGGCTGCAACTGACCAGTTTGGTGATCTCATCAAATGCCCGCAGAAGTCTGCATGCGTCGTGCATGAGCAGCCACTAACGCGGTGAAAAAAAACAAGCTCCCCAGAACTTGTTCTGCTGCAGAGTTCGTACAGGTAGTCGTTAAATGGACGTTTCTGCTGGAGCAGCCTATCAAGCATATAGAAGGTTGAGTTCCATCGCATCGGGCAATCGCAAATAAGACGTCTGACCAGCAGATTGTGTCGCCGCTGAATGTCAGCAAGGCGAGCCATGGCAGTGTAAGATCTTCTGAAATGGGCCGAGATTTTCCTTGCCTGCCGCAAGATATCCTGGACCCCAGGGTATTTGACAACGAATCGCTGTACGACCAAGTTTAAGACGTGTGCCATGCATGGCACGTGTGTAATTTTGTCCTATTTCAATGCGTTAAGCAGATTGGCACTGTTGTCACACACCACTTTACCAACTGTCAAATTGAGCGGTGTTAGCCACTGATCTGCCTGTGAACGCAAAGCTGAAAGGAGTACAGGGCCAGTGTGGCTCTTGGCTTCCAGGCACAACAGACACAGCACAGCATGGCGCGTCTCACCTGGCATGTCGAATAGGTTCTTGGGATCTTGGGCTGTGCAGAGGAAGAGGCGCTAGCAGCGGAAAAGGAGGAGTCAGCCCAGGAGGAGAGGGAGAAGGATGGAGTAGGAGGAGGAGAAGAAGAGCCAGGCCTGCATGCAATCTGTGGCAGTAAAACCAAATCTACACGGGTGCCACGGGTTACATGCTTGACGGCCGTCAGAAGGTTCACCCAGTGGGCAGTAAAAGTTATATACCTTCCCTGCCCGTGTTTGCTAGACCACGTGTCTGTGGTCAGATGTATCTTGGCACCAACACTGTGTGCCAGAGATACATTCACTTGCCACTGAACATGGCCATATAGCTCTGGGATGCCCTTCTGTGAGAAATGCTTCCTGGGGCCTTCCATTGTGATGTTCCAATGGCCACAAATTTTCAAAAGGCCTCCGAGACCACCAGTTTATATGGCAGTAGTTGGCGGGCTATCAGTTCTGACAAGCCAGCCGCCAACCGTTGGGCAAGAGGGTTATCCGGCATCATCATTTTTTTACGCTCAAACATTAGGCCCACGGAAGCCTGCCTTTTTGCAGAAAAATGTGAGCTTGGCGTGATGGAAGGTGGAGTGGAGGACAATTGTGAGGAGAGAGGAGAAGGAGAAGTAGAAGACGAGGCTGGACGGTGAGAGCCTGCAGTGTGGCTTTGTGTGTTCCGTTGCTCCCACTGGGCTCGGTGATGGCTGCTCATGTGCCTTCTTAAGGCGGTCGTCCCTAGGTGAGTATTGGGCTTACCGCGATCTTGGGCTGTGCAGAGGAAGAGGCGCTAGCAGCGGAAAAGGAGGAGTCAGCCCAGGAGGAGAGGGAGAAGGATGGAGTAGGAGGAGGAGAAGAAGAGCCAGGCCTGCATGCAATCTGTGGCAGTAAAACCAAATCTACACGGGTGCCACGGGTTACATGCTTGACGGCCGTCAGAAGGTTCACCCAGTGGGCAGTAAAAGTTATATACCTTCCCTGCCCGTGTTTGCTAGACCACGTGTCTGTGGTCAGATGTATCTTGGCACCAACACTGTGTGCCAGAGATACATTCACTTGCCACTGAACATGGCCATATAGCTCTGGGATGCCCTTCTGTGAGAAATGCTTCCTGGGGCCTTCCATTGTGATGTTCCAATGGCCACAAATTTTCAAAAGGCCTCCGAGACCACCAGTTTATATGGCAGTAGTTGGCGGGCTATCAGTTCTGACAAGCCAGCCGCCAACCGCTGGGCAAGTGGGTTATCCAGCGTCATCATTTTTTTATGCTCGAACATTTGGCCCACGGAAGCCTGCCACTTTCCAGAAAAACGTGAGGACGGCATGATGGAAGGTGGAGTGGAGGACAATTGTGAGGAGAAAGGAGAAGGAGAAGTAGAAGACGAGGCTGGACAGTGAGAGCCTGGAGTGTGGCTTTGTGGGTTTCGTTGCTCCCACTGGGCTCGGTGATGGCAGCTCATGTGCCTTCTTAAGGCGGTCGTCCCTAGGTGAGCGTTGGGCTTACCGCGACGTATGAGTTGACTGCAAAGGTTGCAGATGGCAACACTATTGTCAGCAGCGGACACGTTAAAAAAAGTCTACACTGTGGAGCCATGTGCTGGCATCCTGGGAGCGCCAGATGTGACTGTACATGGTTGATGCCTCGCTCCTGGTACATTAGCAGGCTTTGTCCCTCCTGTGCAATCCAAGTTCCGCCTGCTTCTCCTCCCTATCTGCTGGTCCATATGTCCCTCTGAACTCCCCTCCTCTTCCTCTCTTGTGGGCACCCACGTGACATCACTAGACACGTCATCATCGACGTCACCTTCCCCACCGCTATAATTATAGATCACAGAGTAGGCAGCAATACCGGGGACCAACCTCTTCCTTGGGCTGATCTGGGTACTGTCGTCAGACTGCGGAGTGGAGGTTGTTGCTACCTCCTCTTCCTGATTCAATGGCAAGAGTGGCTGCGCACTGTGACTCAAGCGGAGAGGGGATATGGTGGTGGTGGTGGTGTTGGTGGTAGTGTTTTTGGGGGTTCACACAGCAGAGAGTGAAGAAGAGGGTGCAGATCGAGAGGATGAGGAGGGTGCAGAAGAGTAAGGCTGAGTGAGCCACTCAACCAAGTCTGGTGTGTCCATTACTCTTTGTAGTATCGCTGCAGAACCGCTCAGCAGTCACAATGCTGCACTATACTATGCTTTCTATATGTGCAAGTATTTTATACGTGTATTACACCCCTATAGACTGCACACCAAATAGTACACCTATACCAGTGCTTAAAATGACCTTTGTGGACCTAATAGTGGCTAGCTAGTAGCTAGTGAATTGCAGACTGTCCCTGCTCCAAAAACCAAACTGTCCCTCCCTACACTGAGAAACGGCAGCTGCAGAATCGGTCAGCAGCACTGCGTGCAGTGCACCATTGGTGGCTGGTGAAGTTTTAAGATGGGGGGGGCGCAAGACCCCACCCCTCCATGGCTGCCCTCTCCCACTTCGCACAAGCCTCACCCCTTATAGAATCCACATCATATACCAGGCTGCACATTATACACAGGGCTCTGCACATCATATATCAGGCTGCACATTATACACAAGGCTCTGCACATTATATACCAGGCTGCACATTATACACAGGGCTCTGCACATCATATACCAGGCTGCACATTATACACAGGGCGCTGCACATCATATACCAGGCTGCACATTATACACAGGGCTCTGCACATTATATACCAGGCTGCACATTGCACACAGGGCTCTGCACATCATATACCAGGGTGCATATTATACACTGGGCTCTGCACATTCTGTGTAGTAGTATGAGATCATACTACAATCATGGGCCAGAGGTATGACATCATACTGCAAGCATCAGTCACAGGTATGAGAACATACTGCGATCATTGGTCACAGGTATGAGATTATACTGTGATCATTGGTCACAAGTATAAGATCATACCACAATCATCAGTCACCGGTATGAATTCTCTGAGATCATACTGCCATCCAACCACCCAAAAAAATGAATGAATTTGATAAGTGGGGGGGGGGGGGGGGGGGTGTTGTGCTGCAGTCAGTGCCGCCGAACATCACTTCATTCACATCACCTGTATGAGCTTCCGCCGCTGGACTGAGCGGATGAGTGCCAACATCACTTCCTTGAGTGACGTCGGAAGCGCTGCTCATTGGATATGAGTCTATGCGCTGCACTCACCCGCCCGGCCTGGAAGCTGTGGCACGCTCGACCGCGCCAGAGAGCTAATTTTTTTGGCCAAATGAAGTGCCTTGTCTGCAATCTCGTGATTGCATCGACGTGGCGCTTCCCATATTGCACTGTGCCCGGCCACAGTGCACATAAGGACATTTAAAAAAAAATATGTATTAAAGGGACATGTTTAAATAAAAAAAAATTTTAACATTTTTTTTGTCTTTTTACTGCCTGGGGGCGGGCCGCCACTGCAGTGCACTATAATATGCTTTCTATATTTGAAAGAAAGTATATTATATGTGTACAACCCTATATACTGTACACCTATACCAGTCCTTAAAAGGACCTTTGTGGACCTAGTAGCTAGTGATTTGCAGACTGTCCCTGCTCCAAACACCAAACTGTCCCTCCTTACACTGATAAAAGACAGCTGCAGAATCGGTTAGCACTCAGCAGCACAGTAGTGTACCATAATATACTTTCTATATTTGAAAGAAAGTATATTATAAGTGTATTACAGCCCTATATACTGTACACCTGTACCAGTCCTTAAAAGGACTTTTGCGGACCTAATAGTAATAGCTAATTATCTAGCTAGTGATTAGACTGACTGTCCCTGCTCCACACAGCATCCTTTCCCTACACTGACAAAAGACAGAATGTAAAATGGCCACCAGATCAGGTCTATTTATAAGGTAGGGGGTATGTCCATGTGCTGAAATGTCTCATTTGGCTGTCCTGTACCCCACGATGGATGTAGGGTTGCCACCTTTTCTTCAAGTTAAACCCGAACACTTTAGCGGCTCACAGCAATTTGTTTTTATACATATATTTTGCTATTAAATAACATTTCTAATCATATGAAGTTAATAACAAGGGCCCCCTTTTACATCTGAACTCGCAGAGTTTCCTTTCACTATAAGGGGGACTCTGCAGACTCTGATGTAAGGGAGAACTCTGGGGAGTAAGGGATGCTCTGGGAACCATGATTAAAGGGGTAACGCAGAGAACTCTCATGTATGGAGAGGACTCTGATGTAAGGGGAAACACTGTGACCTCTGGTGTAAAGGGGAACTCTGATGTAAGGGGTGACCTGAGAACCCTGACACTCTCAGCTTAGACAACTGCATGCAGCAACCCTGCTGGAAAGCCATAGCTCAGTCTATATAATGTGTCCGGGTTTCAGGCAGTCTGAAACCTGGACACAGGATTCCAAACCCGAACTGTCCGGGTGAATCCGGGTGAACAATAATCTGAAGAGGCAGTATTATTAAGCCAAATATTAACTTTGGACTTACAGTGGACATAGATGCGTCTTCATGCGATTATTGGTTGAAAATATTTCAGACCCTTGGTTGGTTTGATCCTTAGTTGTTGTTTTCTGCACATAGTTTGCGTCTTCATGCGATTTTTTGGTTGAATTATTTCTGTTGTTCTGATCCTTAGTTGTTTTTTTGCACATTTTTTTGCACATGTTTGCACAGTTTGTTTTGAACTAGCACATTGTTGAATATTAACAATATTTCCACCATTTTGCATACCTAAATGAATGTTTACATGTTTTTAGTACCCACCCATAGTAGGTTGATACGTATAAGATAATTCAATACCTACTTTGGTTTTAATTATGATGGAACACGAATGTTGACTCCACATTGATCACACACAATTTGTTTAGGACAAAATTATTTTAGGAAATCTATGCACGTTACCACCAACAGTTTTTTCTTTCTATATATAAAAAACAAACACCAGGTTTTGATGATAGGTTAACTCATCACATCACTGATAGGGTTTAGCGCCATAACCTTTCTATTTTACACTTTTCATTTCCCTCTCCTCCCTATTAAGGAAGTGAGGGCTTCAGGCACAGGCAGCTCTAACCCAGTATATTTTCTTTTCTCTCTTCACTTTTTTATTAATTTTATTTCACATATTTCTATCACATTGGAGATCTGATTTTTTCCATAGCGCGACTTTAGTTATTCATTTATCTAATCCTGGACAGGTGGCAACCCTAGATGGATGTGTCATGGGTCAAAGTTCTTCACAATGTAAACAAATATGGCCACCGCGAACAGCGGCAGAAGTCCGCCGGTTTGGCGAATCGCGAACAAGCAAAGTTTGCCGCAAACCGACCGCCGGGCGAACTGCAAGGTCATCTCTAGAGGCCAGTAGACCATGCCAGGGAGACAGAGCAGAGCATTGTTGCCCTATAACAGGAAGTGCTTGTACAAGGACCTTCAAGGCAGGATCACTAGGTAGTGTCTTTATAAAAGCTGCAGATTTATAAATATAAAGTTGATATGTAATTTTTATGATTGGGGCTACATATACTATAAGAAAATATATTTGGCCATTGTTTACTTTCAACATCAAGTCATCACTTTCTTCCAATTATATTTTTTAATTATTCCTCCGTAGACCTGCCTTAGTTCATAATTTGGCTTCAGTTACCGCCGATTGGTGGTATTATTGCTAAACCCTGAGCTCCGCAAAGAAATCACACCTTCAACTGTACAGAAATAAAAAGGCTTCGAATTATGTTAGTGTTACAACCACAATACATTATGACTGCAAGAAAATATCACAGCTTGCTTTGCACAAAAATAACACCCCGACCAAAATGGGTCCGTCAGGAAATCAGTATGTTATTATGCGATTGTTCTAATGACAAAGTCAGTAAGCTATGATGGGAAAAAGTAAAAAAAAAAAAACATTGTCCATGATAGTGGCTAATTATGTGTCCATCTAAACTGATCACCTGGTTTTGGCCCCCCTCATTATGTAACTTTTGGTTCCTCTGGAAGTGGACTGTCACCCCCAAACAGGCCCGGACTGGGACAAAAAATAGGCCCAGGCATTTCAGACTGAGCAGCCCAGATCCCCTGCAGGAGTTGGCAGGAGGGGGGAACCCAGCAGTGCTGTGGGGGGGGGGGGGAGAGGGGGTAGGAGAGAGCACATAGGGGCCCGGAGAGAGGACAGGGACCTGAGGGCAGCAGAAAGAAAATGGGTAAGACCAGATGTGTACCTAGAACTTTCAGGACCCTGGTGCAAGAAACCATTATGGTCTCTCCTGACCTCTGGTCTTGGTGTCCTTCCCACTGATCCTGGGACCCTTTATTTCTATTGCGGATCCCTTTATTAAAGTGGAGTTCCACTCATTTAAAAGTCACCAGCTACAAAAAGTGTAGCTGCTGACTTTTAATAATCAGACACTCACCTGTTCCATGGTCCAGCAATGCGGGCGTATGAAACCCCGCTCCTCTCCGCGGCGCTGGCACTGTGGGCACCCGGCTGTTGCTGTATGACCCCCGAAACGACACCATTGAAGCATTATATAGTGGGGGGAGCAGTATACAGAATGGGGGGAAGCAATATACAGTGGGGGAAAGCATTGGGCAGTATACAATGTGGGGGGAGCAGTGATCATACAGGAAGAAACAGTGGGCAGTATAAAGTGGGGGGGGGGGGGGGTGCAGCAGTGAGCAGTATACAGTGTGGAGGGGAAGCAGTACACAGTGGAGGGGGAACAGTGAGCAGTATACGGAGGTTTTAGCAATGTTTTTGGGGGTTCTGTAGCACCACCCTGGTGCCACCCCTAGTGACAGGGCATAGGCCCCCTGCAGCAAGGTCAGGGGGTCGCAATTGACACCTGAAGCATTATACATGGGGGGGGGGGGGGGGGTGGTTGAGCAGTATACATTATAGAGGAGCAATATACAATGGAGGGAGGGAGCAATGGGCGGTATACAGTGGGGGAGAGCAGTGAGCAGTATACATGGGGGCTGCAGTGGACAGTATACAGTGTGGATGGGGAGCAATATACAGTGGAAGGGGAGCAGTGAGCAGTATACGGTGAGGGGGGTCAGTGGGCAGTATATGGTGGGGTGGGACAATGAGCGGTATATGGGGGAACAGCATAGAGTTGGGGGGGCAGTGACCAGTATACAATGGGGGGCAGTGAGCAGTATACAGGGGGAGCAGTATATGGGGGAGGGGGCAGTGGGCAGAATATAATGGGGGAAAACAGTGAGCAGTATACGGGGAGCAGTATACAGGGGAGCGGGGTGGGCAGTATACAGAGAGGGGGCAGTGACCAGTATACAATGGGGTGGTAGTGACCAGTATACAGTGGCAGCAGTATTTGGGGAAGAGTGGGCAGTATACAGTCGGGGGCAGCAATGGGCAGTATACAGTGGGGAGGGGAGGCTTGGGTAGTATACAGTGGGGGGGCACAGTGGAGAGGGAGCAGTGACCAGTATACAATGGGGGGAGCAGTATACAGGGGAGGGGGTGGACAGTTTACAGTGGGTGGGGGCACTGAGCAATATACAATGGGGTGGTAGACTAGTGACCAGTATACAGGGGGGAGCAGCATATGGGGGAGAGTGGGCAGTATACAGTTGGGGGCAGCAATGGGCCGTATACAGTGTGGAGGGGGGGCGTGGGCAGTATACAGTGGGGAGGGACAGTGGAGAGGGGGCAGTGACCAGTAAACAATGGGAGGACAGTAAACAGAATACAGGGGAGCAGTATATGGGGGAGTGAGGGGGCAGTGGGCAGTATACAGTTTTGGGGGGGCAGTGGACAGAATACAGTGGGGGGCAGTAAGTAGTATACAGTGGGGGGGCGTGGGCAGTATACACTGGGGGGTGCACGTTGGAGGGGAGAGGCAATGACCAGTATAAAATGGGGGGTGCAGTGAACAGTATACAGGGGAAGCACTGCGCAGTATGAGGGAGGGGGCAGTGGGCAGTATATAGTGGGGGAGAGCAGTGAGCAGTATACATGGGGGCAGCAGTGGACAGTATTAAGTGAGGATGGGGAGCAGTATACAGAGTTTACAGTGGAGGGGGAGCAGTGAGCAGTATACGGTGAGGGGGGTCAGTGGGCAGTATATGGTGGGGTGAGACAATGAGCGGTATATGGGGGAACAGTATAGATTTGGGGGGCAGTGACCAGTATACAATGGGGTGGTAGTGACCAGTATACAGGGGGTAGCAGTATATGGGGGAGAGTAGGCAGTATACAGTCGGGGGCAGCAGTGGGAAGTATACAGTGTGGAGGGGAGGCATGGGCAGTATACGGTGGGGGGGACAGTGGAGATGGGGCAGTGACCAGTATACAATGGGGGTAGCAGTTTACAGGGGAAGGCGTGGGCAGTATACAGTCGAGGGCAGCAGTGGGCAGTATACAGTGTGGATGGGGGGGCGTGGGAAGTATACAATGGGAGGCAGTAAACAGTATACAGGGGAGCAGTATATGGGGGATGGAGGGGCAGTGGTCAGTATACAGTGTGGGGGTGGACAGAATACAGTGGGGGGCAGTAAGCAGTATACAGTGGGGGTGCAGTGAACAGTATACAGGGGGAGCACTGCGCAGTATAGGAGGGAGGGGGCAGTGAGCAGTATACGTTGGAGGGGGGAGGCAATGACCAGTATACAATGGGGGGTGCAGTGAACAGTATACAGGGGGAGCACTGTGCAGTATAGGAGGGAGGGGGAAGTGGGCAGTATACAGTGTGGAGGGCAGTGAGCTGTAAAAAGTGGGAGGGGGGCATGGGCATAGCTCCCAACTGTCCCTGATTTAGAGGGACTGTCCCTGATTTGGATGATGTCCCTCTGTCCCTCCTTCTTCCTCATTTGTCCCTTATTTTGGTCTGATCTCTCTAGTTGTATATAAAATGCACTTTTTAGCTTTCAAAGAGTGTTTCCCAGTGCTAAACCTTTCATCCAGTTTCTAAATTGCTGCATTTATACATTTTAAAAGCCAATATAAAAGTGGTAAAAAAAAGTACTTTCGGGTTTAACTAATCTTTTTTTTGTATAATTTTCCTTTAAGGGGGCGTGGCATGGGTGTGTCCTATGCCTGCATACTTTTGCTAACAGGTGTCCCTCGTTCCCATCTCAAAAAGTTGGGAGGTATGGGCAGTATAAGCAGGGGAGGGGGGTTGCACAGTGGAGGGGGGCAATGACCAGTATACAACGGAGGGGGAGCAGCATATGGGGGAGGGAGGGGGCAGTGGGCAGTATATAGTGTGGAGGGGCAGTAGTATATAGTGGGGGGAGCAGTACACAGTTGTGGAGATGCAGTATACAGGGGGGGCAGTGACCATTTTACAATGGGATGCAGTATATGGTTGGGCAGTGACCAGCATACAGTGGGGGGGGGGGGTATAAAGTGTACTAACTACAGTAGGGAGCTGAAGAATTGCACATGGAGGGAATTGCTGCAGGAGTCACTCACCATATGGATGAAGGGGAAGCCCCCCGGGGTTGCCATCTATGCTTCTCCTGCAAGTCCCCTACCATTTTCAGCAGCCACCTGTGCATGTAAGTGAAGATGACCACAGCCCTGCCCTGCCCACCAGTTCAGTCAGCCATTGTAGCTGCATGCTGGGAGAGAGATCATCGGGTCTGCCAACCAAAGGAGGTTGCACGTTGGACACAAGGAGAAACCAGAGGTAGCCTATAGTTCCCTAGGAGTTCCCTGGTTGCATTCATGGCTGCAACATGGCCGCTGGGCAGCACATAGAAGAACCAATACATCCATTTATATCCTGACACTGATGAATGCCTGCAGGAGGCAAAGCGACAATTCAGCGCCAGCAGGAGAGAAATGGACTGTTGGGTTCCTCTATATGTTCCGCCCAGCTGCCACTCCTACCCAGATGGCCCTGGTCCACCGGGCAAAAGCCAGATGTGCCCTATGGCCAGTTCGTGCCTGCCCCCGAATCATTCTCTATTGATCTTCTGCATGCTTCATTTCAAAGATAATCATCGATCAAGTAGTATATATTATAGCTATCACAGCACTCCTTCAGTGTTACCTACAACTACCTACCTACTGTCGCCTCCTGTCTATTGCCCTGTTCTGTGGGGGTCCCCCAAGGCTCTGTTCTTGAGCCCCTTCTCTTCTCTATCTGCACCTCCTCCCTTGGTCACCTGATAACCACCCACAGCTTCCAATACCATCTCTATTTCGATAACACCCAAATCTGTCTACTCCTCACCTCACTCTTTCAGTCTCCTCTCGTATTACTAACTTACCAACTGACATATCAGCATGGATGTCACACCATTTCCTTAAACAAAATCTCTCTAAAACCGAGCTGACAATACCCCCTCCATGACTTTTCCATCAAAATCAATAATGCAACCATCAATTCCTCCCCTTATGCAGGGTACTAGGCGTAATCCTGTACTCTGGCCTGTCCTTTCAGTCCCAAATCCAATCATTGTAAAAAGCTTGTAGACTTCACCTCTGTTACATAGTTACATAGTAGGTGAGGTTGAAAAAAGACACAAGTCCATCAAGTCCAACCTATGTGTGTGATTAACCTGTAACATAAATATGACCCTTTCTAACTAATGAAACCACCAAGCTACTAATTCACTCCCTTGTTATCTCTCGCCTTGACTAGGCCTACCTCTCCATAGGCTATCCCCTCTTCAGTCTATCATGAATGCTGCTGCCAGACTCATCTACCTTACCAACCGCACAGTGTCTGTCACCCCTCTACACCAATCCCTACACTGGCTCCCGATCCCCCAGTGAATTAAATTTGAAATACTAACCACAACCTACAAAGCCATTCACAACTCTGCCCCGAGCTACATCATCAATCTTGTCTTCAGATATCACCCAAACCACCCTCTCCGCTACTCTCAAGACCTCCTACTCTCAAGCTTCCTTGTCTCCTCCTTCCATGCTTGTCTTCAGGACTTCTCCAGAGCCTCTCCCATCCTCTGGAACTCTCTACCTCAATCTGTCTGGCTATCTTTTACTCTAGCAGCCTTCAGGTGATCCTGAAACCTCATCTCTTCAGGGAAGCCTATCACGCCTCCAGCTAATCTCTTACCTGCCCCTCCCCATTAGATTGTAAGCTCTTCTGAGGAGGGCCCTCTTAACCCTCTTGTATTGTAACTGTATTGTCTCCCTTTTTATATTGTAAAGCGCTGCGTAAACTGTTGGCGCTATATAAATCCTGCATAATAATATCATCCTTTATCCACTGAACTAAAATAGAACTAAAGGCTAAACTTTTATAGGGGGTGGAGTAATGGAGGGTTATACCCCCTGTCATTTTTTCCATCTGTGTTCGTCACTTCCTGTCCCATAGCCAAAACAGGAAGAAAGAAGAAATCCAAAGTGAGTGGTCTCCAAGGCCACCAAAACTATTATCCCCATTCGAAGTTTACCCCTCTATTCCTGTGCTGGTGACAATCCAGAATTTAGGATTTTCTTTCACGTAAATGGGACAAATAGAGAGGGTGAATTTACCTAATGGAACACAGACAGTAATAAAAACCTAACAAGGGTTCTAATCACTCTACTCTTTCAAAAATGTAAAAAAAAATAAAAAATTCTATTGTACTTACATGGGGAATTTATTATGACTGGAGCAACCAGAATCTGGAGCAACTGAGCATAACCAATCAGCATCTATCTTTCTTTTTCAAAGCTTAACGGAAAAGGCTGAAGATGGAAGCTGATTGGTTACTATGCACAGTTTCTACAGATCCTGTTGCTCCATTTTTAGTAACTTCCCCCCTAAGGCTGGATTCACACCAATGCGTTTCTTAATGCTTTTTTCAGAAACGTACTACAGTCCATTTAACATGGTTTCCTATGGGACAAGTTCACATCTATGCTTTTTTCAGCTGCTGTGTTTTTGAAAAGGGTCAGGGACTTTTTTAAAGGCAAAACTGTGCTTTTTTTGGTTCAATAGACTTCAATGAAAAAGCTACAAAAAAGCATGTAGTGCGTTTTTGCCCCGATTTTGCTGCGATTTGTATTTTTTAATCTGCCCAACAATAAATTGGCCAAAAAAACCCCAAAAGCTTAAAAAAAAAACAAATCAAAAACTGCTGGAAAATTGTGTGTGCAAAAACATAAAATGCATTACAAAAAGCACTGCAGAAACGAATCAAAAGCAAAAAAAAGTGTGAACAGAGCCTAATAATTTGCATTAATTAGATTTCTAATCACTCTCTACTCTTTCTAAAATGTAAAAAAAGTTTTTACTTTAGTTATACTTGCATGAGGAATTTACTATGCGTCAACCAGAATCAGGAGCAACTGAGCATGGCAACCAATCAGCATCTATCTCTCTTTTTCAAAACTTAACTGAAAAGGCTGACGATGGAAGCTGATTGGTTACTAAGCAGAGCTGCTACAGATCATGTCTGCTCCAGTTTTAGTAACTTGTCCCCTGCCGAACGAACAATAAATTGAAAGGTTAATGTGTTTCCCATCCAACCTGTCTGCACTGGGTATATGTAAAAAAACTAACATAAAATGTATTTATTTATGTCCACTGAATGATTTGTCGGTCATTACATGATGGCACCATAGTTTGCGCTCACGTAAAAACGTAAATTTATAAATGTATAAACGTAAATTTTTCAAAACTAGGTTCGGACGATTTTTCATATACTGTAGTGTATGGCCAGCATTAGGCTTGGTTCACACCTATGCGTTTTTTAATGCTGGTTGCTTTTTGCAGAAATGCACTAAAGCTAACTTTTTCTCAGTTTGGGCCGATATGTATTCTTCTACATATTTGATTGGTTTGTGGAAAAGTTATAGCGTCTACAAAATAGGGTATAGATTATTATTATTATTTTTTTACTAGTAATGGCGGCGATCTGCGATTTTTATGGTGACTGCGGCATTATGGTGGACACATTGGACAATTTTGACACATTTTTGGGACCATTGTCATTTATACATTGATCAGTGCTATAAAAATGCACTAATTACTGTAAAAATGTCACTGGCAGTGAAGGGGTTAACACTAGGGGGCGATCAAGGGGTAAACTGTGTTCCCTGGGAGGTGATTCTAACTTAAAGGAAACAAACACTGTAGCTGGTGACTTTTAATAAGCAGACTTACCTGTCCAGGGCGCCCGTGATGTCGGCTGCCCGGGGACGACCCATCCCTCCGTTCTCGCCATTCTATCTAAGGGAAACAGGCATTGCCTTGCGGCTTCACTGCTCATTACCTACTACGCATGCGCAAATCGCGCAGCGCTTTGTGAATGGGGCGCGCTGTGTTCTGGGACACACAGTTCCCAGAACACACAGGGCCCCATTACCCAGAAGACAACGCGAGGAGGAGAGAAGACTGAAGATCACCATGCAGTAGGAAGTGGCAGATTAGGACGATCTGCCTAGCAACAGGCATTTCTGTTTTTTGCAACATTTTAATGTAGTTTGGTTTTTCAGGGTGGTCCTCCACTTTAAGGGGGAGGGGACTGACTAAAGAAAGTGACAGATCATGGTTCCTAGCTAATAGGAACACGCAATCTGTCACTCCTCTCAGAACAGAACAGGGATTTGTGTGTTGACACACACACTTCTGTGTTCTGCCTCTCGTGCTCACATTCGCTCGTGGCCGGCGGTCATCACGACCGTCGGTCACGTGCATCGGCACACCCACAGTGCAGCGGGCGCTTGCGCGTGCCACTAGCGGCACGCATGCACCTGCTATCCTGATCTCGCGAGCCGACATATAGCTAGGACGGTGGAATCGTGCCGACCTGCCGCATTAAAATGGCGGCAGCTGGACGGCAAGTGGTTAAAAATAAAGTTTTCTGTTTAATATTGTTGAGGAAGAAATTGATGCTTGGCACAAAACCATTAGCAGATGTCTGAAAGCAAGCATATTTCATATAAATATATTTGTGCTAAACTCAGTCACTAGTTGTAAAATTTGCTTCAAGGCTTTCAAGTTATTTCTTTTATGACTAATATGAATATGTATTTATTTAAAGCTGAACTCCAGGCAGATATAAAAGACACAAATATACCCAATGCTGTATTCATCAATACATCATTAAATGTATTTTTTTGAATTTTTTATGGAATTTGTGAAATTACCAGAGTTTGACTTGGAATCAGTCTCTTTTAATACTATGTACAGCAGAGCTAAGACTGTGGGAGGAGTAAGTGGCACAAGGGGCCAGTCAGCTGGACTGCAGTGTTCACGTTTTATCAGGAAGCATGCTGATAGGGGAAGAGAGCAGAGTGACAGCGAGATGAGCTCATCAGTGTCCTGCTTCTCCTTTCACGGTCACAGGGCGGAAGAGGGACAACACCTGTGGGTGTTACTTAACTGCAGCAGAGAAAAATCAGTTCTTCTGCCCCGTCAGACAGGATTGTGCTGTGTGGTGGGGCTGTGTAAATCTCAGGACTGGATAGTCCAAAATACAAATCCTTTGACAGGCATAACAATTCCTATATATGTATTCCTATGTAAAGTATCTAAATATTGTACTGCGGCAGGAGATCTGTACTGAGGGTGGATCTTTACTGGAGGAAAATCTGTACTGGTGGAGATCTGTACTGGGGGAAGAGGAGATCTTTACTAGTGGGAGGGGGTGGATCTGTCCTGGAAAGGATTTTGACCTGGCGAGGGTGGTAATTTTTTGTGGTATTCTGTCTACTAACCTGTACTTTACGCACTCCTGGCCCCTGTGCTCTAAATGTTACACACTCCTATTCCCTATAAGTTACACACTCCTTTCCCCTGTGCTCTGTATGTTACACACTCCTTGCTCCTATGCTCTGTACCTTACACAATCCTGACTCATGTGCTCTGTGTGTTACACACTCCTGTCCCCTGTGCTCTGTACATTTCACACTCCTGACCCCTGCGCTCTGTATGTTACACACACCTGGCTCCTATGCTCTGTACCTTACACAATCCTGACCCCTGTGCTCTGTACATTACACACTCCTGACCCCTGTGCTCTGTTCCTTACACATTCCTGACCCCTGTGCTCTGTACATTACACACTCCTGACCCCTGTGCTCTGTACATTACACATTCCTGACCCCTGTGCTCTGTATGTTACACATTCCTGACCCCTGTGCTCTGTATGTTACACACTCCTGACCCCTGTGCTCTGTTCCTTACACATTCCTGACCCCTGTGCTCTGTACATTACACACTCCTGACCCCTGTGCTCTGTACATTACACATTCCTGACCCCTGTGCTCTGTATGTTACACACTACTGACCCCTGTGCTCTGTATATTACACACTCCTGTGCTCTGTACGTTACACACCCGACCCCTGTGCTCTGTACGTTATACACTCGTGACCCCTGTGCTCTGTACGTTACACACTCCTGACCCCTGTGCTCTGCATGTTACACACTCCTTGCTCCTATGCTCTGTATGTTACACACTCCTGACCCCTGTGCTCTGTACATTACACACTCCTGACCCCTGTGCTCTGTATGTTACAGACTATGTTACAGACTCCTGACCCCTGTGCTCTGTATGTTACACACCCTGACCCCTGTACTCTGTACGTTATACACTCCTGACCCCTGTGCTCTGTACGTTACACACTCCTGACCCCTGTGCTCTGTACGTTACACACTCCTGACCCCTGTGCTCTGTACATTACACACCCCTGACCCCTGTACTCTGTACGTTATACACTCCTGACCCCTGTGCTCTGTACGTTACACACTCCTGACCCCTGTGCTCTGTACATTACACAGCCCTGACCCCTGTGCTCTATACGTTATACACTCCTGACCCCTGTGCTCTGTACGTTACCCACTCCTGACCCCTGTGCTCTGTACGTAACACACTCCTGGCTCCTATGCTCTGTACCTTACACATTCCTGACCCCTGTGCTCTGTACATTACATATTTCTGACCCCTGTGCTCTGTATGTTGCACTCTACTGACTCCTGTGTTCTGTATCTTACACACTCCTGACCCCTGTGCTCTGTATTTTACACAAATCTGACACCTGTGCTCTGTACATTACACACTCCTGACCCCTGTGCTATGTACGTTACACATTCCTGATCCCTGTGCTCTGTATGTTACACACTCCTGACCCCTGTACATTACACACTCCTGACCCCTGTGCTCTGTATGTTACACACTCCTGTCCCCTGTGCTCTGTATGTTACATACTCCTGACCCCTGTGCTCTGTATTTACACACTCCTGACCCCTGTGCTCTGTACATTACACACTGCTGACCCTGTGTTTTGAATGTTCCACACTACTGACCCCTGTGCCCTGTATGTTACATAATAATAAACAATTGATGGTATCATGTGATGAGATCAGTTCAGAACTGGTTAAAGATAAACTCCAGGAAAAAAGCTAAATAACCAATTGGAAGAAACAATTATGAATTGTATTACCTGCAAAAATGTTTGTAAACAGCCACTATTGTGATCCAAGCACCTCTGTTATCCCCTTCCCGCTGAGCGTACGCAGATGTGCGTACTCGGCTTCCGGGGGTATACCGGGATGATGCCCGCACCTGCAGGCATCATCCCGGTACCGTTTTCTTCAGCAGGCGATTGGCTATCCAGCCATAACAACCGATGCGGCTAAAAGCCGCTCGGCTGTTATGCCGGAGGAGCAGGAGGGGACGTCCCTCCTGCCGCTGTTACCGGTGCTCCCGCTCGATCGGGAGCACCGATTCACTTTCCGCTGCCTCCGGCTGCTGGGGAGGAACTGGAACAAAGCCGTAATCGGCTTCGTTCCAGTCTCCTCATAGTAAACACGGAAGCGACATCATGACGTCACTTCCCGTTTACTCGGCTGCCAATGGCGCGGGTTTAAAAAAATATCCGGTATTCAGAATCGCCGTTTTTGGCGATCTGAATACATTAAAGTGTAAAGGAGGGGTGGGGGGTCTTTTAGACCCCCGATCCCTCCATAAAGAGTACCTGTCACCGCCTATTACTGTCACAAGGGATGTTTACATTCCTTGTGACAGCAAAAAAAATGATCACATTTTTTTTTTTTAAACAATTTAGTCATTTTAAAATAAATAAAATAAATAAAATAAATAAAATAAATAAAAAAATTTTTTTAAAGCGCCCGCCGTCCCCGCGAGCTTGCGAAGCAAAGAAAACGCATACGGAAGTCGCGCCCGCATATGTAAACGGTGTTCAAATCACACATGTGAGGTATCACCGCAATCGTCAGAGCGAGAGCAATAATTCTAGCACTAGACCTCCTCTGTAACGCTAACCTGGTAACCGTAAAAAAAATGTAAAGCGTCGCCTATTGAGATTTGTAGGTACCGTACTTTGTCGTCAATCCACCAGTGCGTGCAATTATAAAGTGTGACATGTTTGGTATCTATTTACTCGGCGTAACATTATCTTTCACATTATGCAAAAAAAAATGGGATAATTTTACTGTTTTTTTTTTTTAATTCATGAAAGTGTCCCTTTTCCCAAAAAGTTGCATTTAAAACAACGCTGCGCAAATACCATGTCACATAAAATATTGCAACAATCGCCGTTTTATTCTCTAGAGTCTCTGCTAAAAAAATATATATAATGTTTGGGGGTTCCAAGTAATTTTCTAGCAAAAAATATGGATTTTAACTTGTAAATACCAAATGCCAAAAATAGGCTTAGTCATGAAAGGGTTATACAGCATAGGCAAGTCAATGATCTGGCCTACAGTATGGGCAATGCACAGGGTCACATTAAAGTAAAGGTTGGGGCGGGGGGGAGGCAAACAATATCCCCCATACTTACAAAGCAACATATAAATTCCCAATGTAAGTATGGGGGATATTGTTCCCCCCTTTTTTGACAAATGATTAGATCATATTGGTCATGTATTCTTACAGATACATGTATGTGTACTCCTCATCTGCTCCTGACGACTGGAAGACATCCACAAAACGCGTAGAGATTTTTTGATGCTATGCCATCACAATAATATGCTTACCATCAGATCACCCAAATATGCCTTTTGAACAATGATCTACCATACTTTTCCTTGGAGGTCTAAGCCTAAATCAATATCATTATACATGACTATACTATGTTGGAACATGTATGTATATATATATATATTATTTTTTCATGTGTTACATATTAGTATCAATATTTTTTATACTGAATTCCTTTCTGACCCAATATGTACATGTTTGTATTACTAAATAAATATGTTACTGTATATTTACATTTTTTTTTTCTCACAGAATTTTTATTGGATTTTTCTCATGTACAGCATGATGCCTCAAAGGGGGGACATGAGAACATTATAGCATAACATAGGTAGTACCAAAGTCACAATTATGACATTGTATAATATCCAGCTTTTATGTAGTCGAAGCAGATTAGCATAGAAAGGTACATACATTTTTAGTATTAATAATGATAGGCACTGTTGATGAGAAGTGGTGCCTTAAGGATAGGCCATTGTGACATCGCCTAAGGTCAATAAAGAAAAGTAGAGTAGAGGGTCATTGTAAGAACCAGTAGGGTTGGTAATTTATATATAGGCAATGTGAGTTAGGAGAAAAGAAGTGACGTCTATGCAGTGTCAGGAGGCCACACCTGGGGAGGGCACCTTACAAGTAGGCGGTATATATAAGTAATATGGCTGACATTTTATCTAAACTTATTGTAAAACAGTGCAGCATTTGGTTCGGCTCCAGATTGAGAGGGTCATGGTTACAGGTATGATGAGGCCAGTTTAAGGAAGAGGGGTATTTCTTTTATCTTTAAGCCAAGGTTCCCAGTAGCTGAAGAATCAGTAGATGTGCTTTGGGAAACATGTATTTCATTACGCATTGGTCGTTGAGCAGGGAGATTACTACTCAGATGGTGGGTGGGGTAGGATTTTTACAGTAACGAGCAATTGAAAGTCTTGCAGCTATAAGGATGTGAATAACTAGAGACTGTAGTGTGGTTGGCCTTTCGGTTAACCCTATCCCCAACAGAGCCATCTGTGGCATTAGATGAGCATTAACGCCTGTGACTAAGCTGATCAGGTGGTTTACATCCTTCCAGTTTAGTTGGAGAGTAGAATAAGCTCACCATATGTGGACCGAGGATCCATCTCAGTCTCAGTTCCTCCAGCATTTAGGGGAGGTTGAGGGGTAAATGAACGCCAGTTTGGTGGGAGTATAGTACCAGCGGTGGTAGAAATTCATAACTGTTTCCCAATGGAAGACATTCCTGGAATGGGCACGGATATTGTTGAGAGTTAGGTACCACACCTCCTCTAATGTGGAAAAGTGTAGCACTTGTTCCCAGTGTTGCATAGCTGTAGATTTATCCTCAGAATGAGGAGTGGTTAGTAGTGAGTACATAAAGGACAGGCCTTTGATGCAGGGATTTTTTGGAACATAAAATTTCAACAGGTCGTTGGTGGTTTGTTTGGAGGGCATGGTGTGCCATCTGCGTAGGTATCAGAAGAAGTCATGGTGTAGTATGTTAAAGAGGGTAGAGAGACGTTGAAAGGTAGTAAATCCCTGAAGTGTGTATAGGTCATTTAGGTTGCAGATGCCTGCTTTAGTCCAATGACGTAGGGATAAGTTGGGTGTTAAGAGTTCCAGAGCTTTGTGTGGCAGAAGTTGGATTTAAAAGGAGATGCCTTTAGACATTTGTGGGATTGATCACCAAACTCTCATCGTGGCATGGACAGTGTCCATGAAGGACCTAGGTGGGTGGTATTTGAGCCATGAGGCACATAAAAGTAGTTGAAGATCCATAGACATCACGGAAAGTTCAATTTGTTTTCAGGCACAAGGATGGTTTCCACCAGTCTTTCGTTGATCGTGTTGGTCGAGTATTGACGCTATATAGTATGTTTGGATCTCTGGGGCTCTCATTCCACCATATTTGGTCGCTAGGTACAATGTTGAGTGGTGCAGCCTGGGGCGTATGCACGCCCAAATGAGCGAGTTGAGGATATGTTGTAGTTTGCTGAGATAGCAAGGTAATATTGGAATTGGGAGGGTTCTAAAGAGGTATAAGATATGAGGAAGGAGAAACATCTTCACTAAGCCTATGCGTCCCACCCATGAGGCTTTCACTGCCTGGAGTTCAGAGCTTATTTGTTGGAGTTTGTTATATATTTAATATTTTATATGATTTTAACCGTGTGTTTCATTTAAAGTCACCCCCCCTTTCACACTGGGGACACTCCCGTGTTGCGGAGCTTCTGAAGCGATTTTTAGGCGATTCGGAAGCGCTGCCCATTCATTGCAATGGCCAGGGGCGTTTTGGGAGCACTGTATACAGTGCTCCCAACCCACCCTAAAGATACTGCTTGCAGGACTTTTCCAAACGTCCCACAAGAGCATCAACCGGGTGTGAAAGCACCCATTACAATGAATGGGAGGCAGTTTTCAGGCACTTTACAGGCTCTATTTCTAGCGCTAAAACGCCTGAAAACAACCTCAGTGGGAAAGGGGTCTTAGGGATGGAGGCATATGATGCTACTAAGTCATTGCCTCATTTAAAGTCCCACCAACCCCCCCTTTTTTAAACCGATGTAATGTTTATGGGCACCTAAAGCTGAACTATTGGCATATATAAAATAAAATGCAATTTAGAACTGGTTCACAACTGAATCGCACAGGAACTCAGCCCGTGTTCCTGTGTGATTCCTATGCGACTCCGTGTGGTGCGTTTTTCATCTGATTTATTTGAATGGGCACAAGTCACACTAGATTGCACCAAAAGTAATGCATGCACTACTTTTTTAAAACACACTGCTCCAGATCCTATGGTACTTTGTTTGGTGTGTCGTTGGGATTATATTGACACCCGCAGCAGATTGCACACCCAGTGCATTTTGAACGCGGTGAAGGAAAAACTGACATAACGTGGGTTTCCCGCATCGCATTTCGGTGTGGGCGAGCCCCTACTACAGCCTACATGAAGGTAGAAGACCTAGCTGTGCTGTCTGACAGGAGTTTCTTGACCACAGTGCTGAGTTAAAACATCATTAAAAATCTTTTCTTAGGAAAACAATTTTTTTTTCAAATATGAATATAGCTACAGTATTTGCCTGGAGTTCTACTTTAACTCGTTTTGTATATCGTGTCATCCTTAAATCCAGTATTTATTCTCCCATAAATAGATAGTAAAATATAACCACATGTTTACAGTGTGCAAAGCACACGACTGCTTTGCATACTGTTTTGCTTAAGTTATGGCTCAAATGAATTAGATTAAAATAACTTGCCAGAATACTTCTACAGTAATACAAGCGTTCCGCCTTTCAGATACTGTGCTGTCAAATGAAAGAAGAAAATAACATTATTTGCATTGCTTTATTGGCAAAAAGGTAACATGGGATATTTTCAAAGTACAAGGATATTCTGTAGAGTAAAGTTGGTCCACACATACAGTGGTGTGAAAAAGTGTTTGCCCCCTTCCTCATTTCCTGTTCCTTTGCATGTTTGTCACACTTAAGTGTTTCGGAACATCAAACCAATTTAAACAATAGTCAAGGACAACACAAGTAAACACAAAATGCAATTTGTAAATGAAGGTGTTTATTATTAAAGGTGAAATAAAAATCCAAACCATCATGGCCCTGTGTGAAAAAGTGATTGCCCCCTAAACCTAATAACTGGTTGGGCCACCCTTAGCAGCAACAACTGCAACCAAGCGTTTGCGATAACGTGCAATGAGGCTTTTACAGCGTCCTGGAGGAATTTTGGCCCACTCATCTTTGCAGAATTGTCCTAATTCAGTTACATTAGAGGGTTTTCGAGCATGAACGGCCTTTTTAAGGTCATACCACAACATCTCAATAGGATTCAGGTCAGGACTTTGGCTAGGCCACTCCAAAGTCTTCATTTTGTTTTTCTTCAGCCATTCGGTGGTGGACTTGCTGGTGTGTTTAGGATCATTGTCCTGCTGCAGAACCCAAGTTCGTTTCAGCTTGAGTACACGAACAGATGGTCGGACATTCTCCTTCAGGATCTCTTGGTAGACAGCAGAATTCGTAGTTCCTTTTATCACGGCAAGTCTTCCAGGTCCTGAAGCAGCAAAACAGCCCCAGACCATCACACTACCACCACCATATTTTACTGTTGGTATAATGTTCTTTTTCTGAAATGCAGTGTTCCTTCTACGCCAGATATACTTGGACACACACCTTCCAAAGAGTTCCACTTTTGTCTCATCGGTCCACAGAATGTTGTCCCAAAAGTCTTGGGGATCATCAAGATGTGTTGTGGAGAAATTGAGACGAGCTTTGATGTTCTTTTTGCTCAGCAGTGGTTTTCTCCTTGGAACTCTGCCATGCAGGCCATTTTTGCCCAGTCTTTTCCTGATGGTGGAGGCATGAACGCTGACCTTAACTGAGGCAAGTGAGGCCTGCAGTTCCTTGGACGTTGTTGTGGGGTCTTTTGTGACCTCTTGGATGAGTCGTCGCTGCGCTCTTGGGGTAATTTTGGGCGGCCAGCCACTCCTGGGAAGGTTCACCACTGTTCCATGTCTTCGCCATTTGTGGATAATGGCTCTCACTGTGGTTCGCTGGATTCCCAAAGCTTTGGAAATGGCTTTATAACCCTTTCCAGACTGATAGATCTCAATTACTTTCTTTCTCAATTGTTCCTGAATTTCTTTGGGTCTCGGCATGATGTGTAGCTTTTAAGGATCTTCTGGTGGACCTTACTGTGTCAAGCAGCTCTTATTTAAGTGATGCCTTGATTGTGAACAGGTGTGGCAATAATCAGGCCTGGGTGTGGCTAGAGAAATTGAACTCAGGTGTGGACAACCACAGTTATAGTATGTTTTAACAAGGGGGGCAATCACTTTTTCACACAGGGCCATGATGGTTTGGATTTTTTTTCACCTTTAATAATAAACACCTTCATTTACAAATTGCATTTTGTGTTTACTTGTGTTGTCCTTGACTATTGTTTAAATTGGTTTGATGTTCCGAAACACTTAAGTGTGACAAACATGCAAAGGAACAGGAAATTAGGAAGGGGGCAAACACTTTTTCACACCACTGTACATATACATATACATATATATATATATATATATATATATATATATATATATATATATATATATATATATACACTATATTTTCAAAAATATTGGGACACCTGCCGTTACACGCACATGAACTTTAATGGCACCCCAGTCTTAGTACGTAGGCTAAGGTCCATGCACAAAGGTCCATAAAGACATGGATGAGTTTGGGGTGGAGGAATTTGACTGGCCTGCACAGTCCTGACCTCAACCTGACAGAACATCGTTGGGATGAATTAGAGTAGAGACTGCGAGCCAGGTCTTCTCTTCCAGGATCACTGCCTGACCTCACAAATGCTCTTCTGGAAGAATGGTCAAACACTCCCAAAAACACACTCCTAAACCTTGTGGACAGTCTTCCCAGAAGAGTTGAAGCTGTTATTGCTGCAAAGGTGGGCAAACTTAATATTGAACCCTACAGACTAAGCCCCTGTACACATGGTCGGAGATTTCGACAACCAAATCCATGGGATTTTGTCCGTCAGATCTTGTCCGAAACTGTTGCATACACACGGTCGGACTAAGTTGTCGAAAAATCCGATCATTCAGAACGTGATGACGTAATTTCGTTACGATGGGACTACGTTCAGGCTAGTAGCCAATAGCTTTGATGTAGGAATTTGATCTGAGCATGCGTGGCACTTGGTCTGATCAAAATTCTCTACACATGATCGGAGTATGTCCGATCGAACCAGTTGGTCGGGAAATATTTCCAACATGTTGGAAAATTGGGTCCGACGGATTTTCCGACGGAATCAGTCCGATGCATACCACACACAGTCGGATTATCCGACAACACGGTCCGATAGGACACATTCCGACGGATTCTCCGACCGTGTGTACAAGGGCTAAGACTGGGATGTAAAAGCAATGAGTGTAAAAGCAGGTATCTCAATACTTTTGACAATATAGTGTTTATTAAAGGGGGTTAGAAATTCTGCCAAGTTTTTATTTATGTCTGTGCCCTCAGTGAAAGAATTCCATTCACTTCCTTTCCCAAAGAGAGAGAGAGGTTCACTTTAAAGTGGAAGTAAACTTCCTCTGCTGACATTTACCTATAGGTAAGCCTATAATAGGACTTACCTATAGGTAGTGTCATTAAACCTGCACCGTTTAGGAGATATTTACATCACATGCAGCCATTGACATCACTGGCTCGTGCACTCTGAAGGAACGGCCACGGGTGCCGTTCCTTCTGAGCCCTGTGCCGCGAACGGTGGCTCCCACGCGCATGCAGTGACAGTGACATCATCGCTACTCCGGCCACTCACAGCGCCAGAGTCCGCGAACCCGGAAGTAACTCCGGCGGAAGGTGTCAGCCGTCTTAGCGGGATGCGGGTGCCGCTGGAAGGCTTTGTTCTAAGGTAAGTATTTCATAATGAGCTAGTATGCAATGCATACTAGCTCATTATGCCTTTTTCTTTTTCTTTTTTTTTTGAGTTTACAACCTCTTTAAAGGATAATGTGAAAAAATAATGTAATGGAAAAAAGTATAAAAACATATTTTTTTTTACTGAACGTGCTAAACTTTTTCTAAACTTGTCATATGCTTAAATTTTGTGGTCAAAGTAAATTCAAACAGTGCTAAGCTTAGTTCTTCCATAAACCTATTTTTTGGATTTGTAGCCTGAGGCTGTTCTGATTGAATTAAGTGACTGTTGTTCTGTATTACTTCTTATGTAAAACAACTAGCCTTCAGGTTTCAGCAAAGACCAAGGTGCTAGCTGCATGCAGTTCATATGTTTTTCATTTTAAACCTGAGTTTCCTCTGGGCTAACAAATCACTTCTCATGGTGCGAAGACTGGCAGTGGATTGCTATATTTTTATGTTTGCAGTATAGCAGTGATGGAGCAAAACCAAAGGGATCCAAATAATAAAATGTTAGTATTTACTGCAAATTTTCTCCCATTGAGGGCACAGCCTGGTGAAATTAAGCAACATAGGGTTATACTGCCGCCCACTAGAGACATGGATACTAAACCATAAGAACTGAAGGCCTGCCCCTTTTATGCTATAGGTCTGTAGCAAGTGTAAGGAGTGTCAAAATCAGGTACCCCATACAAAAGGATTATAGTTCTGTAATGGAGAAACTAAAACTCATGGCATTTCTAATACCCTGATGGGCTTTACTTCCTCTTCATTTCCGTGCAGAGGTAAAGCATAATGGGCATAATGGGCATAGTAGCCCATTATGTATCACTTACCTGAAAATGAAGCCTGCGATGTCACCGCTGTCCCCGTTGGCTGGAAGCATCCATCCTCGCCCCTCTTCCTTCCGGGGCCACGGACTTCAGCTCTGTTATTGGCCTGATTCGCATTCACGGCATGATCCCTTTAGAAACGGGCCTTTCTAAAGTGCACACGTGCCGATGACGTCAGTGCACGTGTATATAGCTCCCAACTGTCCCTGTCCTTGATTTCGAGGGATTGTCCCTGATATGGAGCACTGTCCTTCTGTCCCTCATTCCTCCTCATTTGTCCCTCATTTTTGGTCTGATTTATATTGATGTATATAAAATGCACTTTTTATCTATCGAAAAGTGTTTTCCAGCACTAAACTTTTCATCTGATTCATCTTAATTGCTGCATTTGTAAATTCCAGAAGCCAATATAAAGGAATATTAGTGGTAAAAAAAGCATTTGTGTGTTTTAACCAATCTTGTTTTTTTTTGGACAATTCTCCTTTAAGTGGGCGTGGCCAGGGGCGTGTCCTATGCCTGCATACTTTTGCTGATAGGTGTCCCTCATTCCCATCTCAAAAAGTTGGGAGGTGTGCATGTATATAGTAGATATCTCCTAAACTGTGCGGGTTTAGGAGATATTTCCAGCACCTACAGGTAAGCCTTAATATAAGCTTAGCTGTAGATAAAAGTGGTTGTACAGAGTTTACATCCACTTTAACCGCTTGCTGACCGCCACACACAGATGTACGTCAGCACAATGGCACAGAAAGGCAAACTAGCGTACAGGTACGTCCCTTAAATTTTCCGCCTTTTGGGCGCGTGTGCGTGGGAGCATGCCGGCGGGTCCCATGAACTCGATTTTCTCCGGAGTAGGTAGAACTGGGAGATACCTATCTAAACAAGGCATTTCCCCAGTCTGCCTTGTATCATGACAGAGATCTACTGCTCCCTGTTATCGGGAGCAGTGATCGCTGTCATGTCAGTGGTAGCCCCTCACAGTTAGAATCACTCCCTAGGACACACTTAATCCTTTCTTTGCCCTCTAGTGGTTAACCCATTCCTTGCCAGTGTCATTTACACAGTAACCAGTGCATTTTTATAGCAATGATCGCTGTATAAATGACAATGGTCCCAAAGTAGTGTCAAAAGTGTCCGATGTGTCCACCATAATGTCGCAGTCATGATAAAAATCGCCTCCATTACTAAAAAAAAATAATAATAAAAATGCTATACAACTATCCCCTAGTTTGTATTCACTAGGCCTAGCAGCCTATAGAGTGTTCGAATAAAGCAAAGCCTCTGCCACAGACTTGCATGTAGAACACTTGAACAAAGTCTCTGCAACAGACTTGTTGTAGAACACTTGTTGTAACTGAAGGATGTAGACAAATTTAGAGAGCCCTCATATGGTACCAGTATCTTGCAGCCAGTCCGGCGATACCGTACGAGTGTAGATTCACTTGGTGTCTTTCAACTAAGCTCCCAGGCTCTTTCTGAGAAGTCAGCCTTATGTGTGGTCGTCTCCCGAAGAGTCCTCCCCTGGTTGCTTCTTCAGTTGCTTCTTCAGTTGCTGGGCCTCTCCACAGATGAGACGGCACTGGAGCACCTTTGAATCTTCCTTCCAGTTACTTTGCCTCGGGCTAGCCAGCCCCGAGACTCAGAATTGAATGGATCCGTACCCCAGGCCATGAGGGCCATGGGAGCTGGTCAGGAGGATCCAGGACCAAACAGACAGAAAGATCTTCTGGACCGGAACCCAGAAGCACGTGATGTCAGTACCTTAAGTACCCTATCCCAGAATGCACAGCAGGATGACACTCCCACTGGGCTGGATCAGAAAAAGAATGGCACTCCATGCGCCTAGCTAAACTGCGTTCTCACACTTGCCAGAAGTGACAGCGACACCTGTGGCCAAGCAGAACCCAGTGCAATCCAGCTAGACTGGCACTGAAACCATAATTTGGTATAATTAAGCCCAAAACCAAACTGCGGTTCTAGGAATTTTAAATAAAAAAAAAACACATAGCGTGTGCTCTTCAGGAGTCGGCGCCACATACGCTTATTGCAATTTTTTTTACCAAAAATATTTCTAAGAATACATATTGGCCTAAACTGAGGAAAAAAAATGTTTATATATTTTTGGGGGATATTTATTATAGCAAAAAGTAAAAAATATTGCGTTTTTTTTTTTTCAAAATTGTCGCAAAAATAAAAACCACAGAGGTGATCAAATACAACCAAAATAAAGCTCTATTTGTGGGGAAAAAAATGTAAATTTTGTTTGCGTACAACGTCGCAAGACCGCGCAATTGTCAGTTAAAGCGTCGCAGTGCCGAATCGCAAAAAGTGCTCTGGTCAGGAAGTGGGTAAAATCTTCCGGGCCTGAAGTCATTCAATCACAAGTAGATGGCTGCATAGAGTGAAAAGCCTGAATGACAGAGAACACATTTTAATGAATACTGCTAATAACAGGGGGAACCAAAAAGACTGACCTTTGTTTCTGGTGGGAACGGAATAGCAGTTGCTACCCGGTCTATCAGTCTGAAGGTCATGTGTTTGTGTCATTGCAGGTAAGAGGGAGCATATTTAAGGCTATAAACAGGGCGAAATTGATTTAATTTACAACCCTGTTGCTGTCACTGTGTGTGATTAAAAACATATCAGCACATGTGCAATTGTTTATTATTTTCTATGAGGATGTTATTCCTGTATGTGAGAATGTTATTATTATAGATATAGATGTGTAGTATTATGTATAAACAGAATAGCAGTTGTCATCAGTCTGATGGTCATGTGTTTGTGTCATTGCAGAAACTTTTCAATAAAAACACTTCTGGTTTCACTGGTGCTCCTTTCGCACATTGAAATTATACATTGGAATTATTGACCATACTTTCAACATAACTACTTGCAACACAAGCAGTCCAGAGGGAAAGAAAAGCACATGAGGGGAGAGGTCTGTGTGACCTATGTCCCCCAATGGAGAAAAGGGTACAAAATCAATATAGGGAGGCCTAAATAGTAAGGGCAAAAGGGGCAGCTGCCCTGGGCCCAATGATTGTCGTGGGGCGCAAAGCAGCTGAGCTGCCTCTTGAGCCCACGATGCCCGCAAGTAGTTGCTGAGTGGATTTGGCTATCACTCAGGAGATGATAATGAAATTGAATGTTTGGGGAGATGGTGATTGGTTGGGTGCTATGCCTGCAGCCGATGCAGTTATTGGCTAGCTCAGTAAGGTAAACTCTTCCCCCACAAATTCATCCCATGTAAATCGGCATAAAAAACCCTAATGAACACTGCTTGTAGATATCTCCTTACTTGCATAGTATTGTAATCCTTTTTGTTCTTTAGAATGACGTCACTGAGCATGCCCAGATCTCCCCTGATTTACAGCACACTCTGTGTGCTTGTCTATCTATTATTAGGACTTCCTACGGTACAATACTGAAATCCCACAAGACTGCATAATCACTCAGAGCTTCCTACTACTCCCCATGTGACATCACATGGGGTGGAAAAAAAAAGCTGATAAAACTGACCTAGGCAAACACTAGATAATCGGCACAAGTAAAAACTATGAAATAAAACAAGTCCGCTATGAGCAGGGTTGCCATAGAAACGTTGGATTGAGAAGGAGGCTTGGTTAACAGTACAGGGAGTGCTCAATGTAATAGCGGAAATACACTCTACTGTGGACTCAGAAAACAATACTTAAGATGTTGCTGCCTTACCCCTGGAAACAAGTTTTTGAAAGTTTCTTTAAACAGTAATATGCAATTTGGGCTGGATTACAGTGGCTATAGTTTGATAATTACTTATTATAATGGACTAAATGAAAAGAAGCATCAGAGTGGGAGAGTTTACTTCCTCTTTAAGTCGATCCAACTTTAGAAAAGGTTCCTGTACTTCTTCAAGGCGACTTCTATCCGACTTGTGCCAATAGACTTTAACCCTTTCATGACTAAGCCTATTTTTGGCATTTGGTGTTTACAAGTTAAAATCCATATTTTTTGCTAGAAAATTACTTGGAACCCCCAAACATTATATATATTTTTTTAGCAGAGACTCTAGAGAATAAAACAGCGATTGTTGCAATATTTTATGTCACACGGTACTTGCGCAGCGGTGTTTTAAACGCAACTTTTTGGGAAAAGGGACACTTTCATGAATTAAAAAAAAAAGAAACAGTAAAATTAGCCCAATTTTTTGCGTAATGTGAAAGATAATGTTATGCCGAGTAAATAGATACCAAACATGTCACACTTTATAATTGCACACACTCGTGGATTGACGACAAAGTACGGTACCTAAAAATCTCAATAGGCGACGCTTTAATATTTTTTTTACGGTTACCAGATTAGCGTTGCAGAGGAGGTCTAGTGCTAGAATTATTGCTCTCGCTCTGCCGATCGCGGCGATACCTCACATGTGTGATTTGAACACTGTTTACATATGCGGGCGCGACTTCCGTATGCGTTTTCTTTGCTTCGCGAGCTCGCGGGGACGGCGGGCGCTTTAAAAAAAATTTATTTTATTTATTTGAAAATGAATAAATTGTTTTAAATTTTTTTTTAAATTAGATCACTTTTATTGCTGTCACAAGGAATGTAAACATCCCTTTTGACAGTAATAGGTGGTGGCAGGTACTCTTTATGGAGGGATCGGGGGTCTAAACGACCTCCCCACCCCTCCTTTACACTTCAATGTATTCAGATCGCCGAAAACGGCGATTCGGAATACCGTATATCTTTTTAAAACTGGTGCCATTGGCAGCCGAGTAAACGGGAAGTGACGTCATGACGTCGCTTCCGTGTTTACTATGAGGAGACTGGAACGAAGCCGCTTACGGCTTCGTTCCAGTTCCTCCCCAGCAGCCGGAGGCGCCGGATCGCAAATCGGTGCTCCCGATCGAGCGGGAGCACCGGTAACAGCGGTGGGAGGCGGCGGGAGGGGGAAGCCGATCGGCTGTTATGCCGGAGGAGCGGGAGGGGACATCCCCCCTCCCGCTCCTCCGGCATAACAGCCGATCGGCTTTTAGCCGCATCGGTTGTTATGGCTGGAAAGCCAATCGCTCGCTGAAAAAAACGGTACCGGGATGATGCCTGCAGGTGGGGGCATCATCCCGGTATACCCCCCGGAAGCCGAGTACGCACATCTGCGTACGCTCGGCGGGAAGGGGTTAATGGCAGTCGCCTCCAACTCAAATCCTCATCTTAATTGATGGGATTTGGATCTGACATTACAGGAAGTTTACACAGGCATTCCCTTAAGTTGCTTTAAAGTAGTGCTGAAGTCGTGCCAAAGTTGAACTATAATGCCCCATACATGCGGTCGGATTCTCTGATGGAAAATGTTCGATGGGAGCTTTTTGTCGGAAATTTCGACCGTGTGTAGGCTCCATGGGACATTTTCCATTGGAATTTCCGACAAACAAAATTTGAGATCTGGATCTCAAATTTTCAGACAAAAAAAACGGAATGTCGGAAGTTCTGATCGCGTGTACACGATTCCGACGCACAAAATTCCACACATGCTCGGAATCAAGGAGAAGAGCTTTGTGTGACCACGTATATGCCAAACAAGTTTGAGCCAACATCCGTCAGAAAAAATCCATGGATTTTGTTGTCGGAATGTCCGATCGTGTGTGCGGGGCATAAGTCAAGCAACTTTCAGGTCGTGGCAGTGTGAACCGTGCCTAAAATCTCGAAGCTGATTGGTTTCTATACAAAGCTGCACCAGATTTTGCATGCTCCAAATTTGTAAATCCCTCTCTAAATGTAACTGACAAGTGCGAGAGGTTAAACCCTTAAAGAGGCAGGCTTCAGTTTTCATGTGCCTGGTGTCCATTTATCTTGTAGGGGGAAGTATAGTACAATAATGTTTAATACCATTAAGCCGTGTTCTTTCATGGACAATAGAGAATGTTACCTAGTAATACGGTGCGATCAACTAGGCAAGGACTCTACTATTAATACTACTAATAATAATAATAATGTATTCGTGTTTTACTACTTTATTTTAAATAAAGTGTTTATTACATATGCAGGCTCTGTTTCCTGTTTTGCAGTGCTGCACTAGGTTTTTCTTTTTTTCTTGCAATGCAGGTCTGTTGGCAGACTCCTTCTATGGATGACATCTCACCTAACAGTTGCAAAGAGGGAGGAAGTAATTGCACTGAGCACTAGGGATGAGCCGAACACCCCCCGGTTCGGTTCGCACCAGAACTTTCGAACGGACCCCAAATTCGATCGAACGTTAGAACCCCATTGAAGTCTATGGGACTCGAACGTTCAGAATTAAAAGTGCTAATTTTAACTGCTAATATGCAAAATACTGTCCTAAAAAGGGTTTGGGGACCTGGCTCCTGCCCCAGGGGACATGGGTCAATGCAAAAACAAGTTTTAAAAACGGCCGTTTTGGCGGGAGCACTGATTTTAATGATGATTAAAGTGAAAAAAAAGTGAAATATTCCTTTAAATATCATGCCTGGGGGGTGTCTGTAGTATGCCTGTGAAGTGCCACGTGTTTCCCGTGTTTAGAACAGTCCATGGACAAAATGACATTTAACGGAAATAACGTCATTTAAAACTGCTTGCGGTTTTAATGTTATATCTGGTTCCTGCAATATGGTTGAAAATCATTGAGAAAAATGGCATGGGTAGCCCTCCCTGCCCATGACCAGCCCCTTTGCGTCTTGTACAGATATTAAGGGGAACCCCGTACCCATATTAAAAAAAGGAAATACGTGTGCCCCCCAGGCCCTATATACTCAGAACAGCAGTATACAGGCGGTGCAAACAAGACAGGGACTATGTAGATTTGTTGTGTTAAGTTGAATCTGTTTGTAATTTTCAACTGGTAAATTTTTAAAGTGTAGCTCCAGTCAAAAAAACTATTTTTAAGCTTTTTGGAAAACATAGGGAAGGGTTATCACCCCTGTATAATTTGTTTTGCCATCCGTCTTTTTTCATCTCACTTGCTGTTGTCTCCTTCCGTTTGCAAGTAGGAGATGTTTGTAAGTTGGATGTTTGAAAGTAGGGGCCTGCCCTATATGCTCTGCAGAAATGGCAGGACAAGGTTTTGGTTTTGCCACAACATTGTAAGCCCTCAAAGTGACTCTTGGTGGGCGCTGGAGCGCCCTGCTGTGAACGATTATATCAAGAATTGTAATTACATGCCATTGTTGAACAGTGGTAGAAAAATTGACCTTTGGTGGTTGTGGTGCTGGTGCCACAACACTATTAGTCCTCACAGTTACTCTGGGTGGGCACAGGAACGGGCCCTCCTGTGAAATATTATATCAAGAATTGTAATTACATGTCCCTGTTAAACAGGGGCAGAAAAATTGGGCCTTAGGCACTGGTGCTGGTGCCATGACACTGCAACCTCTCCCATATACTCTAGTTGTAGTGCAGGAATGAGCCCTGCTGCAAAGCATTGCATCAAAAATTGTAATTAAACGCCCCTGTTAAACGGGCAGAAAAATTGGGCCTTAGGCACTGGTGCTGGTGCCACGACACTGCAACCTCTCCCATATACTCTAGTTGTAGTGCAGGAATGAGCCCTACTGCAAAGCATTGCATCAAAAATTGTAATTTAACGTCCCTGTTAAACAGGGGCAGAAAAATTGGGCTGGTGGCATCACCCAGAACCAAAAATGTTCTTCCAACATATCAGCGGAGGAGGAAGAGGATAGACAATCGACATAACAGGACAGTCACTCAGCATCAGCATAGGCAGTCTTGAAGGGATGTGATATTTCAAAAAAAATTATTCGGTTACATCAGCTTCAGGTGCTTGGTAGCTGTGGGTGATCCAAGACTGATTCATCTTGATGAAGGTCAGTCGATCAACAAAGCCACCAGCAGCACTGAAGGTGCGTTCCGAAAGAACGCTGGATGCAGGACAGGCCAGTAGCTCAATTGCATACTGTGCAAGCTCTGGCCAGTGATCCATCCTCAAGACCCAGTAAGCCAGAGGATTTTTGGTGGGAAAGGTGTCCAAGTCCGACCTTGCCTCTAGGTATTCCTGCACCATGTAAATCCGACGCTGGCGATGGTTGCTGGAACCGATCATACCTTGGGGCTGCGGACTAAAAAATTGTCTGAAAGCATCGGTCAGCCGGCCACCTTCTCCACTGCTCCTTCTGACCGATGCCTCAGCAACACGTTGTCCAGGACCAGGAGTTTGTAACCTCCCAGTCTCTGGGAACGCGTTGCACAGACCTTTCTGCAAGGCCTCCCGAAGATGTCTCATCCTCTGCTCCCTCTGCAACGGCAAGATAAGGTCGGCAACCTTACCCTTGTACCGTGGATCCAGGAGAGTGGCCAGCCAGTAATGGTCCCTCTCCTTGATCCGAAGAATACGAGGATCCTTCCGCAGGCTTTGCAGGATCAGGGAGGCCATGCAGCTTAGGTTAGCTGAGGCATTCGGTCCAGAGTCCTCTGGGTCACTAAGGACAACATTATCCGCAGCTACCTCCTCCCAGCTACGTACAAGTCCACGGGTTTCTTGGGACTGTAAATCGTCCCTACAAGACTGCTGCTGCTGCTGATGCTGAGTGCCAGCCTCCAACTCCATGCTGACACAATCATCCTCCTCCTGTGTGATGGATGGCACAGCAGGAACACTGTCTGGATAAAGGGGGCCTTGAGAGGCAAGGAAGTCCTCCTCTTCCTGCCTCTGTTCTGCCTCAAGTGCCCAGTCAATTATTCCACGCAGCGTATGTTCCAAGAGGTGGACAAGAGGTACAGTGTCACTGATGCATGCACTGTCACTGCTCACCATCCTTGTGGCCTCCTCAAACAGTGACAGGACAGTGCATGCATCCCTGATCATGCCCCACTGGCGTGGTGAGAAAAAACTGAGCTCCCCTGACCCTGTCCTGGTGCCGTAGTCACACAGGTACTCATTGATGGCCCTCTGCTGTGTGTGCAGCCGCTGCAGCATGGCCAACGTTGAGTTCCACCTGGTGGGCATGTCACATATAAGGCGGTTCTTGGGCAGGTTCAACTCCTTTTGGAGCTCAGCCAGCCGAGCACAGGCATTAAATGATCGGCAGAAATGCACACAGACTTTCCTGGCCTGCTTCAGGACATCCTGTAAGCCCGGATACCTGCCCAAGAACCGCTGAACCACCAGGTTAAGGACGTGAGCCACACAGGGCACATGGGTCAGTTGTCCCTGTCGGAGGGCGGAGAGGAGGTTGGTGCCATTGTCGCAAACCTCCATTCCTGGCTTAAGCTGGCGTGGCGTCAACCACCTCTCGGCCTGCCCCTGCAGAGCTGACAAAACAGTGTGGCTCCTGTCGCCCAAACAAACCAGCGCAAGCACGGCATGGCATAGTTTTGCCTGCGTACTTGCGTAGCCCCTGGAACGATTACGGAGCACCGCTGGTTCTGAGGACAGAGCACTGGAAGAGGCCATGGAGGAAGAAGAGTAGGAGGGGGTGGAGGAGAGAGGTGTGTCACAACCAATAGTAGCATTTTGGAGGCGTAGTGGCGGAACAACCTCCAACACTACTGCACCTTGTCCTGCATCCTTCCCAGCTGCCAGAAGAGTGACCCAATGGGCCGTGAAAGACAGGTAACGTCCCTGTCCATGCCTGCTGGACCATGAGTCAGCGGTAATGTGCACCTTACCGCTGACCGCCCTGTCCAGCGAGGCAAGGACATTGCCTTTCACATGCCGGTAGAGAGCCGGAATGACCTTCCGTGAGAAAAAGCGTTTGGGGACCTGCCACCAAGGAACCGCACATTGTACAAACTCACGGAAGGGGGCCGAGTCTACCAACTGAAAAGGCAGCAGTTGAAGTGCTAGTAATTTAACGAAGCTAGCATTCAACCGCTGGGCATGTGGATGGCTGGGAGTGAACTTCTTTCGCCGGTCCAGCAGCTGGGGCAGGGACATTTGCCTGCTATAATCAGACGTGGGTGTACTGCTAGCAGAGTTCCCGGAAGCACTTGGCTGTGACACACCTAATTCTACACCTTCATTCCTCTCAGAGCAGGTTTCAGAGAGGACTGAAGGTCTAGTGGGGTTGGAGATGCCAGCTGATGAGGAGCAAGGAGAGGTCCGCTTTGTTCTTTGGTGTTGGTCTTTGAGGTACGCTTGCCAACGAGCTGCATGGCAGGTCAACATATGTCTGGTCAAGCATGTGGTGCCCAAGCGGCTGATGTTTTGAGATGTTCTGAGATACGCTTGAGACATATGTTGCAAATAGCAGCGGTGCGATCTGATGCACTCGTCTCAAAAAAGGCCCACACCAAAGAACTTTAGTTCCTGCACAGGCGGAGCTCTGCGGTGTGATTCAGTCGGGGTGCTGCCCCTAAGCTGGCCCCCGGGGGGCATCCTGCCTCGTTGGACATGTGCCTCCTCCTCCTCCTCTCTCCTACCAGGCACCCACGTGGAGTCAGTGCCCTCATCATCCCCTCCCTCTTCATCGCTGGAGCAAACCTGGCAGTATGCTGCAGCTTGTGGAACATGACTGCCAGATTGCTGTCCTTCTTGAGCATCCCCTCTCTCTGCATTCACGCTACTGCCTTTCTCCAGCTGAGTATCATCATCAGAGCCTACAAAACACTGGGCATCCTCCTGGAGCATATACCCAACACTGTGCTCAAAGAGTTCAGGAGACTCCTCAGGAGGACGTGGTGGGTCTAGGGAAGGAGTCACTGATGATGACATTGAGAGGAGGGAAAACGATGCTCTGCTAGTACCCTGAGCCTGGGTGAGAGAGGATGAGGAGGATGAAGAGGGCTTGGTCATCCACTCTACTAAGATAGCTAGCTATATAGATGGATATAGCGGTGTATACTGGGTTCAGAGCACACAGACAGCACGCACAATCTCCTACCACTGACTGCAAGCTCTATTTAAAACGAGCAAGATAGTTAGCTATATAGGTGGATATAGCGGTGTATACTGGGTTCAGAGCACGCAGACAGCACGCACAATCTCCTACCATTGACTGCAAGCTCTATTTAAAATGAGCAAGATAGTTACAGCCTGAGCTATGATTGGCCACAGGCATCCTGCCATGGCTCTCCTCGCTGCCGGCGCTGTGATTAGCCAAGCATGCGAGGTCACAGTGCATGCTTGACCAATCATGAGCCAGCAATGCACTGCGATGAGCGCCACACGAATTTGGCGCGAACGGGCCATAACGTTCGGAATTCGCCGAACGGGCGAACAGCGGATGTTTGAGTCGAACGTATGTTCGACTCGAACACGAAGCTCATCCCTACTGAGCACTAACAACTTCCTCTAGCATCTAACCTGCAAATCTATATACATTATTCAAATCCCACCTGTGCTCTTTTATAATGTCCCCAGTCACCCTACAAAATAAATAAATAAATCGGCTCTGGCAGCAATACTCACCTTTAATCTGGAGCTGTGCCCCCCTCTCCCCCTCCCGCAGTATCTAATCTTCACCACAAGATGTCCTCAGTCTTCTGGGAGGAATGAAGCCCAGCATCACTCAACGTAGAAGACCAAGGAAAAGCAGTGGGTGCGAGACATCACAGCACATAGCTGCACTTTTTTTGGAGGGATGGAGCTCAAGGGGTTCTTTATAAGTTTGCATAATAAGATTTCTCACCATATACAATGACAGTATCATTTTTCCTATACGTTCCATGGCCCTTCCATACATTTGAAAATGTATGCAGAGAGAATCTGTTTGACTGAAATTTTACAAACAGTTTTTAAGGTATATGTAAACTGAAACAATGAACTTCTCTTATTTGCTCCCTTTTTTGGCCCGTTAAATATACCATTGAAAGAGGTTTTATTTACATCTGTTTCGATATGTGCAAAAATAGAAATCCAGCAAGCTTGTAACTTCGTAGTACAGCCCAGAAACAATAGTGCGCATTTTGCTTCCTTTTTTTTTTTTTTTTTTATCCTACCTAAAACACACTGACATTAACTAATATGGACACTAATAAAAAAAAAATTCCTGTCCAAAAAAAATACTGACCCTGACCTTTGACCCAAACACTAACACTGGGGCTGACCTAGCTCAAACTTTGATCTAGGTATTAAAAAAAAAAAAATACATTTTTTTTTATTTTTTATTATAATTTTTTTTTTTTTCCTTACACACACTTTTTTTTTTCTAATATCTTTGCAAGAACAGACAAAGAAATGTATCTGGCTTGTCCATTCACAGAGACAGAAAACACGGGGGGGGGGGGGGGGGGGGCGGGCTTCACAGTTGCTGATCATTATGATAGCCAATCACTTTCCTCAGAAATAGACTTCAAAGGGGTTGTAAAGGTAAATGTTTTTTCACCTTAATGCATTCTATGCATTAAGATGAAAAAACATCTGACAGTGCCTGCGCCCCGAGCCCCCCCCCGTTTTACTTACCTCACCCCTCGAAAATCCCGCGCTTGCCCCCGCTGTCATTTCCACCATTCAGCCTGGCAGCTGATTGGCTTGAGTGGATGGATGGAAAGCAGCGCAGCCATTGGCTCGCGCTGCTGTCAATCACATCCACTGACACGGAGCACCGGGGGTGGGGCCGTGTGATACAGCGAGCTACTATAGCCGCCGGCTGTATCACGGGAGCGTGAGAAGCACATGCAGGAGGAAGCCAAGACAGCCGCCGAAGGACCCCAGAAGAGCAGGTTCGGGGCCACTCTGTGCAAAACGAGCTGCACAGTGGAGGTATGTTTGTTATTTAATCACTTGAGACCCGCACTATAGCCGAATGACGGCTACAGCGCAGATCTCCTTTGCCGGGACACGTCTATTGACATCATCCCGTGCACGAGCGGCCTACGCGCCCCCTGAGGGGCGCGCACGGCGCACTCTGTGATCGGCGAGTCTATGAGACTCGCCTAATCACCGATCCGAGCAAGGGGTCGATCCCGACCCCTTATCAAGTGATCAGCTGACAGCGCGAGGAGAAAAAAAAGAGCCGATCACCGGCGGCCATGATCGGGACATCAGTCCCGATCACGGCCAGCCCTGCCAGTGCCCACCTGCCCCCTGCCAGTGCCACATGAATAAAAAATGTGTCCCCCCCTGTCAGTGCCACCCAGCAGTGCCCATAGTGCCACCCAGCAGTGCCCACAGTGCCACCCAGCAGTGCCCACAATCTGCCTCAACAAAGGTGCTGCACCCCAGTGCCACATATCTGTGCCCATCAGTGTCATCTACCGGTGCCCATCAGTGCCCAGCAGTGCCACCTATCAGAGCCACCTATCAGTGCCACCTATCAGTGCCCATCAGTCCCATCTATCAGTGGTACCTATCAGTGCCCCTTAGTGCTACCCATCCGTGCCACCCATCTGTGCCACCCATCCGTGCCATCTTATCTGTGCCCATCTTTGCCCATCAGTGCGGCCTTATCTGTGCCCATCGGTGCCGCCTTATCTGTGCCTATTAGTGCCGCCTTAACTATGCCTATCAGTGCCCACCAGTGCAGCCTATCAGTGCCCACCAATGCAGCCTATCAGTGCCCACCAGTGCAGCCTACCAGTGCCGCCTCATCAGCGCACTTCAATGAAGGAGAAAAATGACATGTTTGCAAAATTTTATAACAAACTATTAAACATGTTTTTTTTGTTTTTTTTTGCATCTTTTTTTGTTTGTTTAGCAAAAAATGAAACTCCCAGCTGTAATTAACCACCTTCAGACCGGACCATTTTGCTGGTAAATGACCAGAGGTCTTTTTACAACTTGGCACTGCGCTGCTTTAACTGGTAATTGCGCGGTCATGCAATGTTGTACCCAAACAAAATTTGCGTCCTTTTCTTCCCACAAATAGAGCTTTCTTTTGATGGTATTTGATTGCCTCTGCGATTTTTATTTTTTGCGATATAAACGTAAAAAGACCGCAAATTTTGAAAAAAAATGATATTTTCTACTTTTTGTTATTAGAAAAATCCAATAAACTCAATTTTAGTCATACATTTAGGCCAAAATGTATTCAGCCACATGTCTTTGGTAAAAAAAAAGTCAATAATTGTATATTTATTGGTTTGCGCAAAAGTTGTCACATCTACAAACTAAGGTACGTTTTCTGGAATTTACGCAGCTTTTAGTTTACGACTGCCTATCTCATTTCTTGAGGTGCTAAAATGGCAGGGCAGTACAAAACCCCCCCAAATGACCCCATTTTGGAAAGTAGACACCCTGAGGAAATTGATAAGTGGCATGTTGAGCCCATTGAATATTTTATTTTTTTGCCTCAAGCGATTGAATAATGACAAAAAAATATATATTTTTTTTTTTTAACACAAAGTTGTCACTAAATGATATATTGCTCACACATGCTATGGGCATATGTGAAATGACACCCCAAAATAAATTCTGCTGCTTCTCCTGAGTATGGGGATACCACATATGTGGGACTTTTTGGGAGCCTAGCCGCGTACGGGGCCCCGAAAACCAAGCACCGCCTTCAGGCTTTCTAAGGGCGTAAATTTTTGATTTCACGCCTCACTACCTATTACAGTTTTGAAGGCCATAAAATGCCAAGATGGCACAAAACCCCCACAAATGACCCCATTTTAGAAAGTAGACACCCCAAGCTATTTGCTGAGAGGCATTTTGAGTCCATGGAATATTTTATATTTTGCCACAAGTTGCGGGAAAATTAAAACTTTAATTTTTTTTAATTTTTTTTTCACAAAGTTGTCACTAAATGATATATTGCTCACACATGCTATGGGCATATGTGAAATGACACCCCAAAATAAATTCTGCTGCTTCTCCTGAGTACGGGGATACCACATATGTGGGACTTTTTGGGAGCCTAGCCGCGTACGGGGCCCCGAAAGCCAAGAACCGCCTTCAGGTTTTCTAAGGGCGTAAATATTTGACTTCACTCCTCACTACCTATTACAGTTTTGAAGGCCATAAAATGCCAAGATGGCACAAAACCCCCACAAATGACCCCATTTTAGAAAGTAGACACCCCAAGCTATTTGCTGAGAGGCATGTTGAGTCCATGGAATATTTTATATTTTGCCACAAGTTGCGGGAAAATTACAAACTTTTTTTTTTTTTTTTTTTTTTCACAAAGTTGTCACTAAATGATATATAAATTCTGCTGCTTCTCCTGAGTACGGGGATACCACATATGTGGGACTTTTTGGGAGCCTAGCCGCGTACGGGGCCCCGAAAACCAAGCACCGCCTTCAGGCTTTCTAAGGGCGTTACAGTTTTGAAGGCCATAAAATGCCAAGATGGCACAAACCCCCCCCCAAATGACCCCATTTTGGAAAGTAGACACCCCTAAATTTAGGGGTACACTAGTGAGACTAGGTAATAAATGGCGGGTGCCCTGAAACTATAAAAAAAATAACTAACCAATCAGCGTCACCTGTAACAGTTATATGGTGATCACTGGTGAAAGGGTTAACTAGGGGGCAATCAGGGGGCTTTATGCGGTAGTATATGGGGGTCCCTGGCGCTATAAAAAGCTGCGGCGAACCTAAATACCTACCTGCCTAACTAGCGTCACCTGTGACACTAATACAGCGATCAGAAAAACGATCGCTTATTAGGCTGGGTTCACACTGGAGCGATGCGGGAACGCCACGAATCCGCGGCGGGTTCCCGCATCGCATGCCTCCCGGCGGCAGTTCACACTGCCCTATGCGAACTGCTGGGAGTGTCAGTGAAATGTTAATGACACCCCCAGATCAGTTCGCATATCGCAGTGCGATCTGCAAACTCGGATCGCATGGTGTGAACACCCATGCGATCCGATTCTGCTGCGGACCAAAAAAAGGGTCCCGTGCGAGTTTGCGGCGGGTGCGACACTAATTCAGCCATACTATCTGTATGGCTGAACTCGAATCGCACAGAGATCGGATGTGATTTGCACTGCAGTGCGGTGCGAATCACATCTGTTCTCATAAACCGCTGCAATGTGAACCCAGCCTTAGTGACACTGGCGACGGGGGGTGATCACGGGGTTAAACCTTTATTGGGGGGGTTAGGGGGGTACCTTAGAACTAAAGGGGGCTAACCCTAACTGCCCTAACAGTTATTACAGTCACAAATGACACCCGCCGGGTGATCAGGGGGTTAAACCTTTATTAGGTAATAAATGGCGGGTGCCCTGAAACTATAAAAAAATAACTAACCAACCAGCGTCACCTGTAACAGTTATATGGTGATCACTGGTGAAAGGGTTAACTAGGGGGCAATCAGGGGGCTTTATGCGGTAGTATATGGGGGTCCCTGGCGCTATAAAAAGCTGCGGCGAACCTAAATACCTACCTGCCTAACTAGCGTCACCTGTGACACTAATACGGCGATCAGAAAAATGATCGCTTATTAGGCTGGGTTCACACTGGAGCGATGCGGAAACGCCACGAATCCGCGGCGGGTTCCCGCATCGCATGCCTCCCGGCGGCAGTTCACACTGCCCTATGCGAACTGCTGGGAGTGTCAGTGAAATGTTACTGACACCCCCAGATCAGTTCGCATATCGCAGTGCGATCTGCAAACTCGGATCGCATGGTGTGAACACCCATGCGATCCGATTCTGCTGCGGGCCAAAAAAAGGGTCCCGTGCGAATTTGCGGCGGGTGCGGCGGGTGTGGCGGGTGCGGCGAATGGCTGAACTCGAATCGCACAGAGATCGGATGTGATTTGCACTGCAGTGCGGTGCGAATCACATTCGTTCTCATAAACCGCTGCAATGTGAACCCTGCCTTAGTGACACTGGCGACGGGGGGTGATCACGGGGTTAAACCTTTATTGGGGGGGTTAGGGGGGCACATTAGAACTAAAGGGGGCTAACCCTAACTGCCCTAACAGTTATTACAGTCACAAATGACACCAATGCAAAAAAAAAAAAAAAAAAAAAGCAATTGGTGTCACTGTGACTGGGGGGGCAGGGGTAATTGGGGGGTGATCGGGGGGTAAAGGGGGGGTGTGAGTGTGCCTGGCATGTTCTACTGTGTAGTGTAGTGCTTGTGCAACTCACCGATGCTCTCTCCTCGGTGCCGGAACGAAAGCTACCGACACGGAGGAGAGAATACATCACTTCCTCTCCTGTGTTTACATTACAGGAGAGGAAGTGATGTCACCGGACAATTTCATTCCCCGGGAGCGATCGCGAGGGGGTGGCCATGAATGAATGGCCGTCCCCTCGTCCGGGATCGCTCCCGAACGAATACCGACCGCCGCAGGCACCGGGCGGGGGCCCGATCGGGCCCCCGACCCGCGGGAGGCAAGGGACGTACATGTAAGCCCTTATGCCTGCCCGTGCCATTCTGCCGACGTACATCGGCGTGCGGCGGTCGGCAAGTGGTTAAATACCACCAAAAGAAAGCTCTATTTGTGGGAAAAAAATTATAAAAATTTCATTTGGGTACAGTGTTGTATGCCCGCGCAATTGTCATTCAAAGTGCATCAGCGCTGAAAGCTGAAAATTGGTCTGGGCATGAGGGAGGTTTAAGTGCCCAGTAAGCAAGTGGTTAAAAAAAAAAAAAATTCACTTACATTTTAACCCCTTCACACCAACCGTAAACAAATATGCTGCCCCACTGGACTAGGCTTTTTTTTCCCGTAGGGCCGCACAGGGAGCCCAAGTGCCCCATTGTAATGTTCCCAGCACAAAGGGAGATACGCAAATATGTGGCCTCATGGAAAAAAGCCCAGTCTAGTGGGGCAGCATAGTTAGGTACGGTCGGCGTAAAGGGGTTAAAGCCTATTTCCGAGGAAAGTCATTGGCTATCATAATTAGGGATGAGCCGAACACCCCCCGGTTCGGTTCGCACCAGAACTTTCGAACGGACCCCAAATTCGAACGAACTTTAGAACCCCTTTGAAGTCTATGGGACTCGAACGTTCGAAATGAAAAGTGCTAATTTTAACGGCTAATATGCAAGATACTGTCCTAAAAAGGTTTTTTTGGGGACCTGGCTCCTGCCCCAGGGGACATGGGTCAATGCCTAAAATGTTTTTAAAAATGGCCATTTTGGCGGGAGCACTGATTTTAATGACGATTAAAGTGAAAAAAAATGTGAAATATTCCTTTAAATATGGTGCCTGGGGGGAGTCTGTAGTATGCCTGTGAAGTGCCACGTGTTTCCCGTGTTTAGAACAGTCCCTGCACAAAATGACATTAAACGGAAATAACACCATTTAAAACTGCTTGCGGTTTTAATGTTATATCTGGTTCCTGCAATATGGTTGAAAATCATTGAGAAAAATGGCATGGGTAGCCCTCCCTGCCCATTACCAGCCTATTTGGGTCTTGTACGCATATTAAGGGGAACCCTGTACCCATATTAAAAAAAGGAAATGCGTGTGGCCCCCAGGCCCTATATACTCAGAACAGCAGTATACAGGCGGTGCAAACAAGACAGGGACTGTGTAGGTTTGTTGTGTTAAGTTGAATCTGTTTGTAATTTTCAACTGGTACATTTTTAAAGTGTAGCTCCAGTCAAAAAAACTATTTTTAAGCTTTTTGGAAAACATAGGGAAGGGTTATCACCCCTGTATAATTTGTTTTGTCGTCCATCTTTTTTCATCTCGCTTGCTGTTGTCTCCTTCCGTTTGCAAGTAGGAGATGTTTGTAAATTGGATGTTTGAAAGTAGGGGCCTGCCCTATATGCTCTGTAGAAATGGCGGAACAAGGTGTTGGTTTTGCCACAACATTGTAAGCCCTCAAAGTGACTCTTGGTGGGCGCTGGAGCGCCCTGCTGTGAACGATTATATCAAGAATTGTAATTACATGCCATTGTTGAACAGTGGTAGAAAAATTGACCTTTGGTGGTTGTGGTGCTGGTGCCACAACACTATAAGTCCTCACCGTTACTCTGGGTGGGCACAGGAAGGGGCCCTCCTGTGAAATATTATATCAAGAATTGTAATTACATGTCCCTGTTAAACAGGGGCAGAAAAATTTGGCCTTAGGCACTGCTGCTGGTGCCACCACACTGCAACCTCTGCCATATACTCTAGTTTTATTGCAGGAATTAGCCCTGCTGCAAAGCATTGCATCAAAAATTGTACTTAACCACTTGCCGACCGCCGCACGACGATATACGTCGACAGAATGGCACGGGCAGGCATATGGGCGTACCTGTACGTCCCTGCCTTCCCGCGGGTGGGGGGCCCGATCGGGTATCCGTTCAGGAGCGATCCGGGATGAGGGGGCGGCCATTCATTCATGGCCACCCCCTCGCGATCGCTCCTGACGAATGGAAGTGAAGCATTGCATCACTTCCTCTCCTGTAATGTAAACACAGGCAGAGGAAGTGATGTAATCTCTCCTCCGTGTCGGTATTTTTCGCTCCGGCACCGAGGAGAGAGGATCGGTGAGTTGCACCAACACGACACTACACAGTAGAACATGCCAGGCACACTCACACCCCCCCTTCACCCCCCGATCACCCCCGATCACAGTGACACCAATTGCATTTTTTTTTTTTGCATTGGTGTCATTTGTGACTGTAATAACTGTTAGGGCAGTTAGGGTTAGCCCCCTTTAGTTCTAAGGTACCCCCCTAACCCCCCCAATAAAGGTTTAACCCCGTGATCACCCCCCGTCGCCAGTGTCACTAAGGCTGGGTTCACATTGCAGCGGTTTATGAGAACGGATGTGATTCGCACCGCACTGCACTGCAAATCACATCCGATCTCTGTGCGATTCGAGTTCAGCCATACAGATAGTATGGCTGAATTCGCGCCACACCCGCCGCACCCGCCGCACCCGCCGCAAATTCGCACGGGACCCTTTTTTTGGTCCGCAGCAGAATCGGATCGCATGGGTGTTCACACCATGCGATCCGAGTTTGCAGATCGCACTGCGATATGCGAACTGATCTGGGGGAGTCATTAACATTTCACTGACACCAGCAGTTCGCATAGGGCAGTGTGAACTGCCGCCGGGAGGCATGCGATGCGGGAACCCGCCGCGGATTCGTGGCGTTCCCGCATCGCTCCAGTGTGAACCCAACCTAATAAGCGATCGTTTTTCTGATCGCTGTATTAGTGTCACAGGTGACGCTAGTTAGGCAGGTAGGTATTTAGGTTCGCCGCAGCTTTTTATAGCGCCAGGGACCCCCATATACTACCGCATAAAGCCCCCTGATTGCCCCCTAGTTAACCCTTTCACCAGTGATCACCATATAACTGTTACAGGTGACGCTGGTTGGTTAGTTATTTTTTTTATAGTTTCAGGGCACCCGCCATTTATTACCTAATAAAGGTTTAACCCCCTGATCACCCGGCGGGTGTCATTTGTGACTGTAATAACTGTTAGGGCAGTTAGGGTTAGCCCCCTTTAGTTCTAAGGCAGTGGTCCCCAACCTTTTTGGCACCAGGGACCGGCTGCATGGAAGAAAATTGTGCCAAGGACCGGGGTCAGTTTTTCGCGGGCAATGGCTGGTGTTAGCGCTTCAATCAATACGGCACCATGCGTGATGGTGTCAGGGTGATTGAAGTACATTATTTCTATTATTACATTGTAGTACTAAATGAAATAGTTCAACTCACCATAATGTAGAATCAGTGGGAGCCATGAGCGTGTCATTTGCCACTGTCACCTGCCACCAGATGTGGAATGTTACTTGCCATGCTGCCTGCTACAAGATGTTGATTGTCACTTTCCACATCACCTGCCACGCTGCCTGCCACAAGATGTGGATTGTCACTTTCCACATCACCTGCCACAAGATGTGGATTGTCACTTTTCACATCACCTGCCACGCTGCCTGCCACAAGATGTGGATTGTCACTTGCCATGCCCCCTGCCACGTTGCCTGTTACCAGATGAGGAATGTTACTTGCCACATCACCTGCCACAAGATGTGGATTGTCACTTGCCATGCCCCCTGCCACTTGCCACATCACCTGCCACGCTGCCTGCCACCAGATGAGGAATGTTACTTGCCACATCACCTGCCACCAGATGCAGAGTGAGTGGAGCGCCCCTGTGATATGTCAGGCAGACAGCTAAGGGGGTGAGCTACAAGTCCCAGCACACCCTACCTGTACTCCCACACACAGCTCAACTGTCACTGATGACATCACTTCTCTGTGGGATCGCCCCTCTGGATGGAGGGTGTCTCCCTCCTCGTGCTACAGCAGGTCTTACCTGGCAGAGGGAGGTGCTGGGACTCCTTCAGCTGGCACTCAGCCATTCTTGATTAGCTGTCCAGGGCGTGGGGAATCTGCGGCGCTGAACAGTTAATTTTCTCACCGTGAGAAGCCGCAGGAGAGCGGTAATGCGGGGCGGGCAGTGGGAGATGAGGTCATCTCCCTGCTCCCCGCCGCACCTCCGACACAGATAGAACACTGGCTGTGAGAAGAGCAGTGATGCGGGGGCGGAGAGAGATGATATCATCTCTGCTTGCTTGCCCGCCCGCTCGCTTCTTCTATTCAGTGTCCACCCAGCTCTCTTATGCCGGCAGCTGAGCATGTATCTTGCTGGCCACCCCCACCCACGGCCCTGCTGCAGAAGGGCCACGGCCCGGTAGTGGGCCGCGGACCGGGGGTTGACGACCCCTGTTCTAAGGTACCCCCCTAACCCCCCCAATAAAGGTTTAACCCCGTGATCACCCCCCGTCGCCAGTGTCACTAAGGCTGGGTTCACATTGCAGCGGTTTATGAGAACGGATGTGATTCGCACCACACTGCAGTGCAAATCACATCCGATCTCTGTGCGATTCAAGTTCAGCCATACAGATAGTATGGCTGAATTCGCACCACACCCGCCGCAAACTCGCACGGGACCCTTTTTTTGGTCCGCAGCAGAATCGGATCGCATGGGTGTTCACACCATGCGATCCGAGTTTGCAGATCGCACTGCAATATGCGAACTGATCTGGGGGTGTCATTAACATTTCACTGACACTCCCAGCAGTTCGCATAGGGCAGTGTGAACTGCCGCCGGGAGGCATGCGATGCGGGAACCCGCCGCGGATTCGTGGCGTTCCCGCATCGCTCCAGTGTGAACCCAGCCTAATAAGCGATCGTTTTTCTGATCGCTGTATTAGTGTCACAGGTGACGCTAGTTAGGCAGGTAGGTATTTAGGTTCGCCGCAGCTTTTTATAGCGCCAGGGACCCCCATATACTACCGTATAAAGCCCCCTGATTGCCCCCTAGTTAACCCTTTCACCAGTGATCACCATATAACTGTTACAGGTGACGCTGGTTGGTTACTTATTTTTTTATAGTTTCAGGGCACCCGCCATTTATTACCTAGTCTCACTAGTGTACCCCTAAATTTAGGGGTGTCTACTTTCCAAAATGGGGTCATTTGGGGGGGGTTTGTGCCATCTTGGCATTTTATGGCCTTCAAAACTGTAATAGGTAGTGAGGAGTGAAGTCAGAAATTTACGCCCTTAGAAAGCCTGAAGGCGGTGCTTGGTTTTCGGGGCCCCGTACGCGGCTAGGCTCCCAAAAAGTCCCACATGTGTGGTATCCTCGTACTCAGGAGAAGCAGCAGAATTTATTTTGGGGTATCATTTCACATATGCCCATGGCATGCGTGAGCAATATATCATTTAGTGACAACTTTGTGAAAAAATAAAATAAAATAAAAAAGTTTGTAATTTTCCCGCAACTTGTGGCAAAATATAAAATATTCCATGGACTCAACATGCCTCTCATCAAATAGCTTGGGGTGTCTACTTTCTAAAATGGGGTCATTTGTGGGGGTTTTGTGCCATCTTGGCATTTTATGGCCTTCAAAACTGTAATAGGTAGTGAGGAGTGAAGTAAAAAATGTACGCCCTTAGAAAGCCTGAAGGCGGTGCTTGGTTTTCGGGGCCCCGTACGTGGCTAGGCTCCCAAAAAATCCCACATATGTGGTATCCCCGTACTCAGGAGAAGCAGCAGAACTTATTTTGGGGTTACATTTCACATATGCCCATAGCATGTGTGAGCAATATATCATTAAGTGACAACTTTGTGAAAAAAAAATAAAAAAAAATAAAAGTTTGTAATTTTCCCGCAACTTGTGCCAAATATAAAATATTCCATGGACTCAACATGCCTCTCAGCAAATAGCTTGGGGTTTCTACTTTCTAAAATGGGGTAATTTGTGGGGGTTTTGTGCCATATTGGCATTTTATGGCCTTCAAAACTGTGATGGGTAGTGAGGAGTGAAATTACAAATGTATGCCCTTAGAAATCCTGAAGGCGGTGCTTGGCTTTCGGGGCCCCGTATGTGGCTAGGCTTCCAAAAATTTGACCATATGTGGTATCCCCGTACTCAGGAGAAGCAGCAGAATGTATTTTGGGGTACAATTCCACATATAACCATGGCATGTGTGAGCAATATATAATTTAGTGACAACTTTGTGTAAATTGTTATTCAATCGCTTGAGGCAAAAAAATAAAATATTCAATGGGCTCAACATGCCTCTTATCAATTTCCTTAGGGTATCTACTTTCCAAAATGGGGTCATTTGGGGGGGTTTTGTACTGCCCTGCCATTTTAGCACCTCAAGAAATGAGATAGGCAGTCATAAACTAAAAGCTGCGTAAATTCCAGAAAACGTACCTTAGTTTGTAGATGTGACAACTTTTGCGCAAACCAATAAATATACAGTTATTGACTTTTTTTTACCAAAGACATGTGGCTGAATACATTTTGGCCTAAATGTATGACTAAAATTGAGTTTATTGGATTTTTCTAATAACAAAAAGTAGAAAATTTCATTTTTTTTCAAAATTTGCGGTCTTTTTACGTTTATATCGCAAAAAATAAAAATCGCAGAGTCAGTCAAATACCTTTAAAAGAAAGCTCTATTTGTGGGGAAAAAAGGACGCAAATTTTGTTTGGGTACAACATTGCATGACCGTGCAATTACCAGTTAAAGTAGCGCAGTGCCACATTGTAAAAAGACCTCTGGTCATTGACCAGCAAAATGGTCCGGTCTGAAAGTGGTTAAACGCCCCTGTTAAACAGGGGCAGAAAAATTGGGCTGATGGCATCAACCAGAACCAGAAATGTTCTTCCAACATATCAGCGGAGGAGGAAGAGGATAGACAATCAACATAACAGGACAGTCACTCGGCATCAGCATAGGCAGTCTTGAAGGGATGTGATATTTCAAAAAAAATTATTCTGTTACATCAGCTTCAGGTGCTTGGTAGCTGTGGGTGATCCAAGACTGATTCATCTTGATGAAGGTCAGTCGATCAACTGATTCGGTGGACAGGCGCACCCTGTGATCGGTAACAAAGCCACCAGCAGCACTGAAGGTGCGTTCCGAAAGAACGCTGGATGCAGGACAGGTCAGTAGCTCAATTGCATACTGTGCAAGCTCTGGCCAGTGATCCATCCTCAAGACCCAGTAAGCCAGAGGATTTTCGGTGGGAAAGGTGTCCAAGTCTGACCTTGCCCCTAGGTATTCCTGCACCATGTAAATCAGATGCTGGCGATGGGTGCTGGAACCGATCATACCTTGGGGCTGTGGACAAAAAAATTGTCTGAAAGCATCAGTCAGACGGCCACCTTCTCCACCGCTCCTTCTGACCGATGCCTCAGCAACACGTTGTCCAGGACCAGGAGTTTGTAACCTCCCAGTCTCTGGGAACGCATTGCACAGACCTTTCTGCAAGGCCTCCCGGAGATGTCTCATCCATGGCTCCCTCTGCGATGGCAAGATAAGGTCGGCAACCTTACCCTTGTACCGTGGATCAAGGAGAGTGGCCAGCCAGTAATGGTCCCTCTCCTTGATCCGAAGAATACGAGGATCCTTCCGCAGGCTTTGCAGGATCAGGGAGGCCATGCAGCGTAGGTTAGCTGAGGCATTCGGTCCAGAGTCCTCTGGGTCACTAAGGACAGCTACCTCCTCCCAGCCACGTACAAGTCCACGTGTTTCTTGGGACTGTAAATCATCCCTACAAGACTGCTGCTGCTGCTGCTGATGCTGATGCTGAGTGCCAGCCTCCACCTCCATGCTGACACAATCATCCTGCTCCTCCTCTTCCTCCTCCTCATCCTCTTCCTGTGTGATGGGTGGCACAGCAGGAACACTGTCTGGATAAAGGGGGCCTTGAGAGGCAAGGAAGTCCTCCTCTTCCTGCCTCTGTTCTGCCTCAAGTGCCCTGTCCATTATTCCACGCAGCGTATGCTCCAAGAGGTGGACAAGAGGTACAGTGTCACTGATGCATGCACTGTCACTGCTCACCATCCTTGTGGCCTCCTCAAACGGTGACAGGACAGTGCATGCATCCCTGATCATGCCCCACTGGCGTGGTGAGAAAAAACCGAGCTCCCCTGACGCTGTCCTGGTGCCGTAGTCGCACAGGTACTCATTGATGGCCCTCTGCTGCGTGTGCAGCCGCTGCAGCATGGTCAATGTTGAGTTCCATCTGGTGGGCATGTCACATATAAGGCGGTTCTTGGGCAGGTTCAACTCCTTTTGGAGCTCAGCCAGCTGAGCACAGGCATTAAATGATCGGCGGAAATGCACACAGACTTTCCTGGCCTGCTTCAGGACATCCTGTAAGCCGGGGTACCTGCCCAAGAACCGCTGCACCACCAGGTTAAGGACGTGAGCTACACAGGGCACATGGATCAGTTGTCCCTGTCGGAGGGCGGAGAGGAGGTTGGTGCCATTGTCGCAAACCACCATTCCTGGCTTAAGCTGGCATGGCGTCAACCACCTCTCGGCCTGCCCCTGCAGAGCTGACAAAACATCCGCCCCAGTGTGGCTCCTGTCCCCCAAACAAACCAGCGCAAGCACAGCATGGCATCGTTTTGCCTGTGTACTTGCGTAGCCCCTGGAACGCCTACGGATCACCGCTGGTTCTGAGGACAGAGCAATGGAAGAGGCCATGGAGGAAGAAGAAGAGGAGGGTGTGGAGGAGAGAGGTGTGTCACAACCAATAGTAGCATTTTGGAGGCGTGGTGGTGGAACAACCTCCAACACTACTGCACCTTGTCCTGCATCCTTCCCAGCTGCCAGAAGAGTGACCCAATGGGCCGTGAAAGACAGGTAACGTCCCTGTCCATGCCTGCTCGACCATGAGTCAGCGGTAATATGCACCTTACCGCTGACCGCCCTGTCCAGCGAGGCAAGGACATTGCCTTCCACATGCCGGTAGAGAGCCGGAATCGCCTTCCGTGAGAAAAAGTGGCGTTTGGGGACCTGCCACTGAGGAACCGCACATTTTACAAACTCACGGAAGGGGGCCGAGTCTACCAACTGAAAAGGCAGCAGTTGAAGTGCTAGCAATTTAGCCAAGCTAGCATTCAACAGCTGGGCATGTGGATGGCTGGGAGTGAACTTCTTTCGCCGGTCCAGCAGCTGGGGCAGGGACATTTGCCTGCTATAATCGGACGTGGGTGTACCGCTAGCAGAGTTCCCGCAAGCACTTGGCTGTGACACACCTAATTCTACACCTTCATTCCTCTCAGAGCAGGTTTCAGAGAGGACTGAAGGTCTAGTGGGGTTGGAGATGCCAGCTGATGAGGAGCAAGGAGAGGTCCGCTTTGTTCTTTGGTGTGGGTCTTTGAGGTACGCTTGCCAACGAGCTGCATGGCAGGTCAACATATGTCTGGTCAAGCATGTGGTGCCCAAGCGGCTGATGTTTTGGCCACGTGAGATACGCTTGAGACATATGTTGCAAATAGCAGCGGTGCGATCTGATGCACTCGTCTCAAAAAAGGCCCACACCAAAGAACTTTTAGAATAACGCGCAAAGGCAGCGCTCTGCACAGGCGGAGCTCTGCGGTGTGATTCAGTCGGTGTGCTGCCCCTAAGCTGGCCCCCGGAGGGCATCCTGCCTCGTTGGACATGTGCCTCCTCCTCCTCCTCCTTCTCCTCTCTCCTTCCAGGCACCCACGTGGAGTCAGTGCCCTCATCATCCCCTCCCTCTTCATCGCTGTCGCAAACCTGGCAGTATGCTGCAGCTTGTGGAACATGACTGCCAGATTGCTGTCCTTCTTGAGCATCCCCTCTCTCTGCGCTCACGCTACTGCCTTCCTCTAGCTGAGTGTCATCATCAGAGCCCACAAAACACTGGGCATCCTCCTGGAGCATGTACCCAACACTGTGCTCAAAGAGTTCAGGAGACTCCTCAGGAGGACGTGGTGGGTCTAGGGAAGGAGTCACTGATGATGACATTGAGAGGAGGGAAGACAATGCGTTGGCAGCTGCTTTGCTAGTACCCTGAGACTGGGTGAGAGAGGATGAGGAGGATGAAGAGGGCTTGGTCATCCACTCTACCAAGTCGTTGGCATGTTGCGGCTCAACATGTCCAGCTGCCGAAAAGAAGGACAAGCGTGTCCCATGGCCACGTGCTGATGACAATGCACCGCGTCCACGACCAGCACTGTTGTCTCTAGACACAGAGCCTGCTTGCCCTCTTTTATCGGCTCGCGCCTGTCTGCCTCTCCTTGCTGGCCTTCTAGACATGGTAATGCTAGAGGCACACAACACCCACTAACTCCTGCGGATGCCTTTATTATAGAACACCAGAGATAAAGGGGTATATACAGATGTATACTGTGCTGTGCTGGAGGCACACACAACTTCCAATAACTCCTGCAGATGGCAAGTGGTCTCAAATAGAGAAGAGCTATGTAGGTGGATATAGCGGTATGTACTGGGTACAGAGCACGCAGACAGCACGCACAAGCTCCTAACACTACTGACTGCAAGCTCTATTATAAAAGATAGATCACTAGCTATATAGGTGAGGTGAATATAGCGGTGTATACTGCGGTCAGGGCACGCAGACAACAACCACTACACAACAGCAAGATCGAAAATCGTCCGAAAACGATCGGTGTGTACTGTGTTGAAGGTACACAGAACACCCACTAACTCCTGCAGATGCCTTTATTATAGAACACCAGAGATAAAGGGGTATATACAGATGTATACTGTGCTGTGCTGGAGGCACACACAACTTCCAATAACTCCTGCAGATGGCAAGTGGTCTCAAATAGAGAACAGCTATGTAGGTGGATATAGCGGTATGTACTGGGTACAGAGCACGCAGACAGCACGCACTATCTCCTAACACTACTGACTGCAAGCTCTATTATAAAAGATAGATCACTGGCTATATAGGTGAGGTGAATATAGCGGTGTATACTGCGGTCAGGGCACGCAGACAATAACCACTACACAACAGCAAGATCTAAAACCGGCCGAAAACGATCGGTGTGTACTGTGTTGAAGGTAAACAGAACACCCACTGCTTCAGACGCCAACACACTACACAAGGCCACCGCGCTGGCGGCCTTATATAGTGTGGGGCGTGCACTACACAGCCTGAGCTATGATTGGATGAACCTCATGCACACAAAAAGTTAAGGTAAATAAAATTAATTTAACATATACAGTCCATCAAGTGAACGTCTAACAGTCCTTGAAATGTGTAATATCAATCACAATTCCAAACTTGAGGTGACGTGAAAAAAGGTGAAATTCAACTTCTGATGTGTAGAATAATACCACCACCACCGTGATAAAGAAGGGGAGAGGAGGCTTACCAAATGACGTGGACTCAGAGGAAGGCTTACGCCTCTCGAGTCATATGGGCCTGTAGGTTAGCAAACCAGATAATCATACATCTAGTATGTAATCTCCCGCAAGTCTTCAGGTCATGAAATCATCCGTAGCGATCCTCCTATAGTGCTCATCCCACGAAAATAGGGGGCTCAGGTATCAAAGACCATGGAAGTAGAAAACTAGCATAGCGTGATACCGTTTTAACATCCAATTTATTAAAAAAGTGGGTGGACCCCCTTACAGACATCGCTACTTTCTGACTATGTTATTACGATTGAACCAAATGTGAGTGTAATTTTATTATTATTTTTTAATAAATTGGATGTTAAAACGGTATCACGCTATGCTAGTTTTCTTAGAAAAAAAGGTTCCTGTACTACTTTGGGGCGACTTCAGGCGACTTGCATTGACTTCTATACAGATGTCGTTTTGCAAGTCGCCGCTGATCGTGTGCAGGTCGCGGCGCTGCAATTTATGCCGCCCCTGTGTGAACCGAGCCTTAGTGTCTGTCACTTTAAGTGCGGAGGTGGTATTTGGGGTCTTATAGACCCCAGATTTCTCCATAAAGAGTGCCTGTCACATTCCTATTGCTGTCACAAGGGTGTTTACATTCCTTGTGACATCAATAAAAGCAATAAAAATATAAAAATAAAGCAACAGTATAAAAAATAAATAAAAATTTAATAAATTAATAATAAAAAATAATAAAAAATAAAATAAAAAAGTGCCCTATCCTCACATGCTCGTGTGCAAAGGTGAACGCACGTGTCGGTCCTGCACAGACGCAAACAGCGATCGTCCCACACATGTTAGGGCATCACCGCAAACATCAGATCATGGGCAGTAAGTCTATATATGGCACTTGGATGAATCATGTCTCAGGGTGGGATGAGGAAGCCACAGCTGTTCACTGTCAATGGCTGCAACTTCCCCATCAGACCCTGAGACAAGAACAATATACCGTGGCTGGGGTGGGAGAAATTTAGATGGGGGGCACCAGATTTTATTTTTGCCTAGCGCAGCACAAAACCAAAATACACCACTGGTTGTATGTAGTTAAAGTTTTCTCCCATATGCCTCTGTTATAATTTGACTAAGCGCTTATCTCTGTTTGCTACTCTGCTAGCATTCTTTGTTATTACCCATCATGGCTTTGTAGCCACAACAGGCTTGTATGCCAGGGATACCACGGGGACCCCTTATACCCTGGTTTCCAAATACCATTTCAACATTTTGCACTCTTTTATTGAATTGAGTATTAATCGTCAGTTATTGGTTTGCATGGCAGGCCTCCTTCCATAGCAAAGAAAAGTAGAGAACATTCATAGGTTGGTTTTAGTAGGACCAAGATCTCCACTTTTGAAATCACATTTCTATTTTCTAAATAGACCAACTAACCTTCAGACAGATATGAGTATTAAAAAAACTGCTTAATCAATTATATATTCATTAAATGTATTTTACATAGGGCTAACATAAATATGTAGATATGTCGCACAATCAGCCACCTTGATTTCCCTGCACAACAGTCAGGGAGCTAATCCAAGCTCTATTGCTTTGCTCGCATTGCTGTAAGTCCACAGTGTAAACATGTTTAAAGTGAAAGAAAAGCTTAAAGGGGAAGTAAACTCCCTTATCTATAGGTAAGCCTATAATATAGAAAATATCCCCTAAACGTGCAGGTGGCGACGTCTCTGGCACATGTGCTCTGAAGAAATGGCATACCCGTGCTTTTCAGGGGTGGTCCGTCCATTAAGGGTGCACATGCGTTGCCCCCTCTGTCACGCCACTCCCTCTATGTAGAATGGATAGATTCATGCATAGCATGATATGCATGGTGGTAGACAGGTAGTCTAATACCTGTGACCACCTAGCAGAAGGCAAGAAGAGATGCATGGAGGACACAGGAGTTGTCACCTGACGTGTGCTACCCGTTCCACAGCTCGCTGCCATCACCTGCTGCCTGACCTGCCACCACAATGGGGTAAGTGTCAGTCAGACAGTGGGTGGAGCGTGTCACGTTGGCTGCATATGATGGGTACAGTTGGTTGTATTTGGGCACATTTGGCTGCATTTGCTGGGCACAGTGGCTGCATATGATGGGCACAGTGGCTACATATGATGGGCACAGTTGGCTGCATATGATGGGCACAGTTGGCTGCATATGATGGACATAGTGGCTACATATGGGCACAGTTGGCTGCATATGATGGGCACAGTGGTTGAATTTGATATTTTTGTTTCAGTATTTTTCTGAATTTTTCTGTTCATTTGCGCCTCCCCAAAAATGTTGAGCACCAGCCACCACTGGTGCTTGTCCTTCAGAGTCCTGTGCTGTCCCGTGTGCATACGCAGGAGTGACATCATCACCGGCTCAGTAATTCATATCGTCGAATGCCCGCAATCTCGGAAGGTAGACCAAGTGAAGATGGAAGTGCCTTCAGCGGTGACAGTGTGGCACTGGAGGGCTTTATTTTTAGACAAGTCTGTCATAATGTGCTAGTTACATGGTTACATAGTTCATCTGGTTGAAAAAAAGTCCATCCAGTTTAACCAATAAAAATGGAAAAACAAAAAAACATTTTTACAATCCTATATACACAGCTCCAAACGGTCCCGGATTTTGAGGGACTGTCCCTGATTTGGAACAATGTCCCTCTTTCCTCCTCATTTGTCCCTCATTTTGGTCTGATCTACAGTATATAACTGTATATAAAACTGCTGTATTTGTCAATTTCAAAAGCCAATATAAAGTAATAGTAGTGGTAAAAAAGAAGCACTTATGGATTTAACAAATTATTTTTTATTTATAATTCGCCTTTAAAGGGGAGTGGCAGAGGGTGTGTCCTATGCCTACATACTTTTGCTAATAGGTGTCACTCGTTCCCATCTCAAAAAGTTAGGGGTATGTCTATATACACAATCCTATATCCACAGTTGATCCAGAGGAAGGCAAGAAACCCCAATAAAGCATGATCCAATTTGCCACAGCAGGGGAACAAAATCCTTCATCATCCCCCGAGAGGCAATCAGATGTTCTCTGGATCACTTTTACCTATAAATGTTAGTACCCAGTTATGTTATGCACATTTAGGAAATGAGGTAGGCCTTTTTTTAAAGCAAACTAATGAACTAGCATGAACCAGCTCTTGAGGGAGTCAATTTCACATTTTCACAGCTCTTACTGTGAAGAAACCTTTCCGTATTTGGAGATTAAATCTTATTTCCTCCTGATGTAAAGAGGGGGGAGAGATGGAGGGACAGCAGCCCCGGATCCTACACCACAATAGCAATATGTGTTTTCCAGAGTTTGACAATCAGCAGATAAAGATACTCCAAATACCTGGTGTTAGCACTTCAATCATCTTATGATTGTTATGGTGTCAGGATGATTGAAGCGCATTATTTCTATTATTACATTGTAATATAAAATGAAATCATTCAACTCACCATAATGCAGAATCGGTGGGAGCCATGAGAGCGTCACTAGCCACGTTGCCTGCCACCAGATGCCATCAGGTGCCCCCAGCAGAGTCCCTCCTTACATCAGGTGCCCCATCAAAGCAGCTTTCCTCACATCTGTGTCTCCATCAGTGGAGCCCCTCCTTATATCTGGTGTCCCCATTAGTCCTCCTTATATCTGGTGTCCCCATTAGTCCTCCTTACATCTGGTGTCCCCATCAGTCCTCCTTACATCTGGTGTTCCCCTCAGTCCTCCTTACATCTGGTGTTCCCCTCAGTCCTCCTTACATCTGGTGTCCCCATCAGTCCTCCTACCATCTGCTGTCCCCATCAGTCCTCCTAACATCTGGTGCCCCTCTGACATCCAGACTGCCCCCCCCTCTGACATCCAGACTGGCCCCCCTCTCTGACATCCAGACTGGCCCCCCCCCTCTGACATCCAGACTGGCCCCCCCCATCCAGACTCTGATTGCCCCCCCCATCCAGACTCTGACTGGCCCCCGACATCCAGACTCTGACTGGCCCCCGACATCCAGACTCTGACTGGCCCCCGACATCCAGACTCTGACTGGCCCCCGACATCCAGACTCCGTCGTTGCCGTGCGGAAAGACTTGAGCTGCGGCCCCGCCCACCTTCCGCCCCTTTCCATACACTTCACAGACACTAGCAGCAGGGGTGGGCGGCACCGCAGCATCTCTAATCATCAGCTTCTGGTCTTCTTTAGCGGCCGGCGGCGAAAAACCGGGACTAACCGAATTTCCCAGGACAAAATTTAATCGGGACAAGGGTCCTAATCCCGGGAATGTCCCAGGAAATTCGGGACAGTTGGCAACTATGCACCTGTGTCACCAGCACCTTTAGGCGATTCAGTTCGCATTGTGCGCTATACAAACATTTAATTCATTCATTCATTCATTCACCACGTCATTGTGAGGCTGCCGGCTCTCACAGGTTTGGGCGTAGCCGATGACACACCGCTATGGTCACCCCTTCTCCTACTTTACTGAATGGAATGACATGCAGTTCTCCCAGTGCCTTCTGGGATATGCACATCACATATCCCAGGAGGCACCAGAGGGCAATGACATCATTCATCTAACTTGGAAAATCTGCTAATAAAAAAAGGCCTATTTGTGTAGTGGAGGGGGGTGAAGATCTGCTTTAAATGTAACTATTTCTAAATATGTTCCCTCCCCCTTCTCCTACCTAACCTGTTTAAAGAGATCTGTATACTTTTCCCCTTTTAATCCACTCAGTCAGGTAAAAGTCTGATGCTCTACCGACAGAGTTATCTAGGCTCTAATTTACCCCGGTCAGATGACCCCCACAGCTCTGGCTCCCCTGTATCATTGAGCGGCAGCTGCAGGGGAGAGGAGGGAGTGCCGGAAACATGATAGACATTGCGTCTCCTGGAATTCCTAGCTGTTCTCAAGAGCTCCCGAAATCAGAGCTACAGGATCGCGTGACTGGACCGATGTGGAATAAAAATAGGTAGGTACGTACATCTTTTTTTTCACATTCAAGTTTATTCAAGTAAGAAACATTACAATACACAGTGGAACCTTGGTTTACGAGTAACGAGTGTTTTGAAAGTCGAGCAACTTTCTTTTTTAAATTCTGACTCGGTTTGCGAGTGTTGTCTCAAAAAACAAGCAGAATTCCATCTAATCGGCAGCACAGTACCGCATTTGGCCAGAGGTGCAAGGGGCGCCGGGGACACTTGGAACAGAGTCCTTTGGAGCCATTCGGAAATGCTCAGAATGACTCGGAAAAAGGCTTTCTGAGCTGTCCCTGAGTATTTCTAAGGCTCTCCACCGCCCCCCCCCACCTCTGGCCACATGAGGTATTGCATGCAATAGAAGTCAATGCGGAACAAATTATCTTTGTTTCCTTTGACTTCTATGGGGAAACTCGCTTTGATATGCGAGTGCTTTGGATTACAAGCATTCTCCTGGAATGGATTATGCTCGTAATCCAAGGTTTCACTGTAAAGTGAAATGGGGGAGAGATCTGGCACACTACAGGCTATCAGACTCAAACCAGGTAGTCTAAATCAATAAAATAAGACATATGGACTGTGGGCACCTACCCGTATAGCTTACAGCTTCATGGCTGGGCGCGCCCTGCACATGCGCTAGTCACACTGCACTCTATTGGCCAGGCAATCTTCTGGGACCTGTGACTTGTCCCAGAAGATCGCTGGCAGGGAGGGGACACCTAGGGCGAGAGGAGGAGTCGCCTAGGCGGCCATGAAGAAGAAGGAGGAAGTGGGACAGGAAGTCTCACTAAAAAGAAAATGACATGCCAAATGTAGCATGTAAGGGGGCGAGGAGTGCCTAAAGTGGAAGTTCCACTTTTGGGTGGAACTCCGCTTTAACACATATTGTTAGGCAGGTCAATTGGTCGCTGGCTGTTTGGTAAGTTTGAGCTTGGAAATCTCCCTGTATTTCTTTGATTAATGGATTCCATTACTTCCCCACTGATAGGACAGAGCCCTGTCCTGTGTGTGTTCCCGACGACTAGCGAGTGTGAGTGGTCATCTATTGGCTGGCACCCGCTGATCGGCATCTGCTGTGTATAATAAAAGTAGAGCAGGGGCGCCGGTGGCACGCATGTGCACCCCCCGCAGAGGCGCCGGATCATGCAGACGAACCAATGTGTATGTATGTTATCTCTCACGACATATCAGCATACACACAAGCAATCTTTTTTTATACGGGTTAGGCAGGATAAGTAGGACGGGGGGAGGGAAAACTTTTAGGGTAATTGAGGTAAGTTGATCCTTTGCCCTAGACCCATGATGGCAAACCTTGGCACCCCAGATGTTTTATAACTACATTTCCCATGATGCTCTACTACCCTGCAGAATGCATGAGCATCGTGGGAAATGTAGTTCCAAAACATCTGGGGTGCCAAGGTTCGCCATCACTGCCCTAGACAAAGCGAGCAATTAACCCTCGCAGTGAGGGTGCAGATCCACTGCAAGGGATCTTTTTTTTTTTTTTTTATGTGGCTGGAGTTGGGCTTTAACTGTCCAATTTCAGGCTGGGGGTAGGTTGCTGACCGAATGATCAACCGCAGTAAAAACAAAAGTGAAGTCACTGAGCTGGCTGTGTTGTCTGGCAGAGGTGCCTGGATGACTAATTCAATGCAGATCCTTTAACAATGAAAGCAGTATATGAACTACGACTACGTATTTATCCATTCGGCCTTGGCTTCCCTTGATTATATTTTGACATTGCAGCAGTTTACCGCTTGTAAACAAAATACTGATCTTCTATTCAAGCTGATTTTTATTTTTTTTATAAATAACCCAAATGGGCTCCAATCCTTAATTATTCCGGCTAGCTGCCGCTATAGGCTGCTCTTTGATTACACAATTTTAATTTGTAAAAAAAAAAGCCTCTACCACGGCACTTAATACATTGCTTTAACCTTCTTCCTCTCCCTTGACCAGACTTTTCTGCCATCGCCATTGTCGTTCCCCGTCCTACAAAAGGGGTTAAACCCGCTGAATCCTAAAACAATGATTACATTTTCTGGGAGTAGAATAGTTAACCTGACTCCTATGTGGATGGCAATGTTCCTATGTGGAAGATTACAATCTCTCTCTCAACGCTAGTGGGGGGAGGGGAGTAGGCTCACTGAATTATTCATGAGATGCTTGAATTTTGCATTTAAATCTCGTATCCTCTTGATCTCAATACTATATATGCAAATCCCCTCTGTACAAGTCAGATTCAGTAAAGCACTGTGTTAAAGAAGGAGGAGAGTGCGGCACCCAAAACTGTTGTTTGGATGGTACAGTGGCACCACTTTTATTCTGTAAATCTCTGCTCTTTTAATACTGCATCAGTACACTGTTACGCACAAGCGATCGCCTATTTATGTGCATGTTGGGTTCCTAAGCACCGTACATAGACCGAATATACGGGTAAGCTGAAAGTGCATCAATGGCCCTAGGCAGGGGTATTTTTTTCTCCTGTAAGTTAATAGAAACTTACTATCTAGCGCACATGCCTTTTTTTTTTTTTAACCACTTGCTTACAGGGCACTTAAACCCCCCTCCTGCCCAGACCAATTTTCAGCTTTCAGCGCTAACGCACTTTGAATGACAATTGCGCGGTCATACAACACTGTACCCGAATTAAATTTTTATCTTTTTTTTCACACAAATAGAGCTTTCTTTTAGTGGTGTTTAATCACAGCTGGGGTTTTTATTTTTTTGCTAAACAAAGAAAGATGGAAAATTTTCATAGTTTGTTATAAAATTTTGCAAACAGGTAATTTTTCTCCTTCATTGATATGCGCTGATGAGGCTGCACTGATGGGCACTAATAGGCACAAATAAGGTGGCACTGATGGGCACAGATAAGGTGGTACTGATGGGCACAGATAAGATGGCACTGATGGGCCCTGATTGGTGGCACTGCTAGGTGTTACTGATAGGTACCACTGATAGATGGCACTAATGGGCACTGGTAAGTGACACTGATGGGCACTGATAGGTGACACTGGGCAGCACTGTTGATGAGGCACTGATTGGTGTAACTGATAGGTGGCACTGTGGGTACTGGTAGTTGGTGCTGGTGGGCACTGGTAGGCGGCACTGTTGTGCACTGGTAGTTGGCACTGGCAGGTGGCACAGGTGGGCACAGATGAGCTGACGGGAGCTCTCCACCAGGAGAAAAAATAGCTGATTACCGGCTCTGTTTACATAACATGATCAGCTGTCATTGCCTGACAGCTGATCACGTGATAATGGGTTGGGATCGACCCATTACTCCGATCTGTGAACAGCCGAATCTCATAGACTCACTGATCACAGAGCTTGCCGCTCACCCTGCAGGGGGTGCGCAGGACGCTCGGGCTCGGCTACAGTGTGGACCTACTTTGCCAGGAGGACATCAATAGACGTCCTGCAAAGTGGGTCCACGTTGTAGCCGCCATCCGGCTATAGTACGGATCTGAAGAAGTTAATTAGTCATTGGAAGGGTAAGTGAATGAGCGGACCAATGGAGTGGGGCACCCTAAGTTAGACTCACCGTGGGGTTTATTTACTAAAACTGGAGAGTGCAAAATCTGGTGCAGCTGTGCATGGTAGCTGACCCACTTCTAAGACCAGCTTCACACTGGGAGAAAACCACCTCCCATTTATTCCTGTGTTTCTTTTCACAATGGGGCGGTGCGCTTGCAGGATGTTAAGAAAAGTCCTGCAAGCAGCATCTTTGGGGCGGGTTGGGAGCTCTGTATTTAGCGCTCCCAAAACGACCTGCCTATTGTTATGAATAGGCAGCACTTTTTAAAGCGCCTTTAAAGGTGATTTGAAAGCGACACAAAACGGGTCTTTTTACCCTTTGTGTGGGTAAAAAGCTCCCCGCTGGCAGCCAAAAAGCGTTGCAAAAGCGCCACGTAAACAGCGCTGAAGCACCGCTAAAACGAGCGCCGCTTTTATTGTGAAAGCAGCCTAACTTCAGCTTCTTCAATTAAGCTTTGACAAAAAAACTTGAAGCTGATTGGTTTCTATGCAGAGCTGCACCAGATTTTGCAATCTCCAGTTTTAGTAAATCAAACCCACAGTATGCCCCTCTTTACTATAGCTTCACACCTTCACTGTCATTAAAAAGGAATTTTTCCCCCATTCATTCTGTCCCCTGTTTACCTGGCGCCATAGGTGCGCGTAGCCTATTACATTAGGGTGTGTACCTCAAACACACAATTGCAGTAGGGCAGTGGATGGTGTCAGTAGAGCTGTGGACACGTCAGTAGGGTCTGGGATGGTGTCAGTAGGACAATGGATGGTGTCAGTCAATAGAGAAGTTTACATTGTTAGTAGTTTTTCACTCTTATTAATTCATTTTGTTATTTTTTTACAATTAAATTTTTTTATTATTCTTTACAATTTTATTACAATATTATTATTATTCTTTTTTACAATTTGTTAGGAGCCTCATTGGGGGATTTTGGTGAAATAACAGGGGTCTAAACAGACCCCTGATGTCTCACTTTTGAGACAGAGAAAAGGACTGAGGACAGATTCCCCAGCCCCTTTCTCTGTAGCCTAAGCCTGCATGGTGGGGGGGGGGGGGGGGGGCGGGGGCAGCAGTCAGCAGAGGGAATCTGCATTGCACAGGCTGATTAGGATGTGCCCAGGCACATCCGGAAAACACTACGTGCGCATGCCTATGTCTGACGCAGTACAGGTACTCACCCACCCAGCGGAACCAGCCTTATCCTGCTGAGATCCTTTTTCTGCAGCTGCCACTCGGGTCCCCCATCCCCTTGTTCACCTGCGATGTCATCGGAAAGGCTGTTGGTTCTTCCATGTTCAGGTACCAGGCTTCCTGATGGCGTGAAACTAGGCCTGCCACCTCCTGCTTTAATCAATGGAATGACTGTAGTCAGTGGCAGCTGTTGGTATATTTTTTTGGGCAGCAAACAATGCACCCACAGCTAAACCCCCCCCCCCCCCGGATGGTCAGGTCATCCAAATACCCCCAGTGGGTCAGCCGGTCGGGTCACCCTGCACTCTGCACCCTGAGCCCACCCTTTTTTGAAGCCTATTAGGGCCTCTGGCTCTAATCATGTGCTTAAAAAAAAAACATTGGAATCCATGTCCCCGGCACCCAGCAATTAGATTAGGGGGCTGAACGCGTGGATTATGGGCCGCCACTTACTGGAGTGCTCCTGATGGAGGCACTGGGGGACTGCACGTCAATCACCTAGATGATTTGGGAGGAGGGGGGCAGGACCGAAACCTCTTAATAGAAAAATAAGAAGAAAGGAGCCTCAAAAGATACTCATTGGTCAGCAGTGGCGGCTGCTGCTCAAATTTCTTGGGGGGGGCGACCCACGGCCCCCAGCTAATAACTCCCCTCCCCCCCACAAGCAAGCCATCCAACCACCACCACATTTTGTCATGTTACAACCAAAACCGTAAATGTATTTTATGTGATAGACTAACACAAAGTGGCACATGTGTTATGTGATAGGAAGATGATAAATGTTTTTCATTTTTTTTTACAAATAAATATCTGAAAAGTGTGGCGTGCATTTGTATTGAGCTCCCTTTACTCTGATACCCCTAACTAAAATCTTGTGGATCCAATTGCCTTCAGAAGTCACCTAATTAGTAAATAGAGTTCACCTGTGTTTAATTTAATCTCAGTATAAACACAGCTGTTCTGTGAAGCCCTCAGAGGTTTGTTAGAGGACCTAAGTGAACAAACAGCATCATGAAGGCCAAGGAACACATCAGATAGGTCAGAGATAAAGCTGTAAAGAAGTTTAAAGCAGGGTTAGGTTATAAAAAAAATATCCTAAGCTTTGAACATCTCACGGGTGCACAGTCTCAAACTGGGAAGTGCAATATTGAATTTGCAGAAGAAAAAACTTTCAAAGTGTACTCTTCATACATGCAGCACCACCACCACCGTGAAACTGGGGGAGGCTTACCGGAAGACTTGGACTTAGCTGGGCATACGCCCCCCCAAGTCGTGTAGGCTTATATATGGAATTCAACCCAGTAGGTGTAGGTAATCCACTAACTCGGCTTGCACCACCACGTCAGTTAGGCAAAAAATTCAATGATATCCAATGAGAGATGGAGTAATGGTATCGTGCATAGAACCATAAAGATTGAAACCCAATGTAATATTGTCACAGATTTTTTTTTAATGAATAGGCATACAAAAAACTCACATTTTGAAGGTATCAAAACGGCATGTACATGAATGAAAGGCAAGCAATGTCTGCAAAGGAGTCCACCCAACGCGTTTCGACTACGGAGTCGTCATCTGGGGTGTGGACCCCCCCTCCCAGCATTGCTTATAAAGGAATGGTGACCCCCAAGTCGTTTAGAACGCCAAAAACACTTCCGCCGATGTCACTTCCGGTTGTAAACCGGAAGTGTATAACTCGTATAAACTATGTATTTAGAAGTTAAATATCCCTTTTAAATATTTCCCAATAAGTCTGAACGCTATACTTTAGTCTATTGACTTAAAAATATATATACAAAAGCCTTTTGAGCGAGCATAAACGTCTGATGTGCTTTGTGATTATTAGCGCTAGCCAAGCCTCGTTCTCGACATGCTTGCGGCCAATCGGCTGTCACTACTCACGAGGTGCGGCTATACTTACTTCCGGTCTAGCATTCCGCATTCTCACTCAAAACAGAGAGGCCAGTGCATTATACATTCGATGTTACACAAGATCTTATCATGGTACAGATGTGCCGGTGTATCAATTGCACTGTCCGGTCACGCAACCTTCTCTCTCGTGAAAAAAGGAAAAAGTAGAAAAAATGAAAAAGGAAAAAGAAAAAGAAAAAATTGGGAGGAAAAAGAAAAAGAAAAAATTGGGAGGAAAAAGAGAAATATGTACTAAGCAATTATATTGAAAAAAATGGAGGTAATAAAAATAAAAATAGAAATAAAAATGGTGATAAAAATGAATTAATGAAGGTATAAAATTATAAAAGTGTAAAAATGGAACAATGAGATGGAAGAAAAAAATATATATAATGAAAATAAATAAAAAGTTAAAAATAAATATAAATATGAATGATAATGAATGATGATGAAATAAAATGAGAAAAAATAAATAAAAATAAATAAAAAATAAATTCTAAAAAACTAAAATAAAATGAAAAAAAGTGAAAATAGAAATGAAATAAAAATAATAATAAATAGAAGTAAATATGAAAATACAAATAAAATTAAAATGAATATAAAATATTTAAGTGAAAATGAAAATACATACAAAAAGTGAGTCTAGAAAGTAATAGGTGGAAACAAGGCAATAAACAAAAAGCTACGATGCGCGACCGGACACATACGATAAACCAACCGGTTGACATCAAGAAGAAAAAACGAAACAAAGGTGTTTGATGGGTATATTTAAACCCAAAACTCCAAAAATAATAACGTTTATATTCCATAGCTGAAAATATCTAGCTATCCCCAATAATGGACTGGGGGTTGTATTGGCTCCAAATGACTGGGTTCAACATATACAAACTTATATATATATTGCTAAAAAACTTAAAAATTTAAATCCAATGGTAAAAATAACGAAAAATCTATATGCCCTTATACTTTAACCAAAATGGTAATAGTATATCTCATTGGATTATATATATACCCACACTCATATGACTCATCATTTCTAATTACTAAGTATAACTCGCAATACTAAAGGTACTACCATAAATAGACTTAAAAAGGCTATTTTGTTACCCCACTCTTTTTAAAGGACCTTATATCTTAGGTCAGGGGGAGGATAAGACATTATCATCCTTATTCATTAGATGAGCCTATATGTGTGAGAGAATTATAAGTATAAAATATAAAACTATATAAAAAACAAAGAAACAAGACTAAGAAAAAAGAGAAATCATTCGGTCATATTATGTCTCTATTATGATCTATTGATAAAAGAGTTGATATCCCATTCTATGTTGATACCTTGTGCATAATGAGTCTGTAATTCATAGATCCAGAAGGTCTGAAGCCTAGACACACCTCTAGTGGAAGCACCTCCTCTCCATGGCGCAGTGTATTTATCTATAATGAGAAACTGTGTCCCAGTTGGGTCACGGTCATGACATTGTCGGTAATGGCGTGGAACTGTATGTTTAGTACTACCTTGTTTTATCAGGTTGATATGTTTGGAGACCCTTGTAGTGAAAGATCTTGTGATACGGCCCACATTTTGCTTGAAGCAAGGGCAAGTCAACATGTATACCACATTTTTTGCGGCGCAGGTACAAAATAGTTTAATACTAAAAGTATGGCCTGTAACAGATGATCTAAAGTCTTTTGCGGTCCTACGCCCACAAGTGTTGTATTGACACACAAGGCACTTTTTACATGGAAAGTAACCCGTCCAATTGTGAAAAAGGAATGGCTTGATGGGAGGGTTAATAATGGAAGGGGCAATTTTACTTTTAAGTGCTGGCACACCCCAATATACAACCTTGGGTCTTTCTGGGATAATAGAACCCAGGATCCTATCTTTCCTTAAGATGTCCAAATGTTTGATGAAAATATCCTTTGTTTATGTTGTGTTGAAAATTTTGTAAGAAAAGACCACTTAAAATTTGTGTCTTCTTCTTTTTGAGGCCTTTTCGACCAACAACTGGGAGCGATTAATGTTAGTAGCCTCCACAAGAGCTTTCTCTACATCAATCTGATTGTACCCCTTTTCCAAGAATCTCTATTTAAGAATATCGACCTGTACTCTGAAAGTCTCTACCTTAGTGCAATTACGGCGAAGCCATAAAAATTTACTTTTAGGGATGGAATTCAACCATACCCTATGATGGCAGCTATCAACAGGTATGAAGCCGTTTCTGTCGGTAGGTTTAAAATAGGTGCTAAATTTAAACAACTGTCCAGCCTTTTCTATTACGAGATCCAGAAAATTTATCTTAGATAAACTCGATTGGAATGTTAATGAAATTCCTCAGTCATTTGTATTAACGGTTAGAAAGAATTCTTCAAGTGATTCCGGGGTGCCAGCCAATAGGAGGAGGACGTCGTCTATGTATCTAATCCACAACTTCAACTGAGGGCAGTCTAAAGTGTAGACAACGTCCTCCTCCCATTTGGCCATAAATAAATTGGCCAGGCTGGGGGCAAATTTTGCCCCCATCGCCACTCCCTTTATTTGTAAATAAAAACGACCATCAAACCAAAAATAATTTCGTTGTGTGGCAAATTCCAATAGTTCCAGAATATAATTGGTTTGAGTTGAAATTAAGGTTGGCTCCCTCCTCAGGAAATATTCCACAGCTTCCATCCCTCTTGAATGAGGGATGCATGTATACAAGGACGTGACGTCCGCTGTAACCAAAAGAAGGTCACCTTCTATCTTAAACTTAGAAAGCCGGTTAATCACATCCTTAGTATCTTTTACAAATGATGGAGTTTTTCTAACAAGCGGTTGGACGAATAAGTCAATGTATTTCCCAATTCTGGAGGTTACGGAGTCTATGCCACTTATAATAGGGCGTCCAGGGGAATGTGTGGTGCTTTTGTGAATCTTAGGCAGATAATATATAATTGGGATCCGTGGAGCAGTCGGGACCAAGAATTACTTTTCTTTACGGTTTAAAATTAAAGAATCAAAACCTTTGCAGACTAGATTTAATTCCCTCTTATACTTTTTTGTTGGATCATTTGGTAGTGTCACGTACCTGGTGGAAGGAGCCCGAAGTGCAGGGAGCGGCCTCTCGTAAGCCTCTGGCTCGAGATCCCCTGAGAATGGGAACAGGGACTCTAGAGGTCAGAGGGCACAAGTGCCAAGTCCATGATGGTAGGTAGGCCCTGGAGCTGGCGTCAGACAACAGCGGATGCAGGCGGATGATCCTGGAACAGCTGGAGAGCGGTCAGCGGCTGGCAGCAGGTGCAGGAGGGAGTATAGGAACGGCTGACAACAGGCAGCGGTGGTCACAGGAAACAACTGGATCAGCAGGCAAACAGAAGGGTCAAACACAAGCCGGGTCGTCAACAGGCAGGCAGCAGAAGTACCGAAGGAGAAGGCAGAAGCGTGGTCAGGAAGTCCGAGGGTCAGGGCTGGCAGCAAGCAGGAGTAAACAGGAACAAGCCGGGTAGATCAGAGGCAGGAACAATCAGGTTTAAGCAGAGATAACTCACAGGAACGCTGTAGACCGGACAGCACCGGGAGACTGCAACAGGTTCCTTAAATAGCCCTTTGGGCGCCAAGAACGGTCGCACGGCGTGTCTGAGCGTGCCCGTGCAAGACCGTGCAGCCGTTCGTGCGCCCGCGCACCCGCGTGCGCCCGTTCGTGCCCTTGCGCACCCGCGTGCGCTCGTTCACCATATCGCGCACCCGCGTGCGCCCGTTCGTACCTATACGTAAGCGTTCGTTAGCGCCAACGCGCGCCCATGGGTACCTATTGGCTCTAAACGAAGAGACAACGTGGGCAGGCCTTCCACGAGTCACTGGGTTCTGGGGACGATCGTGACAGGTAGTTCTAAATAAGTAGTGTGATCACTCAGGATGTTGTTCATCTCTCCCATATAGTCAGCTTTGTCTAATAAGATAATTCCGCCGCCCTTATCGGCCGGACGGATAACTAAGTCCCTATTCTCACACAGGAACTTCAGGCTCTCCGCCGCCAGGGGATTACGGATCTGTCTGGTTGGTAACTGAGCAAGATCCTTCAAGACCAAATCTTTGAACATATTCAGGGATGGGGCTAATGTAGTAGGGGGATTAAAGAGGGAAGGGTTAGATAACCCTGAATGAACAATTCCCGAGGTGGTTTCTCTAGCAATATTTCTAGTAGGGTTAGAAATTATATACCTTTGTATATTTATCTTTCTAATGTATTTATGCACGTCCACAAAGGTGTTGAATTTATTCAGCCCCTGCGGAGCGGCTTGCAGTCCAACCAAAAGTGACGGTTCTGCCGGCTGGAGAACCTGTCGTGGTCGGAGGTAGAAGGAAAGGGAGGTAGAAGGGACCAACCACCTTTACCATGGACCACGGTGAGTAAGTACCGGAACAGTATTCTCACCGAACGGGCACAGTGGACAATTGGGAAACTTCAGGCAGTGATCAAGTCAGGGACCCAACCAGCAGAGGTGACGCTTGCAGAGCAGCCTTGTGTGTCAAGCTAAGGACCAAGCCCGTCAGCAGGGGTGAAGCTTGAAGGTATCCGAAGTACCAAGCTAGGGAACCAGCAGGGAACCATGGGTGACATTTGAGGGAGATACCACCGCGAAAGCCTCGTGGAGCTCATGGGATTCAGAGTTAGGGAATCAAAGAGTCCAGTGAGAGACCAGGAGCTCAACGGGCTGAAAAGTAGAAGTTGTAGTAAACCTGAGAGAACTGTTTTAATTAGGAACTGTTAAGTATTTTAGCAATAGGGGAAAGCAAACATACACGTGCAGAAGTGGAGCCTTGCTGGGGCCTTTCCCTGTACGGCTGTCGTCCTATTGAAGTCTCGGAGTCTGCCTATTGAGTTTGCAACTATCTAATGGTGTAATGGCCCTAACCCCCAAAAATATATAAAAAGGACTGTCAAAAGAAATAAAACCTCTTTTACATCCAAGAAGTGTCTGGCATCCAATGACTTTCACCATCTTTGCACCCACTATGCTTTACAACCAGGGGCATTGCTAGATATACAAAATATCTGGGGCTAGAGCCCATAGCAGCGTAGTAAAGAAAATAATACGCTTGGGTGGGCATACACATGTATATACAGTAATATACGTGTGTGTATATATCCCCAGAGAGCCACCCCCTTTATATCAGGGTCCCCAGAGAGGCCCCTTATATCAGGGTACCCAGAGAGCCTCCTCCTTACATCGGAGTCCCCAGAGAGCCTCCCCCTTGCACCAGGGTCCCCCGAGAGCCCTCAACTTACATCAGGTTTCCCGGAGATTCCCCCTTACATTAGGGGCCCCAGAGAGCCTCTCCCTTAAAATCAGGGTCCCAGAGAGCCTCCCCTCCCCTCCCCTTGGGAACCCCTGTAGAGGCTATGGGCCCCAGATTCGGGGCTATAGCCCCAAAAGCCACCCCCTAGCAACGCCACTGCTCACAACCCACCACATATTAAAGGATGTCAGCTATCTTTGGGTTTGGTGGTCATTAGACCAAAAGATCTTGCTACACACTTTTCACATTTATTTGTCAAACATTTTGAAAGCCATTTATCATTTTCCTTCCACTTCACAATTATGTGCCACTTTGTGTTAATCACATAAAATCACAATAAAATAAATGTATGTCTTTGATTGTTACATGACAAAATGTGGACAATTTCAAGGGGTGTGAATACTTTTTCAAAGCACTGTAATTTATTGCTGTCCATGCCTTTTCTTGATGACAACCACTCCTACCATTGCTTGCCCAAATATCAAAAGGACCATGGCATGTTACAACCTACCAGTGGAGGTCACAGGCAAAAATCGAAACTTGACATATTTAAATATTTCACCACTCAATAAAAAAAAAAAAAATAGCAGTTAGAGCTTTGATTTGTCTGTTCACCTCTGAATATTTGTTGGAAAATCCAGAATGGTAAATAAAGAGGAGGCAAGTAGTCAGAGCTTTAAAGTGGAACTAAATCCTCCTATCCTTTTCAGCCAAGGAAGCTGCCATCTTAGCCTTGTTTTATCTGCAACTGCCATGGCACTGTGATCAGTTATGACACCAGCCGTTTGATGATTTGTGATAAAAATGATGGTTGAGAGCACAAGCAAACGTGACAGTTAGCATTCCTAGCATGCCTTACATGTAACTGTTTTTGAAACCGTTAAATGACTAGATTTAGTTCCGCTTTAAAAAGAAGAGTCACAAGACTCTCTACACCTAATGTGATAGTGCAACCATCTTGTGAGTGTTGAACTGTAGTGATCAATATTTGCTTTTACCATGCTCCCACCTGAAGAGATTTTTGGGTTTAGCATTTACAGCAATAATTATGTGGCACTTAGCTGGTTACAAAAAGTAGTGGAGCCTGTACAGGATCATGTAGCCGAGGGCTGCATGATCTTGAACTCCAGCCCTGCCTGTGATGATGTGAAGTGAGCTGGAAAACATGACTTGTCAAGAACGGTTTAGGAAACATTGCTCTAGGATATGATCAACCATTTAATCTATCTAATACAGTAATGGGATTTGTTATCTGGACCTAGCTATCTTGAAAGAACTGGAAAGGAGAGGACTGAAGAGTAGTGATGGCCGAACGGTTCGCCCGGCGGTCGTTTCGCGGCGAATTTCCGACATTCGCGGTCCGCACGTTCGAACGCCTTTTTCCGTCGTTCGCCGCGGCGGACTTACGTGTTTAATGTATACAAGAGCTTTAACCTTTGGTGACACGTTTATCATGTGATACAGGACAGCCAATTGAGACATGACAGCACATGGACACTTGTACATTCCCCCTAACCTATAAATACACCCGATCCGGTGGCCATTTTACATTCTTTCTTCTGTTAAGATAGGGACAGGTTCCTGTGTGGAGTAGGGAGAGATAAACCACTAGCTATTTGGTACACAAAAGTTCTTTTCAGGACTGGTATAGGTGTTAGGTGTTGATAGGTTTGCTGTGCTGCTGATTCTTGCAGCAGCCTGAGTGTCTTTTGTTAGTTTAGAGAAAGGGAAAGGACGGTGTATGCTACAGGGACAGCCAGATTAGTCTTTCATCATCATCATCATCATCATCATCATTAGCTGTTACTATCAAGGTCCACAAAAGAGCTGTTCCAGTAACCACTAATCGTTCTCTTTTTTTGCCAATTTGTATAGGGACAGGAAGGAAGCAGTGTTGTCAGGCAGTGAGGGTAATTTTAAAGACTTGCTGTTATTATTAGTTCCACAAAGGTTCTTTTCAGGACTGGTATCAGTGGTACAGTAATAGGCTTGTACATGTATAATATTCTTTCTTCCAAATATAGAAAGGATATTATACTTGACTGCTGCCCTTCTGCTGCAGTCTGCTAAACATTCACAACTCACTTGTTCCACAAAAGTTCTTATAAGGACTGGTAACTTGGTATAGGGTGCTACGGTACATAGGCTTGAGTGCGGTACAGTCTGCTGTTCTGTAAGGACCGCTATCGGTCCACAATAGATAGGGTTGACGTGCACCACTGCTGACCGCTGCCCTATACTGCAGCAGTCCTTCAGCGGTATAGGGACTGACGTACAGTCTGCTAATCACTAACACACAACCTGCTTGTTCCACAAAAGTTCTTATAAGGACTGGTAACTTGGTATAGGGTGCTACGGTACATAGGCTTGAGTGCGGTACAGTCTGCTGTTCTGTAAGGACCGCTATCGGTCCACAATAGATAGGGTTGACGTGCACCACTGCTGACCGCTGCCCTATACTGCAGCAGTCCTTCAGCGGTATAGGGACTGACGTACAGTCTGCTAAACACTAATACACAACCTGCTTGGTCCACAAAAGTTCTTATAAGGACTGGTAACTTGGTATAGGGTGCTACGGTACATAGGCTTGAGTGCGGTACAGTCTGCTGTTCTGTAAGGACCGCTATCGGTCCACAATAGATAGGGTTGACGTGCACCACTGCTGACCGCTGCCCTATACTGCAGCAGTCCTTCAGCGGTATAGGGACTGACGTACAGTCTGCTAAACACTAATACACAACCTGCTTGGTCCACAAAAGTTCTTATAAGGACTGGTAACTTGGTATAGGGTGCTACGGTACATAGGCTTGAGTGCGGTACAGTCTGCTGTTCTGTAAGGACCGCTATAGGTCCACAATAGATAGGGTTGACGTGCACCACTGCTGACCGCTCACCTATACTGCAGCAGTCCTTCAGCGGTATAGGGACTAAGAGTTTTGTCACAGGGTCATTTAAAAAATGACATGCAGAGGAAGAGGCAGGCCCTTCCGCAGGGGTGGTAGGGGTAGGGCAGGAGCAACAGGCTTGAGCCAAAGTGGGAAGTTGCAGAAGGTGCGTTCAATTACTTTAAAGGATGCACCAGACTTGGTTGAGTGGCTCGCTCAGCCTTACTCTTCTGCACCCTCCTCATCCTCTCGATCTGCACCCTCTTCTTCACTCTCTGCTATGTGCACCCCCAAAGACACTACCACCAACAACACGACCACCACCACCACCACCACATACCTTCCGCTTGAGTCACTGGAATTATATTCCGATCCATATCAAGAGGACATTTCTGATGCGCAGCCACTCTTGGTATTGGATCAGGAAGAGGAGGTAGCAACAAGCGCTACTCAGCAGTCTGACGCCAGTACCCAGATCAGCCCAAGGAGGAGGTTGGTCCCCGGTGTTGCTGCCTACTCCGAGATCTCTACTTATAGCGGTGGGGAAGGTGACGTTGATGATGACGTGTCTAGTGATGTCACGTGGGTGCCCACAAGAGAGGAAGAGGAGGGGAGTTCAGAGGGAGATATGGACCAGCAGATAGGGAGGAGAAGCAGCAATGACTTACATTGCACAGCAGGGACAAAGCAGACTGCAAATGTATCAGGAGCGAGTCATCGACCATGTACGGTCACATCTGGCGCTCCCAGGACACCGGCACATGGCTCCGCAGTGTGGGCTTTTTTTAACGTGTCCGCTGCTGACAATAGCGTTGCCATCTGCAATCTTTGCAGTCAACGCGTTAGTCGCGGTAAGCCCAATACTCACCTAGGGACGACCGCCTTAAGAAGGCACATGAGCAGCCATCACCGAGCCCAGTGGGAGCAACGGAACACACAAAGCCACACTGCAGGCTCTCACCGTCCAGCCTCGTCTTCTACTTCTCCTTCTCCTCTCTCCTCACAATTGTCCTCCACTCCACCTTCCATCACGCCAAGCTCACATTTTTCTGCAAAAAGGCAGGCTTCCGTGGGCCTAATGTTTGAGCGTAAAAAAATGATGATGCCGGATAACCCTCTTGCCCAACGGTTGGCGGCTGGCTTGTCAGAACTCATAGCCCGCCAACTACTGCCATATAAACTGGTGGACTCGGAGGCCTTTCGCAAATTTGTGGCCATTGGAACACCACAATGGAAGGTCCCAGGAAGGAAGTATTTCTCAGAGAAGGGCATCCCAGAGCTATATGGCCATGTTCAGCGGCAAGTGAATGTATCTCTGGCACACAGTGTCGGTGCCAAGATACATCTGACCACAGACACGTGGTCTAGCAAACACGGGCAGGGAAGGTATATCAGTTTTACTGCCCACTGGGTGAACCTTCTGACGGCCGTCAAGCATGTAACCCGTGGCACCCGTGTAGATTTGGTTTTACCGCCACGGATTGCATGCAGGCCTGACTCTTCTTCTCCTCCTCCTACTCCATCCTCCTCCCTCTCCTCCTCAGCTGCCTCCTCCTTTTCCGCTGCTAGCGTCTCTTCCACTGCACCGCCCAAGCTCCCCAGAACCTATTCCACATGCCAGGTGAGACGTTGCCATGCCGTGCTGCGTCTGTTGTGCCTGGAAGCAAAGAGCCACACTGGCCCGGCACTCCTTTCAGCTTTGCGTTCACAGGCAGATGAGTGGCTAACACCGCTCAATTTGACAGTTGGTAAAGTGGTGTGTGACAACGGTGCCAATCTGCTTAGCGCATTGAAACAGGGCAAAATCACGCACGTGCCGTGCATGGCACACGTCTTAAACTTGGTCGTGCAGCGATTCCTTGTCAAATACCCTGGGGTCCAGGACATCTTGCGGCAGGCAAGGAAAATCTCGGCCCATTTCAGAAGATCTTACACGGCCATGGCTCGCCTTGCTGACATTCAGCGGCGACACCATCTGCCGGTCAGACGTCTTATTTGCGATTGCCCGACGCGATGGAACTCAACCTTCTATATGCTTGATAGGCTGCTCCAGCAGAAACGTGCAGTTAACGTCTACCTGTATGAACTCTGCGAAAGAAACGGTTCTGGGGAGCTGGGTTTTTTTTCACCGCGCCAGTGGCTGCTCATGCGCGACACATGCAGACTTCTGCGGCCATTTGAGGAGATCACCAAACTGGTCAGTCGCAGCCATGGCGCCATCAGTGACATGGTACCTTATGCCTTCTTTCTGGAGCGTGCATTGCGTCGTGTCATTGATCAGGCTGTGGAGGAGCAGGAGCGGGAAGATGAGGAAGTCGCAATGCTGGATGAATTCCCAGGGGGGGCTACTCTATCTGAGACAAGTCAACAACAGGAGTCTGATGAGGAGTCAGAGGAGGATGGTGCCGGGGCGGATGAGCAGGAGCAAGAAGAGCATGCTTTAAACCTTTCTGGGATCCCTGTTGTGCGAGGATGGGGAGAGGAGAATGAAGAGGACGACATTATCCTGGATGATGAGCAGGAGCCAGGCCACCACACCGCTTCCACTTTAGTGCAAATGGGGGCCTTCATGCTCCAGTGTTTTAATAGGGACCCCCGTATAAAAAGCATGAGGGTCAAGGACCAGTACTGGGTGGCAACGTACTTAGACCCCCGGTACAAACACAAAATGGCGGAAATGTTACCGCCGTCGCAGAGGGCTGTCAGAATGCAGCACTTCCAGGCCTTGCTTCGAGAAATGCTGCATTCTGCTTTTGCGTGCGCTGGCAGAGGAGCAATTCCCACTCCCAGAGAAGGATTTGCGGGTACCAATCCAACAGCGCCTGCAAGAAGAGGCCGGTTTGAAGATGTGTTGGTGACTTCGGATATGAGGTCATTCTTTCAGCCGACCCATCGACAGGTGTCATCCGGATCCAGCATCAGGGAACGCCTAGACCGTCAGGTGTCCGACTACATTGGGTTAACGGCCGATGTGGACGCTCTGAGGAGTGATGAACCCCTAGACTACTGGGTGGGCAGGCTTGACCTCTGGCCAGAGCTTGCCCAATTTGCAATCGAACTGTTGGCTTGCCCCTCATCCAGTGTCCTGTCCGAAAGGACGTTCAGCGCAGCAGGGGGGATTGTGACCGATAAGCGTACTCGCCTAGCTCACCACAGTGTTAACTACCTCACATTTCTAAAAATGAATGAGGCATGGATCTCGGAGGAATTCAACACATGTGACCAGTAGACCATGTATATGTCTATAAACTATTTTTTTAATCAAGCACACAGACCTTCTTAATTCATTTGGCTCACTTCCTTGACCCAAAAAAGCACACCGTACTATATGCCCCTACCCTCCTCTTTGAAGAGGTTGAGCGGTGTCATATTTCTACTGGGGCTGCTTATGATATCCCTGTGCTGTGCTGACTTCTTCCTGGGGGTTCTTATTATGAAGGGATCACACTATCCCTGTGCTGTGCTGACTTCCTCCTGGGGGTTCTTATTATGAGGGGATCACACCATCCCTGTGCTGTGCTGACTTCCTCCTGGGGCTGCTTACGGTGCTGCTGTCAGTGCTGTATGTCACGGTGCTGCTGTCAGCGCTGTATGTCACGGTGCTGCTGTCAGCGCTGTATGTCACGGTGCTGCTGTCAGCGCTGTATGTCACGGTGCTGCTGTCAGCGCTGTATGTCACGGTGCTGCTGTCAGCGCTGTATGTCACGGTGCTGCTGTCAGCGCTGTATGTCACGGTGCTGCTGTCAGCGCTGTATGTCACGGTGCTGCTGTCAGCGCTGTATGTCACGGTGCTGCTGTCAGCGCTGTATGTCACGGTGCTGCTGTCAGTGCTCTGTATTACGGTGCTGCTGTCAGATGCCTCTATCACGGTGCATGTGTCATTCCGGTATGTCACGCTGCTGGTGATCATCTCCTGCACCCTCTTCTTTGCCTACCCTGGTCCCTGACCTTCCCTCTCCTCCATTGCCTTCATTAACTCCATAGTCCTGAATTGTTAGAACAATTTCCCAAATAAAATAAAAATGCTTGTAGTTATCGATCCCAAATTCACCTCATACATGTATTATGTCATTGTCCAGATGGTGGGACTACGTTTTACCCCCTAATAATTACCACGTGGCCGCAAATTCGACATGAAGGTTTGCAAAGTTCACCTCCCATTGAAGTCAATGGGGCCCGCGGCGAACGGTCGGTTTCGCGAACGTTTGGGTCCGTTCGCATTTCGCGTTCGCGAAACGTCCCGTCGGAAGTTCGTCCATCACTACTGAAGAGTAAAATAATTGCTGCTACACAGCATTGGTATCACATACGGGGACATGATCATTTTCCAAACATTTTCTACCACAATCATTGGGTCAAATTTATAAAAGAGTTAAGTCTTATGGCTACAGAGGGCTCATATATACAGCCATTGGTGAAATCTACCATATGTCTTTGAGAAGACTTCATCAGTGGAGGTCTATCATCACTGTGCCGTTTATGGTTATATCAGAGTTGGGTTTCTAGCCACATTTTAAATGCTGCATGACTTCCTGAATGGGTGAGTGTGCCAAGGCTGCAAAGTTCTGCAATTTTTTACCATTATACATGTTCCCCAACAAGACTAGTAGTAAGAGGGTGTAAACCCCAGCACACCATGGATCCATATTCATATGTCACCATCACATCATGGATCTGTAATCATATGTTGCTATCACATCATGGGTATCTAAACATATGTCACCATCACTCCATGTATGCATAATCCATTGTCACCACAATGTCATGGATCCATAATCATATGTTGAAAGCACACCATGGATCCATAATCAAATGTCCCCTTCACAGCATGGATTCGTAATCAAATGTCCCCTTCACAGCATGGATTCGTAATCATATGTTGCAATCACATGTCGCCAGCACACCATGTATGCATAATCCAATGTCACCAGCACGACCATGAATCCATATTCATATGTCACCAGCACATCAGAGCCATGATCATAGTTCACCAGCACACCATGGATATGTAATCATCTATTGCAAGCACACCATGGATCCATAGTCATGTGTTACTAGCACACCATTGATCCTAATCATCTGTCACCAACACACTATAGATCTGTAGGCATATGTCACCAGCACAATGGATCCATAATCATATGTCATCAGCAAACCATGTATCCATAGTGATATGTCGCTAGCACACTAATCATATGTCACCAGCACACCATAGATCTGTAGGCATATGTCACCAGCATGCCAAGAATCCATATTCATATGTGTCACCAGCACATCACAGAGACATAATCATATGTCGCCAGCACACCAATGATGTGTAATCATTTGTTGCCAGCACACCATGGATCCGTAATCATATGTACCCATCACACCATGGATCCATAATCATATGTACCCATCACACCATGGATCCATAATCATATGTACCCATCACACCATGGATCCGTAATCATATGTTACAAGCTCACCGCGGATCCATAATGATATGCCGCCATCACATCATGGATCTATAATCATATGTCGCCAGTAAACCATGGATCCATAATCAGTGGCGTGTAAATTTTTTGAAGAGACCATCCTAATCATATGTTGCCAGCATACCACAGATCTTTAATAATATTATTATTATTATTTAAAGTACATATATAGCGCTGTCAATTTACGCAGCGCTCTACATATACATTGTATATTCACATCAGTCCCTACCCTCAAGGAGTTTACAATTTAAGGTCCCTAACTCACATTCATATATTAGGGCCAATTTAGACAGAAGCCAAAAATACAGTGCATCCGGAAAGTATTCACAGCGCTTCACTTTTTCCACATTTTAATTATGTTACAGCGTTATTACAAAATCGATTAAATTCATTATTTTCCTCAAAATTCTACAAACAATGCCTCATAATAACAATGTGAAAGAAGTTTGTTTCAAATCTTTGCAAATTTATTAAAAATAAAAAACAAAAAATAAAAATCACATGTGCATAAGTATTCACAGCCTTTGCTCAATAATTTGTTGAAGCACCTTTGGCACCAATTACAGCCTCATGTCTTTTTGAGTATGAAGCTATAAGCTTGGCACACCTATTTTTGGGCAGTTTCTCCCATCTTTAAGGACTTCTCAAGCTCCATAAGGCTGGATGGGGAGCATTGGTGCACAGCCATTTTCAGATCTCTGCAGAGATGTTCAATCGGGTTCAAGTCTGGGCTCTGGCTGAGCCACTCAAGGACATTCACAGAGTTGGCCCATAGCCACTCCTTTGTTATATAGGCTGTGTGCTTAGAGTCGTCTTATTGGAAGATGAACCTTCACCCCAGTCTGAGGTCCAGAGTGCTCTTGAGCAGGTTTTCATCACGAATGTCTCTGTACATTGCTGCATTCATCTTTCCCTTAATCCTGACTAGTCTCCCAGTTCCTGCCGCTGAAAAACATCCCCACAGTATGATGCTGCCTCCACCATGCATAGCTCCCAACTGTCCCTGATTTGGAACAATGTATCTTACCTCCTCATTAGTCTTTCATTTTGGTCTGATCTATATAGTTGTATATAAAATGCACTACTTATCTTTCAAAAAGTTTTCCCCAGTGCTAAACCTTTCATCCAATTTTTAAATGGCTGCATTTGTCAATGTCCAAAGCCATTATAAAGAATAGTAAAAAAAAAAACACAACTTTTTTTTTTTTATATTATTCTCCTTTTAAGGGGGGCATACTTTTGCTAATAAATGTCCCTCATTTCCATCTCAAAATGTTGGGAGGTATGACCATGCTTCACTGTAGGGATTGTATTGGCCAGGTGATGAACAGTGCCTGGTTTCCTCCAGAAATGACGCGTGCCACTCAGGCCAAAGAGTTCAATCATTGTTTCATCAAACCAAAGAATTTTGTTTCTCATGGTCTGAGAGTATGTCAGGAGGCTTTTGGCAAATTCCAGACAGGCTGCCATGTGCCTTTTAGTGAGGAGTGGCTTCCGAATGGCCACTCCACGTTACATGCCTGATTGGTGGAGTGCTACAGAGATGGTTGTTATTCTGGAAGGTTCTCCTCTTTCCGCAGAGAAATGCTGGAGCTCTGTCAGAGTGGCCATCAGGTACTTGGTGACCTCCCTGGCTAAGCCCCTTCTCCCCTGATCGCTCAGTTTGGCCGAGCTTCCCGCTCTAGGAAGTCCTAATGGTTCCAAACTTCTTTCATTTACGGTCGGATGATGGAGGCCACTGTGCTCATTGGGATCTTCAATGCTGTAGACATTTTTCTGTACCTTTCCCCAGATCCGTGCCTAGATGTAGTCCTGTCTCGGAGGTCTACAGACAATTCCTTGGACTTCATGGCTTGGTTTGTGCTCTGACATGCACTGTTAACTGTGGGACCTCATATAGACAGGTGTGTGCCTTTCCAAATCATGTCCAATCAACTAAATGTACCACAGGGGGACTCCAATCAAGTTGTAGTAACATCTCAAGGATGATCAGTGGAAACAGGATGCACCTGAGTTCAATTTTGAGTGTCATGGCAAAGGCTGTGAATACTGATGTACATGTGATTTTTTTTTTTTTTTTTTTCATTTTTAATAAATTTTCAAAGACTTCAAACAAACTTCTTTCACGTTGACATTATGGGGTATTGTTTATAAAATTTTAGGGAAAATAATGAATTTAATCCATTTTGGAATAAGGCTGTAACATAACAAAATATGGAAAAAGTGAAGCTCTGTGAATACTTTCTGGATGCACTGTATGTTGCCAGCACACCATGCAGCCATAATCACATGTCACTAGCACAGCAGGAATTCTCAATCATATGTCACCATCAGACTATGGATCCGAAATCATATGTCACAAGCATACCACAGATCTGTGATAATATGTTGCCAGCACACCATGGAGCCATAATCATATATCTCCAGCACACCATGGATCTTTAATGATATGTTGCTATCACATCATGGATTCCTAATCATATGGTGCAAGTACACCATGAATCCATAATCATATGTCACCAGCACACTATGAATCCATAATCACATGTCACCAGTACATCACAGAGCCATAATCCTATTTCGCCAGCATGGATATGTAATCATACATTGCCAGCACACCATGGATCCATAGTCATATGTCGCCAGCACACCATTGATCCTAATCATATGTCACCAACACATCATGGATCCATAATCATATCTCACCCTCACACCATGGATCCATAATCATATGTTGCCATTGCCATCACACTATGGACCTGTAATCATATGTTAGGAGCATATGATGGATTCATCATCATATTTCACCATCACTCCATGTATCTATAATCACATGTCGCCAGCAAACCAAGGATCCATAATAATATGTTGCCAGCACACCCTGGATCCATAATTAGTGGTCTGAACATTTATTGAAGAGACCATCCTAATCATATGTTTCCAGCATACCACAGATCTGTAATAAAATGTTGCCAGCACACCATGGAGCCATAATCATATGGCACTAGCACACCATGGAGCCATAATCATATGGCACTAGCACACCATGGAGCCATAATCATACTGTATGTTATCAGACCACTATGGATTCTAATTATAGGTCACCATCAAACCATGGATCTGTAATCGTATGTCATGAGCATACCAAGGATCTGCAAATACATTGGATCCATAATCAGGTGTCCAAACATTTATTGAAGAAACCATGTTGCAAACTGTTTCAGTTTTAACATTTCAAGTCTTTTCAGGACTTCTTCATGAGGCATAGCTGATGAATAGGTCCTGTATGACCTCAAAATGTTTTACTGACACGGTTTATGATTTAATCTCTTCAATAAACACTTTGACTATTGATTACAGATCTATGAGGATGTGATGTTCTAATGCTGCATACAAACGACCGGACTTTCCGGCAGAAAAGGTCAGATGGTCTTCCCGACAGAGTTCCGACGGACTTCTGACCGAATGGACTTGCCCACACACGAATGGACCATAGTCCCTTCATTTTGAACGTTATGACGTACGACAAGACTAGAAAAGGAAGTTCAATAGCCAGTAGCCAATAGCTGCCCTTGCGTCATATTTGGTCCATCGGACCAGCATACAGACGAATAGTTTTCCCGATAGAGATGAATTCCGTCTGACAGATTTGAAACATGTTTTATTTCTAGGTCTGTCTGAATCTTTGAAGAAAAAAGTCAGATGAAGCCCACACACAATCGTAATATCCGATGGAATGATTCCGCCTGACCTTTTCTGCCGCCGGAAAGTCCGGTCGTGTGCTCAAACACTGCAAGTTCTCCTACAAAGCTCCTTCTTTTTTAAAGGGGTAAGTCTCAGTGGTTACAAAAATACAAAGAAAGGGCATGCACATAGATATATACACAAGGTTTGCCACCATGCTGGAATTGTATATTCTACTAGCCTAGCCAATAAGAGCAGAGGACTGTCTATCTCCTGTTATCCGGCAGTCATAACTCCTAGGCTCCAATCAGTGATGCTCTTGCTCCCTGCTGACTGGGTCACAGTGGTTGTGAATGTGCAGGGGGTGTGCCAGACCACTGGAGATGGACTACTTCTATCACAGGTAGGTTAGCAGTCTTCATCTTCATCGGGCTACCAGGGAGGGGGAATTCAGGGTAGATCAAAAGTGGTTTTCAGCAAAAATTAAAACAAAGACTATAAAAGCTTAATATTTATGCTTCCTGGTTTTGTCTAAGCTGTAGACCATCAAAAACCATACTCTGAAGATATTTTTCTATAACAATCTCACTAGCAAGTATATTGATATAAATCAACTTAAAAAAAGGACAATAAATCTATGATTTTTTTTTTTTTTTATGTAGCGTAGCAAAGGATCAGCGCTTTCAACATGGTAAGCCAGTATTATGTTCAAAGATCTTGAAACAGAGTTAATTTTATGAAAGAACATAAGTAACACTCCTGCAGGGAACAAAAAAGCAGAACACATCAGGCCAACCATGTATTATACTGTATATTGCTTATATGGGTATTACACGGCCTATGTAGAGAAAAGAAAAAAACATACGTAGATTTGCTGGGTTGCGTAATCTATAATTACAGACAAATACATATTACCATAATGTACATTACAACTGGCTTTTTATCCTTCTGCAAGCTATAAAATGTGAAATATGTATTATAAGGCCTTTTATATGCCGTTTTGCATTCTGTAGCTAAAGCTGAAGAACAGGCTGAATGTTATGCTATTGTTCTTCCTTGGCTAAGAGTTTATATTTATTTTTTTCCCATAAAGCCAGGGATGTTCTGGGCTGGAAATGGATACTGTGTGCAAAAAGTCAGCCATTACAGTGCTGCTTTCTACATGGATGTATCCCAAGATTGGATATACACTATATTACCAAAAGTATTGGGACACCTGCCTTTACACACACATGAAAGGTAATGGCATCTTAGTCCCAGTCCATAGGATTCAATATTGAGTTGGCCCACCCTTTGCAGCTATAACATCTTCAACTCTTGTGAGAAGGCTGTCCACAAGGTTTAGGAGTGTCTATGGGAATGTTGGACCATTCTTCCAGAAGTGCATTAGTGAGGTCAGGCACTGATGTTGAATAAGAGAGCCTGGCTCACAGTCTCCGCTCCAGGGATGCTCTGGGATCAGTCTCCCCATCCCAAAGATGTTCTATCAGGTTGAGGTCAGGACTCTGTGCAGGCCATTCAAGTTCCTCCACCATAAACTCGCTCACCATGTCTTAATGGACCTTGCTTTGTGCACTGGTCCAAATCATTTGGTGGAGGGGGAGGGATTATAGTGTGGGGCTGTTTTTCAGGGGTTGAGCTTGGCCCCTTAGTTCCAGTGGAGGGAATTCTTAAAGGCGTCAGCATACCAAAACATTTTGGACATTTTCATGTTCCAAACTTTGTGGGAACAGTTTGTGGATGGCCCCTTCCTGTTCCAACATGACTGCACACCAGTGCATAGACAAGGTCCATAAAGACATGGATGAGTGAGTTTGGGGTGGAGGAACTTGACTGGCCTGCATAGAGTCCTGACCTCAACCCGATAGAACACCTCTGGGATGAATTAGAGCGCAGACTGCGAGCCAGGCCTTCTAGTCCACAACCTTGCCTGACCTCACAAATGCGCTTTTGGAAGAATGGTCAAACATTCCCATAGACACACGCCTAAACCTTGTGGACAGCCTTCCCAGAAGATTTGAAGCTGTTATAGCTGCAAAGGGTGGGCCAACTCTATATTGAACCCTAAGGACTAAGACTGGGATGCCTCCTATCTGAACCCAACTTACCCAAAGTGTTCCACTTATTATGTTAGATGCAAAATATACTGCTCTAGGTTTTCGAATGCTCCTCTGCTACAACCAGATGCTGTCTGGCTCCTCCCACCTGTACAAATGCTGACACAGAAAGGTGTAAAATTTAGCAACAGGAATATATGATTTTACACATTTTGCTTTGATAAAGTTCCATGTAAAGTGTGAAATTAGTATGAGCATGGATGCCAGTTGCTGTGCTTACTGTGTGTGGTATTTCTATCCCTTTCTGTATCAACAGCTGTCATGTTAGATGTTTAATGTAATAAAGTAACAACATATAAATGTTTAAAAGTACCGCAACACAATATCACTAGGAGTCTCTTTTGCCAAAAAAAAAAACTTCTTCCCAACTCCTAGCGTACATCCCAGCTCTCGAATTAATTTACTAAAACTGGAGAGTGCAAAATGTGGTGCAGCTGTGCATGGTAGCCAATCAGCTTCTAACTGCAGTTTGTTCAGTTAACCACATGCTGACCAGACCATAGCCGAAAGACGGCTACAGCGCGGCCGGCTTATTCTGGGAGGGAATCCTCATAGAATTTTGCTCCTGCGCATCCCCTGGGAAACATCCGTGACCGCCGAGTCCGGAAGACCCGGCGCATCACGGATACGGTAAATGGCCGCTGATAGCGGCCATTTACCACGTGGTCGCTCTGTCAAATGACAGACATAACAAAAGACCGGCGTCATGTCCGGTTCCTCCCTCTCTGTTTCGATCGGTACAGTGTGAGGGGAGAGGGAGAGAGAGCGTTTGAAACAGCGCTGTGGGCTGGATGTGTAGTGCCCACAGCCCTGCTCAGTGCTCATTCCAGCCACATCCAGACTCTGCAATACTCTGCCCATACTCTGACTCTGCCAATACTCTGCCAATACTCTGCAATACTCTGCCAATACTCTGCAATACTCTGCCAATACCCTGCAATACTCTTCAATACCCTGCAATACTCTGCAATGCTTTGCAATACCCTGAAATACTTTGCAATACCCTGCAATACTCTGAAATGCTCTGCAACATCCTGCAATACTTTGCCATACCCTGCAATACCCTGAAATACTCTGCCATACTCTGTCTATCCCATTAGTATGGGATAGATCGATTGATAGATTTTACATAAAATATAAAAGAATACCCAGTTCTCTCACACACCTGTTCCTAGGCGCCTTTCTGGCTGTGAAAAGGTTACATTTTAATGTAGAGTAATTTGGTTTGCTGTGACATTTAGGTTCCATTGTTGTGGTTTATGACATCATATAACACCTCAGTGGAAAATTCTGGTGGAATCTGCCATCCCTTCCTTCAACTTTTACAGAGCTATATGTTATTCTCATAGCATATTTCTCTTGAATATTTGCATGCAAAAAGTAATCTTATTTGCTGTACCATGGTCATCATTTTAGTCAAAAATATAATGTATTCATTTGGTCAACAATATATTAAAACAAAGTAAAAAATAAACATATCTCTCTCTCTCTCTCTCTCTCTATATATATATATCTATCTAATATATATATATATACACAGTGCCTTGCGAAAGTATTCGGCCCCCTTGAACTTTTCAACCTTTTGCCACATTTCAGGCTTCAAACATAAAGATATAAAATTTTAATTTTTTGTGAAGAATCACCAACAAGTGGGACACAATTGTGAAGTGGAACGAAATCTATTGGATAATTTAAACTTTTTTAGCAAATAAAAAACTGAAAAGTGGGGCGTGCAAAATTATTCGGCCCCTTTACTTTCAGTGCAGCAAACTCACTCCAGAAGTTCAGCGAGGATCTCTGAATGATCCAATGTTGTCCTAAATGACTGATGGTGATAAATAGAATCCACCTGTGTGTAATCAAGTCTCTGTATAAATGCACCTGCTCTGTCATAGTCTCAGGGTTCTGTTGAAAGCGCAGAGAGCATCATGAAGACCAAGGAACACACCAGACCAGTCAGTAATACTGTTGTGGAGAAGTTTAAAGCCATATTTGGATACAAAAAGATTTCCCAAGCTTTAAACATCCCAAGGAGCACTGTGCAAGCAATCATTTTGAAATGGAAGGAGTATCAGACCACTGCAAATCTACCAAGACCTGGCCGTCCCTCTAAACTTTCAGCTCAGACAAGGAGAAGACTGATCAGAGATGCAGCCAAGAGGCCCATGATCACTCCTGATGAACTGCAGAGAACTACAGCTGAGGTGGGAGAGTCTGTCCATAGGACAACAATCAGTCGTACACTGCACAAATCTGGCCTTTATGGAAGAGTGGCAAGAAGAAAGCCATTTCTCAAAGATATCCATAAAAAGTCTCGTCTAAAGTTTGCCACAAGCCACCTGGGAGACACACCAAACATGTGGAAGAAGGTGCTCTGGTCAGATGAAACCAAAATCCAACTTTTTGCCCACAGTGCAAAACGATATGTTTGGCGTAAAAAGCAACACAGCTCATCACCCTCAACACACCATCCCCACTGTCAAACATGGTGGTGGCAGCATCATGGTTTGGGCCTGCTTTTCTTCAGCAGGGACAGGGAAGATGGTTAAAATTGAGGGCAAGATGGATGCAGCCAAATACAGGACCATTCTGGATGAAAACCTTTTGGAGTCTACAAAAGACCTGAAACTGGGACGGAGATTTATCTTCCAACAAGACAATGATCCCAAACATACAGCAAAATCTACAAAGGAATGGTTCACAAATAAACGTATCCAGGTGTTATAATGGACAAGTCAAAGTCCAGACCTGAATCCAATCGAGAATCTGTGGAAAGAGCTGAAAACTGCTGTTCACAAACGCTCTCCATCCAACCTCACTGAGCTCGAGCTGTTTTGCAAGGAAGAATGGGCAAGAATTTCAGTCTCTCTATGTGCAAAACTGATAGAGACATACCCCAAGCGACTTGCAGCTGTAATCGCAGCAAAAGATGGCTCTACAAAGTATTAACGCAAGGGGCAGAATAATTTTGCACGCCCCACTTCAAAAATCCAATAATTTCGTTCCACTTCACAATTGTAAAAATTTTATATCTTTATGTTTGAAGCCTGAAATGTGGCAAAAGGTTGAAAAGTTCAAGGGGGGCCAAATACTTTCGCAAGGCACTGTGTGTGTGTGTATATATATATATATATATATATATATATATATATATATATATATATATATATATACACCCCCACACACATATATACACTTCTATATTGTCAAAAGTATTGGGATTGCAAAGTATTGGTATTGCAAATTGGATGCGGCTTTCCCCTCATTCAATTCGCATAGTAGGAGATTGTGACCGTCTTTCTATGGAGTCAGTTGACACATCTCTGCATCGGCTCCGGTGCGGATTGCACAGGAACCCTGCGTTTCTTTTGGCCTGTTTCAGGTCCCGATTCAGCCCAAAATGTGTGCTGAAATCCGTAGGGTTCAATATTGAGTTGGCCAACCCTTTGCAGCTATAACAGCTTCAACTCTTCTGGGAAGATTGTCCACAAGGTTTTGGAGTGTTTCTATGGGAATGTTTGACCATTGTTTCAGAAGTGCATTTGTGAGGTCAGGCACTGATGTTGGACGAGAAGTTCTGGCTTTCAGTCTCCGCTCTGATTCATCCCAAAGGTGTTCTATCAGGTTGAGGTCTATCAATACTCTGTGCAGGCCAGTCAAGTTCCTCCACCCCAAACTTGCCTATCCGTGTCTTTATGGACCTTGCTTTGTGCACTGGTGTGCAGTCATGTTGGAACAGGAAGGGGCCATCCCCAAACTGTTCCCACAAAATTGGGAGCATGAAATTGTCCAAAATGTCTTGGTATGCGTATGACCAAGAGTTTCCTTCATTGGAACTAAGGGCCAAGCCCAAACCCTGAAAAACAACCCCATACCATAATCCCCCTTCCACCAAATGATTTGGACCAATGCACAAAGCACTAGTGGAAATAGTGGAAAATAGTGGAAGGAAATCACAGATGTGGCTCCTTAAAGAGGAAATAAACCCTGATGAGTTTACTTCCTCTTTGTTTCCCTGCAAAGGTAAAGCATAATGGGCTACTATGCATCGCATAGTAGTCCATTATGTGTCACTTACCTGACACAGGAGCCAGCGACGTCACTGCTGTCCCCTCTTCCACGGAGCGTCCATCTTCTTTCCGGGTATCGTGGCTCCAGCGCTGTGATTGGCTGGAGCTGCGATGATGTCACTCCTGTGCATGCGCACGGGAGCCACCACTAATGCCATGTTGCCGTTGGCAGCTACATGCTCAGTGCGCCTGCACACCGCTGTCTACGGCGCATGCGCCATAGACAGCTATGCGTGTCTTTTTGCAAATATCTCCTAAACCGTGTACGAGATATTTCTTGGACCTACAGGTAAGCCTTAATCTAGGCTTACCTGTAGGTCAAAGTGGTCTGTAAGGGTTTATAACCACTTTAACCCTTATGGGACAACTAAGCAATAAGGCATGATTCAAACCTATGCATTTTTAGTGCTTTTTGCATTTTGCAGATGTGCACTACAGAACGTGTCCCATAGAATACCATGTTAAATGAACTGTAGTGCAAATCTGCAAAATGCAAAAAGCACTAAAAATGCATAGGTGTGAATCAAGCCTAAAAGGGAAACTAAAACCAAAAAGGCTGCACAAGGATAAAACAAATCAGCAGATATAAATACAGCTTGCACATTTGAATAAAAAATAAATAAGAAGACAAAAGGGGAAAAAAAATTAGAAAAAGATAATAATAAAGACAAAAATACATACAAAAAAAAATAAAAATCATATACCAACAACAATATAAGAAAGAAGGGAAGTATAATGTGCAAGCGAGAGGTCCAAAAAAATTGTTATTTATAGTAATGGTCACGGGGTTAGGCACCATTTTTCAACAAGGGACTCGCCTGGTTGTTACTGTGCAGAAACACAAAGAAAAAAGAATTAATAAAAAGATAAATAGATAAATAACAAGGCACATACAGTTCTTTGATCAATGCATCAATTTATTGGTACATCAGTGTTTCTTCTATGAAGTACACTTGAAACTTTAAAACAGTATTGGACCCAGAAGTAAACATTTATTATATTGCAGCTTAACAATTCTTAGATGTGATGGCTGCATTTGTTTTCTTTTTGGTGATTTTTTGCCTTCCTCTGGATCAACTGAGGGTATAGGATTGTGGATATGGGATTTTATGATTCCCCCTTCCTCTTTATTGGTTGAACTAGATAGACTTGTGTCTTTTTTCAACCAGACTATGTGGCTTTCTTTCCTTTATTTTTATCTGGTGATCTGGCTAGCAAGTCTGTTGTTTTTCAAAAGAACAATCTCTCTTGCAAATGTAGCAATTAGAGGGATGAGACAAACCATTTACCACAGACAAGGCTTACAATGATCAGCTTTTATTCATTTATGTAAAACCTTTATCCCAAAAGGAACACAGTTGTTGCTGTAACTGCTTATACATTGTTAGCTGGAGCTTGCCTTCCATTTCTTAGTGTATCTTAAGGCCCGTACACATCAGACTTTTTGATAACGAACATACAAATTATCTGTTTTGAGGCAACATCCGACCGTGTGTACGCTCCATTGGACAAACTTTTTCGGCTTTCATCGGACTTTTGTTGGCTGTGCGAATGGACAAACTTTCTGGCAACAAAAGTCCGATGGAGCAAAGTCCGATTATATGTACAGAAAACCATTGGACCTTTGTACAAAGTACAAACACGCATGCTCAGAAGCAATGCAAAAGATCAGACAATACAGAAGCTGATCAAAGGTGGCGCTGGAGTAATTGAACGTCCTCTTTTGAAGTGTCGTCAGTACCTTGAAACGTCACTACGTTCGTGTTTGTTGTCTAAAAAGTCTGATCGTGTGTATGCAATACAAACTTACGGCCAACACCCCTTTGTACAAAAGTCCACGGGAAAGTTTGTACAAAGTCCGATCATGTGTATGAGGCTTAAGTCTGTTATTATATCGAACACCCCCTACCCCAGACTGACAATTCTGCTGTCCAAAAGTGCCCCCTGTGCTCATTCATCAAGAATGGGGAGGGGGCACTCTAATACAGGAGGTTTGTTCCTAATTGGCCAGATCACCAGGTGAAAAAATAAAAATGCAGTCGCCACATCTAAGGATTAGTAAGTTTCAATACATTACGTATTTGGTTTTGGGTTTAACACCGCTTTAAGCTCTACTCATTTCCATTGGACCTTGGAACAAAGACAGTCTACTGATTATTTTACAAATACAATTTTCTAAATAAGACCATGTAATATATTGTTATATTTTGACAACCGCATCATTATTAAACCTTATAATGCATAATAATATATAACATTATTAATAAAATAAAATATGAGTTTTCTGTTGTCTAAATATAACCTTCACTATAAAATTTATTCACACTCGCTCAATAGGGAAGTGGAAGAACAACGATGGTCTGTAAACAATAGTTTTACATGATATACATAAGGCAGAGCCATGACAAAAGTTAGAACTCGAAAAAGAGCTTGAGACCAACATAAAAGTCTCATCCTGCAGTATATTCTATAATGTGAAATCCATTGGCAGTAGCAAGACCTCTTAATAATAGCTGCAGTATGTCAGCAGGACAGGAAATTGTGGTGTGGAGGTCTCACAGCTCGAGGCCTCTAAATATATAAAAAGCTAGTGGTTGATTCACCTCACTAGTATACACCTGAAACTGAAATACACATATTAGTTGTGTGTAAAGTGAACCAAAGCACATCTAAACCCAATACTAAATGTAATATATTGAAACTTACTAGTCCTTGGATGTGGTGTTTTTTTTATTAGGCATTTTTCATTTATTTGTACCTGCTAATCCTGAATAACACACTTCCTGTCCCAGGGTGGCTACACTCACTCCTCCACCATATCAGGACAACAAAGGCAAGATAAGGCTATTGTCAGGTAAATTTTAAGCTTCTCCCTACAAGCAAATAATTTCTTTGCGCTTAAAAGCACAAAAACAGCTCTCTTATATAATGCCGGGAAAGCGCGCTTGTATGTCTCCAAGTAACACAGACACAGATGCTGGTATCACCTTGAGCTTAGCAGAATCATCCAGAGAATAGCCAGTGCTTTTATTTATACTATAAACATGAATAACAAAGGAAGGTGGTGGCTTCAGAATCAGCCAATCATATGCTTGTATTCTTTCAAAAGAACCAATCACACACATGTATATATTCAAATAGAAATACAGTAGTGAGGTGTGCAGATGGTCATGTGCAGGGCCATGCGGCAAGCGTCTTTGTGAGACACAGAGTGTCTCACAATTTGAACACTCCTTACATGGCTCTGGACGCGATCATGTGCACATTCTCACTGCTACCAATGATGCCAGCCATACTCTATCATGGCTCGGAGGGCCATCATTTTGTATGGTTATGCTATGGTTCCCATGTACGCAGATCTAGTTACTTAGGAGTTTAGATGTGGTCGCCATGGAACGGCCAGTCCCTTGGTGAGGCATAAACAAACATCCTTAACCACTTCCCACCCGGCCAATGCATATATACGGCCGGGTGGGAGCTGTCTACTCCTGACAGGCCGTTCAGGAACGTCCTTCAGGAGTAGCGGGATCGCGCGCGCTCGCGCAGCGGCGCGATCCCGATGTGCTCGTGTCACCCGGACACGGCACATCTCAGATCGGCAGGAGGGCTCTGTGATTGGCCCTCCTGATCACATGACGGCCATGTCCAATCACGGCCGTCATGTGATGTAAACAAACAGCCGGTTGCTAGGCAATCGGCTCTCCTCTCCTCACACGGAAGTCACCGCTGAGGAGAGGAGAGCAGAACGCTGCAGCCGGCTGATGATCAGTGAGTATGGGCTGCTTTTTACAGCTTTTTACTCACTGATCATCAGTGTAGTGTAAACACACAACACACCACACAGTATAAACACAGTCCCCACATATGTCCCCAAAACACACATGTCCCCAAAACATACATGTCCCCAAATAATAAAAACACATGTCCCTAATAATAAAAACATGTCCCCCACATATGTCCCACTAAAATCACATGTCCCAATGATTATCTGCACACATATGTACGTGATCACCTGCACACATATGTACAGTGGTGTGAAAAAGTGTTTGCCCCCTTCCTCATTTCCTGTTCCTTTGCATGTTTGTCACACTTAAGTGTTTCGGAACATCAAACCAATTTAAACAATAGTCAAGGACAACACAAGTAAACACAAAATGCAATTTGTAAATGAAGGTGTTTATTATTAAAGGTGAAAAAAAATCCAAACCATCATGGCCCTGTGTGAAAAAGTGATTGCCCCCTAAACCTAATAACTGGTTGGGCCACCCTAAGCAGCAACAACTGCAACCAAGCGTTTGCGATAACATGCAATGAGGCTTTTACAGCGTCCTGGAGGAATGTTGGCCCACTCATCTTTGCGGAATTGTCCTAATTCAGTTACATTAGAGGGTTTTCGAGCATGAACAGCCTTTTTAAGGTCATACCACAACATCTCAATAGGATTCAGGTCAGGACTTTGGCTAGGCCACTACAAAGTCTTCATTTTGTTTTTCTTCAGCCATTCGGTGGTGGACTTGCTGGTGTGTTAGGATCATTGTCCTGCTGCAGAACCCAAGTTCGTTTCAGCTTGAGTACACGAACAGATGGTCGGACATTCTCCTTCAGGATCTCTTGGTAGACAGCAGAATTCATAGTTCCTTTTATCACAGCAAGTCTTCCAGGTCCTGAAGCAGCAAAACAGCCCCAGACCATCACACTACCACCACCATATTTTACTGTTGGTATAATGTTCTTTTTATGAAATGCAGTGTTCCTTCTACGCCAGATATACTTGGACACACACCTTCCAAAGAGTTCCACTTTTGTCTCATCGGTCCACAGAATGTTGTCCCAAAAGTCTTGGGGATCATCAAGATGTGTTGTGGAGAAATTGAGACGAGCTTTGATGTTCTTTTTGCTCAGCAGTGGTTTTCTCCTTGGAACTCTGCCATGCAGGCCATTTTTGCCCAGTCTTTTCCTGATGGTGGAGGCATGAACGCTGACCTAACTGAGGCAAGTGAGGCCTGCAGTTCCTTGGACGTTGTTGTGGGGTCTTTTGTGACCTCTTGGATGAGTCGTCGCTGCGCTCTTGGGGTAATTTTGGGCGGCCGGCCACTCCTGGGAAGGTTCATCACTGTTCCATGTCTTCGCCATTTGTGGATAATGGCTCTCACTGTGGTTCGCTGGATTCCCAAAGCTTTGGAAATGGCTTTATAACCCTTTCCAGACTGATAGATCTCAATTACTTTCTTTCTCAATTGTTCCTGAATTTCTTTGGGTCTCGGCATGATGTGTAGCTTTTAAGGATCTTCTGGTGGACCTTACTGTGTCAAGCAGCTCCTATTTAAGTGATGCCTTGATTGTGAACAGGTGTGGCAATAATCAGGCCTGGGTGTGGCTAGAGAAATTGAACTCAGGTGTGGACAACCACAGTTATAGTATGTTTTAACAAGGGGGGGCAATCACTTTTTCACACAGGGCCATGATGGTTTGGATTTTTTTTCACCTTTAATAATAAACACCTTCATTTACAAATTGCATTTTGTGTTTACTTGTGTTGTCCTTGACTATCGTTTAAATTGGTTTGATGTTCCGAAACACTTAAGTGTGACAAACATGCAAAGGAACAGGAAATGAGGAAGGGGGCAAACACTTTTTCACACCACTGTACATGATCATTTGCGTACATATGTCCGTGATCACACAAACCAATTATTATACACTTAACGGAATTTTTTTTACCAAAAACATGTAGCAGAATACATTTTGGCTTAAATTTATGACAAAATTAGATTTTATTGGATTTCTTTTCAAATAGAAAAAAGAAAATATTGTTTTTTTTCCAAATTTCCGCTATTTTTGCGCTTATATCGCAAAAAAAAAAAAAACGGAGTCGTGAATAAATAACACCAAAATAAAGCTCTATTTGTGCGAACAAAATGATAACAATTTCATTTGGGTACAGTGTAGCATGACCGCGCAATTGTCACTGAAAGCGCTAGAGCGCTGAAAGCTGAAAATTGGGCTGGGAAGGAAGGGGGTGAAAGTGCCCTGTATTGTAGTGGTTAAAACAGTTGACAAATCTTCTTAATGAACATGCAGACAACAATAAAAACTGGATGGGTGATCTAACCCTCTCCACTCTATCCAAAATGAAAACAACTTTGGTTGAAGTTGCACTTTAAAAAAAGATCCAAATTAGAGAGATTCATTATTAGGGTTTAAGTACACTTTAATGGTATACGACAGGGATATCCAATTTTTCTTAACAAAGAACCCGTTAACTGTCCTTCAGACTTTAGGGGGTTCAGACTGTGACCAATGGGAGTAGAACATGCCCTATAATTGGTTTTAGTGGGAGGAATAGTGCCCCATTGTTGTTATCAGTTGAAGGAACAGAGCCCCATTGTTGCTATCAATGGGAGGCATAATGCCCTATTGTTGCCATCAGTGGAAGAAATGACGTTCCATCGTTGGTGTCAGTGTAAGGAATAGTGCCCCCTTATTGATTTCAGTTTGAGGGATAGTGCCCCAAGGTCTGGAAAAAGGCAGATAAAGGGTAAGATCCAACCCGCAGTTTGCAGACCACTGGTCTACAATCTTGGAGCATTGTTTAAAGTGATTCTAAACATTGTTTTCTTCCTAATAACAAACATGTTATACTTACCTGCTCTGTGCGATGGTTTTGCACAGAGCAGCCCTGATCCTCTTCTTTTTGGGTGCTCCGCTGGCGGTGCTGGCTTTGCCCCCCCCCCCCCCCCCCACCAAGTGTCCCCAATAGCAAGCCTCTTGCTATGGGGGCACTCGAGCTGGCTCACTCACAAGTCGCGCTCCTGTGAATGGACATTGTCTATTCACACACAGCGTGGCTTGGCCCCGCCACCACTCTCTGCTCATTGGCTCACTGGCTGTGATTGACAGCAGCAGGAGCCAATGGCTCCAGCTGCTGTGTGAGCCAATGAAGAGAGAGGTACCAGGAGAGCCAATGCTCTGAACAAAAGAGGGGGAATCTCTGTAACCGCATGTCCATGTAGTCTCTAGAATTGGTGTAAGAGTTGCAACTTCAGCTTGGACTCCAGCCAGCCCAGATACAACGCATTTTGCACCAGACCTTGGAGCTTAGTCATGGGGACCATGGATTGGAATGGGGCTCAGGTAAGTATAAGGGGGCTGGGGGGTGCACCCAGAAGGTTTTTTTACCTTAATGCATAGAATGTATTAGTTAAAAAAAAAAACTTCTGCCTTTAGAACCACTTCAAGTTAGCATGTGCCTATGCAAATTGTGCATGTGCAGGAGGCCATAATCCCGCCACCCAGAAACCAGTCTGGAGCTGTATGCTGAGCTGCACATGCACAGAAAACAGTGAGCAGGCAGGTAGGGGCATTTTATTGCAGAGGAGACAGTGCATATCTCTTCTGCAATAAAAGCCTGCCTGCTCACTGTTTCTTACAGTGGAACTTCAGTTCCCCTTTAAATGGTGCGGCTGAGGTTTTTTTTACACTACATTACTTTACTGTGCTGTCTATCCGTTTTATCTATTTATGTATTTTTTTCTTCTAATCTCTTATAATGGATCTTGTTGAAAGGAATCTTTTTTTAGGGCTATAGAGCACACAAATGTGTTGGCATTGAATTATAAAGGGGCTGTAATAGCGGTGATCTCTAGCTGTCTCATATAATGTGTCTTCAGTCTGTGACTATTTTTTGAAGCATGTGCCGAGTCTCAAACAACCCTCTACGGCATGTTCTAAGTCTCTGACCATCTCTTGTTTTATAAAAAATCTGCTCCTGTGGCAGCCTGCCAAACACAGCCATGCAATATGCTTCTCAAGCTTTTATGTTTCTATTTTCTTACTATTCTTTAATTTTAATGAAATCTTCTTTCCTCCCCATCCAAGTCAGTAATTGGGATTACTGATAAAAGCTTTTCCTGCCTACTCTACTTTCCATAAGTAACTGACTTTGCATATATTGGATGATACCCTTTAGCGGGTCTATATTTAGATATCTTGCCTAGTCATATAGATATATAGGTTGAAATAAAGACACAGGTCCTTCTAATTCAACCAAAAGACAAAACTAAATGTACCGGTAAAACTTCAGGACATTAGACCTATTGTAGATCCAAAGAAAAACCTTTATAAAGCATTGTGCAATGTGCTCTAACAGGATACAACTCATTCCTGCTCCCCAAAGACAATCCAGTACTCACAATCTACTGCAGGGTTTCTCAAAAAGGAATCCATGGAACCCTGAGGTTCCTCTAGAGGTTGCTGAGGGTTTCTTGAGAAATAAGTTATTTCTGCATTTCAGATAACAAGTAACCATTGAGACCAATGATCTTTTTAGCTATCTGTAAGGCAGAATTCTTCCCAATGACCACAAGTTTCAGGAGCATGACTAATGTATAACAGATGTACTTACTGCTTAAACCCCCTGTTTGCTCCAACTTCTTACCCATAATCCTATATGAATCCTATATGAACGAGGCCATACTGAAATTGGAGTAAAACATAGGCCGTAGCAGCCTTATTTATTAAACTAATATATTTTTCAAAATAATATCAACATAAACATCTGTTACTAGAAAACCTATCAGAAACCTAGCATTGATCTTTGCGGGAATCTCCATTACCATCTGTGTAAACTACTGCACTGCGGTACCTCTCATATGATTATAGGCCTCAAGCCGACAGGCTGGCTCAGAGATAACCACTGAATGCACCCGTTACCAAAACATTTCAGCTAAACCTCCGTTAGCTGAAATCCCACCATCGAGACCCATACCACCTATAGGACCTGAACTCATTCCTTCCAAGGTATCTTCCTTCATCCGCAAAGACCAACTTCCGCCACAGCACCCAAGGGGGAAACCTTACTCTTGGGTGCCCCTCCACACCCTCAGAGCTCTCTGTATGCCATCTTGCAGTTGCAATGCCCATAAGTCAATCCCCACCACAGTCAGGTGCACTCCTTCGCCCTGAAGGTACCTCCAAGTGTCCACCTCCAACTCCATGTGCCTTACCACCAACCCTCCATTCCTTAGCACAAATCTGCTCACATCCCGATTAATCTTCTTACGGGCCCTGTTGATACCCTCCAAAGACCTAGCCATCCTCCATGTGGTCTGAGCAACAATATCTGACCACACAATGATCATCAGCATTCCCGGAACTCCCAGCCATCGAACATAAACCTCCTGTTTTGGAAACCCCAATTGCCGACCCCCTGGCCTCACATCCGCCCGCTGTCCCCCAAAAACACAAAAGAATGGGCCAGTATCCAGACAAGGCTCTGCACCGAATCTGAAAGAAAATAAAGAAATCAAACCATCACAGCTCTATACATACCCCCTCTAATCCCTCGGCTATTCCATCCCCACCAGCAGATGGGGGTGAATGTATAATCCAAATCTACGAGACTCCCACCTACCAATGCGTTAACAGCCTCAGAATCCATTCCACACCTAGCCGCCTCCGTCCTGAACGAATGAGAAGAAAATTCCTTTTCATCCAAACCTAAAACCGTAAACATTTCCTGAAAACTGAAACAAATTGGAACCTGGACAAAGGGGACTCATCCGCATGCATTAAGAAGGACCCCTGGTACACACTTCCAAGAAACCCTTCACAATCCCCACCTGACACTGCGGCGATCCAGGCAGAGCAAAGACCTGCTCCAACTTACCCCTGCCCACCTGATCCGTCTTGGATCTCTGTAACACCGACGACACCTCCTCATCCTTGCACATTACCTCGTGAACCCACATCCCCCCCTTGGACTTTTTTAGAAGGTCTGACCAACTCCCCAATCCAAAAGGCCCCAAAAAAATGCCAACGAAAACGTCACTCTAAATAGGGAAACCTCATATGTTGATAAACACAAACCCTGCAACTGCCCCAAAATCTTTTGCAGGATATCAAAGGAGACCGGACCCCTAGAGTCCCTCCACTGACTGGCCCACAGGTAACCTTTGACTGCCTGCCGCACCCAAAAATCTTCTGTAAAATCCGGGCAACTTTGCCATTTGAACAAAAACGCCAAGCCAGTTTTTCCCCCAACGCGGACCCAGACACCCCATTTTCCATATTCCTGGAAATAAAGTATAACAACCTCACTTCATCGCCCACCAGATCCACTTCAGTCACTTGAACTAACGCCTGCCATTCTTGCCATACCTTCCTATAAAGCAGTCCATGTAGCCTCACTCACAACTTCCGGATCCATCCAGAGACGACTCCAATGAAATCTTCCACAGCTAGTCGGGACAGGGAACCTTGTGTTGCTCCGCCACCGGTGCCAACTCCCGGAATCTGTTCCACTGAAAGCGAGACAAGGCACCAGCTATAACATTCTCCACTCCCAGAACATGTACCGCATAGACAAACACATTCAATTACAGGCATCACAACACAAGTGTTGCAATAGTCTAACTACCGGGGTGACGACGCAGAGACTCTATTGATCACTTGCACCACCCCCAGGTTATCCCCGTGGAACCGAACCTTCAGATCCCTGAATGAAGCGCCCCACAACTCCACTGCCAATACCACCGGAAACAAGTCCAGCAGCATTTTTAGTGAAATCCCCGTCAATCCAGGACTGAGGCCACAGCCCGGGCTCCATCTGCCTTGAAAGAATGCCCCAAAACCAATTGAGCCAGCCCCATCTGTGTACAACACCAAATCGAAATTGCTAACTGGGCTGGACATCCACAGCAACCCTCCCGTTAAACAATTCCAGGAATGAGTGCCACACTAGTAAATCCCACCCGTGTGCTCTAACCAAAAGCACAAAGTGCTTTGGCGATCTGATGCCAGCTGTACTCGCAGACAGCCACTGACAGAATACACTCCCCATCGGCAGTATGCGACATGCAAAGTTCAGCTTACCCAAGAGCGACTGAAACGTCCGTAGCTGCACCTTGCCCGTCATACCCTTAATCCACCCCCACTTATGAGCTGCCAGGGGTGGGGCCCACGCTCTCCCGCTCCGGGTGCCGAGCGGGCCTAATGGCTGCCCCAGAACAGTCAGGACAGCCGCCCGCTGAGCCCCGTCTATGAAGGGGATTTCTCCCGGACCACCCCTCGGAAGCAAGGCTGAATGCTTTGTGGGGAGGCCCGGAAAGGACCAAGAGGGACTCCCTGACTGACGCTGGGCTCTAGGGGAGGGGTCGAGCAAGAAGCGCTCCGGAAGCCGAGACCTCTGAGCTTGTGCAGACACCCTCCCCTCTGTACCTGCCTCCATGGACTGACTAGCCAGCATTGGCCCCAGGGTCTCCTACAGCCAACCCGGGCCCCGTGTCGCTGCCTCCACCCGCAACTGGGCCAGAATTCTCTCCACCTCAGACATGTCTTCTTGAACTTTCCCTCACGCTGTTGTGACCTGGGGGAGGGGACAGTACCTTTTCTTATTTTCTCCCCCTCCCACTAAACTTCTCTCCCAATCCTAATCCTTCTACCATCCTGTACCCTGTTTCCCCAGTCCTGTCAGCCCTCCAGTCAATTTATTTTCTCTCATTTTTGCTCTGGGCTTTTCTTTCTTCACACTGACCATAACTCTAGTGTACTGTAAATATAATAATTATTAGCAGATGTTCCCTAAAGCTAAAAAGTAATTTTAAGGGTTCCTCCATGTTAAAAAAGGTTTGAAAAGCTGATCTACGGTGTTATTTTTTGTGTAGCTAGTTCTTTTTTATGCAATCTACAGAGTTCGTTATCGTTAGATCTAGCTACTATGAAGACTATTCCAGGTTTTAATAGCTCTGTAAAGAACCCTTTCCGTATGCTGAAGGTAAACCCCTTTTCCTCCAGGCAAAAGAGTGACAGTGGCCTTACAGAGAACAACTATGCAACAAATATGCTATTTTGAAGTATGTACATAAGGAGATCATATCGTAATCCCCCTTTTTCAATATGTTAAGATCAGTTAATCTTTGCTTATTTTTTTGCATTCTTTATTTATACATTTTTCAGTACAAAAGCAAGTGAAAAAAGGAAGTACAGTGAAGGCAGTGGGAATGGGTACATCAGCAAAGGAAAAATCCTCTGTAAAGAACAGGGGAAGTCTAACCATCTACAAAAACATGCCGGAAGACTTTAGGCAACTATGAAGTCCAAAGAACAACGTAGAAATAGGTGGGAGGCCAGACATATGTCTGGCTTCAAATCAAGTAGAATGAAAGGCCTGGGCATTGGGGGATCCAGAAGCTTGATTCAAGGGGAGGTGATTCCAAGCGCTCTTTGTAGGTTTTCTACAAAGCTCCACGACACCCATATAGTCATCTAGTCACAATGAGCATATACAAAGAAAAGGTAGGAAGAAGAGAGAGAAAAAAAAGCGGGAGAGGAGGAAGGGTGCCACCGGCAGTGGCGGAATTATAGGGGTCGCCAAGATCGCCATGGCGACCGGGCCCCTTGCTGCAGGGGGCCCGAGGGCCCCCTGTACTTCTGCGATAGGAGGGAAGGCTGAGAGGAGCTCACAATCATCAGCCGAACTGAAATCGGCACTGTGCGGCAGCTCCTCACATTAGGCTTAGTGAAAGCAGTGTGTGCTCTTTGTCTCCCCCTAGAGTGCAGTACCCGCCAGGAAGAGGTAAATGTCTGCTGTTTTTTTTTTAATAAGCCTATCTACTGTATTTGTGATTGTATGTGTGTGTGTGAGCATGCTTGTATGAGTGAACATGCTTGTATGTGTGTGTGTGAGCATGCTTGTATGAGTGAGCATGCTTGTATGTGTGTGTGTGAGCATGCTTGTATGAGTGAACATGCTTGTATGTGTGTGTGTGTGTGTGTGAGCATGCTTGTATGAGTGAACATGCTTATATGTGTGTGTGTGTGTGTGAGCATGCTTGTATGAGTGAACATGCTTGTGTGTGTGTGTAAGCATGCTTGTATGAGTGAACATGCTTTTATGTGTGTGTGTGAGCATGCTTGTATGAGTGAACATGCTTGTGTGTGAACATGCTTTTATGTATGTGTGTGTGAGCATGCTCGTATGTGCGTGTGTGTGAGCATGCCCGTATGTGCGCGTGTGTGAGCATGCTTGTATGTATGTGTGTGAGCATGCTTGTATGTATGTGTGTGAGCATGCTTGTATGTATGTGTGTGAGCATGCTTGTATGTATGTGTGTGAGCATGCTTGTATGTGTGTGTGAGCATGCTTGTGTGTGTGTGTGAGCATGCTTGTATGTGTGCGAGTGTGTGTGAGCATGCTTATATGTGTGTGTGTGAACATGCTTGTATGTGTGTGTGAGAGCATGCATGTATGTATGTGTGTGTGTGTTCATATATGTATGTGTATGTATGCATGTGTGTGTGCATGTGTTTATCAGTGGCGGTGCATCCAAAAGGGTGCACAGGTTCCACCCCCTCTATGACCAATGAATAGATTCATGCATAGCATAGCATGAATCTATCCATGGCCACCGCTGCCACCCCCATATTTAGGTGTCTGGTTCCTTTTGGGGTGCCGGGTGCCTGAATTACAGCGGCGGAGGGTGTTTTTGTAGCGCCTGATTAGAGCCATGGGCTATAATAGGCTTCAAAATAGGTGAACTGCGAGCGCCATGCTTGACGCTCAGTCTACCCAGCCAGGTGTGTTAGAAAAGTGAATTAATATTCACTTTCCTAACACTGAACCGCCTCTCCACCAATCAGGTGTGCGGGTCTTTTACCCATCACTTGATTGGCTGAAACGATAGACACAGCTATTGGACGCCCATCAGGAGGAGAGGACGGGAGATGAGGATGGCAGTAGCTGCATGGAGGACCCCGCTCATGGCCGTTACCCGCTGCCCCACCAAGACAGGGTAAGTGGCGGGCTGACAGTGAGCGGGCAGTGGGGATTCACAGTGGCAGCATTTGATGGGCACAGTAGCAGCATTTGATGGGCACAGTGGTAGCATTTGATGGGCACAGTGGTAGCATTTGATGGGCACAGTGGCGGCATTTGATGGGCACAGCGGTGGCATTTGGGCACAGCGGCAGAGTTTGATGGGCACAGTAGTGACATTTGATGGTACAGTGGTGGCATTAGATGGTACAGTGGTGGCGTTTGATGGGCACAGTGGCTGTAATTGATGTTTTTTAAATCGGTTCCTTTATATGCAGCCACCCACTTGGGACTGGGCCCTGGTGTTCCACCATCGGGCTCGGAGAAAAGAGCCCTGTCCGGAGGTCGGGGGGGGGGGGGGGGGCCTGCCATGGTAGCCTGCATCGGGGCCCTGAAGGTTCTAGTTACGCCACTGGCCACCGGCAGGGACACATAGCAATAATTTTATGAAGGAGGGGTACAACTGTGATCAATCTGACCCTAACAGAACCATACCAGGCCTGCTTGCCCTCAACATGGGCTGTAATCCCGGAGGAGCAGCAGGGGACATCCCCTCCTCCCACCACCTTCCTCTGGTCTTCCTGGGCCTCCCGTCCCGCCCGGGGGGGCCATGCTGATTTTTTTTCCTTGATTTTTCATCACAGCTGCAAGCAAGTTTTAAATTAAATTATTTCCTTTAGAAATGCCATTTTGCTGCGGTTCTATACAATGTCCAGATGCGCCACTTTACAGGCAGACCAAGGGGACCCCCAGGCATAATATTTAAAGGAATATTTCATTTTTATTGTTTCACTTTAAGCATTATTAAAATCACTTCTCCTGAAAAAAAACGGTAGTTTTAAAAACTTTTTTTTAGCATTGACACATGTCCCCTGGGGCAGAACCCAGGTCCCCATACACATATGTACACACAATAGGATTTTCCAACAACAAAACCATGGATTTTTTTTCCGAAGGATGTTGGCTCAAACTTGTCTTACATACACATGGTCACACAAATGTTGTCAGAAATTCCGAACGTCAAGAACACGGTGACATACAACACGTACGACGAGTGGAGAAAAATTAAGTTCAATAGCCAGTGCGGCTCTTCTGCTTGATTCCGAGCATGCGTGGAATTTTATGCATCGAAATTGTGTACACACGCTCGGAACCTGCTCTCAAACATTTGTTGGCAGAAATTGCAACAACAAATGTTCGATGGAGCATACACACGGTCGGACTTTCCGACAACAAGCTCACATCGAACATTTGTTGTCAGAAAATCCTATCGTGTGTATGGCCCATTAGAGTTACAGAAGAGGTCTTGGGCTAGAATTGTTGCTCTCGCTCTAACACTCATGGCAATACCTCATGTGTGATTTGAATGATGTTTACATATGTGGGCATGACTTAGTATGCATTTGCTTCTGTGCACAAGCACGCAGGGACAAGGGAGCGTTTCATTTTTTTCTTGTTTATTTTACTTTTTTTTCTTTATTTTTACAATTTCTCTTTATATTTATTTGTTTTATCACTTTTATTTCTATTACAAGGAAATAACTTCACAACCATTAATGGTCAATGGAAATCATGCGGCAGAGAGCTGCTCCTATTGGCTTTGCGCTTTTATCTGATACCAATGTGTAATAACAATGAATCGAAAGATATTGCCTCTTATGAGTTAAAGCGGGGTTCCACCCTAAAGTGGAACTTCCGCTGATCGGTACCCTCCCCCCCTCCGGTGTCACAATTGGCACCTTTCAGGGGGGGGGGTGCAGATACCTGTCAAAGACAGGTATTTACACCCACTTCCGAGCATAGACTCCCATGGGAGTCTATGCCTCTTCCTGTCCCTGTGCGCTGTCTGCTGGGACACACACGGGTCCCAGAGACAACGCGGACAATTCCTATTGCGCTGCGCGACTCGCGCATGCGCAGTAGGGGACCGGGAAGTGAAGCCGCAGTGCTTCACTTCCTGATTCCCTCACCTAGAATGGTGACGGCAGCAGCCGAGAGCCGAGCGATCGATCGGCCTCGGCTGCCGGCATCGCTGGACCCCGGGACAGGTGAGTGTCCATTTATTAAAAGTCAGCAGCTGCAGTATTTGTAGCTGCTGGCTTTTAATTTTTTTTCCACAGTGCAATCCCGCTTTAACAAGAAAAAGGTGGTGGGTACCATCATCCTATAATAATATGATGAAGGAAGAGGTGGGGATTGGACAAAGGCTACTCCAAAAATTGCCCTCAATCACCTGTGGTGGTAAGGACTATCACGGTACCCAAATATACTAAAGAATGTTAATAAAAATAGCGTTTATTACAAAATACACAAAAATATATACATAGATTACAACAAAAACAACAAAGTAAATGTTGCAGACATCCAAATAACATAAACAGTAAAATAAATGATTGTAAAGCCCCCACAGATATGTAGAAGCACAGTGATGTGGGTATAGACGTGGACCTCAACAAGTTTCGTGGCCAATGCTGCTTCCTCAGGAGGCATCAACCAATACAGTAACACAGACAACTAGAATAAAGCTGTATTGCCAAAGGCATAGTGATATTGGAGTATTAAATAAAAACCAGCATGACTCACCAATGAAAGCCCATGTGGGCAACAGACTGCATGAACTGAGACACCCGTGTTCCCCCTGGGGGTGGACACAGGGGGCTATTGGGACGGAATAAAAATAGATGAGATATAAATTCATACCACGTGGGTTTCAGCATAAAGCAATTGCAAAGGAAATCAAAAAATTAAGAAAGGAAAGACAAAAGATAGGAAAGGGAGAAGGAGGAAAAAGTGTTTGAGGGATGGGAAGGGGGGAAAGAAAAAAAGGGGGGGGAAGGGGCAGGGAGTGGGAGAAAAGAAGCAATAATATAGTACCAAGTGAAAAAAGAAGGTGGGGAAGGGGAGAGGGGGGAGGAGGGGAAAGGGGCAGTAGTGTATTTAGGTTTTGTGCTGCCCTAGGCCTGTCTAAACTCGTGTACCTCCTAATATAAATATGACTCACCCCTTCCTGTCAAGGCCACACCCCTTGCTGTTTAAGACCGGCCCTGAAATTTTTGAGTGGGGACACTAGTTCTGAGGGTCTGGGGGGGTTTGCAACAGATTCCCTTAATTTTCATAGATTTCCTCTCAATTCTTGTTTGGCTATGGGGCAGGAAGTGAAGGGAAATCTCTGCAATGGGAAAGGGATGGTAAAAAATAAACTGACAGGGGCTATAACCCTCCCTTATTCTATCCAAAATGAAAAAAAAAAGTGTTGCCTATGGTTCTACTTTAACCACTTTCAGACCGGACCATTTTGCTGGTAAATGACCAGAGGTCTTTTTACACTTTGGCACTGCGCTGCTTTAACTGGTAATTGCGCGGTCATGCAATGTTGTACCCAAACAAAATTTGCGTCCTTTTCTTCCCACAAATAGAGCTTTCTTTTGATGGTATTTGATTGCCTCTGCGATTTTTATTTTTTGCGATATAAACGTAAAAAGACCGCAAATTTTGAAAAAAAATGATATTTTCTACTTTTTGTTATTAGAAAAATCCAATAAACTCAATTTTAGTCATACATTTAGGCCAAAATGTATTCAGCCACATGTCTTTGGTAAAAAAAAAGTCAATAATTGTATATTTATTGGTTTGCGCAAAAGTTGTCACATCTACAAACTAAGGTACGTTTTCTGGAATTTACACAGCTTTTAGTTTACGACTGCCTATCTCATTTCTTGAGGTGCTAAATTGGCAGGGAAGTACAAAACCCCCCCAAATGACCCCATTTTGGAAAGTAGACCCCCTAAGGAAATTGATAAGAGGCATGTTGAGCCCATTGAATATTTTATTTTTTTGCCTCAAGCGATTGAATAATGACAAAAAAAAAATTTTTTTTTTTTTTTTACACAAAGTTGTCACTAAATGATATATTGCTCACACATGCTATGGGCATATGTGAAATGACACCCCAAAATAAATTCTGCTGCTTCTCCTGAGTACGGGGATACCACATATGTGGGACTTTTTGGGAGCCTAGCCGCGTACGGGGCCCCGAAAACCAAGCACCGCCTTCAGGCTTTCTAAGGGCGTAAATTTTTGAGTTCACTTCTCACTACCTATTACAGTTTTGAAGGCCATAAAATGCCAAGATGGCACAAAACCCCCACAAATGACCCCATTTTAGAAAGTAGACACCCCAAGCTATTTGCTGAGAGGCATGTTGAGTCCATGGAATATTTTATATTTTGCCACAAGTTGCGGGAAAATTACAAACTTTTTTTTTTTTTTTTTTTTTTTTCACAAAGTTGTCACTAAATGATATATTGCTCATGTATGCCATGGGCATATGTGAAATGACACCCCAAAATAAATTCTGCTGCTTCTCCTGAGTACGGGGATACCACATATGTGGGACTTTTTGGGAGCCTAGCCGCGTACGGGGCCCCCGAAAACCAAGCACCGCCTTCAGGCTTTCTAAGGGCGTAAATTTATATTTTGCCACAAGTTGCGGGAAAATTACAAACTTTTTTTTTTTTTTTTCACAAAGTTGTCACTAAATGATATATTGCTCACGCATGCCATGGGCATATGTGAAATGACACCCCAAAATAAATTCTGCTGCTTCTCCTGAGTACGAGGATACCACATATGTGGGACTTTTTGGGAGCCTAGCCGCGTACGGGGCCCCGAAAACCAAGCACCGCCTTCAGGCTTTCTAAGGGCGTTACAGTTTTGAAGGCCATAAAATGCCAAGATGGCACAAACCCCCCCCAAATGACCCCATTTTGGAAAGTAGACACCCCTAAATTTAGGGGTACACTAGTGAGACTAGGTAATAAATGGCGGGTGCCCTGAAACTATAAAAAAATAACTAACCAACCAGCATCACCTGTAACAGTTATATGGTGATCACTGGTGAAAGGGTTAACTAGGGGGCAATCAGGGGGCTTTATGCGGTAGTATATGGGGGTCCCTGGCGCTATAAAAAGCTGCGGCGAACCTAAATACCTACCTGCCTAACTAGCGTCACCTGTGACACTAATACAGCGATCAGAAAAACGATCGCTTATTAGGCTGGGTTCACACTGGAGCGATGCGGGAACGCCACGAATGCGCGGCGGGTTCCCGCATCGCATGCCTCCCGGCGGCAGTTCACACTGCCCTATGCGAACTGCTGGGAGTGTCAGTGAAATGTTAATGACACCCCCAGATCAGTTCGCATATCGCAGTGCGATCTGCAAACTTGGATCGCATGGTGTGAACACCCATGCGATCCGATTCTGCTGCGGACCAAAAAAAGGGTCCCGTGCGAGTTTGCGGCGGGTGCGGCGGGTGCGACACGAATTCAGCCATACTATCTGTATAGCTGAACTCGAATCGCACAGAGATCGGATGTGATTTGCACTGCAGTGCGGTGCGAATCACATCCGTTCTCATAAACCGCTGCAATGTGAACCCAGCCTTAGTGACACTGGCGACGGGGGGTGATCACGGGGTTAAACCTTTATTGGGGGGGTTAGGGGGGTACCTTAGAACTAAAGGGGGCTAACCCTAACTGCCCTAACAGTTATTACAGTCACAAATGACACCAATGCAAAAAAAAAAAAAATGACATTGGTGTCACTGTGACTGGGGGGCAGGGGTAATTGGGGGGGGTGATCGGGGGGGTGTGAGTGTGCCTGGCATGTTCTACTGTGTGTGTAGAGTGTTGGTGCAACTCACCGATCCGCTCTCCTCCGTGTCGGAACGAAAAATACCGACACGGAGGAGAGAATACATCACTTCCTCTCCTGTGTTTACATTACAGGAGAGGAAGTGATGTCACGGGGGATTCCTATTCGTCGGGAGCGATCGCGTGGGGGTGGCCATGAATGAATGGCTGCCCCCTCGTCCCGGATCGCTCCCGGACGAAAACCGACTGCCGCAGGCACCGGACCCGCGGGAGGCAAGGGACGTACATGTACGCCAATATGCCTGCCCGTGCCATGCTGTCGACGTACATCGTCGTGCGGCGGTCGGCAACTGGTTAAGCACACATTTCTGATAATTTTCTGGAGAGGACTAAGAAGATATAACCATGCCAATGGTGCAGCAGAAAACAGAACACAGGGTGAAGGTTCGTGGTCCAGGATGATAGAAGTCAAAATTAGAAGCGGCTCGTGCCCCCCCCCCCCCAGTTGTAGAATGACAGCCGCTCGCATACCGGAAGCAATGCGGCTACTTTATGGAGGCGCTAGACTCATTTGCCTCTCATCCCAATATGCCTGGCGCTACACTAACACTGTAGCACAAGCCGACGGGGACTCTTTCCGTGCTGCCCCCCTGAAAAGTGCTGCCCTAGGCCTGGGCCTTGTTGGCCTAGGCCAGGATACAGCGTTGGAAAGGGGAGAGGAGAGAGAGAAGTAAAGAAACACAGAAGAGAAAAAGAGAGGAATTGTCTAATGACAATGGGAGGAGCTGCTTTGTGCTTGTGCCAGGTTTGTGCACACACTTAAACAGTAGGAGTCACAATGGCTTGATGTAAAAAAAGGTTAACTGGTTCCTGACCAGCGCATGCCGATGTACGTTGGCAGAATGCCACAGGCAGGCATATTGGCGTACAGGTACGTCCAATATTCAATGCCGCCCTGCCATCGTGGGACCCCCGTGAGTCCGGTCGCGGATCCGGCGGACTCGATCGCCGCGGGCATACCCGCGTTCGTCTCACGGGACGGCTGAATGGAGGAAATGCTGTGTAAACAGCATTTCTCCATTCTGCCTAGCAACTAGTGACGCTGATCTCTGCTCCATGCGATTGGAGCAGAGATCAGTGTTCACTAAATGAAAGCCCAACCCCCCACAGTTAGTAACACACCCCTAGGAACACTTAACACCAACACTGCCACCCACTGGTTAACCCGTTCACTGCCAGTGTCATTTACACAGGAATCACTGCATTTGTATAGCAGTGATTGCTGTATAACTGACAATGGTCCCAAAAATTTGTCAAAAATGTCCGATGTGTCCACCATAATGTCGCAGTCACAATAAAAACCGCTGATCGCCGCCATTACTAGTAAAAAAAATAAAAATAAAAAATTATTCATAAAAATGCCATAAAACTATCCCTATTTTGTAAACGCTATAACTTTTGCGCAAACCAATGAAAAATCGCTTATTGCGATTTTTTTTTTTTACCAAAAATATGTAGAAGAATATGTATAGGCCAAAACTGAGGGGAAAAAAATGTTTTTCTATATATTTTTAAGGGATATTTATTATAACAAAAAGTAAAAAATAATGCGTTTTTTCAAAATTGTCGCTCTATTTTTGTTTATAGACCAAAAAATAAAAACTGCAGGGGTGATCAAATACCACCAAAAGAAAGCTCTATTTGTGGGAAAAAAAGGACGTCAATTTTGTTTGGGAGCCACGACGCACGACCGAGCAATTGTCAGTTAAAGCGACGCAGTGCCGAATCGCAAAAAATGGTCTGGTCTTTGACCAGCAAAATGGTCCGGTCTGTAAGTGGTTAAAGAAAAACACTGGTAAAAAAAATAAAAATTTTTTTTTGAGTCCTTGGAATTTTGAGTACTTATTACGCTGCCATCCTTACTACCCTGATGAAGGAGAGACAAAAAATAAGAAAATTGTTTTCACAACAAGGGATGAGACAAATTGCCCTGGGTTCAATTCGAGTAGAGGTGGTGAACTTCTAATGCATTCAGATGCTGAACCCAAACTCCACTTAAGTCTCCCTCAAAATGTATAGCAGTCCCACTGAGTTTGGTATGAATTTGAAGAGAGTATCCTAAGCAAAAAAAACAACAAAAAGCATGTGGTCCCCCAGAAAATGTATACCAGACCTATTGAGTATGGTATGAATTGGAAAGGAGTATCCTAAGCAAAAAAAAAACAACAAAAAGCATGCAGTCCCCCAAAAAATATATCCCTTCAGGTCTAGTATGGATTTTAAGAGGAATCTCTTCTCAAAAAACAAAAAAAAAAAAACGTGTGAGGTTCCCCTTAAAAATCTATGCCAGGCCCTTAAAGCGGAGGTCCACCCTAAAGTGGACCTTCCGCTCATCGGAACCCTCCCCCCCTCCGGTGCCACAATCGGCACCTTTCAGGGGGGAGGGGGGGTGCAGTTACCTGGATAATCCAGGTAACTGCACCCACTTCCGGGACAGCTCTCTGCGGAAAGGGGCGTAACTTACGCCCCTTTCCGCAAGTGCCCGCCCCTTCCCGCAAGTGCCCCGCTGCCTGCTGGGAAACACACAGCTCCCAGAGGCAGCGGGGAGCGTCCTTATTGCGCAGCGCAATTCGCGCATGCGCAGTAGGGAACCGGGAAATGAAGCCGAAAGGCTCCATTTCCTGATTCCCATACCCAAGATGGCGACGGCAGGACCCGACAGACGACCTAGCGATCGGCTTCGGGTGCCGACATCGCGGGCGCGCTGGACAGGTAAGTGTCACTATTTTAAAAGTCAGCAGCTGCAGTATTTGTAGCTGCTGGCTTTTAAAAAAAAAAAAAAAAAAGCGGAGTCCCGGTGGACTCCCGCTTTAATCTAAGCATGCAGTTTGGCTGGCCAGGAAGGGGTTGGAGTAAGCATGCATTCCTCCTTCTCCTAAGTCATATGCCCTCAACATGGGGTGGGGCCTCTTTCCAACTACCCTGGTTGGTGGTTGTGAGGATGTTTCAACCCCTCCTGCGCATAAGTGTGGTGGACTAAGGCAGGATTTAATGGATATGGTACAACCAGGGGTGAATACAAGTCTTGACGCCCTCCAACAACTGTAGGACTGCCATTAACTCGTGGCACAGTGGTAGGGTGTGCCCAGAGCATTCCAATGCCAAAGAAATGCTTGTCCAAGAGCCAACAAAAATGTCTAGCGCATTTCAAGGGGGAACCCTCTCCTGCAGAGCCACGCCTGGAAATTTTTGGATTATTGACAAGCGTCCCTTTGGCATTGGAATACCCTGGGTTTACCCTACCACTGTGCCATGGGTCAGTGGCATGATATGCTGTTTGTTTGCTATTTCTGTGAGTAAATTTTTATATTAATGCATAATAAAGTATCCTTGGGATAATGCACTAGGCCAGTGCACCTTCTGTTATCCCTTCTCCTACAGTGGTGGTTGTGTCGGTCTGCAGGCAGGGAGCTTATCATGTGCCCATATTTAGGCAATTATATAACCCTTCCAGGACTCCTGCCCATGTAATATAATGGACTGAGTGACAGCTGCCTTGTGGCACTGACAAGGCTGCAATGTCACTGACAAGGCTGCAAATGACACTGGACAAGGCTGCAGAGGGATACTGATAAGACTGCATTTATGGTCATTTAAATTTTCCTTAAAAAGTTTTTTCCTTAAAATTCCCTCCTAAACTTGGGTGCGTGTTATACGCCGGCGTGTGTTATACGCCAATAAATACGGTATTTATTAGTAAAAAATTTGGAAAACCATTAATCATTTTCCTTTCACTTCACAATTATGTGCCACCGTGTTGGTTCATCACATAAAATTCCAATAAAATACATTTACGTTTTTGGTTGTAACATGACAAAATGTGGAAAATTTCAAGGGGTATGAATCATTTTTCAAGGCTCTGTATAGTGCACCTAGGCACACTCATAAACATATGCAAACAAAATGCAACATCCTGCAGTATTTTACATAGTAAACTGAACTCTCAAAGCATTTTAGTCTTATGAATGTTAAATAATGCTTCTAATTTCCCCGGTTAGAAAAAAAATGTCATGAGTTTGATGCAAGAGTTTCGAGGTTAGAATGAACATTCCCGCCAATTATCTTTAATACATCCCTAATTTCTAGACATCTGTAGATATTTGCTTAAGCAGATAAGTTTCTTTTTTTACATCCTAATCTGCAACTCTATAAGCATGTACTATATCATTAAATATGACTGGGCTCGTACAGCAAGCTGTTGAGCTGTACAGCTGCACCTCTTACTATAATAATGCCTTTTACAGTCTATGGTTAGTGTATGGTTAGTGTATATTTATGAGTCATTTGGCCACATATAGATTTCTAGGTAGTAATATATCATTTAAGTCATCAAGTCACTTTGTATTAACATTTCGTCGTTCTATATAGTACCATAAATGTGCCTTACATATGTTGTTGAAGAAATTATTGGGTTTTAGTTGTATAATATTTAGGTTTGGGGTTATATTTTTTTAAGCAGAAAGCACCAACTGTCAATCAAATCTAAATTCAAGAATACAATTTGAATATATTGCAACTTATAGATCCCTAGATGTGGTGGCCGCATTGGGTTTATTTTTTTATTTTATTTTTATTACCAATCTATTTTTACCTAGTGACCCTGCTAGTAGCACACTTCCATTCCTAGGGTGACAGTGCTCACTTACTGTACTATAGCTATGAGGGAGTAGTGTTGCTGCCATGGGCTGCTCAGTTCTGCTTTGGACTATAGAAGACCTTCTTTCCCACTCCCTCTTTCCTCATTTCCATAACATAGAGGAAGGTGTTCTGTAGTACAGGGGAATACTGAGCAGGGCTGATAACACTGGAAACTTAGTGCAACAGGGGCAACATTGTTAGCTCAATAGTAAGTTTGGAGCACACTAAATTTCTGGCAGGATCAACAGTTCCCTTTCAGTACTAGTAGGGTTTTTAAAGAGACAAAATATGGGAAAATGTGAATGTATATACTATTTTTTTGCTATTTTTCTCTGACATTCTGTATGCATTAAAGAAAAACACCATGTATTAAAAATAAAATTATGAACATACAACATATAATTTGATGGCCCCATAATGTTTACCACCATTGTCACATTGATGCATTGTTTTGAGTCCACGGCACAAATTATACCTCATGTTGCAGGCTTCAAGGGGTTAAAACAGGCCTGTCAAATTTTCTCTGAAGAGCGATCCAGCCAAGAATTACTCATTTGAAAGCAAAGCAATTATGAACAGACTGTCTTGGCATAAAAAGCACTTGATGTGCCTAAACGCGTGTAAACTCCCGCTAACGCTAGGCGAGTTTAGTGCGTGAGCGTTAATTCATTTTGATGGCCTGAATAAATTATTATTCTGGCCAATTAAATAAATGAATGACCAAGCGCTTAACCCAGAGCAGCCAATATGCCAATGGTAACTCTGGAAGAGCGGCAGAGATCCACAGCTCAGGTGGGAGAATCTGTCCACAGGACAACTATTAGTCGTGCTCTCCACAAATCTGGTCTTTATGGAAAAGTGGCAAAAAGAAAGCCATTGTTGAAAGAAAACCATAAGGCCGCGTACACACGCGCGGACTGTTCGCCCAACTTTGTCCGTCCAACAGTTTCGGCAAACAGTCCGCTCAAACTTAGCATGGACGGACATGGCCACACACGACGGACGAACAGTTTGCTGAAACCGTGCGCGATGACGTGAACGGCACGTACGACGGGACGAAAAATACGACGTCCTATACACTGCATTATAGCTTTCGGCGTGAAAATCCTTTCTGAGCATGCGCGCAACTTTGTTTGACGAACAAGCCTACACACGAGCGGACTGTTCGCTGAAACAAGATTTCAGCGGACAGTTTTACGGAATTTCCGAAAAACCTTGTCCGTCAAACTGTCCGCTGAAACTGTCCGCTGAAAGCCCACACACGAGCGGACTGTCCGCCCAAACACTGTTCAGCGGACAAAGTTGGGCGAACAGTCCGCCCGTGTGTACGCGGCCTAAGAAGTCCTGTTTGCAGTTTGCGAGAAGCCATGTGGGGGACAAAGCAAACATGTGGAAGAAGGTGCTCTGGTCGGATGAGACCAAAATTAAATTTTTGGGCCTAAAAGCAAAATGCTATGTGTGGTGGAAAACTGTGGTGGCATCATCATGTTGTGGGGGATGCCTTTCTTCAGCAGGGACAGGGAAGCTGGTCAGAATTGATGGGAAGATGGATGGAGCCAAATACAGGGGGCAGAGGTTCACCTTCCAGCAGGACAACGACCGTAAACATAACACCAGAGCTACAATGGAATGATTTAGATCAAAGCATATTCATGTGTTAGAATGGCCCAGTCAAATATCACTAGGGTGGCAGGATCCTTATTTGGGTTTTTGGGTATCTCTCACATATGTCTCCCTCTGATGATATCTTCATAAAGGACTGTTTTTCCAATTTGATTTGAAGTAATCTATACCTCAATGTGAAGGACTTTACATCTTCACTTGCACTTGTTAATAATTTTTCTTTTGTTTTATTTATTGCACCTTAGCACCTACTGCGGTTTACATAGCACCAAGCACTTTTGGATAAATAGCACTGCCCATTGTTATATGTATGTGATGTTATTTTTATTGCATTTATAGTACTACTTTGTAGTACTTTTATTTTTTTTCACAAGATTTTTTGGAATCAGTTTATAGATTAGGGCTGCATTGTTTTGTTTCTATATTGTGTATTACTTTCACCAGGGTATTGTGCCAGCAGATTTTCCTATTTTTGGCCTTAAAGTGAAAATGTTCTTTGTTCTATCTAGTAGAGATGGCCAAGGCACAATGAGGCCTTAGTTGGGACCAGGAGCTGTCATTGACAGGGCAGTCTTATGCTGTGTACACACGTCCGGACTTTTTGACAGCAAAGGATTTGTTCCGTGGGACAAGTCGACCGTGTGTGGCCTCCTTCAGACCTTTGCTGATGAAAAATCAGATGGACTTTAGATTTAGAACATGTTTCAAATCTTTTCGATGGACTCGAGTCTGGTCGAAAAACCCGTCTGTATGCTATTCCAACGGACAAAAAACGACACTAGGCCAGCTATTGGCTACTGGCTATGAAGTTCCTTATTCTAGTCCAGTCGTACGTCATCTCGTTCGAATCCGTCTGACTTTGGTGTGATTGTGTGTGGCCAAGTCCGTTCGTTCAGAAAGTCCGTCGGAACTCCGCAGAAAAGTCAATTGGGAAGACCGTGGGGCCTAGTCTGCCGGAAAGTCCAGTCGTGTGTACACGGCATTATAGCTTGGAGTGTGCACAGGTGCATGTTCCTAGCTGTGCAGCTGTGGCCAAAAGTTTTGAGAATTACACAAATATTCATTTTCACAGTCTGCTGCTTGAGTGTTTTTAGATCTTTTTGTCAGATGTTACTATGATACTGAAATATAATTACAAGCAAAGTGTCAAAGGCGTTTTTTGACAATTACATTGTTTATTTAAAGAATCAATATTTGTAGTGTTGACTCTTCTTTTTAAAGATTTCTCCAAATCGCCTGTGCATGCTGTAAATCAACTTCTGGACTGATGGCAGCCCATTCTTGCATAATCAATGTTTGGAGCTTGTCAGAATTTGTGGGGTTTTTTTGTTCTCACCTCTTGAGGATTGACCACAAGTTCTCAATGGGATTAAGGTCTGGGGTGTTTCCTGGTCATGGACCCAAATTTCAATGTTTTGTTCCACAAGCCACGTAGTTATCACTTTTACCTTATGGCAAGGTGCTCCATCATGCTGGAAAAGGCATTGTTCCTCACCAAACTGTTCTTGGATGGTTGGGAGAAGTTGCTCTCAGAGGATGTTTTTCTACCATTTTTTATTCATGGTTGTGTTCTTAGGCAAAATTGTGAGTGAGCCCACTCCCTTCCTTGAGAAGCAACCCCACACATGAATGGTCTCGGGATGTTTTACTGTTGGCATGACACAGGACTGATGGTAGCACTCACATTTTCTTCTCCGGACAAGGTTGCCCCAAACATCCGGAAAGATAATTCATCAGAGATAATTACTTTACCCCAGTCCTCAGCAGTCCAATCCCTGTGCCTTTTACAGAATATCAGTCTGTCTCTGATGTTTTTCCTGGAGAGAAGTGGCTTCTTTTCTGCCCTTCTTGACACCAGACCATCCTTCAAAAGTCTTCCCCTCACTGTGCGTGCAGATGTACTCACACCTGCCTGCTGCCATTCCTGAGAAAACCTTGCACTGGTGGTGCCCCAATCCCCCAGCAAAATCAACTGTAGGAGACGGTCCGGGCACTTGCTGTACTTTCTTGGGCACCCTGAAGCCTTCTTCACAAATGCAGTGGAAATGTTTTGATGGGATTAAGTTTACTTTCATGACAAAGAGGGGCTTTGCAAGTAACTGCAATTCATCTGATCACTCTTCATAACATTCTGGTTCAGAGATCTGGTGACAGGCGATGTGGCAAGTGACAAGTTGCATCTGGTGGCAGGCGACATGGGAAGTGACAATCTGCATTTGATGGCAGGCAATGTGGCAAGTAAAAAGCTGCATCTGGTGGCAGGCAACACGGCAAGTGACAAGCTGCACCTGGTGGCAGGCGATGTGGCAATTGACAAGCAGCATCTGGTGGCAGGCGACGTGGCAAGTGACAAGTTGCATCTGGTGGCAGGCGACATGGGAAGTGGCAAGCTGCACCTGGTGGCAGGCAACGTGACAATTGACAAGCTGCATCTGGTGACAGGCAACGTGGCAAGTGATAAGCTGCACCTGGTGGCAGGCGACATGGGAATTCACAAGCTGCATCTGGTGGCAGGCGACATGGGAAGTGACAATCTGCATTTGATGGCAGGCAACGTGGCAAGTGAAAAGCTGCATCTGGTGGCAGGCAACATGGCAAGTGACAAGCTGCATCTGGTGGCAGGCGACGTGGCAAGTGACACACTCAGGGCTCTCACTGATTTTACATTATGGTGAGTTGAACTATTTCATTTTATATTACAATGCTATAATAGAAAGAATGCACTTCAATCATCTTGATACCATATCAACCATGGTGCTGTGATGATTGAAACGCTAACACCAAGTGTGTGGAGTATCTTTATCTGCTGATTGTTAAACTTTCTAGAATACACATATTGCTATTGCGGTGTAGGATCTGGGCCTGCTGTCCCTCCATCCCTCTTTCTTTCCTTCCTTCTCTCTCCTTCCCTCCCTATCTCGTTCTATCTTTCTTTCTCTCTCCCCCTTTTTCCCTTTCTCCCCTGTTCATCTCAGACTCTAACCACGCCCCTTTAAGCCACGCCAAAATATTGAGTATAAACCATGCCCTTCCCCCGCTACACCATGCCTACAAATGAATGCTGACCCCCTAATTATAACAAGACCCCGCCTACACACAAAAAAGTGTCCCGATACATTTTATGATAATGTTGGCAACTATGCACTATGCACTTGGCTGCCTATAGGCATTGGATGCACACAAAGTGGATTTATATCCTTTGTGGCTATTTAGGAAAATATTGAAATTAAAGATTTTGTGCCTGGAGTTCAGCATTAATAGTTTGTCAATAAGCCTGTACTTTTATAATAATGCAACAATGAATAATATACGTGCTCCTGGCTAAAGCCACACGTGACGGCTTTTTTGTAAAAAAAAAAATATATATATACAAATCTTTTATTTACTCTTATAAGACAACAGTATGCTTTTCACTGTGAGCCTTAGGAGCTGTCAACTAACGCGCAGTCCGTTTTTTTCTCATTTTCATAGAATTCCTCATGTGCAAAATGACACCCTTTATCTGTGCATAACAGTGCCCAGTGGGGTATAAAATTGAACTCAGCAGCAAATATATAGAAACAATAGAGTGGAGGCCTCTTATGTTTGATTGCAGTATATGTACGTCCTTCCACTTGTCACAGTGGCACAAATCTTTTTTTCCATAATGTAGTGTAAAAGAAAATTTGCATATTACAGTAAGCCTTAGCAATCTACAGAGGTTTTACTAGGGTTCAAAATTACTAGAGGCCGCTCTGCAAAGGTGCACCCTTAATATTCATTTTTTAAATGACACATGAGAAAATGTAATAACATTTTAAATATATGTCCACCCAAAAGTAGTGGAGAATGTGGACTTCTGGGGTCTTGGAAGTCTTCCAATAGGTCTTGGACACTCCACCAGTAAGATCTCCCTGCCATCATTCATGATTATGTTTCTATCCACCTGGGAGGTTCGGTTGTTATCCTTTTGAGCTCCTCCAGTTCCATTCTTCATATAAAATAAATGAAAAACTCACAAGGAGAGTTAGGTACCCTTTATAGTGGGCAAATCAGGTGTGAAGACCTTGAAAATTTGGCTGGCCCTGCTGAACCATTCTAATTTTGATCTATATATGGCTGGTCTGGTTCAGGCAATGTTAACCCATTGTCATATTCTGCTTTATTTTTAAAGATGATCCTTTTGTTTTATGTGTGCCTGTATTTTGTGGATACAAGAACTGTGGCGGCATATGTGTTCAGTGTGTATGTCAAGTAGGCTTAGACTGAATTATCATCTTCCTTTAGGCCGTGCCCAATATTTTGTGCTATTTAGCCACACCCACTTTTTGCCACGGCACGCTCCACACGCCACATTATTTCTCCTTCCCGCATTGTCCTTCTTGCTTTAATTTAGATATTGGGAGGTGTGTGTATTACATGCTTTTTTTCAGCGGGAATTCCAGCACCAAATATATGTATTAGCAAAGGGTGTGGGGTGTGCTGAAGGGTCTTTTGATGCTAGCTGCTGGAACATCTATTGTCAATGGTGGGGATCCGTTTTTTTTTTGTGAGGGTCTATTGTTGCTGGGGTGGGATCTATTGTTGCTGGGGGAGTCTATCATTGTGTGGGGAGTCTATTGTTGTGTAGGGAATCTATAGTTGTGTGGGGAGTCTATTGTTGCTGGCTGCAGGGGATCTATTTTACTGCTTTTCTTGTTATCATTAACAAATTCCAATTATTTAGCACCACAAACTTGGATCTGTATTCTCCAAAAGGGGTGGTACTGGGAGGTGGGTAGGGGGTGGAACCAAGGGACTCAGAGGGAAACATGGGGGGACTCAGAAGGGTAGATTTCCTGCACCTATTCTCTGAGAAAAAAAGCCCTGATTACATGTGACCTGGCCATTTTATGGATAGTCAACTCCTAGCCTCATATTGATTAGTGGTTCTAAATGAATAACTACTGCAGTAGGAAACAGACACAAAAGATACTCTCTGCATCTTTCCAAATAACTGTTTTCCTTTATTATGACGCAATTGATGGTTTTTATACACATGATTACATAGGTATCAAATTAATATTACAATCGTACGTTTATGGTAACAAGGGGCGTAACATAGGCAGACTAATTGTAATCAGGACTGGAAAGAATGTAAACATGTAATGAAAACATTATTTGTGCCGTGTGCAATACATACAAAATAGAATACAATTATATACAGAACTTACAAATTTCCTTTACACATGTAATACTCCTCCTGTGCCATATACCTATTGTGTGTAGAAACATATTAAAGCATTACCACACACTGATAAAATGACTTAAATTAAACTTAATACATTTAAAAGAGAAGTATGGGTTTTGTTTTTTTGATTGATACTTACCTCGGTGGATGGAGCAGCTGTCCCCTGCCATCTCTGCACTGAGAACCCGGGCCACAAACACCGCCGATGGCTCGGTTCTCACAGATCCCCGAGAAGAAAGCTGCTGACTGTCAGTCAGTGTCTCTCCTCTCTGCTTCTCCACGCTCATTGGAGCACTGAGCTGTAGAGGGGCGGGAAGCGGCTACCTCAGCGGCTCGCTGAGACTGCCATTAATCAAGGCAGCTGGCGGATCCAGTCGGGATGACGTGGTGCCCCGACTGATGGCAGTGATGTCAGCGGAAGGCGAACTTCAGACTGCTCTTTAAATTAATTGCACTCCTGTGACCCATAGGAGAAGCCCAGCCTAAAAAGCTCAGGCTGGACTTCTCCTTTAATTTACACCAGGGATATGCAATTAGTGGACCTCCAGCTCTTGCAAAACTACAAGTCCCATCATGCCTCTGTCTCTGGGTGTCATACTTGTGGCTGTCAGAGTCTTGCTATGCCTCATGGGACTTTTAGTTCTGCTGGAGGACCGCTAATTGCATATCACTGATTTACACATATGCAGATGAACTCCCCTCTAGTATAAAAGAGGCAGCCATGGGCCTGGTATGGGCCTCAGTATTGCCAATAACAGATAAACATAGGCAGTGTACAAGCGGAGTGCAGGAGCAATTAGAGCAATGTAGGAGCAAGAACCCGCATAGCAGGATTACCCAAAAATTTTGAAAGCTGCATAGAAATAAAAAAATTCCAAAAAATGTAAAACCCCTTTTGATATTGTATTAACATGTTGAATTGTATTTCCATGGGTTTGGATTTACTTTAACAGATTTTACAATCCGTTATGCCATTATTGGTAGGCTGATTGTTATCCAGGCATGGTAAGCATTCGTTTTTGTTGGTCATATTAAGGCATATAAACCCTTTTTCACACTTATTCTTTGCCAACCAAGAAGCATTTGATACAGTCCTCCAGTCTTACTTTTACTGGAGCAACATCGCCATAGCAACCAAGAGACTTCAATGTGCACCATTCCCAATTACCTCTTCCAGGAGTGGGCACAGATTTTCTAGTATTTATATATAAATCATCCTGAGTGCATCTAAGAAATGATTTACACTAATACATGGAATTAATAAAGTTCAATACACTCCAGGTTTTAGGCCGCACATCGTATTCAAAGCACCGATGTTATTTATTCTTAAAATTCTCCCTTGCACTCTAAGGACTTCTTTACACATTTAGTGCCCTCTAAAGATTTAATGCTGTAAATGCCGCACTGCCACTCGACTACTGTGGGTAATGCACAAAGTCCAGGGTTGGTTGTAGCGTGGCCCCATAGACTTGCATTAGTCATGTTCAGCAGACGTAACGCCAAATGCGATATATATATATATATATATATATATATATATATATATATATATATGTATATGTTTATTTTTTGCCACAGCTGCGGCATGTTTGCAGACCTGGGTGGCTTCATGTTCAGATGGGAGGTAAAACCATGGCTCGACTGCCTGTTTTTATCAACCGCAGCCGCACATGTAAATGAATCCTTACTTACCTGATCTTCTGCTACTGCGGCAGATGGCACTCCCCCGTGCTCCGTGCTTCAGCGGTGGACCGCCTCCTGTGTTCACAATGCAGCAGGGCAGCTACTGGGCATGGGACCTGGAACCTTCTGGAGTTTACTGGAGTAACGGTGCCAATTATATAGTGATTTGCAGCTTCTAGGGGTATCCCACAGCTATGGCACATATTTACTTACGTTGATCCAAGTTTGACCAATGTAACTGGAAAAATTGCTATACCTAGAATTCAGCTTTAGAGCTTCAGCTTTTTTTTTTTAAATGATACCTGATGATCCTGCCATGAGGGTCCTTGTTATAGGGTGACAACCCTGTCACACACGCTACCAACTGGAACTATAAATGCTTGTGCAGACACTCATGATTTAGGTACGGTCCACTCTTAAAAGGCCAGCCAGAGCAATGTTCTGGCTGCAGCACCTGTACACAACATTCCCATAGACACACTCCTAAACCTTGTGGACAGCCTTCCCAGAAGAGTTGAAGCTGTTATAGCTGCAAAGGGTGGGCCAACTCAATATTGAACTCTTCAGATTAAGAATGGAATGCCATTAAAGTTCATGTGCGTATAAAGGCAGCTGTCCCAAAATCTTTTCCAATATAGTATATAAACAATAGCAGCTCAATGGTGGGTAGTTCTTTACACCTTGCTGCTGCATATGTATCGCTTCATGGGCATCCCCAGAAATGTGACTGAGCTATTACTGATAGCTCAAGGTCAACTATAAAGTTTAGGAGTAGAATTGGCTCCTTTTGATGACCTCATTACTGTGCATCCACTCACAGCGCCTCATGATCAGGAGACCTCTTACTGGCTCTAGGCGTCACAGCACACTTAAAGCACAGGCAAGGGGTTAATCACTTCAGGACAATGTATTGATTCATTACTTGACAGTCTACAAATGAGTCTGAGATTACTGCAATAAAAAAAAAAAGTGTTTTGTTGCTGCCTAAAAGTGGTCCACGTGATCAAAAAAAAAGTTCCTGAACATGTTTAGAGTCTGTGTCGAGGGCCTTTGGACTTGGCGGCAGAATTCATTAACAGGTACATCTGACCTGCAATTGACCACCTTGTAACCTTGAGTTGAATACCTTCTGACCTGCAGTTTACCACCTTCTGACCTGCAGTTGGCCACCTTCTGACCTGCAGTTGGCCACCTTCTGACCTGCAGTTGGCCCCCTTCTGACCTGCAGTTGGCCCCCTTCTGACCTGCAGTTGGCCCCCTTCTGACCTGCAGTTGGCCCCCTTCTGACCTGCAGTTGGCCCCCTTCTGATCTGCAGTTGGCCCCCTTCTGATCTGCAGTTGGCCCCCTTCTGATCTGCAGTTTGCCCCCTTCTGATCTGCAGTTGGCCCCCTTCTGATCTGCAGTTGACCAGCTTCTGATCTGCAGTTGATCAGCTTCTGATCTGCAGTTGGCCACCTTGTGACTTGCAGTTGACCACCTTCTGACCTGCAGTTAACCGCCCTTCTAATCTGGAGTTGACCACACTGATCTGCAGTTGGCCACCTTCTGACCTAGTGTTGGCCACCTTCTGACCTAGTGTTGGCCACCTTCTGACCTAGTGTTGATCACCTTCTGACCTAGTGTTGGCCACCTTCTGACCTAGTGTTGGCCACCTTCTGACCTAGTGTTGACCACCTTCTGACCTAGTGTTGGCCACCTTCTGACCTGCAGTTAATCAGCTTCTGACCTGCAGTTAATCAGCTTCTGACCTGCAGTTAATCAGCTTCTGACATGCAGTTGACCACCTTCTGACCTGCAGTTAAAACAGGTTTAACTTTAACTTAGACATGTATGTGAATGCAAAAACCTACCTAAAGCAAAAGAAAACTTGTTATTTAGGATGATTGATGACATGTAAACCTGAATTCTGCAGAATGAAGCACTCACATTGTTTAGCTAGCAGGATGTTGAAAGGGAGACCAGATAAATCTCAATGTAAAAAAGAAACTTGTATACAAAATTCTTCTGAGCTGCTTCTTTCTTTTTTTTTTTTTTTTACTTCTTTTCATGTCACTCTTTCTCTTCAATTTTTATCTTCTTTATAAGGAAGCCAAATGATTGTGACTCAATAACGCACACATGATTATGAGAGAAGTTGTAATTCGGTTCTGTCAGTTTTGTGTCAAAACATTGATTCTGCAACAACTGCGCAACATAGTGGGATGATAATTGATTAACAAGGGAATTATTTATTTGATGCCTTCCACTCATGCACATCATCATCACGCTGCTATATCAACTAGGTCTTCTTCAGATTTTACATTGTGTTTATTCCACCTACAAAGATCCCACAGCTTGAATTAAACATGTGCTTTGCCCATTCAGGAAAATGCAATATGTTTGCTTTAAAACCCAACTCCAAGCTATCTTTTTTTTACTTTGGCCACCAGTCTTTGTAAAAAAAAATAAAAAAAATACTCATCTCTAATGCAGAGCTGTCCCTTGCAATAATCCCTCCTTGACATAACATGTCCTTTGTCTTTCAGCGATATGACCCCCAGCATCACTCAAACTAAAAGACTGAGGACATACAGAGAGTACAAGGAACTGTAAGCCCTACTTGGGGGACATCACACAGCACCTGTTTTTTCGTGTAATGTTGCAGAATGACACTGATGTCATGAGGTCAGGGTCCATCTCTGCATCCATGAGGACCACCCAGGCTGGAGAAGAAGCAAAGCGCAAGAGGAACTTGCGACATCATGCAACATGGACTGATAACTTCTGAAAAGGCAAGCATGAAAAAAGCATAGAATGCAGCTTGGGGGACCATTGGGGAAGGCGACTGGGGGGGGAAATTGTTGAACCCCAAGTTGAGCTTTAATCATCCTCTCTTCAAGAGTATATACTTAAATTTCATTCCCTGCTCGCTTCTCCATAGAGCACTAGAGGAAATAGCAGTGCTGCCAGTTATGGGGGACAGGTGACTCTTTCCAAAAGAGAATGTTGAGCTAATCAGGGCTGTGACATGGGAAGTCCATAGCCCACAGTAAGTTACAACTCCAACATCTCATTTCTTAAGCAGGGCTTTCCACCTTCTCCAAGTGGCTGAATGGTTAGATGGAAAGTGCAAAAAAAGGTAAGTATATGCAGCGGTAGAGGTTTGCTTTAAAGTAGTGGCAGCTGGCAGTCAATATTTTGGGGGTGGGCGGCAAACAGTCCTGGCCCCTCTCACTTACACTAATACCCCCTCCCACACACCCCCCCTTGCAGGTCACGATCAATCAATCAAATCGGCAATCCACTTGCACTACAAGCTCCCCCTGCGATCCATGGGCGTACCTTATGCTGTGGTAGAGGTGCGGGGAGGAGGACGAGCCGGTGGTGCACTGCTGAATCTGAGTTAGGGCTACTGGAAAAGGCTTCTGCTGCTGGGGCCGTTGCTTCTCCTCATAGCCGAACAGGAGGCGGGTCCTAAGACCTCACCAATCAGGTCTCAGAACCCGCTTTCTGATTGGCCAGAAGAAGAAGCAGGAAGACATCAGCTAATATTAATTCGCTAATGTCACACAAGTGGATGGGCTCAGGGAGCAGTGCTCTGTGTCCCGAGCCCACCCTTTTTGAAGCCAATTAGAGCCCCCGTCTCTCATCACGTGCTTCAAAAGAAAACAACCCATATTTAAATCCATGTGTCTGGCGCCCTGCATTGAGATAGGGGGGCTGTCCACAAAGCTTAGGAGTGTGTCTATGGGAATGTTTGACAATTCTTTAAGAAGCACATTTGTGAGGTCAGGCACTGATGTGAAGGGAAGGCCTGGCTCACTGTCTCCGCTCTAATTCATCCCAAAGGTGTTCTATTGGGTTGAGGTCAGAACTCTGTGCAGGCCAGTCAAGTTCCATCCTCCCAAAACTCTCTCATCCATGTCTTTATGGAACCTGCTTTGTGCACTGGTCCAAATAATTTGGTGGAGGGGGAATTATGGTGTGGGGTTGTTTTTCAGGGGTTACGTTTGACCCTTTAGTTTCAGTGAAGGGAACTCTTAAGGTGTCAGCATACCAATTTTGGACAATTTCATGCTTCCAACTTTGTGGGAACAGTTTGGGGATGACCCCTTCCTGTTCCAACATGACTGCACACCAGTGCACAAAGCGAGGTCCATAAAGACATGGATGAGTGAGATTGAGGTGGAGGAACTTAACTGGCCTGTACACCAACCTCAACCCGATAGAACACCTTTGGGCTGAATTAGAGCGGAGACCGCTAGGCAGGCCTTCTCGTTCACATCAGTTCCTGACCTCACAAATGCGCTTCTGGAAGAATGGTCAGACATTCCCATAGACACACTCCTAAACCTTGTGGACAGCCTTCCCAGAAGAGTCGAAGCTGTTATAGCTGCAAAGGGTGGGCAACTCAATATTGAACCCTATGGACTAAGACTGGGATGCCTTTAAAGTTCATGTGTATGTAAAGGCAGGCGTTCCAATACTTTTGACAATATTGTTTGGTCTTGGTGTATCATCACCCCCTACCGTTATAGTAGTTACTCGTTCTTTTACTGTTGGGGATTACATCTTTTGCCATCACTGCATTCTTAACTAGTTTTTACATCATTTTTTTATTAATGGACAATGAATCAATAAGCATGTATATGTAATCATTAAAGCCCAGCCATGCATGAGAATTGTACCAAGCACTAGACCTACAGTGGGTGTAGGCTGGTATCAGTCCTTCTCATACAAAGTCAACAAGTAGGTTTCTGTGGCTTCAAATGTGGGTGAAGATTAACAGGTTACACCCTCATCAGTCAGATCAATACGCCATGTTCTCATTATAATAAAACCTATTTGAAAAAAAGGACCATGGTAAGACTTTCTGGTTATGCAAATTTCCTGGTATATTTTATCTTGATAGTGCTGTGAACAGCTTTGAAGGTAAGTGTTTTTAACAAGAAGCACCTCTTCCACGTAACTGGTTAGACTGAAGTCTTTACTCTCGTTTTAGCCACTTTTTTATTCTGGCACCAAACTTTAACTTTCCACTTGTAGGCAGGAGATTAATAGAATGTGTTATAATACGACAACGGTACGTTTCTCAGCATTATTTGGATGTGTATTTGTGTAAATGAGATGTGCGCAATGTGATATATGTAAATGCACTCGAAGCAGTCAAAACTTAAAATAAATTTGATTTGGCACACAGAACAAGGTTACCAATTTGGGGTTTACTGTTGCTTAAAAATCAAAACTAATTCTGCCTCTCTGTATTTCTACAACAGATGGCTCTTTCCTTCATTTAGCACTAGTATTTTGGTAGGCATCCAGAAAGGAGAGTCATCTCTTCATCTCTGTAAGCGACATTTTTTTTTTAAAGCAGTGACCAAAGTAGCCTCTATAATGCTCAATATGGCATTGATCCACATGGCTACCCACAACTAGATTCCCAAAGATTATAGCCATTTTCTGAATTTCAGGCTGAGAAGATACAGATTAGGATGTTGGTGGTTAGAGGAATCTCCCCTCCTCTCTGTAGCCTCGCTCACACTCAGATTACAGGATACGTTTATGTTGACTATTAAAAAGAGTAGCAATTGAAGCAAGTTTTAAATGCCTACAAGGGACCCTTATAGGCTTGCATTGAGGCTAGTGATTAATACACACTTCTGTGTTCACCATCCGGGATGCTGTTAGAAATCACCTGACCTCCTTCTAACCCATGGCAGAAATGATAACCTCATTGATCAAGACTCATTCAACTGAATAGTGCTGCTCTGTCTGCCCATAGACACAGATGGCGCGGCTCAGACCCACCCGCTTTCCCTCATCACAGGATATGATTGACAGCCATTGGCTCCTGCTATTATTAATCTTTCCTGGGAGGAAGGAGAGAGACGAGGGAGCCACCGCTCTCAGGCACAGTGCTGGATCAAGGTCATGATCAGGTAAGTGTAGCACCCTCTAGTGTGCTTCTAGTGTCAGAGTAGGGAAACCATAGTTTGACTCGGGGCTAAGTCTTATTAACCACTTTCAGACCGGACCAATTTGCTGGTCAAAGACCAGACCACTTTTTGCGATTCGGCACTGCGTCGCTTTAACTGACAATTGCGCGGTCGTGCGACGTGGCTCCCAAACAAAATTAACATCCTTTTTTTCCCACAAATAGAGCTTTCTTTTGGTGGTATTTGATCACCCCTGCGGTTTTTATTTTTTGCGCTATAAACAAAAAAATAGAGCGATAATTTTGAAAAAAACGCATTATTTTTTACTTTTTGTAATAATAAATATCCCCCAAAAATATATAAAAAAACATTTTTTTCCCTCAGTTTAGGCCGATACGTATTCTTCTACATATTTTTGGTAAAAAAAATCGCAATAAGCGATTATTGATTGGTTTGCGCAAAAGTTATAGCGTTTACAAAATAGGGATAGTTTTATAGCATTTTTATTAATAATTTTTTATTATTTTTTTTTTTTACTAGTAATGGCGGCGATCTGCGATTTTTATTGTGACTGCGACATTGTGGGGGACCCATCGGACATTTTTGACACATTTTTGGGACCATTGTCATTTATACAGTAATCACTGCTATATAAATGCAGTGATTCCTGTGTAAATGACACTGGCAGTGAAAGGGTTAACCAGTGGGTGGCAGTGTAGGGGTTAAGTGTTCCTAGGGGTGTGTTACTAACTGTGGGGGGGTTGGGCTTTCATTTAGTGTACACTGATCTCTGCTCCAATCACATGGAGCAGAGATCAGCGTCACTAGTTGCTAGGCAGAATGGAAAAATGTTGTTTATACAGCATTTCCTCCATTCGGCCACTCCGTGAGACGATCGCGGGGATGCCCGCGGCGATCGAGTCCGCGGGTCCCGCGACCGGACTCACGGGGGTCCCGACCAGCGCGGGAGCGCGCCGCCGGCGGCGCGCTCCCGATGGCACGGCGGCAACGAATATTGGACGTACATGTACGCCAATATGCCTGCCCGTGCCATTCTGTCGACGTACATCGTCGTGCGCTGGTCGGGAAGTGGTTAATGAAATCTGGATCAGGGTTTACTGGAGTTCAGGACTGGGTGACGCATGCAGACAAGTCTCTGGTGCCTCCCCCTGGGTCTGGGAGCTTGGAGAAACTTTAAGAGAAATGTAAGCAGGGGAATTAGCGTGGCTGTATTATAGAGAGAAACACACTGCGTGGTATTGTAAATTAAGTAACTTTAGTTGCCAGATAAGCAACAGTGGAAAATTAAATTAAAAAGAATAAACAGTTCTCTTGTTAGCATATAAGGCACATATTTACAGTCCATTTACAAAAGATACAGAATGCAGCTCAGTAAACTGGCTCTATAGTTATTATTCCTCTCTTCAGGCACATCAGTGGTATATAAGGCACATTTTGATTACTTGCCATAGGCTGGAGTCCATAAGCAGCTTCCACAAATGCAGCAGAGATGATTTAACAGGAAAATACACTGTCTTAGCCCTTGTACACACGGTTGGACATTCCGACGGAAATTGTCCGATTGGACCGTGTTGTCGGATAATCCGACCGTGTGTGGGCTCCATCGGACTTTTTCTGTCGGAATGTCCGACCAACAAAGTTTGAGAGCTGGATATAACATTTTCCGACAACATGATCCAATTGGACTTCATCCGATCGTTTGTAGTGAATTCCGATCGGACAAAGTGCCACGCATGCTCAGATCAAATTACGAGACCAAAGCTATTGGCTACTAGCCTGAACGTAGTCCCATCGTAACGAACGAATGTCATCACATTCCGAACTATCAGATTTTCCGACAACTTTGTCCGACCGTGTATATGCAACACCAGTTTCGGACGAAATCCGTCGGAAAAAATTCGACGGATTTTGTGGTCGGAATGTCCGACCGTGTGTACAAGGGCTTAGATGAGCTTCTATCACAAGCACAGCAGCAGCGTCCATAGGCAGGACTCCTGAGGATCTCTGTTCTGTCCCTGTAGGCTGGAACACTCTCCCTGAGTAAGGCCTAGCTTTCCCTTACAGGCAGTATACCTTTCCCTCACTCATTCCACTCACATGTCTCTCAAAATGGTGGCTGGGCTTTCTTTTATATGGAAACTAATAGAAAATGGTCAACAAAATCTCGAGAGATCTACCAATCAGAACATGAGGCTTCTCCAAGATGGCTGCTGGAGTCAAATAGAGAACAGTTACAGCCTCAACAGGATTTCATAAAACAGCAAGAAAACACAAACACATTACTGATTATAATATGACATTTCTGCATCAATAATTAAGTATGATACAATTGTAGTTCCAATTCTTCTCTCGGCCAGCAAGACTGTCTTGTCACGGTTAACTGTATGTGAGAGGCTACCTACATTCCCCCCCACTTAACCACTTGACAACTGGGCACTTAAACCCCCCTCGTGACCAGACCAATTTTCAGCTTTCGATGCTCTCACACTTTGAATGACAATTACTTAGTCATGTAATACTGTACCCAAATTATTTTTGTTGCCCTTTTTTCCATACAAATAGAGCTTTCTTTTTGGTGGTATTTGATCACCTCTGGGTTTTTTATTTTTTGCGCTATAAATGAAATAATACAGAAAATTTTGAAAAAAAAGCGAATTTTTCTTTGTTTCTGTGATAAAATTTTGCAAATTATTAATTTTTCTTCATAAATTTTGGCCACAATTTATACTGCTACATATCTTTGGTAAAAATAACCCAAATTAGTGGATATTATTTGGTCTTTGTGAAAATTAGAGAGTCTACAATCTGTGGTGCAAATCATAAAAAATTGATCACACCTGATGCACTGGTGGCCTATCTCATTTCTTGCGACCCGAACAAGCCAGGAAAGTACAAATATCCCCCAAATGACCCCTTTTTTGAAAGTAGACATTCCAAGGTATTTAGTAAGAGGCATGGTGAGCTTTTTGACATTGTCATTTTTTCCCACAATTCTTTGCAAAATTAAATTTTTTATTTTTTTTCCCACAAAATTGTCACTGTAATAGGTTAGAGTATTACGATACCACATGTGTGAGACTTTTCCACAGCCTGGCCACATAGAAAGGCCAAACATGCAGTGAGCACCATCACATGTTCTTGGAGCATATATTACACATCTAACTTGTTGACTACCTATTACACTTTTGAAGGCCCTGGAGCACCAAGACAATGACACGTGACACTGACGTGGCACTGATGACAGATGGCACTGATACATGTCACTGATAAAACGTGACACTGATGTGGCACTGGTGGCAGATGGCACTTATATGTGGCACTGAAGACGTGACACTGATGACAGATGGCACTAATGACACGTGGCACTGATGACAGAAGGCACCAATACGTGGCACAGATGACACTAATACGTGGCACTGATGACAGATGGCACTGATACGTGGCACTGATGACACGTGACACTGATAACAGATGGCACTGATACCTGGCACTGATGACAGATGGCACTAACATGTGTCACTGATGCTCACAGGAGTGCGCATCGCGGAAGTAAACAGAACATCCAGGAATGGCCTCCCGGCAATTGGCATCCTCTCTGTAGCAGTCTTTCGACTATAGCGCGGGCGCTTAGTGGTTAAAGAATGCAGTCCTTGGCATTCATCTAGGTAAAAGCAATTAAATAGAGCAATAGCATAACAAGCAGATAAACAGTCATAACAGTTCAAGTCACATAATCAGAATACTTGACAGGTTTCAGTCCCCTGGTAGTATGCCTGGGTAAGCGAGGCTCCGGAGCTTGCAACCGTCCATCTCCCTCTGGGGACACAGGCCACCGTTCCTCCTCTGTATCAGAACCAACAAACAATACTTCATGCGCAAGAGGCTCAGCTTCAACAGGAGTGGAAGGAGCCTGATTATCTGTAGCTCTTTCAGCTGAGTATAACTCCTCTACTGGTGGTAGAGGGGGTAGGTACCACTCTTCTTAAATCACTATTTAGGATCTCAGGGCTGCTGTCCCATCTGACAGTTAGAGCAAAATCAGGAACAGGTTCAGCCGACAGTGAATCTGCAGTGAACACACATTAGCGAAGTAGGGTTCGGTGCCATCTCCTGCAAGGCCCATTTGGCTTCTCTGAAACAACATCATACATAGGCCATCCAGGAAAAGGTTGCTTTTCAACCCAATATGGGCAGGGCTCCCACTTGGGCTCCAGCTTGTTGCCTTAAATGTGTCTTGGGTTGCACACCAAGACCCTGTCTCTTGGTTTTAGTGGCAGCAAGTTGACAGCACTTTCGCCAGCCATATCCTGATGCTTCCCCATCTCCATTTATTTAGCTCGGGCTAGGCGATGCCAATGGTCTTGGACCCACTCATCAGGGGTCCTTGATGTGGTGGGCTCTGGAGTTTTCAATACTAAATCCACAGGTAAACGGCCGCAACGGCCAAACATCAAAAAGTGGGGAGTATAACGAGTTGCTCTATGCACTGTCTGATTATAAGCCCAGACAACATCACCGACATACTGTTGCCATCTTTCTTGTTGCACTTGCTCCAAGGTGCGAATGAACCCCAACATCATGCGATTAAAGCACTCACAGACACTATTACCTTGGGGATGATGGGGGTAGCATGAGATTTTCAAATGCCGCTAAGGCGACACAGTTCAGAAAACACCTGAGACTCAAAGTTTGGGGCTTGATCAGACAAAATCCTCTTGGGGCACCCATAGGGTTGTATTACATTTCCAGAAAAGTTTAGCTGTGGTAATGGCAGTCTGATCCTTGGTTGGCATGACAATGGCAAACTTAGAAAAGTGGTCAACGAACGCCAAGGCATATCGGAACCCAGATGTTTCAGTCACTGTCAGAAAGTCCATGGTCAGTAAATCAAACGGCTCTCCTGTGCTAACCACCAGAAGGGTGGTTTTTCTCTACTTTTACTTTGTGAGTGGCACAACTCTGACACTCCTGACACACCTTCAGCACTGACTTAGTCAGTCCAGGACAAAAAATGTACTTACGAACAAAAGCCTCAGTCTGTTCAGCACAAAAGTAACTTCCACTACTGTGAAAGACCTGACAGACCTCTAAGGCCTTCGACTGAGGGATGATCAGTTTTTGGGTAAACCGTGGTTCTGGTATGCATGTCTTTTGGTACAAGAGTCCATTATGTCTTTCCAACTTATTTCACTGCTTAAGAAGCTCACACAAGGTTGACGTAAGCCTTCTTTGCTCCCTGTAGTCTGGTTTTCTATTCCTGTCCCAATATTTAATGAGCTGACCAATGTCGGGGTCTTTCCACTGAAGTTTAATCCATTCTTGATGAGTATGAATTTCTGGCCCTCTTTGTGGGATTTGATCACTTTGCAGAGCTGAGGAAGCTTGTTGCCCTCATAGGTTGATCCTGAATGGGGACAACCTCATACTCTTCACGCTGTTGATCTCTTTCCCCCTGAGGCTGGTCATGGGGAAACCTTGAGAGGGTGTCAGCATTTAAAGTCCCATCTCCCTTGTAAATTATTTCCCCCCCCTCTTTTTTGGTTAGGGTGTCAGCATTGCCATTGGAGCGCCCTGGCTTGTAGTGAAAAGTATAGTTGAACTGGGCAAGCCGGTCCACCCAATGTTGCTCCAAGGCCCCAAGTTTAGCAATTTCTAGGGCAAAAGGATTGTTGTCAGTATAGATGTCCACTTGTCCACCTACCAAATACACAGCAAACTTTTTGGTCATAGCCCAGACTAACTAACAGTTCAAGTTTAAAAGAGCTGTAGTTGGCTGGATTACCTTCTGTAAGTCACAAGCTATGACTAGCATATCACTTGCTCAGTCCCATCTTACCCTTGAGCAAGCACAGCCCCCAAGCCATGGAAACTGCCATCGATGTACACAGGTAAGGTTTTATGGTAGTCAGTGTACACCAGGATGGGTGCAGAAGTCAATTTTGCCTTAAGGGTCTCAAACGCTTCACTCTGTGCTGCCCCCCAACTTTCATTAATACTTGGGGAAGAATTTCCTTATTTATGGGCAGGTTGACCACACAGCAACTGGATGAGTGGGGCCGTAACACTAGCAACGTTTGGAATGAATCTGCAGTAATAACCCACAAGCCCCAAGAAAGAGCAAAGCTCTGTCACTATTTTTGGAGTGGTCCAAGCCGGCACAGCCTGAATTTTATCTGGATCTGAGGACACCACCTTTGCCTCAACCACATGCCCCAAATAGTGGATTTTGGTCTTCATAAGATGACATTTTTTCTGGTTTGAGCTTAAGTCCATATTGAGCTAGCCGAGAGAGGACTTGGTCCAAATGCTTCAAATGGTCCTCAAACATTCTGGAAAATATGATGATGATGTTATCCAAGTAAATCAGAATGAAGTCAAAGGTCAAGTCTCCCAAGCAATGTTCCATTAGCCTTTAGAAAGTGCTGGGGGCATTAGTCAGGCCAAAAGGCATACGATTGAACTCATACAGTCCCCGAGAGGTAATAAAGGCTGTTTTTTCACGGTCACCTTCCTTTACTGGGACCTACCAGTATCCACTGGCCAGGTCTAGAGTAGAAAAATACTGAGCCTGGCCTAAGGCCATTAGGGATTCTTCGATCCATGGCAGTGGGTAAGCATCTCGATGTGTGCATCAGGTCAGTCTGTGACAAAGTATATTTCCATCTTTCTTTTGGACAAGAAATATGGGAGCAGACCAAGCACTGCAACTCTCTCCTATCACTCCCCCCCCCCCCCCCCAATAGCATTCCTTGTAGTAAGTCTTTAACTTCCTTTTTATATTATGATACCATTCACGGATGGGAGCAGCGTCACCAGTGTGGATTGGATGATCCAAAGCAGTAGTACAGACATAGTCTTCTGGGCACCGAGAGAATGCAATCAAATGTTTGTGAACCAACTGCTGTATTTTAGTTAATCAGGGTCTTCTTTTGAACTGGAAGTGTGAGTTGTGCTAATAACTGCAAAACATGGGAGTCCTCGGAATCAGGCAGAGCAGATTGCAAAGAAACACATGCAGCTTCCACTCCAGGGTAAGGAGCCGTTTCTACTTACTGTATACACATCTGCAATAGACAAGTCCGGTACGTGGAAAGGAGCTGACCCCAGGTTAACAAATTGCACCAATACCTGTCCCTGCTGGACAACAGACAAAGCATTCACCTTTTATTTCTGGATTGCGTTGTGGTTCTACCATCACAGTGGCTGCTTCTACGTGCTTTCTAGCCACAACAGGAAGGGGGCACACCAGCTCTTGACCCCAACTTTCCCTGTATATTTGTGACATGTACCCCTATGTAGATGCCTCCTGAAGAAGGCGAGTTAATTCCAGTTCCTTCAGGGCATTCATGCCCAACACCATTGGGATATCTGGGAAGGAAGCATCACGGGTCACCACCACCCCAACCTGGGTGAAGGTCTGCCCATAGACCTTTAGGGACATCCAGGTGACCCCTACTACCGGAAAAGGAAGGTTATTTGCAGCTTTCAGATTTAGCCTGGAAGGATCTTGTGTTGGAGTGTTGCCAAAATGGTGCTGGTAGAAGTGAGATGCCATGGTAGTGACCTCTGATGCAGTGTCCACCAAACAGCTGACTGGTTGGCCGTTGAAAGTCACAGTTACTACTGGGCATGTGGATATCATCATAGGATCTTGTTGAGACTGGGAAGAAACGCTTCCCGTGAGTTGCCCCTTTGCCATGGGAACCTCTAGTTTAAAGGACCTCTAGTTTAAAGGATGCCATTGGGCAAATTTGCTCCCTTTCCTGCACAGTTCCTGGAAATGTGGCCTAACCGTCCGCACTGCCAGCACCTGCGATCTTTAGGTCTCTCCAGAGTGGGTTACATGAAACACTAGGTTGGGTAGACCCACCCCGAGTAGCTGACATATCCTGTTTGAGGGAGGTCACGGAATCGGCTAGGTCCTTTACAATTCTTACTATTGATTACAACACAGCAGCTGGATTTGATGAGGGGCATGGAGCAGTCGCTTCCTTGAGCTCTAACCCATGAGTGGAGGTATCCTGGCTTCTGGCAATAACCTGTTCATGTTCCAGCTCCCCTTGTTCTTGCTCAATGGCCTCTTGCAGGATATTGACAAACTTTACTGTGTCATCAGCCCTCACTCTATCCCTTAAAGCGGTTGTATAGTCTTTTTTTTCACTTTTACTTACAGGTAAGCCTATAATAAGGCTTACCTGTAAGTAAAAAAAAATCTCCTAAACCTATATGGTTTAGGAGATATTCCCCTGGCAATGAGCCGCTGATTGCAGAGGCGCATGCGCACATGGGTTTCTCGGCTGGAAACCCGGCAGACAGCGGACCCTGCCGGAAAGAAATCTCCTGCGCTCCTGCCACTCACAACGCCGGAGCCGCAATATCCAGAAGCCATGCCGAGGGAACATGTCCGCTCCGTCGGCGTGTATCGGGCGAGATGTCAGGGCCTCGTTCTGAGGTAAGTATTTCATAATGAGCTAGTATGTGGTGCATACTAGCTCATTATGCCTTTTCCCTTGCAGGTATGAAAAAAAAAACATTTTCAGTGGGTTTACTACCGCTTTAAGGCTCTCTTTAATGAAGAGGACTGTACCCCAAAGAGAAACTTGTCCTGGATGAGTTGATCAGGGTTAGATATCCCTGTTCCAGTCAGTGCCGTTTACTGCCACCAGATTTCCTGAAGGGCAACAGGATATTGAGACAGTCTCTTGCTCATGCTGGCTCCGGGTATATAATCTTCTCCGGAGTTCAGCTATAGGTGTACTCTAACCATACAAGTTCTCCAGACGAGTCACCATAGCTGTTCTGCTGTCTTTGTCCTTTTCTGGCAGAACCATCACAGCCGGCGGGCTTCACCTTCTAGTGCATTAATAGCCAAATGTGCTCAGCGGGTATTTGGAACAAGCAGGCTGAGCTGTCCAATCTTTCCACCCAGTCTGCCAGGGAGATATTTGTGCCAGTAAATTGAGGGATTAGTGCCAGAGCTGCTCCATAAGGTGCCATGGTTAACCCTCTAGCCATTCCTGCTGCCGTTGATGATGGTTCTGACTATGCCAAAATGTAAGCGGGGGAATTAGCGTGGCTGTATTATAAGAGAAGAGAAACACACTGCGTGGTATTGTAAATTAAGTAACTTTAATTGCCAGATAAGCAACAGTGGAAAATGATAGTTACAAAAGTGGAGTAAACGGTTCTCTTGTTAGCATAAAAGGCACAGATTCACAGTCCATTCACCAAAGATACAGAATACAGCTCAGTAAACTGGCACTGTATTAGTTATTATTATTCCTCTCTCCAGGCACATCAGTGGTATATAAGGCCCATTTTGATTACTTGCCATAGGCTGGAGTCCATAAGCAGGTCCCACAGATGCAGCAGAAATGATTTAACAGGAAAATACACTGTCTTAGATGAGCTTCTATCACAAGCACAGCAGCAGCGTTCATAGGCAGGACTCCTGAGGATGCCTGTTCTGTCCCTGTAGGCTGGAACACTCTCCCTGAGTAAGGCCTAGCTTTCCCTCAGAGGCAGTATACCTTTCCCTCACTCATTCCACTCACATGTCTCTCAAAATGGTGTCTGAACTCTCTTTTATATGGAAACTAATAGAAAATGGTCGACAAAATCTTGAGAGATCTACCAATCAGAACATGAGGCTTCTCCAAGATGGCTGCTGGAGTCAAGTAGAGAACAGTTACAGCCTCAACAGGATTTCATAAAACAGCAGGAAAATACACTGTCTTAGATGAGCTTCTATCACAAGCACAGCAGCAGCATTCATAGGCAGGACTCCTGAGGATCTCTGTTCTGTCCCTGTAGGATGGAACACTCTCTCTGAGTAAGGCCTAGCTTTCCCTCACAGGCAGTATACCTTTCCCTCACTCATTCCACTCACATGTCTCTCAAAATGGTGGCTGGGCTCTCTTTTACATGGAAACTAACAGAAAATGGGCAACAAAATCTTGATAGATCTTGGTACCAATTAGAACATGAGTAGGGTTGCCACCTTTTCTTCAAGCCAAACTCGAACAATTTAGCAGCGCATGGCATGGTACCCCAACCGTGGCACGAATTTGCAGTGATTGTCACCCGACAAATCGTGGCTAAATCACGCAAACAGAATGGTGGGATGCCTGTCACCCAAAATAAGTTTTGCTTCACAAATGGGGTGCCATTATCCCCCTTCTATTACAATCTTCCCCTACCAGCACAAATCGTCTCCCCCCCAATACCCCCATGGCAGCCGACAGGGGGTACCACGGGGCCTCATGTAGGGGCCCCAGCACACAGGGGGACCCGGACAGCGGGGGGATTGGAGCGGCAGGTGGAGGCAATTAGAGGCATCAAAAAATAAGGGAGAGAGAGACAGGCTACAGGCAGCTCCTGGTGCAGAAGTTTTTAATAAATTAAATGTTTAAAAACAATCCACTCACTCTCCATGTCAGAGCTGTAGGCATGTCAGTCTGTGAAGTCCGCTCCCCCATTCTCCTGATCCACGCTGCTGTTATCACTGAATTGCTGGAGGAAAGAGCCGCAGAAAACTCATGTGAACTGTCTGGCTCTGATGATGGAGGCTTGGTTAAGCCTCCGGAACGCTCCAATTGGGCACAGCGTCCCAGGCTATCTGACAGCTCACTGCAGTTTCCCCGCGACTCCGTATCCTTGGCTTCCTCCAGCAATTCAGTGAAACAGCCCGCCCACCGCTCAGATCCCCCTGCTTTGTGCTGGGGCCTGTAAGGAGGCCCCATGGTACCCCCTGTCAGCGGTACTGGTGTCCGGGTCTCAGGAGGAGGGAAACCCGGGCACAGCATTCAAAACCTGACTGTCCGGGTCAAAACCGGACAGGTGGCAACCCTAAACATGAGGCTTCTCCAAGATGGCTGCTGGAGACGAGTAGAGAACAGTTACAGCCTCAACGGGATTTCATAAAATAGAAGGAAAACACAAACACATTCTGAATATAATATGACACAATGTTATGATACAATTGTATCACTTCTCCTCTCAGCCAGCAAGACCGTCCTATCACAGTTGGGTGAAAAATGGAGACGGAGAATCCCCTAGTCTGGGGGGAAGGTGCTTTGCCTCGGGGCCAGGGCCCAGGTGCTGGCCTGGGAGGATCCTGAGAACAGGAGAAGCATGGAAGGAGTCTTCCCTGAGAGGCAGAGGGAACCAGGAGGACAGTGTGAGTACTATAATAAAGCATGGTGCAGGGGAGAGACGGCCATGCGTAGCAGATCTCTCTAGAAGATAGTGGTGTGCCTAAATCTTCTGTAACCTTGCCCTCAGAGATCTGCGGAGAAGTCCATCTGTTAGACTGGTGAAGAGCAGTTGGATAGACTGGTGAGGAAGCACCCAGTTGGCTGGTGGAGAAGCAGTCAAGTGGGCTGGCATTTCCTGCAGTTGGTAGAGTTGGGATCAGTGTCTACAAGGGGTTGGAGGTACTCCAGGATGCAGTTCACAACACATTGTGCTACTTTCTAAAGGAACTGAGAGTTCCTAGTAGTGCTTAGGGGTAGTGCTACACAGTACGTATAATGCCCCATACACACGGTCGGACATTCCGACCACAAAATCAGTCTGATTTTTTACAACGGATTTTGGGCGAAACTTATGTTGCATACACACAGTCGCACAAAGTTGTGCGATCGTTCTGAATGAGGTGACGTCAAACATGTACGTTGGGACTATAAACGGGCCAGTAGCCAATAGCTTTCGTCTTTTAGTTTATTCTGAGCATGCGTGGCACTTTGTCCGTCGGAATTGTCCACACACAATCGGAATTTATGCGATCGGATTTTGTTGTCGGAAAATTTTAGATCCTGCTCTCAAACTTTGTGTGTCGGAAAATCTGACGGAAAAAGTCAGATGGAGCCCACACACGGTCGGATTTTCCGACCAACATGATCCGATCGCACATTTTCCGTCGGAAAATCCGACCGTGTGTATGGGGCATAAGGGGGGCTGGGGATGGGGGAGCTGCACACAGAAGGTTTTTTTTACCTAATGCAGAGAATGCATTAAGGTAAAAAAAAAAAAAAAAAAAAAACTCCTGCCTTTAGAACTGCTTTATAGAATGTTACCTTAACATTTCATATTCTTGATATGTGTCTGTTGTACTATGTATGTACTAGTGTTAAAAAGTATCCTGTTCTCTTTGTATTCATTTGTGTGAAATACCTGGTGATCCTGCCAGTCCTCCTGCTTTGCAATTTCAAACAGACCATGCTAAGCATGAGGGCACATCCATCCCAGTGTGGTCAGTTTTCTGGCTGTGCAGCCAGTCTGTCCCCCAATGGCCAAGACGTGTGCTGACACACAATCCTGCACAGACAAACATTGGGAAGATCAGTGTCCTACTGCTTCTCCACCCCTCTCTAAGCCCCTTATGCAACTGAGACCAGAGGGTATGTGATCACTTATAAAAATAAAAAAAAATATTTAACATTTCTTTTATATCTATACAGAAAATGTTTTGCCTTTCATTTTTATTTTAAAATGAATGGGTTGTTTTACAAGGTAAGATTCCAATATAGACTTTAAATTCTCTGTATGGAGTCATGCAGGGTGGAGAGACTGAGGGGGAGGGGGTCATGTTACTGAATCAGGCCTTCTGCTATTAAGCTCTTTAAACAGGATTTTTTAGTAATTAGGAATAGATTTGTCAGAAAAGTTACCGATAAAAAATGCTTTTCATGGTTTATTTTTAAGTGAAACTATTGCCTCCCAGTAAAATGTCTGGAACACAAAACTGGCTAAACAGAATAAAAAATCCTTGTTTTACCTGCCAAATGATTTGCATTTTTGTCCATCAAAACTGTGATATTTATACATTTGTACCACAGATGTCAGGTCTTTCGACAGGTCTGAAGACCTAATTTTTCTCTGCAGCAGTTAAGTAACTCTCACAGGTCTTGTCCCTCCCCCAGCCTGTGATTGGATAGACGCATCAGACTTAAAGTGTTACTAAACTCACAACAGTAAAATCAGTCTGTATATGCAGTAAAGCATGCTTGTTATACTCGCGATGAAAGAGAGGGGTTAATCCTCTGCATTGTGTAAGAAGGCTGTTTGATCCTATCTTCTCTGATCCTCCCCTCCTTCCACTGTCCCCAACCAATCTCCTGTTCGAACAGAGCCTTTGGGGCTAGCTGTACATGCTCAGTTTGGTGTGTATTGCTAGAGAGTTTTTTTTATTTTCTTGGGAGAGGGCATGTGATCAGTACAGGGTCAATCAGCACTGTCCGGGCAGAGGGTCAGGGATCCTGCAGCCTCATGGGACAGTCAGGCGAGAATGAAAACGCCTCCTACAAGCTTTAACCAGACACCGATAGAAGTCACAAGGCTGCTATAGACTGCTGATGAGAAAGGGTATTTAGCAGTTAATATTTAATAAAATAATTGCATGTCCATGTTCTGTGTATTGTGGGAGACCAGATATAGTGAATGCAGGGTCCTGAGTTTAGTAACACTTTAAAGTGTTTGTAAACCTTCATTTTTTTATAACAATAACAAACGCCTATGTGCACTTATTTTGCACAAGCCAGCCCAGATCCTCTTCTTCTGGGTTCCCCCGCTGGCACTCCAGGCTCCTCCTCTTCATTGGGTGCCCCCAGGGAAAGCTGCTTTCCCTGAGGGCAACCGTGCAGGTTCAATTCTGAGTCTCGCTGCTGCGTCTATTGACACAGACAGCAGGACTCAGCCGCGGTCTGGGGGGGGGGGATGTAGCAGCACAAATGGTTTTTCACCTTAATGCATGAAATGCATTAAAGTGGTTATAAACCCCATTCATGAAATATGACCTAAGCAGATATATCTGTAGTGTTTACTTGTCTCTCTCCAAAGTTATAAGTGCTGTTACTTTCTGCTGCTCCATTCCTCTGTTATTAGCAGAGACAATTCTGAAGTCGCTGCCCGCGGATCCCGCAGACTCGATGTCCGCCAGTTACCCGTGAACATGGCATGGTCAACAAGGCATTTCCCTGTTCTACCTAGCAACATGACAGGGATCTACTGCATCCAGTGATTGGGAGCAGTGATCTTTGTCATGTTCTAGTGAGCCCACCCCCCCCCTACAGTTAGAACACGCTGAGGGAACACAGTTAACCCCTTGATCGCCCCCTAGTGTTTAACTCCTTCCCTGCCAGTGAGATCTGAGACCCAATTCACTGTATAAATGTGAACGGTCCCAAAATAGTGTCAAAAGTGTCTGATCTGTCCGCCGCAATGTCGCAGTCACAATAAAATTTGCAGATTACCGCCATTACTAATGAAAAACAAATATTGCTAAAAATGCCATAAATCTATCCCCTATTTTGTAGACGCTATAAATTTTGCGCAAACCAATCACTATAAGCTTATTGCGATTTTTTCTTTTTTTTTTTTTTTTTTACCAAAAATATGTAGAAGAATACATATTGGCCTAAACTGTGAAAGAAATTCATTTTTTTATATTTTTTGGGGGGATATTTATTAAAGCAAAAAGTAAAAAATATTGCTCTTTTTTCAAAATTGTCGCTCTGTTTTTGTTTTTAGCAAAAAAAAAAAAAAAAACCCAGAGGTGATCAAATACCACCAAAAGAAAGCTCTATTGGTGGGGAAAAAAATGACGTAAATTTTATTTGGGTACAATGTTGCACGACCGCGCAATTGTCAGTTAAAGGGACGCAGTGCCGAATCGCAAAAAAAGGGCTTGGTCAGGAAGGGGGTAAATCCTTCCGGGGCTCAAGTGGTTAAAAATAAAAAAATTCAATGATGTGTTTATGAACACAGAGCTGCATTAATGTCTGTCAATTATCTCTGCCTGGAGTTCAACGTTAAATATCTCCCAGACCAGAGAAACAGCTGAACCACTTTAGACCATTAGAACACATTAGACTTCTGTATGTATCCGCCGCGTATTTACATAAAGGTACAAGCCATAAAATACTACTGCAGATTTGTGCTGCTCTTGTCTTTTATGAGAGCCATCCTATACGTTCAGCAGGCAGAAAGTTATGCTAAAGTGAAACAGAAGCTTAACAAAAGAAGCAGCTTGTGAAAAATATACTTTGCAATCTGTTAGCCTCGTTTACTCATCGGTTTAATGCATTTAATTTTTGTAGTCAAAGCAGCATTACACCCAAAAGCAAACATTTAATATACATGTAGCACTGACCCCCCGAAGGAGCTGCTGGTTAAATTTGGGCTTACTGTTACCTTCTTGACCTCGTATGCGTCTAGGGGTTTCCCGAGATAGAGGGCCCAAAGAACTGTAGAGACTGACACTGGATCCACTTTAGGGATTTTTATTTTCAAAATGGTAGACAAAACACAGTCTCTCAATAAAGGATAGTATATAGTATAGTATATATAGTAGGAAGTTCAGGTGCGCTTGGGACTGCATAAATCTCTCACCATAGCATCCAGAGAATAGCCATTCGCAACTGGATATTACAACCATGGGATAAATCTCCTCTCAGCAGATTTAGCAACCGATAGATGGTTCAGATAGAGAAAAGTCTCTGCCACAGACTTGTCTCTGCCACAGGCTTGGTTGTAACTGAAGGACATTTGAAGTAAGAGAGCCCTCGTATGGTACCAGTATCTTGCAGCCGGTCCGGCGATACCATACGAGTGTGGGTTCCCCTGGTTTCTGTCAACTTAGCTTCCAGGCTCTTACCGAGCAGTCAGCCTCCTGCATTGCCCTTTTCTGAAGAGTCCTCCCCTGGTTGCGTTCTCAGTTGCTGGGCCTCTCCAAAGACAAGATAGCATCGGACCACCTTGGAATCCTCCTTCCAGTTACTGCACCTCGGGCTAGCCAGCCCCACGACTCAGAACCGGATGGATCCGCACCCCAAGCCATGAGGGCCCCTGAGGGCTGGTCAGGAGGAGCAGGACCAAGAAGACGGAATGATTCTCTGGACCGGAACCCTGCATCACGTGATCTCCGCACCTTAAAGTGGAGGGCCACCCTGAAAAACTAAAATTCATAAAAATTTAGCAAAAAATCTGAAAAAAAATGAACATTTTTTTTTTTAAACTTACCAGAAATGCCTGTTGCTAGGCATATCGTCCTAATCTGCCTCTTCCTCCTCCGCGGTGATCTTCGGTCTTCTCTCCTCCGTGCGGCGTCTTCTGGGTAATGGGGTGCTGTGTGTTCTGGGAACTGTGTGTCCCAGAACACAGCGCGCCCCATTCACAAAGCGCTGCACGGTAGGAAACGGGCAGTGAAGCCGCAAGGCTCCACTCCCCATTTCCCTTAGTTAAAATGGCGGCGTCGGGACCCGAGAGCCGAGGGACGGGTCAGCCTCGGGCTGCCGACATTGCGGGCGCCCTGGACAGGCAAGTCTGCTTATTAAAAGTCAGCAGCTACAGTGTTTGCAGCTGCTGACTTTTAAAAAAAATGTTTTAAAGCTGGTTCTCCTCTTTAAGTACCCCCTCCCAGAATGCCCAGCAAGATGACACACTCCACTGGATGGCTCCGAGAGAGATTGGCACCCAATGCGTCCAGCCGGACAGCGTTTTTATGCTTGCCAGAGGTGACACCGACACCTATGGTCAAGCAGAACACAGTGCAATCCAGCCAAACTGGTACTGAGACCATAATTTAGAACAATTAACCCCAAAACCCAACTGTGGTTTTAGGAACATTTAAATTTACAAAACAAATAGCGCGTGCTCATCGGGAGCCCGGCGCTACATATACAGTATCAGCTTACCAATTCTTAGAGGTGATGGCTGCATTCATTTTCTTTTTAGGCCTCTTTCACATGGACGATCCATTCAGGTCCGCCTGTCAGTTTTTTAGGTGGACCTGAACGGACACTCCATCCGACCCGCTCCGATCCGAAAAAGTCTGATGGAGGAAAAACCTACATTTCCATCCGTCTGCGGATCGGATTGGGTGACGACGGACTCTACGGCTGTCCTCATCCGATCCCCCATAGGGGAGAGTGGCGCTCTGACAGGTCTGTCCCTGCACAGTGTGCAGAGACAGACCTGTCATCTTCCTGCTCAGCGGGGATCGATGGAGCGATCCCCCCCCCGCTGAGCAGAGCGGGCTCCGTACATGGACACGTTCGTGTGAAAGAGCCCTTAGGCCGCGTACACACGGGCGGACTGTCCGCCCAACTAGGTTCGTCAAACAGTTTGACAAACAGTCCGTTCAAAATTAGCATGAACGGACTTGACCACACACGACGTACGAACAGTCCGCTGAAAACTTGCGCGATGACGTGAACGGCACGTACGACGGGACGAGAAATTCGAAGTCCAATACACTGCAATGCAACCTTCGCCGTGTAAATTCTTTCTGAGCATGCGCGAGACTTCGTTTATCGAACAAGCCTACACACGAGCGGACTGTCCGCTCAAACCAAGTTTCAGCGGACAGTCTTACGGAAATTCCGAAAAACTTTGTTCGTCAGACTGTCCGCTGAAACTGTCCGCTGAAGCCCACACACGAGCGGACTGTCCGCTGAAACACTGTTCAGCGGACAAAGTTGGGCGAACAGTCCGCCCGTGTGTACGCGGCCTTAGGCTTTTTTTCTTCTATTTTCATCTGGAGATTCAGCCAGCAAGGTTGTTGTTTTTCAAAAGAACAAGCTCTCTTCCAGATGTATTAGTTACAGGGTTAAGACAAACCATTTACCACTGACAGGGGTGCCCATAATGATCAGCTTTTATTTATGTAAAGCCTCTATCCCCTCCAAAAAAATGTTTGCTGTAACCAGTGTTGGCTGTTACTCAAAATTTTTAAGGGGGCGCAAACAAACTGAAAAAAAACCCCATCAATTGCAGCCACTGTGCCCATCAAACGGAGACACTGTGCTGATTCTGATATTTCAGCAAAGTCCCCTAATGGAGCTCCTAAAAAAAATGTAAAAATAAAATTGTAAAAAATTATAAAAAAAAAAACAATAATAAATAAAATCTACGGACACCATCCACTGCTCTACTGACACCAATCTCTGCCCTACTGACACCAATCTCTGCCCTACTGACACCGACCACTGCTCTACTGACACCAATCTCTGCCCTACTGACAACGTCCACTGCTCTACTGACATTGTCAGTATACATACACTTGCATGTGTTTGAGCTTTGAGGTGCACACTCTAATGCAATAGGCTGTGCAAACCTATGTATGTGGTGGTTGCATTCGTTTTCATTTTTTTCAGACTTTTTCCCTCTATCTTTACCTGGTGATCTTGCAAATAATTAATGGTTACGCTCACTTCTCCACTGTACCTATGGAGTGGGTCATGGCTGCCATAGAGACTGAACTACAAATATATAATGCAAATTGAAATAGAAGTGCCACACCACTGCTAATATGTACAGATGCAACTTTTTCAGCATATCTAATCATTGTTACTGACATTAATGTTTATACATCTGATACTATAGGCTACTGGGTACTTGGTTTTAACTAGGACCCCGCGGAGGTGATATTGTATTAATGAAGGAAGTGTTTTTATGCTCTGCAGAATGCATTGTTTACTCTTTGGATTGTCACCCTGACTTTCATTTGAATATGGTGTTGGTTGGGTAGGGCTTTTTTTTCTTAGGGAATAGGTGCAGCTACTCCCTTCTGAATCACCTCTTGTCTCTGCCCCCTTCCCACCCCTGAGCACCGTTCCTTGGTTCCACCCCCTACCCACCTTCCAGTACCATCCCTTTTAGAAAATACAGAACCAAGTAATTTGTATGTAATTTGATACCGATAACAAGCAATAAAATAGATCCCCTGCAGCCAACAACAAAAGACCCCACCCCCCATCAATAATAGTCCCCCAGCAACAATAGATCCACCCAGCAACTATAGAGCTGCCACAGAAAAATAAGCCCCACCCCAGAAAAATAGACCCCCACTAGGGACACTAGACCTCCCAGCAGCCAACCACACTAGACCTCTCCCTCAACAGTAGATCCCATGGCAACAATAAACCTCCCCAGCAACACTAGACCCCCCACAACAGTAAAACTCCCCAGCGAACATAGATCCCCAGCATCAGTAGACCCTCCAACACACTCTAATACCCCTTGCATACATACATTCTGTGCTGAAGGTGCCAGAACTGCGCTCCCGGTGAAATAAATGCCCTGGTGTTGAGAATGTTGTATCTAGTCTTCTTAGCAGTGGTGTGGCACTTCAATTTACATTTTTGTTACATCGCACTACAAGCCAAGGAGATTGTGAAGATACTCTGGGGTGTAGAAGCCACCTGCCCAGGGACCAGATCATCTACATCAACATCAATACTTTCCGATAGAAGTACCAATAAAATAACCTTATGGGACCAGTGTTATTTTTCCACTTTCCTGGACTACAAATATGTCTGCCCTTGGTTATCTCCAATACATGGTGTATTGATGAGACTAGTAGTTTACACATCTGATGTATTCATCACCCTTTGTCCGGTCCATTGTTTTGCTCCCACTGAAATAATGACTTGATCTGCTCAATATGGTTAAAAATTGGCCACAATTCTCAACAAATGCACAGCAAATGCACAACAATTGAACATTCCGAAAAAAAATAACTATATAAAATACAAACCATCAGCATATGTTACCAAAAGAAGTCTCTGAGTGTCCACTAGCTGAAAGGCTTAAATACTTGAACCCGGTCGCTTCCTACCAACTTAAAGACAGGTCCAAAAAGTTCTTGACAACTGGCTGAAATTGGAGCTCCGGGTGACCCTGCTGACATCACCTGGCTGGACAAACTTCGAATGAGAATTTGAAGTAGCTGGGTGGAAAAAAGTCAGCCGAATATTGATTGCTGACAATCAGCTTCAGTTGCTGTTTGGGTTTCTCTGACAGCTGTGGGTCCTGGCTACCAGCATACAATAGCTGGCTGCCAGAGAATCCTTACTTGTATGGCCCGCTTTAGTTTTTACTGAAACAAGTTTCTCCATTTCAAGATCTCCCCTCCATTTCTGACCTGGTGACAACTCAAAATCTGATTTACAATGAGATTTTCCATAAATTTCAGGCCCACAGATGTTGGTAACTAGGACAAACTGTAGTGACGAGAGTGAATCTGTCTAGAAGGGCAAAAATCTTGGGGAAAGTCATAGAATAAATCGTGCAAAAATTCTCAGAACCTTTAAAGTGGATGTAAACCCAATTTTTTCATGTCATAATGTAGCGTATAAGATTTCCTATCATTTGTGGTCTTGCCACAAAGAGTTAATCCAGCTCTGAGCAATCCTCTTTTATTGTTCAGTGAGATAAATCTTGACAGAGAAAAACTTTGTCAAATCCTCCCCCTTGCTGTGAGTGACAGGTGATTTACATATCTCGTGCACTAGCCTAAGAGACATTCATTATTTTTTAAATCCCTCCCACTCCTTTCTTCTGCTGCTCTGCAAGGATTGGCTGTTCCACACCTCAGCATGACTGGGCATGCTGAAGTCATGTGGGGACTTTTCTGGGTTTTGACTGGATGTTAGTGATCATAGCAGAAGTTCAGTGTAAGAAATACACAGGAGAAAATGCATGTTGATAAGGGGAGTGTAGAGGTGGGTGGGGAGTCTACTGACACTATGACTCCACCCACTGAGCCCTGGAAAACGGACCCACTCACAAAATCTGCAGTTTTTTGGGTCTCATAGCAGACAGAGGGGGGACATTTGACAGATAAGTATACATGCAGGAGGCCTGTATATCCTTCTAGATAACCAATATTGCACTCATTTAGAAAGGATGATAGTGGGTTTACATCCAATTTAAATGGTGTTCGAAAGATTTTGTTTGCTTTTAACATTTGATTTTGGAATTAATGAACTTTACTGAACGAAAACCACATACACTGTTAGAAATTTGTTGGAGAAAATTTTTCCATCCTTCTCCTTGGAATTTTCTCACCACCAGGGTGGAAAATAAATGTTAATTTGACCTCTTTAATAATTAGAACAATGAATGAACATTCTATTCCTAAGAAATTTCATTAGAAATTGTACTCATTTATGGCCAGCTATACTTATACATGCAACAAAGACTCCCAGTTCTAATTCATTCTCCCTTGATTGTTCAGAAAGAAATCATATAGACCTTTGATATATCCTACTGCAGTCTCTTCGATATCTCCCATGTTAAAGCCCCATACACACTATCAGATTTTCTGCTGATTTTTGTCTTCAGATTTACCAAAACCATGTAGTGCAAGGACCGGCCTGAATGCATACAAATTGAAACTCCTAAGGTTTGACCTCATATTATATGGTTTTGGTAAATCTGAAGGAAAAAATCAGCAGAAAATCTGATAGTGTGTATGGGGCTTTAGGCACTTGGAAAGTCCTCCTCACACTAACTGCAAGGCATCCTGGGAAATTTATACAAACTTTGAATAAAGGTACATTGATGGGGCTTTCCGACTTAAGCCTGATGTTTCCTCAGAAACATTAGCAATTCATCTGTTGCCTTGAGTTGCTCTTAATATATTGGCAATTTTAAATTCAAATTGTCTTCATGAAAGTAAAACCTGCCTGCATATTCCTCCGAAATATATGATTATTTTAATTTCTATATGTGAGTGCAGTATGTAACTATGAGTCCTGCAGCAACGTGAAACCAGAAATAATTATCTTGCTCTATGTTCCTGAATCATGCATGAGTGCACTAGCAAGGCAATCTTTATTTTTGCAGAATAAATGGTTCCTGTAATAACCTCATTAACTTCCATTTCATTTCAGTGTTTGTAACATGCACAGAAAGCTTAATCCTGCACCCCCACCCAGTCCTATCATCCACACTGGGCTATAGATACTGTATGAGTTTCCTGCTTCAGTGCTATGGTCAGTTTGTATATGCACCATATAGAGGGTGAAAGAATGAAACAACATTACCAAATAAAATGTAAAAAAATAGATTTGACTGGGACCCTCTCTGTCTTAATGCAGAGGGGTCTTCCCCTTTTTATGGTCCCATCCCTTTGTAAACAAAAGGACTCCTATTCAATGGCTTCTTTCACTGCATAGTGCAATGTTCCTCATTCAGGGTGCCGCGGTACCCTGGGGTGCCATTTGATTTGCCACGAGCCTGAGACCCAATTTGCTCATCAATGAAAGGACTTTGCGATCCAGGGTGGAATCTATGCAGATAAGGGACTCAAATTTGATGCGGAGACACTAATGTGATGGAGAATTCTGTTATGAGGTTACTGATGAGATGGAGAGCTCTCATATATAGGGAGGACTCTGATGTGGTGCCTCTGACTCTGTGGTGGTGGGACTCTAAGTGATGGGGGCCTCTAATGTATGGGGGAGACTCTGATGTGAAGGGGGACTTTTGATGTGATGGGTGACTGGGTGTGAATAGGAGACTCTAATGCAGCCTTTCTCAACCTTTTCAACACAGAGGAACCCTTAAAATAGATCTACAGCCTCAGGGAACCCCTTTTAAAAATTAGAAATCGACAACTCTTGATACATTAGTGTGATGGTCAGTGGGGAGAATGGTCCTTACACTTGTGGTCATTGGGAAGAATTACCTCCTTACAGGTAGCTAAAAAAGATCAATGGTGTCAGTAGGAACTTATCTGAGAGGCAGAAATTGCCCAATGCTGAAGGAACCCCTAGCAACCTCTGGAGGAGCCCTAGGATTCCACTGAACCCTGGTTGGGAAATCACTGCTCTAATGTTAGCAGTGGTTTCTGATGTGAAGTTCATTTAATCAAGGCCATTGTGTGCATTATTCCAGGCTCAGGTCTCCCATTGATAAGCAACATTTAGTTTTTTTTACATGACTAGGATTGCTTGAGATTTTGCATACTTTTAAAGGGTACCACGACTTAAAAAAGTTTGAGAAACGCTGGCTTTGTGGACAGAATCCCAGCCATAAGCACACCGTTTTTTTTTAGATTTATTGTATTTTAAGGTCCTGTCAATAACAAAAGCAGGTGGCATTGCAGATAAAATCTGGATATAGCTTTCAAGCTTTCCTGGATATCGTCATTGATAAAATAATGTATTTTCTTTTATTTAGAGTGGTTGCTGACAAAAGAGCCCAGGGTCAAGCATTTTTTTTTTAAATATATAAAATTGGGTAATCGGAATGCTGACTGTGTGCCCCTTGAGAGAAATTATATAGGAATTTAGGCACCCCCCCTTCCCCATTTTTATTCTCGCTCTTACCTGTAAATCAGCGTTGTCCTCACTTCAGATCGATTGTCTGCCCAGCTGATCCAGCGTTGTCTTGCTGTGACTGATTGTGACATTGTCACAATCTGTGACCTGCACCACCATCTTTGCTCCTGACATCATCAGGTGACTCATCCTGACTCAGGCAGCCCAGCGCCCTTGTGACATTACCAACATTGAAATTTGGATGTGCCCATACCACAATAGGTGGACCCACTATTATGGAATGTCAAAAGTGCAATGGGAATTATCAGCTGTGGTGTGTCCCGGGACTCTATAGTGCAGATGATGTCCGTCTCTCCAGCCGTTCATCCCGCACTTAGTGTGACTTGTCCAGGCACCCAGCAATACCCAAAAAAGAAATAGAGGGCTCCAAATGGTGTAAAACCCCTTAGGGTATTTATTGGAGGAAAAAAGTACCCAACCAGAGGGTGATAAATGGTACAATAAAAATCTGTGAAAAAAAACCTTGAGAGGACACTCTGAGTAGTCGCCGCAAGACCGATTTTTATTGTACCATTTACTACCCTCTGGTTGGGTGCTTTGTTCCCCCAATAAATACCCGGCCACTCCTCTTTTAATAAGTCAAAAGGAAAAAATGCCAAGTAGCCATTTTGAAAATGCAAGTACAATCAAAACTTATGCACTCATAGGTGTATATTGGTCAGGGCATATCATTATATTATCAGTGTCCACCTGTCCAAACCACTGTGGTTGCCAACCGTGGAAGAACTTCCTGCACAATGACACTTCAATGAGCTCCATGTGGTCGCAAGGAATGCTGGGAACCTGTTTTGGGAGACAGGGTGCTCCCTTCAACAGCCTGCTGAAGCAGAGGAGCTTTTCTCATCCAGCCATGCTCTGCACGTTGTCTTAAAAGGGTTGATTTACTAAAACTGGAGAGCGCAAAATCTACTGCAGCTCTCCATAGAAGCCAATCAGCTTTCAGTTTTTTTTGTCAAAGCTTAATTGAACAAGCTGAAGTTAAGCTGGCCATATACAATTTTCTTATTCAATTTCCTATAAGGTGTAAGGACCTGTCTGATTACATACAAATTGAAAGTGTTTATGTCTGACCTAATATTATATGATTTTGGTAAATCTAAAGGAAAATTGTGCAAGAAATTTGTATAATGTATGGCCAGCCTAAGGTCTGATTCATACCTATGTGTTTTTTGTGATTTTTGCAAAAACACACTACAGTCAATTTTACATGGTTTACTATGGGACATGTTCATATATATAATTTTTTCAGCTCCTGAGTTTTTGGAAAGGGTCAGAGACTATTTTAAATGCAAAACAATGGAAAATTTCCTATCAAAAACTTACCGTAATTTTCCTTTCCTGAGGGACTCCATGGCAGCATAAGTGTGGGTTAGCCCCGCCTCCATAACTACCCTATAGGACACCTCCCTCATAAATCTTTGCTTCTGCTACCAGCCTTGTTCCGTAACTAGCCTACTTCAGGCATTGAGAGGGGACTCCTGCTACCATGGAGTCTATCGGGAAAGAAAAATTCGGGTAAGTATTTGATTGGAACTTTTCAGTTTTCCTGACAGATTCCTATGGCAGCATACGTGTGGGAAATAACTCGCCGTACACACCTGGGTGGGAAAATACTGTGCAAAGAAAATGTATTTAACACTGTCCACCGACAGTACTTGCCAACAAAAAATGACAGACAATAGGGCGGCTAGTCCAATACAGTAATGAGACAAGCACATATTGATAGAAGACTAGGAAGCCGTCCTGCAGATTACTTTGGGAGCAACATGGCGCACAGCTTCCCAGGATGTTGAAAGGCTCCAGGTTGAATGCTCCGTCACTGCCTCTGGAGGAGCTAGGTCCTTCTCTTTATAAGCCCATTGGATAGGTTGGATGATCCAGCACTACTCTGTCTGGAAAGAATGTTAGAAAGGGCTCTTTTGAACCCAGGTTTCTCATTTCGGACATGTTTTTAGCTGATTTAACGGCTACCATGAGAATGGTTTTGGGAGTAAGTTCTTTGATTGAGAGTGGCTTGCCAAGATCTGATCTGAGCAGGGAAAGGAAATCCAGAACAAGAGGGAGGTCCTACTTGGAGTACCTTGGTCGATATTTGAACCCGGAGAGAACCGACCGATAGGGATAGGTCTAGACCTGATTGCAGGAAGCTTAAAATGTCCTGGACTGCTGGGGCACTACACAAGTTGGATCTAGAAGACTTGTGATCTGTGAATCTGGCTTGTAGACCCTGTTGGTGCATATTCGCTCATAGACTCTGTTGGTACTCCTTCTAGCACTCAGGAGGGTAGGGATGACCTCCTCCAGGCAGCCTAGAATTTTGAGCCTTCCCCTCTCGAGAACCAAGCCCTGAGGTGCAGGTGAGAAGGACAGGGGTGCGGGCTTGTGCCCTGAGACAGTAGGTCCAGCCTGAGTGGCAGGGGAACTGGGTCCTGATAACCGAGGTGTGTCAAGAGAGGAAACCATGGCCTGTTGGGCCAAAAGGGGATTATTGCGATCATTTCCACCTTCTCTGTTCTGGGTCTCTGGAGGAACTGGAGTATCACAAGTACCGGAGGAAAGGCATAGGCCATGAGGAATCTCTACTGGTCCGTGAGGGCATCTATCCCATATACCTGAGGAACTCGGAACCTCTAGCAATATTTGGGCAACTTGTTGTTGCATGGGGAGGCGAAAAGGTTGACTTCTGGTGAAACTCCTAGGGTCAGGAGCCAATCAAACACATCTTTGTGGAGAGCCCACTCATTATTGTTCATACGAAAACGAGAAAGGAAATCTGCCTGAACATTCTGGGTCCTGGGTATGTAGACCGCTGAAATGTTGGACAGGCTCTTCCGAGCCCAGCTCATAATTGGCTTGATAAGCAGGGACTCGCTGCGGGTTGCACCCTGCTTACTTATGTAGGCCACCGCGGTTGTATTGTCCAACCTGAGCATGACTTAGGAATTCATTGTTGGTTGAAAAGCGGCCTGGAGTTCCAGGATGTTGGACACTATCCCATGAGAAGATGAGTTCCACCTGCCCTGCGCTACTTCTGTCAGGCAGTAAGCGCCCCAGTCCTTGTTCCTGGCGTCTGATGTTATTGTGACCCATGTGATGGGATTGATCGCATGGCAAAGGTTCTCCCGCTGTAACCACCAAAGGAGGGACACCCTCATAGCCGCAGTAAGGTAGATGAGCTGGTTCTTGCTGTCTGAACTCCACTGATGAAGAACCTCTTCCGGAAAGTTAGCTTCTGCCACTGTGCCCACTTCATAATGGGAATTGTGGCCTCCATGGTTCCAATCACCTTCAGACACTGGAGCGCAGAGAGATAAGATGAAGCAAGAGGTGAGCGAACTCTGTCTTGGACCACAACAACTTTCTCCTCCGGCAGAGAGATAGTGCCTCTTACTGTGTTGAAGTGGGCTCCGAGAAACACAAGGGACTGTGGGGGTTCCAGGTGACTTTTCTCTATATTTAGGAGCCACCCAAATTCTTGAAGGGTGGAGATAACCAGGCCTCTGTGTACTAGAAGTTGACTTTTGTCTTGTGCCAAAAGAAGGAGGTCGTCTAATGATGGAGCCAAACTGCTTTGACTTGGAACAGAGCTACTACCGCCAACAAGACTTTGGAGAGGACATGAGGTGGCGTCGTTAGCCCGAAAGGGAGACAGGTGAATTGCAAGTGCAGCGGGCCTATGGCAAACCCAAGATATTGCTGTAAATCTGCTGCCACTGGGACGTGGAAGTAAGCGTCTTTTAGACCGATCGACACTAACCTGGTTGGACTGACTGCTGGATCATGTATGGAGACTCCATTTTTAATTTTTCCTTTCTGATAAAGCAGTTGAGATGGGTCAAATCTATGACCTGTCTCCATGTGCCGTTCTTTTTTTGCACCATAAACAGAGGAGTATACATGCGAGTTCTTGTAGGGCAGTAGAATCTGCCTTTTTTCTCCTGTGGTTGGAAGGGACATAGGGATCAATCTGAGCCTGGGAGTGCTGCTGAAGATCCAGGCATGACATGAGTAAACCGTTTTAAAGGTCCAGAATTCCTTGATTAAGGCCGCCCAGACATGCTGAAAGCGGAGCAGACGAGCCTCAACCTGGCATGCGGATTCCCGGTTGCTTTGGAACTGTCCTTAGCGGGTCTCTTGAAAGATGGCTTCCTAGCTTTCCAGGATCTTGCAAATTCCTGACCAATCTTGTAACTGAGTGCCTCTCTGGTCCGATCGTTATTCTGTTTTCTCGGAAAGGCCCATCTCTGACTCTGCGAGCTCCAATCCTGAGGGAGGATCCCCGACTCTAGTTTGTTGCCAGAGAGGGAAGTATCCTCAAAGGGAATTTGGCACCAAACCTGTTTGGAGGCTGGATCAGCCAACCATGGTCGAAGCCATAAGGCCCGATGGGCGGTGACCACCGACAACATAACCCGAGCCACCAGGCGGATGACCTCAATGGAAGCCTCCCCCAGAAAGGCAGAAGCCAGTCTGAGCTCTTGGATAGGTGATCTTCTGGACACCTCAGTGGAGATGCCTCTGAGAGTCTTGAGTCTCGGTGCTGACCAAGTTTCCATGGATTTGGATACTGCAGCTAAGGCTAGGGCCGGATTGCAGGCAATGCCTGCCATTAGGTAGAGCCACTTCAGATCAGAATCAATTCATCTTTCCAAGGGATCTTGGAAGGAGAGCTTGTCTTCTAGAGGGTTACATATCTGACCAGCCTCATCAGAGCTGCGTCCACCAAGGGAGCCGACTCCAAATGTTTGACTTCTTCCTCCTTGAAGTTACTGGATCCTCCCAATTCAATGCTTCTCTTACTGCTTTCACCAGAGAGGGGACCAAGCGTACCACCATAGGGTCTTCCACTTCTGACTTGCTGTCCGAAGGGGCAGCGGATGGGCTGGCAAGATTCCCATGTTGCAGTGATTTGCCGCTCTCCCATTGGCGAGCATAGTGGCTCCTGCGGGGGGGGGGGGGGGGGGGTCATGAGGCTGACAGGCTTCTCTCTCCTGGAGAGATTCTCTCACAACCCGCTTGACCAAGGATTATAGGTTCTCTCTCTCTGCTGCTCTGGAGAAACAGCGATCACAGAGGGACTTGCCAGCAGGGACCAGGTCCCTACACGCCCAACAGGATCCCCTTGCTGGGACGAGATGAGGGGGGGTGGGGCGGATCTTTGCGGTGTTGTCTGGAACCAGAGGGATATCCGTGGTGTCTGGACCCAGAGGAGGCGTGCTGGCGGTGTGATTTTGAAGAACCGCTCCTTTTGTGGGAACTGTCCTGCAGATCAGACCTAGAAGGACTACGGAAGAAAAGGAAGACAGAGAAAAAGAAGGAAACTTCAGATTAGTGACACCATACCCCACTCTTGTTCCCTCCCAGAAGGAAAAACACAGAGAAAGCCACTAATGCCTACCTACTGTGAGAAGGCTGGCCACTAGGAGGCAGTAAAGGATCCATGATCTTTGCTGAGCAGGTCACTGTGGGGAGATCAATGGGTCAGCTGCCAGGCAGGGCCCATCCATTCCCCAGAAAAACACAGTGGAAGCCACTCCAGAAGCCTGGGGAAGATCCTGCACACACCCACAATCATTCCAGAGGCTTTGCAGGCTTCCCCAGGATTTAAAAGCAGTGTCTGGCATTCATTTTCAATTTGAATCCGCGCATGCACAGAGCAGGCACCGAACCCGGAAGAGAGTGGCAGCTGGATCCCAGGACGAACCAGCTGCCATGCCCACAGGGGAATCACACCAACAGGTAGAAAAAAAAACAGGGGCAGAGCCAACAGAAGGGACAAAACCTATAAGCATTACAAACACTGCTGCCATGGATATAAATGCATTTATCTCACCACTACACCTACGATTGTCACAGGCAAAAAAAACGGGCATACACACACCGGGCTTATGGCAGATAAGGGCCACCTGCTACCAGCTAGGCTCTCTGGCCAGGGCACTTGCCTGCCTATGGCCAAGCTTTTCATGTGTTGTCACATGAAAAGATAGAATAAAATAATTACAAAAATGAAATGTGAGGGGTGTTTACATGCATGTATGCACATATTATGTATGCGTGTTTAATCCTGACCCCCTATATGTGTACAATCAGAACTGATTTTTTTTTCTTGCTTGTTCATAGTACCAGCAAAAAAAAAAAATGCTGTTCCTCTGAAAAGCGATCCATGCTCAGATCGCTTTTCAGAGGTATTCAACAGCCAGTAAAGAGGCAATATGTTGCCTCCTGACCGCCTGTTTTAACCCCTTAAATGCATCATCACTAAGCTACAACTGCATGCAGTTGCAGGGTGGTTGCAGCGCAGCCCCGTTCACCTAGGGGTATACTTCAAGGGTGCCCTGACTGGAAAAATATTGAGAAACCCTGGCATAGAGGAACCGATCTCTCCATTTTCCCCCTGCAGCTGCTGAATGCCTGCAGAAGGGAGAGGAGCAGAAGCAGGGGGAAATGGAGAAATCGGTTCTTTTATATGCAGCCACCCACTTGCGACCGGGCCCTCTTGTTCCACCACCAGGTTCAAAGAAAAAGGGCCCTGTATGGGGGTCAGGGGGGCCCTTCATGATTTCTTGCATCAGGGCTCTGAAGGTTCTAGTTACGCCACTGCCACTGGGGTAGTATTCCTCCCACTAATACAAGGCATTATTCCTTCTACACCAACAATGGTGCATGATTCCTGTCACTGATACCAACAATAGGGCAGTATTCCTACCACTGACCCCAACAATGGGGCACTATTCTTCTCACTGACACTAATGATAGGACACTATTCCCTCCACTGACACCAACTGCAGGGCCCTATTCTTCCCACTGACATTAATGATGGGACACTATTTCTTCCCCTAATACCAACAACGGGACAATATTCCTCCCACTAATATCAATAGTGAGGTATTCTTTACTCCCATTAACCCCATGGCATTTTCTACTCCCACTGGCCAAAGTCTGGCACCTGCAAAGTCTGAAGGACCATAAACTGGCTCTTTGCTCAGAAAGTTTGGAGACCCCTGATTTAAGTCCTCCCTGGCCATATTGTTTCTATCTGTGTGTTATGATTTGACACACCACCAACTCACAGAATCCATCAGTGGATCCAATCCCTGGATTCCCCTCATTGAGCCACTTCCTCCATTATTTGATATTGCTTGGTTTTGGTTGGGCACCATGGACATTCTTTTTTCTTCCTTGTATGCTCCTCTTCTGATATGCCTGTAGACACCTGCATAGACACATAGGCTAACATATAAGTGTTTTTAGAGGCTGAATAAAAGAACAAAAAAAGTGCCTATAAGAGTCCATTCACACAGGGGCAACAGGACCTCCTGGGAGGCAACTTGGACAGGACTTGAGTATGAATCACAACACGACTTGAGGCAACTTACAAAGCAACTTGAAGTTGCCTCCAGGACAGGGGACTTTGCCAGTGGCCAATCACATAATAATCAGCTCTGTGGGAGGGAGGGGTTTGCCTAGAAAACTATTTTTACTTCCTGGAAAGTTGCTTCAGTTAAGACAGGGGATCCAACATAGGGCAACTACCATTAAAATCAATGGGTACAAGTTGCCTAGAAGTTGGATTGAAGTAGTACAGGAACCTTTTCTGACATCGGAGTGACTTCAGTAGTGTGCATTAAGATGGCTCTCATTCACTTACATTGATTTTATCATGTTGCGCGACTTGAGGCAACTTGGGGCGACTTCAAGTTGGATCCAAAGTTGCCCCTGTGTGAATGGACTAAAAGTGTTGTCTTTTTTAAGCCCAGTGTGCAAGAGGCCTGGAATGTGCCTCTAAATACAACAAGACCTGATATCTCGCCTCCTCTGCAAATATGAAGAATTAAAGCGGAAACATGCAAAAAGTTAAATACTGAGCCTATCTGGGTGGGTTAAGTCTCAAGGCCCCCCAAAATTGTTCAGCTCTGGCAACTGGCTTCTCAGGTGGGTGGATTTTACATACAGCAGGTCACATATCCAGAAGTCCCAATACATTGGAGCAATGGAGTGAGGGCTCTAATGACATGTGGAGCAGTCAAGGAAGTTTAGAAGGTCCATTATACCATTCTGGTGTGGTGGACTATCAGGAGGTGGTGTCACTTTGCCTTGAATGGACAAAGGTCCAGGATCCACCCCAGTCTGTACCCGATGAGGTCATCTCTGTACATTTCCTTCCTTTAACCCACAGATGCCTACAATATGTAGATCAAAGTTCTCAGGCACATTTTCTCATGTTATGAGGATGATTATTAATGTATCAAGTTAGAATTACGAACACAGACAAACCTGTGCGCACTCCACATCTCAAGACAATACTGTCACTGACAGCTGCAGGTCTCATACTATTATCAGGAACCAATCAATTCAATCAATAATTCCTGGCCACGTGATTTTCATGACAGCCAATCATGGGGACCGCATGAGTTTTTTTTCAAAAAATGTATGAATAAATTGGTTGAGTGTAATTTTTAGCTATTTGTCAGCCCATATTTAATTACAACATGATCCAGTAATACTATTATATGAGAACATATAAAAACCTTATACAGTGTGTCTTCAAAAACAATATTAATATTATTTTATTAAGCAATTATTTCACTAGGCAAGTTAATCATACAATTATCATCAAGTTAAATAAGGCCTATGTATGGAAGTAGTATTTTGTAGGATGTCGCTAAATTCCTTTTGTATTTTTGTGAATTCTTTAATCAGCAGTGGACTATAGATTAAACCGTACCTCAACCAGAGTGATCCGCTAAGCATGGAGTGTATTGTCTCTGTTGTTTGAGCTTGCTACAGCAGGGAGTGCTAGAAAGTTACCATTCTGTGTCATGGGTGTTTGATAATTAACCCAATAATTAGGCAGATTTTCAATTCTTAAGTCCTTGATCTCCTTTTCCTGTGACATATGCTGGCAAATAATTTTTTCGGACCCTGGGTCTATGTTCATAGTCCGATTCAGCTATATACCAGTACATTCAGCTATGTACATACATAACAAGTTTGGTTTTTAATAAGTTAGCATAATGTGTGTCTGTTGTATCCTCAGGAATTGAAGGCCCAGGGTTGTTGATTATGACCTTAGTAAGTCAAGCTCTGTGTTTGTATGGGGTGTCATCTGCCTGCCTGCCAGTCCATCTATATACTGTGTCTGTCTGTCTGTCTGTCTGTCTGCCTGTCTGTCCATCTGTCCGTCTATATATTGTGTCTATCTGCCTGCCTGTCTGTCCATCTTTTCGTCTATATACTGTGTCTGTCTGTCTGCCTGCCAGTCCATCTATATACTGTGTCTGTCTGTCTACCTGCCTGTCAGTCCATCTATATACTGTGTCTGTCTGCCTCTCTGTCCATCTGTCTGTCTATATATTGTATCTGTCTGCCTGCCTGTCTGTCTGTCTGCCTGCCTGTCCATCTATATACTGTATCTGTCTGCCTGACTGTCTGTCCATCTATATATTGTGTTTGTCTGTCTGCCTGTCTGTCCATCTATATACTGTGTCTGTCTGCCTGCCTGTCCATCTATATACTGTGTCTGTCTGCCTGCCTGTCCATCTATATACTGTGTCTGTCTACCTGCCTGTCCATCTATATACTGTGTCTGTCTGTCTGCCTGCCTGTCCATCTATATACTGTGTATGTCTGTCTGCCTGCCTGTCCATCTATATACTTTGTCTGTCTGCCTGCCTGCCAGTCCATCTATATACTGTGTCTGTCTGTCTACCTGCCTGCCAGTTCATCTATATAATGTGTCTGTCTGCCTGTCTGTCCATCTGTCTGTCTATATATTGTATCTGTCTGCCTGCCTGTCTGTCTGTCTGCCTGCCTGTCCATCTATATACTGTATCTGTCTGCCTGACTGTCTGTCCATCTGTTCGTCTATATATTGTGTCTGTCTGTCTGCCTGTCTGTCCATCTATATACTGTGTCTGTCTGCCTGCCTGTCCATCTATATACTGTGTCTGTCTGCCTGCCTGTCCATCTATATACTGTGTCTGTCTGCCTGCCTGTCTGTCCATCTTTTCGTCTATATACTGTGTCTGTCTGCCTGCCTGTCCATCTATATACTGTGTCTGTCTGCCTGTTTGACCATCTATATACTGTGTCTGTCTGTCTGCCTGCCTGCCAGTCCATCTATATACTGTGTCTGTCTGCCTGCCTGTCCATCTATATACTGTGTCTGTCTGCCTGCCTGTCTGTCCATCTATATACTGTGCCTGTCTGCCTGCCTGTCCATCTATATACTGTGTCTGTATGTCTGCCTGTCTGTCCATCTATATACTGTGTCTGTATGTCTGCCTGCCTGTCCATCTATATACTGTGTCTGTATGTCTGCCTGCCTGTCCATCTATATACTGTGTCTGTATGTCTGCCTGTCTGTCCATCTATATACTGTGTCTGTCTGCCTGCCTGTCCATCTATATACTGTGTCTGTATGTCTGCCTGCCTGTCCATCTATATACTGTGTCTGTATGTCTGCCTGCCTGTCCATCTATATACTGTGTCTGTATGTCTGCCTGCCTGTCCATCTATATACTGTGTCTGTATGTCTGCCTGCCTGTCCATCTATATACTGTGTCTGTATGTCTGCCTGTCTGTCCATCTATATACTGTGTCTGTCTGTCTGTCTGCCTGCCTATCTGTCCACTTGTCCATCTAATTTTCATTTCGATTTACCAAAACCATATAAAATGAGGTCAACCCCAAAACATTTTCAATTTGTATGCAATCAGACAGGCCCTTGCACTACAAAGTTAAAGGTAAATCTAAAGGAAATTTAACAAAAAAATGCTTAGAATGCATTAAGCTGGTCACTATCTATCTATCTATCTATCTATCTATCTATCTATCTATCTATCTATCTATCTATCTATCTATCTATCTATCTATCTGTCTATCTGTCTATCTGTCTATTTGTATCTTTCTGTCTGTTTTTCTATGCATCTTACATTGCAGGCAGCTAAGACTTATTGCATAACAAAGGGATAGGGTGGGGGATGCTTTTGCACACTGCTGTAGCTTCTCCCTTTTGCAGCGGAGGAGGTGGGAGTCTGACCTGCGCTGCTGACAATTCAGGTAAAAGCAAAGTCTGCAAACACCAACACATAAAATAACGAGGTGCAGCCAGTGTCTGATTGAATACAGTCAACTTTTCCCAGATGCCCCTTTGGCCGTGGTAAAGGGCGATACAGCTTTCCTAGGGGTTAAGGACCACTTGTTTCAAGTGTGATGAATTCTATTGAATGGCAGCGAACATTCCAAAACTCATTTAGTTGGGTAGACACTGGGCTAATGTCCCATAATTGTAAACCTTATACAGCCTTATTGTAGTGAAGGGGGATGTGCAATATCCAATATATACCAGTATGAATTCAGCATTCAATGGATTGAACACAGTAAGCTAAAGCCTGGCTGCACCTTATCTCAGTCCTTTGCATTGCCTGGGCATATCGCAACAGTAAGCAGCTTTACATTTATGAAGAATACCACACTGTAAGTATACTCAAGAATGTACATGATTTATATAAACATATATAAATGCTTTGTATTATCCTGTATATGTGTGTATCTAGTGGCGAGAAAACATAAACCCCTTTAGCAATCCGTTCAACCACCTTTGGCCCAGTGCCAATGACCAAATGGCAGTAACTCCACCAAAGGGCCCTGTAGCATCCCTCTACTAAAGCTATCACATAGACATTTTTCTTATGCAAAAATGACAAGTGAAAATTTTCATCTATATACAGTATGGTTTTAAATCATCCTGAAGACATTGAGCCTCTTATAGCCCATAAATCCCAAAGTATTGTATTGTATGTCATGGTATCGATTGTTGAGCTCTACAATTGTGTTCACCTCAATGGTCACGTCAACTGGTCTGAGCCATCTTATGTCTCCCATCAAAGACCTACGTAGTTGAAATTTTGAACTCAAGTATTTTGTTTTCTGATCCACTCACCATAAAATTTTGGGCCTGCCATCTTTGAAAAGACTATTCTCACTGTAGCTATTTGCCCTAGGCAGCATTGACTACATTTAGTCTTGCTGGGTGGTAAACAGACCAAGCTAATTGATGGTGTTTTTGTCATTTGGTCCTCCCCTAAGCTCCATGTTGCTGTTGCTTCTGTCTTCTGTCAATAGGTGTCCCCCATATAAAAAAATTATGAGTACCGCTTCAGGCTCTACTATGTCCTTATATGCTGACAACCACTGTGAGTTCAGGGAGGGAAAGAGCTTGTCTCAGCTTCATGCAAGTCAATAAGGGAGGAAAAGAAGTCCTATGACTAAGCCCCATGGGCAGGGAGAAACATGAGGCTGTTTCCACTCTTTACATGAGGGTTTTGTGTAATGTGCAGCTCTTGTGATTTCTTTTCTTTTTGTTCCTCATTGCTGTCAATAGGTGTCACTGAGGGTTCACAGGAGCACTGGGCTATGAATATTAATGTTCCCTGTGGGCAACCGCTAGGAGGTTTATTGCCAGTGATGCATGCTAGGGGAGGATGTACATGTTTTGGGGTTAGCTTTGGGAACACTCTTCCCCCAGGCTTTACCCTGGGGAGGGTGTATGTGGTCTGCTATTCAGCTAGCTCTGTGGCCTAGGAGGCCTTTGCATGTGCTTGGTGCAAAGCTTGGGAATATGCTACTGAATCTTGCCTGTCCAGGATGGTCCTGCTACTGGAGGCCCTGGGTACAAGGAGTTTTGTATAGGACAGATGTCTGGATGGTAGAAAGTGATGCCTGGGATGGAATGGCAGAGGCTACTCTGGCCAATGGGGATCCTAGGCACAAGAAACTCATTGAGAAGCTGGAGGCTTATCTAAAGAGTCAAGGAGGCTGCTGCTGCTAGCAAAGGTATAGGATATTGGTTTTGGCTTAAGGGCCCTTTTTGCCTTTACTGAATTGTAAGAATGCAATCTGCAACAAAATGTCAGTGTTTAAATCCCCTAGTCCTCTCTACCTATGAGTTGCCCTTTATGGAATAAAAACTCTAAAAGGCATTAAAGTGACTGGTGCCCAATTGTTAGACATTCCCCATAAACTTAGCCCTGGGGTAGTTGCTAGCCCACCTTGCCCCGGATGTCCCCCATTTGCATCTAGTGGTCAGGTAGGTGCCACATCAATAATCTACTGACAGGCAAATATTTGTAGCAAAGGAAAATCAAGGTTTCTATTTGTCAGACTATGTACATACTTACATTTATCTAGGGCAGGGCCGTATTGGCAGTATGGTTGCCAACACGGCAACCATAGGTTTTATCTGGGGTGATTAAACCAAGGTTTTATCTGGAATGTGTTATGTACAGAGTGCAGAGTTCAGGATTTTGCTACATACAGAGTTCAGAGGTGCACTATGTACAGAGTGCAGAGTCCAGGGGAGTACACGATTTAGTGGGTCTGCTATGCACAATGGGGAAACCCAACCTCCCCCTGTCTCCTCTTTAGTGTCTCCTCTGTAGTAAAGCTCCTGTGGTGTCTCCTCTGTGTTGTGGCTCCTGTGGTGCCTCTTGTGTTATGGCCCCTATGGTCACCCCTCTGAGGGCCCACATTAGGGAATGTTCTCTCTGTATTTTCCCTCTTTGAAGACTAGTCAGGTCTCTCACAGAGTCCATCTGACAACCAGGCAGGGAGAAGATGAGGGAGAGCTCTCCATCAATCAGCTTTCGATAACACGCAGTGGTTCACCAATCACACAGCGTACTGCTCAGGCTGAAGCGATTGCTGACTGAACATTCCTCCAACGGGCTCCACTTATTCTCTGACATCTGACTAACTATAGCGAAGCTGCAGTAGGATCTCAGCCATCCACTAATGAACACTGATCTTTCCCCAACAACAGCGCAGCAGCTCCACTGTAGACTTCATCAATGAACCAACCGCCACTAAGGCACAAATGGAGGTCCCCCACATTCCACCTGCAATCCTGGATGTGAGAACCACATGACAAGCAAGGCCTGGTGGACTGGATTGAGGGAGCAGGCCTTATGTTTGACATATATGGTCTAGGTCATTCCTATAGAGCAGCCTTTCTCAACCAAGGTTACATGGAACCCTAGGTTCCTCCGGAGCTTACTAGGAGTTCCTTAACTCATTTGGTCCTCCTCTAAGCTCCATGTTGTTCCATGTAAGCAGGGACAACTAATGTAAGTGGTCACTTCTACACTGACCACTAATGGAAGGGGACACCACCATTGTCACCATCAGTGTTTCTTTTTTTTTATTGTCATTCCTTTAATTATAAGATTATTACTATAAATAACTTTGTTTAATAGAGGAGGGATTGTTAAAAAATAATCTGCCCTGGGTGTCAAATACTCCGGTAATAACACATTGTGTAATCTTTTATTTAAACTCCCAACACTGTATTACGGTAATGTACTGTGACCCGTAGGTTCAATCATTTTAATAGGGATTTCTCAGAAAATTACTGCAAGGGTTCCTCTGGGGTAAAATGGTTGAGAAGAACAGTTATGGCGCATGTAGAGGGGCAATTGCTCTTGCCCCATAAGGTCAGAACCATGGGGTCCCAGTACGACTCTACCAATCTTTTAATACAAATTTCACCCTGCACCTTGAAATAAAATGCAGCAATTCCCCATATCCTCTTCCCCTTTGTACATGCTGTTTAAGTCTTTAGTATTATTTGTAAAAAATTAAAATAATACGGAAATGTGTGAAGATACCAAGTCGCACTAATACTAAATAATCAAAGCATTTCTTTTTATATTTCTGCATAGTGTACACCCACAGAGGCGTATCTAGTGAAAATGGCGCCTATGGCAAGCACTGAAACCGCTCCCCTGTCAAAACAAACAAAAAAAAAAAACAACTAACAAAACTACAAGTCAAGATATTTAATCGTTCAATTAACAAATTATGGATTGGCACTACATAAAGTGCCCGATGGGTTAGTCCGCCTCTGCTCATTAAACATTTCTACATTCAGTGAAAGTTCAAGTACTGCGAAGTTTGAACTTTCACTGAATGTGGATCGTTTAATTAGTTTTGCACAAATCATTTTATTGCACTTTATTTATAAAATCTATTTAATCCACATTGAACACTATATTTGATTGGCTGCTTCTGCGTGGCACACACGCACAATCGTACATGAGGATGACTTAATGTGCGATCGTGCTTGTGTGCCAGGCCCAAGCAGCCAATCAAATATAGTGCTCGATATGGATTCAATAAATATGCATAGCCATAGATATCATAAATAAAGTGTAATAAAGTGTGCAGTGCAACAGCAGGTACTACATTTAAGTAGACTGCGAGATGACCAGACTGCGGCTGCGACTACAGGAGATGACCAGACTGTGGATGAGACTACAGGAGATGACCAGACTGCGGATGAGACTACAGGAGATGACCACACCTACAGGAGATGACCAGACTGCGGATGAGACTACAAGAGATGACCAGACTGTGGATGAGACTACAGGAGATGACCACACCTACAGGAGATGACCAGACTGCGGATGAGACTACAGGAGATGACCACACTGCGGATACGACTACAGGAGATGACTACACCTACAGGAGATGACCAGACTGCGGATGAGACTACAGGAGATGACCAGACTGCAGATACGACTACAGGAGATGACCACACTGCGGATACGACTACAGGAGATGACCAGACTGCGGATACACCTACAGGAGATGACCAGACTGCGATTGTGACTACAGGAGATGACCAGACTGTGGATACGACTACAGGAGATGACCAGACTGTGGATACACCTACAGGAGATGACCAGACTGCGGATGCGACTACAGGAGATGACCAGACTGCGGATGGGACTACAGGAGATGACCAGACTGCGGATACGACTGCAGGAGATGACCAGACTGCGGATACGACTACAGGAGATGACCAGACTGCGGATACGACTACAGGAGATGACCAAACTGCAGATGGGACTACAGAAGATGACCAGACTGCGGATACGACTACAGGAGATGCCCAGACTGCGATTGTGACTACAGGAGATGACCAGACTGCGAATGCGACTACAGGAGATGACCAGACTGCGGATGCGACTACAGGAGATGACCAGACTGTGGATGGGACTACAGGAGATGACCAGACTGCGGATACACCTACAGGAGATGACCAGACTGCGGATGGGACTACAGGAGATGACCAGACTGCGGATGGGACTAGAGGAGATGACCAGACTGCGGATACGACTGCAGGAGATGACCAGACTGCGGATACGACTGCAGGAGATGACCAGACTGCGGATACGACTACAGGAGATGACCAGACTGCGGATACGACTACAGGAGATGACCAGACTGCGATTGTGACTACAGGAGATGACCAGACTGCGGATACGACTACAGGAGATGACCAGACTGCGGATGGGACTACAGGAGATGACCAGACTGCGGATACGACTACAGGAGATGACCAGACTGCGATTGTGACTAAAGGAGATGACCAGACTGCGAATGCGACTACAGGAGATGACCAGACTGCGGATGCGACTACAGGAGATGACCAGACTGCGGATACACCTACAGGAGATGACCAGACTGCGGATACACCTACAGGAGATGACCAGACTGCGGATACGACTACAGGAGATGACCAGACTGCGATTGTGACTACAGGAGATGACCAGACTGCGGATGCGACTACAGGAGATGACCAGAAACTGCGGATGCGACTACAGGAGATGACCAGACTGCGGAAGCGACTACAGCAGATGACCAGAGACTGCGAAATGCGACTACAGGAGATGACCAGAGACTGCCGAATGCGACTACAGGAGATGACCAGAGACTGCCGAATGCGACTACAGGAGATGACCAGAGACTGCCGAATGCGACTACAGGAGATGACCAGAGACTGCCGAATGCGACTACAGGAGATGACCAGAGACTGTGGATGTGACTACAGGAGATGACTAGAGACTACGGATGCGACTATAGGAGATGACCAGAGACGGCGGATGCGACTACAGGAGATGACCAGAGACTGTGGATGCGACTACAGGAGATGATCAGACTACTTTTACGACTACAGGAGATGACCAAACTACTTTTACGACTACAGGAGATGACCAGAGACTGTGGATGCAACAACAGGAGATGACCAGACTAAGATTGCGACTACAGGAGATGACCAGACTAAGATTGCGACTACAGGAGATGACCAGAGACTGCGGATGTGACTACAGGAAATGACCAGAGACTGCGGATGTGACTACAGGAAATGATCAGAGACTGCGGATGTGACTACAGGAAATGACCAGAGACTGCAGATGTGACTACAGGAAATGACCAGAGACTGCGGATGTGACTACAGGAAATGAACAGAGACTGCGGATGTGACTACAGATGACCAGTTTTAACAGACAGGAAGTGAGAGAAAATCTACAAGTGACAGAAAAAAAATACAAAACTGACAGGGGATCTAGCTTTTCCCTACTATATTGAAAGCAATACAAATAACATGATTGAACAGGCCATTTAAAGCGGTTGTATACCCACACAATTATTATTACTTTTTTTTAAACCTGAAAGGCAAAAGCATACTAGCTCATTATGAAATACTTACCTTAGAATGAGGCGTTGGCATCTGATCGCAGTCACCACCGAGGGGGCTGACATTTCCCCCTTGGCGTGTCTTCCGGGAGCCGCAATGACATCACTCCGCATGGGAGATATTCATTTTGCCTACAGGTAAGCCTTATTATAGACTTACCTGTATTTAAAGATGAAAAAAAAGGATAAACAACCACAAGCTTTTGCTGCAGTCACTTCTGTCCAGAGATTTTCATCACAGTTTTTTTTTTCTGCCACTAGATGTCCTCAGTCTAATAAACAGCATCATTTAATTCACTTCCTCTGAGTCCAGGCCATACTGCACACACCCCAGCCTGTGACCAGACAGAGAATAGAGTTATAGCACAGTCACTCTGCTCTCTCCCTTTATCAGCATGCTTATTGTCGGCATATGCTGCTTCTTCACACCAGCCCTGCTTTATGGGGACTACAAGCGGATGATATCAGGTCAAATTTAGGTACCGTACTTACAATACTTGTATTTAAAAATATATATTTATTGAGGCATTATTAATTACAGAACTGCATCCCTTTGTGTATTTTAAATCTGCCTAGAGTTTAAGGGCTTTGTTCGCTTTTTTTCTTTCTCTAAATCCCAGCTCCCCTATGTACCAACATAACATTAATGTACTGCTTTTGCAAAAATAAAACCGCTTTCCATTTATTCTACACACACTTACCTCACTCTTTTCATGGATGCTTAACAACCTCAATACCGGCTACTTTTACCCCCTTCCTGCCCTGGCAATTTTTCAGCTTTCAGTGCTGTCAAACTTTGAATGACAATTGCCCGGTCATGCAACACTGTACCCAAATTCATTTTTAATAATGTTCTTCACACAAATAGAGCTTTCTTTTGGTGGTATTTAATCACTGCTGGGTCTTTTTTTATTTTTTACAAACAAAAAAGAAAACTTATTTTGAAAAAAAAAAATGAATTCTAAGTTTCTAGTTTTTAGTTTCATGTGATTGGACACAGCCAATCACATGGTTTAAGAGGTGCGTCATCGGCTCTTTACAGAGATCGGGGGCTTTACAGTAGTCAGTGCTGTGATTACCTGTCCAGGTGTCCCCTTGCAAGGAGATGCCGCTGATTGGCTCTCCTCATCACACACTCTGTCAGTATGAGGTGATCATAGCCGATTAGCGCCACTTCCGCCATTACATGTGACAAGCTGTGATTGGACACAGCCAATCACATGGTTAAAGAGGCGCGTCATCAGCTCTTTACAGAGATCGGGGTCGCACCATAACCTAGGAACATGGTGCAGCTGTGATCGCCACGCTGCATGCTCCAGTGGGCATGCAAGGGCAGCCGTTCTGGGGCAACATCATATGACATCCACCCTGAATGAGAGCCGCACCGCTCCTCCATCATTTGATGGTGGGTGAGTGGCAAGTGGTTAAAAACCCTGCTCCATTACTTCTGCCTGACTTCCTGAACAGACTATATGTCATGACACAGGAAGGAGTTGACCAGCTGATCTCATTAGCACACACCCTGCATCATCTATTCAGGGAAGCCTATCACGTCTCAAACTAATCTCATACCACTTCCATCAGCTCATTCCCGACAGTTATAACCTTTTGTACCACCTGCCCCACCCTATTAGATTGTAAGCTCTTCTGAGCAGGGCCCTCTTAATCCTCTTGTATTTTATTGTAACTGTATTATCTCCTTTTTATATTGTAAAGCACTGCGTAAATTGCTGGCGCTATATAAATCCTGAATAATAATAATAATCATCTACTCTCTGCTGGTGAACTCCTTCCTGTGTCATGACCTAAAGTCTGCTCGGGAAGTCAGGCAGAAGTAATGGAGCAGGGTTTTTAATCATCCATGAAGAGAGTGAGGTAAGCGTGTGTAGAATAAATGGAAAGCTGTTTTATTTTTGCAAAATAAGTACAATAACGCTATATTGGTAAATAGGGGAGCTGGAATAATAAAACAACAAAAAATGAACAAAGTTTAACTATAAGTAGGTATTATAGATAGTTTCTAATACAGTTATAACCGTGCAGGCCCCATAACTACTTTTGCTTAGTTTCAGAAAATTTTCATACCATTTTTACAACATTAAAATGTTTTGTCATGTGACCATGCATCTCTTCTTCCTGATAGTGGAGGGCGGAGCTACAGGACACTGTGAATACACATGGTGTGCCTATATTCCATAGTCTGTTCAGCCTGAGACAAGTTGCAGGCAGTGCTTGAGCAGGGGGCGTAATCAAGAGGCAGTCTGTGATTGGTCGGAGTGTGTGGTGGCTGAACAAATCAACCAATCCAGGTACGCTGTGTGTCTGCACAGTGTTCTGTACCTCCAAATGGCCAGCCAAAGGATGACAACTGATCATGCTAACACAGATCAGTGCCCGTGCTTTGTGTGGTCAGTTTAGAATGAGGAAGAAAGGTGAGTGGCAGGATCAGCTGGTAGATGAATATGATAGAGACTATTGTTTATAAAATACACACAGAAAACATTTTCTTTAGAGTAGCCTACACTTTAAGAAAAAAACATTTTTTAACCACTTTCGGACTGTGGGTGATTCTCTACACGATAAAAGTGGTCCAGTGGGCAGATTTGCAGCAGGATCACTTTTATAGGCGGCTGGAGAGGTGCCCCTCCCCCCCCCCCCCCCCCCACTCTGCTTCCCGGACATTTCCGAGCTTACCGGCACCGTCGGTAAACCCCGAAGCGATCCGGTGCAGCCGTTTGCTGGGCTGGAAGTCAATTGAGGGCAAGATGGCCCCCACTCAGCTCTATGCCCTTGGAGGAGCGACCTCTGATGTCACTTCCGGTTCTCGGGCATAAACAAATTATTTTATTTAAGTCAAAATGTCATTTTCATTTTTCTGTTGCTTTTAAAGGTAAACGAGAGATCTCGGGTTAAAGAGGACCTGTCATTCTTATTTCTATTACAAGGGATGTTTACAGTCCTCGTAATAGGAATAAAAGTGGTTCAACAAAAATGTAGATAAAAAAACAGTGTGAAAATAAAAATAAAATAAGTGAGAAAAAAAATGTAAAGCACGCATAAGCAAACACATACGTAAATCACGCCCGCATATGTAAACGGTGTTTAAGCCACACATGTGAAGTATCACCACAAGCGTTAGAGCAATAATTCTAGTGCAAGTCCTCCTCTGTAACTTTAAACAGGTAACCAGTAAACATTTTTAAAGCAACGCCTATGTAGATTTTTAAGTACCGTAATTTGTCACCATTCCACGAACGTGCGGCATTTTAAAGCACAATATGTTCGGTATCTATTTACTCGTGTAACATCATCTTTCACATTATACAAAAAATTGGGTTAAGTATTGTGTTTTTTTGGGGTTTTTTTTTTGATTCAATAAAGTGTATTTTTTTTTCAAGAAAAATTGCATTTGAAAGACTGCTGCGCAAATACAGTGTGGCAATATTGGAAGATCGCCATTTTATTCTCTAGGGTCTCTGCTAAAATATATATATATCTGATGTTTGGAGGTTTAAAGTAATTTCAGCTGCGACATTTAAGATGGTAGGGTCAGAATTTGGCGTAAACATGAAAGCAGGGATCCATCCAGGGAGCCACGGAATGATCCGACCCCAAGGGGAGGGGTAATGGAGGGGCGGGCATGACCTGGTGCCAGGAGCCAATGGAAAGAAGGGGAGTGGTAAGTATCTGAGAGAAGCGAGGGGAGGAGCCGTATTAAAAGGGGGCGGAGCTTATGCGGGGCCAGTGCACGTGGGGAATTCACAGGAGGAGGCAGCTTTCCCACGCTCCCTCCCTAATGTGGGGTTGTTTGAGCATTAAGGTTATCGGTATCTGGCTGGTCGTTGTTTTTCTTTCTTTCTTTCAGGGGCAGAGGCTTGGTCGTCACAACAGTGAAAACGGCCCTTTTGGGGGCTGCAGCGTTATCTTTCTGGTGGTCTTTGACGGTGGCGGTAAATGGAGGTGATCTAAAAGGGGTGGGGGGCTCATCAGTAATATGGGGCCCCTCCGGTGTATTCCCAAACGGTGGACGGAATACTGGGAGTTTTCACTGCAGGAATTGGTTGTCTCCGGGCGGTCACAGCTGGAGGCCTGGTTATGTTAATGGTACCGCAGTGAGGTTGGTTTTTGGTTATAAAGTGGGTCACCGTCAGAGATCACCAGACTGGATTTTGGTTTAAAATGTTGTTTATGGTTGTATATACGTATTTATATGTTTATATATTTATATACATATCTTTGGAGTGAGTTAAAATTTTGGTGTGTTAATAAAGGCTGTTGTGGCCAGTTTACTCCAAAGAGAAGGTGTGGTCTCATTATTATTATTAAAGGTCGATAAGAAGGGGCTAGAGGTGGTATGGGGTTAACAATAAGAAAGGGGACATTTGGGCTACGCAGGTCATGCCTTGTATCAATGGTTCAGGCTGGTGGTGTAATGGTGTAGGGGATATTTTCTTGGCACACTTTGGGCCCCTTAGTGCCAATTGAGCATCGTTTAAACAGCCGACCTGAGTATTGTTGCTGACCATGTCCATCCCTTTATGACTACAGTGGACCCATCTTCTGATGGCTCCTTCCAGCAGGATAATGCACCATGTCACAAAACTCATCTCACCACTGGTTTCTTGAACATGACAAAGAGGTCACTGTACTCCAGTGGCCTCCAGTCACCAGATCTCAATCCCATAGAACACCTTTGGGATGTGGTGGAATGGGAGATAAGCATCATGGATGTGCAGCTGACAAATCTGCAGCAACTGTGTGATGCTATCATGTCAATATGGACCAAAATCTCTGAGGAACATTTCCAACACCTTGTTGAATCTATGCCACGAAGAATTAAGGCAGTTCTGAAGGCAAAAGGGGATCCAACCCGGTAATAGCAAGGTGTACCTAATAAAGTGGCCAGTGAGTGTATGTATTCTGTAAAGCACTGTGTAATATTAGATTGTCAGCTCCTGAGACATAAGTGTATAGATCTTTGTACTGTACTCTGTAAAGCACTGTGTAATCTATAAGTAGATTATGCGCTCTTGGAACTTATGTGTTTGGATCTATGTACTCTGTAAGGCACTGCATAATATAGCATTCGATTGTAAGCTCCTGAGACCTAAGAGTATGGGTCTATGTACACTGTAAATTAGATTGTGAGCTCCTTAGACCTAAGTGTGTGGATCTACTGTATGTACTCTGTAAAATACTGTGTAACACAGTATGTAAGTAGATTGTGAGCTCTTGGGACTTATGTGGATATTTCTATGTACTCTGTAAAGCACTGAGTAATATGTCATTAGATTGTGAGCTCCTGAGACCTGAGTCTTTGTACTTTGTAAAGCACTGCATAATATGCCTGTAGATTGTAAGCTCCTGGGTCTTATGTGTATGGATCTCAGTACTCTGTAAAGCACTGTGTAATATGTCAGTAGATTGTGAGCTCCGGGACTAATGTGTATGAACCTGTGTGCACTGTAAAGCACTGAGTAAACAGTGCAATGTGTCTTTAGGTTGTAAGCTCCTGAGCTCTATGTTTATGGATCTATGTATTCTGTAAAATACAGCATAATATGCCAGTAGATTGTAATCTCTTGGAACTTATGCGCATGGAGCTACAGTATGTACTCTATGTATGAATCTACGTACTTTTTAAAGCACCATGTAATATGTCATTAGATTGTAAACTCCTGAGTAGAGATGGACGAACTTCCGACGGGACATTTCGCAAACGCGGCCAAAAGTTTGTGAACCGCAAAGTTTGCGGCGGGTCCCATTGACTTCAATGGCAGGCGAACTTTAAAAACCTACAGGTCATATTTCCAGCCACAAAATACTTACTAGCTATGCACACATAGTCCCACCACATGGTCACTGACATAACACATGTATGAAGTGAATCTGGGATCGACAACTACAAGCATTCTTTTTTTATCTGTGAAATTCTGACAATTCAGGACTCAGGAGCGCATGAAGGCAATGGAGGAGAGGAAAGGTCAGGGTAGGCTATGAAGAGGGTGCAGGAGATGATCACCAGCACCATGATATAGAGCACTGACACCAGCACCGTGATAGAGTGCACTGACACCAGCAAGTGATATAGAGCACTGACACCAGCACCGTGATAGAGTGCACTGACACCAGCAACGTGATAGAGTGCACTGACACCAGCACCGTGATAGAGTGCACTGACACCAGCACCGTGATAGAGTGCACTGACACCAGCACCGTGATAGAGTGCACTGACACCAGCACCGTGATAGAGTGCACTGACACCAGCACCGTGATGGAGTGCACTGACACCAGCACCGTGATGGAGTGCACTGACACCAGCACCGTGATGGAGTGCACTGACACCAGCACCGTGATAGAGAGCACTGACACCAGCACCAATATAGAGAGCACTGACAGCAGCACTGCTGGGCCCCAAAAATATGACAACGCTCAACCTCTTCAAACAGGGGGGTACGGGCATATAGTACGGTGTGCTTTTTTTGTACAAGAAAGTGAGTCAAATGTAGAAAAAAGGTCTGTGTGCTTGATTAAATAAATTGTTTATAGAGATATACATGGTCTACTGGTCACATGTGTTGAATTCTTCCGAGATCCATACCTCATTTATTTTTATAAATGTGAGGTAGTCAACACTGTCGTGAGCTAGGTGAGTACGCTTATCGGTCACGATCCCCCCTGCTGTGCTGAATGTCCTTTCGGACAGGACACTGGACGAGGGGCAAGCCAACAGTTCCATTGCAAATTGGGCAAGCTCTGGCCAGAGGTCAAGCCTGCCCACCCAGTAGTCCAGGGGTTCATCACTCCTCAGAGCGTCCACACGCTCCCCAATGTAGTCGGACACCTGACGGTCTAGGCGTTCCCTGATGCTGGATCCGGATGACACCTGTCGATGGGTCGGCTGAAAGAATGACCTCATATCAGAAGTCACCAACACATCTTCAAACCGCCCTCTTCTTGCAGGGACTGTTGGATTGGTACCCGCAACTCTTTCTCTGGGATTGGGAATTCCTCCTCTGCCAGCGCACGCAAAAGCAGAATGCAGCATTTCTTGAAGCAAGGCCTGGAAGTGCTCCATTCTGATAGCCCTCTGTGACGGTGGTAACATTTCCGCCATTTTGTGTTTGTACCGGGGGTCTAAGTACGTTGCCACCCTGCTTTTTATAAGGGTGTCCCTGTTAAAACACTGGAGAAGGCCCCCATTTGCACTAAACTGGAAGCGGTGTGTTGGCCTGGCTCCTGCTCATCATCCAGGATAATGTCGTCCTCGTTCTCCTCTCCCCATCCACGCACAACAACAGGGATCCCAGAAAGGTTTAAAGCATGCTCTTTTTGCTCCTCCTCATCCGCCCCGTCACCATCCTCCTCTGACTCCTCTTCAGACTCTTGTTGACTTGTCTCAGATAGAGTAGCCCCCCCGGGAATTCATGCAGCATTGCGACTTCCTCATCTTCCGGCTCCTGCTCCTCCACGGCTTGATCAATGACATAACGCAATGCACGCTCCATAAAGAAGGCATAAGGTACCATGTCACTGATGGTGCCATGGCTGCGACTGACCAGTTTGGTGATCTCATCAAATGGCCGCAAAAGTCTGCATGCATCGCGCATGAGCAGCCACTGGCGTGGTGGAAAAAAAAACCAGCTCCCCAGAACCTGTTCTGCCGCAGAGTTCGTACAGGTAGACGTTAAGTGCACGTTTCTGCTGGAGCAGCCTATCAAGCATATAAAAGGTTGAGTTCCATCGTGTCGGGCAATCGCAAATAAGACATCTGACCGGCAGATTGTGTCACCGCTGAATGTCAGTGTAAGATCTTCTGAAATGGGCCGAGATTTTCCCTGCCTGCTGCAAGATGTCCTGGACCCCAGAGTATTTGACAATGAATTGCTGCACGGCCAAGTTTAAGACGTGTGCCATGCATGGCACGTGCATAATGTTGCCCTGTTTCAATGCGCTAAGCAGATTGGCACCGTTGTCACACACCACTTTATCAGCTGTCAAATTGAGCGGCATTGGCCACTGATCTGCCTGTGAACGCAAAGCTGAAAGGAGTGCAGGGCCAGTGTGGCTCTTGGCTTCCAGGCACAACAGACGCAGCACAGCATGGCAACGTCTCACCTGGCATATCGCATAGGTTCTGGGGAGCTTGGGCGGCGCAGCGAAAGAAACGCTAGCAGCAGAAAAAGAGGAGTCAGCCGAGGAGGAGAGGGAGGAGGCTGGAGTAGGAGGAGGAGAAGAAGAGGCAGGCCTGCATGCAATCCGTGGCAGTAAAACCAAATCTACACGGGTGCCGCGGGTTACATGCTTGACGGCCGTCAGAAGGTTCACCCAGTGGGCAGTAAAAGTGATATACCTTCCCTGCCCGTGTTTGCTACACCACGTGTCTGTGGTCAGATGTATCTTGGCACCGACACTGTGTGCCAGAGATACATTCACTTGCCGCTGAACATGGCCATATAGCTCTGGGATGCCCTTCTGTGAGAAATACTTCCTTCCTGGGACCTTCCATTGTGGTGTTCCAATGGCCACAAATTTTTGAAAGGCCTCCGAGTCCACCAGTTTATATGGCAGTAGTTGGCGGGCTATCAGTTCTGACAAGCCAGCCATCAACCGTTGGGCAAGAGGATTATCCGGCATCATCATTTTTTTACTCTCAAACATTTTGCCCACGGAAGCCTGCCTTTTTGCAGAAAAACGTGAGGATGGCGTGATGGAAGGTGGAGTGGAGGACAATTGTCAAGAGAGAGGAGAAGGAGAAGTAGAAGACGAGGCTGGATGGTGAGAGTCTGGAGTGTGGCTTTGTGTGTTCCATTGCTCCCACTGGGCTCGGTGATGGCAGCTGATGTGCCTTCTTAAGGCGGTCGTCCCTAGGTGAGTGTTGGGCTTACCGCGACTTATGCGTTGACTGCAAAGATTGCAGATGGCAACACTATTGTCAGCAGCGGACACGTTAAAAAAAGCCCACACTGCAGAGCAATGTGCCGGTGTCCTGGGAGCGCCAGATGTGACCGTACATAGTTGATGATTCACTCCTGATACATTCGCAGTCTGCTTTGTCCCTCCTGTGCAATCTAAGTTCTTCCTGCTTCTCCTCCCTATCTGCTGGTCCATATCTCCCTCTGAACTCCCCTCCTCTTCCTCTCTTGTGGGCATCCACGTGACATCACTAGACACGTCATCATCAACGTCACCTTCCCCACCACTATAATTAGAGATCTCGGAGTAGGCAGCAACAGTGGGGACCAACCTCCTCCTTGGGCTGATCTGGGTACTGTCGTCAGACTGCTGAGTGGCGGTTGTTGCTACCTCCTCTTCCCGATCCAATGGCAAGAGTGGCTGCGCATCGGAAATGTCTTGATATGGATCGGAAAATAGTTCCAGTGACTCAAGCAGAAAGGCATGTGGTGGTGTTGGTGGTAGTGTCTTTGGGGGTGCACATAGCAGAGAGTGAATAAGAGGGTGCAGATCAAGAGGATGATGAGGGTGCAGAAGAGTAAGGCTGAGTGAGCCACTCAACCAAGTCTGGTGCATCCTTTGATGTAATCGCACGCACCTTCTGCAAATTGCCACTTTGGCTCAAGCCTGTTGCTCCTGCCCTACCCCTACCACCCCTGCGGAAGGGTCTGCCTCTTCCTCTGCCTGTCATTTTTTGAAAATTACCCTAGTGATTAAACGGACTGTCCCTGCTGCACACAGCGTCCTGTCCCTCCCTACACTGACAAAAGACAGGCTGCTGCAATCACCAGCACAGCAGTGCACTGAACCCTATATACTGTACTACACCTATACCAGTCCTTAAAAGGACTTTTGTGTACCTAATAGCGATTTGTGTCACTACAGTCTCTCCCTGCTCCACACAGCGTCCTGTCCCTAAACTGACATAAGACAGAAAAAAAAAATGGCCGCCAGATCAGGTCTATTTATAAGGTAGGGGGAATGTCCAATTGTCCATGTGCTAAAATGTCTCAATTGGCCTTCCCTGTACCCCATGATGGATTTGTCATCATGGATCAAAGTTCTTTTACACTGTAAACACATATGTCTGCCGGGCGAACAGCGGCAATAGTCTGCCGATCGGAAAAATCGCAAACACGCAAAATTCGCCGCAAACCGACCGCCGGGCGAACAGTATAGCCATCCCTACTCCTGAGCCCTATGTGTATGGATCTTTGGACCCCATAAAGCACTGTGTAACATGTCAGTAAATTCTGAGCTCTTAGGACTAATGTATATGAACATATATAGCACTGTGTAATGTAGCTTTAGATTGTAAGCTCCTAAGTCCTAAGTGCATGAATCTATGTACTCTGTAAAGCACCGTGCAATATGCCTGTAGATTGTAAGCTCCTGGGACTTATATGTGCATGGATCTCTGTACTCTGTAAAGCACTGTCTAACATGTTATTAGACTGTGAACTCCTAAGTCCTATGTGTATGAACCTGCATACTCCATGATGACATTACAGGGCTGGTGGAAGTTAGAGACCTTGCGCTCCTCCACCTTTCCATTTGAGGATGCTCCACAGATGCTCAATAGGGTTTAGGTCTGGAGACCTTCTTGACCAGTCCATCACACTCAGTTTCTTTAGCAAGGCAGTGGTCATCTTGGAGGTGTGTTTGGGGTTGTCATCATGTTCTAATACTGCCCTGCGGCCTAGTCTCCAAAGGGTGAGGATCATGCTCTGCTTCAGTATGTCACAGTAAATGTTGGCATTCATGGTTTCCTCAATGAGCTGTAGCTCCCCAGTTCTGGTAGCACTTATGCAGACCCAGACCATAACACTCCCAATACCATGCTTGACTGTAGGCAAGACGCACTTGTCTTTCTACTCCTCACCTGCCACATACGCTTGACACCATCTGAACTAAATGAGTTTATCTTGGTCTCATCAGACCACAGGGCATGATTCCAGTAATCCATGTACTTAGTCTGCTTATCTTCAGCAAGCTGTTTGCAGGCTTTCTTGTGCATCATCTTTGGAAAAGGCTTTCTTCTGGGAGGAAAGCCATGCAGACCAATTTGATGTAGTGTGCAGCGTATGGTCTGAGCACTGACAGGCTGACCCCCCACCCCTTCAACTTCTGCAGAAATACTGGCATAACCCAAACGTCTATTTCCCAAAGACAACATCTGGATATGACGCTGAGCACGTGCACTTAACTTCTTTGGTCGACCATCGCAAGGTCTGTTGTGAGTGGAACCTGTCCTGTTAAACCACTGTATGGTCTTGGCAACCGTGCTGCAGCTCAGTTTCGGGAACTTGGCAATCTTCTTATAGCCTAGCCCATCTTTATGTAGCGCAACAATTCTTTTTTCAGATCCCCAGAGAGTTCTTTGCCATGAGGTGCCATGTTAAACTTCCAGTGACCAGTATGAGACAGTGAGAGCGATAACACCAAATTTAACAAGCCTGATCCCCATTCACCCCTGAGACCTTGTAACACTAACGAGTCGCATGACACCGGGGAGGGAAAATGGCTAATTGGACCCAATTTGGACATTTTCACTTATGGGTTGTACGCACTTTTGTTGCCAGCGGTTTGGACATTAATGACTGTGTGTTGTTGAGTTATATTGAGGGAACAGCAAATTGACACTGTTATACTAGTTGTACACTCACTACTTTACATTGTAGCAAGGTATCATTTCTTCAGTGTTGTCATGTAAAAAGATTTTTACAAAAATGGGGGTGTACTCACTTTTGTGAGATACTGTATGTACCCTGTAATGCACTGTGTAATAGGTAACCCGACTGTGAGCTCTTAGAGCTTATGTGCATGGATCTATAAAGCGTATGACTCTACGTACTCTGTAAAGCACTCTAATATGTCTTTAGATTGTAAGCTTCTGAGACCTACGTGTATGGATCTTTGTATTCTGTAAAGCACTGTGTAACATGCCAGTAGATAGTGAGGTCTTGGGACTAATGTGTATGAACCAATGTAATTGTAAAAAAATGTGTACCTCCTGGGACCTAAGACTATGTACTCTGTAAAGCTCTGCATAATATGCCTGTAGATTATAAGCTCCTGGGACTTATGTGTATGGATCTCTGTACTCCACAAAGCACTGTGTAACATGTCCGTAGATTGTGAGCTCTTGGGACTAATGTGTATGAACCTATGTACACTGTAAAGCACTATGTAATATGTCTTTAGATTGTAAGCTCCTGAGCCCTATGTGTATGAATCTACATACTCTAGATTGTAAGCTCTAGCGAGCAGGGCCCTCTGATTCCTCTTATACCGAATTGTAATGTAACTAATGTCTGCCTTCATTTTGTTAAGCACTGTGCAAACTGTTGGCGCTATATAAATCCTATATAATAATAATACTCTGTAAAGCACTGGGTAACATGTCAGTAGATTGCAAGCTCTTGGGACTAATGTGTATGACCCTATGTACACTGTAAAGCACTGCGTAATATGTCTTTAGATTGTAATCTCCTGAGCCCTATGTGTATGAATCTCTTTTGTAAGCTCTAGCGAGCAGGGCCCTCCTATTCCTCTTCTACCAAATTGTAATGTCTGCCTTCATTTTGTTAAGCGCTGCGCAAACTGTTGGCGCTATGTACATTTTGTATAATAATAATACTCTGTAAAGTACTGGGTAACATGTCAGTAGATTGTGAGCTCTTGGGACTAACGTGTATGAACCTATGTACACTGTAAAGCACTGCGTAATATGTCTGTAGATTGTAAGATTGTAAGCCTTGTGTGTATGAATCTACATACACTAGATTGTAAGCTCTAGCGAGCCGTGCCCTCTGATTCCTCTTGTACCAAATTGAAATGTTTGCCTTCACTTTGTTAAGCGCTGCGCAAACTGTTGGCGCTATATAAATACTGTATTATAATAATAATAATAATAATAATACTCTGTAAAGCACTGGGTAACATGTCAGTAGATTGCAAGCTCTTGGGACTATTGTGTATGAACCTATGTACACTATAAAGCACTGCGTAATATATCTTTAGATTGTAAGCTCCTAAGCCCTATGTGTATGAATCTACATACTCTAGATTGTAAGCTCCTGAGCCCTATGTGTATGAATCTACATACTCTAGATTTTAAGCTCCTGAGCCCTATGTGTATGAATCTTCATATTCTACATTGTAAGCTCTAGTGAGCAGGGCCCTCTGATTCCTCTTGTACCAAATTGTAATGTCTGCCTTCATTTTGTTAAGCGATGCGCAAACTATTGGCGCTATATAAATCCTGTATAATAATAATAATAATAATAATACTCTGTAAAGCACTGGGTAACATGTCAGTAGATTGCAAGCTCCTGGGAATAATAGGTTCATACACATGTACACTGTAAAGTACTGTGTAATATGTCTTTAGATTGTAAGCTCCTGAGCCTGTGTATGAATCTTCTACATACTCTAGATTGTAAGCTCCTGAGCCCTATATGTATGAATCTACATACTCTAGATTGTAAGCTCCTGAGCCCTATGTGTATGAATCGACATACTTTAGATTGTAAGCTCCTGAGCTCTATGTGTATGAATCTTCTACATACTCTAGATTGTAAGCTCCTGAGCCCGGTGTTTATGAATGTTCTACATACTCTAGATTGTAAGCTCCTGAGCCCTATGTGTATGAATCTACATACTCTAGATTGTAAGCTCTAGTGAGCAGGGCCCTCTGATTCCTCTTGTACCAAATTGTAATGTCTGCTTTCATTTTGTTAAGCTCTGCACAAACTATTGGCGCTATATAAATCCTGTATAATAATAATAATAATAATACTCTGTAAAGCACTGTGTAACATGTCAGTAGATTGCAAGCTCTTGGGACTAATGTGTATGAACCTATGTACACTGTAAAGCACTGTGTAATATGTCTTTAGGTTGTAAACTCCTGAGCCCTATGTGTATGAATCTACATACTCTAGATTGTAAGCTCCTGAGCCCTATGTTGTATGAATCTACATACTCTAGATTGTAAGCTCCTGAGCCCTATGTGTATGAATCTTCTACGTACTCTAGATTTGTAAGCTCCTAAGCCCTATGTGTATGAATCTTCTACATACTCTATATTGTAAGCTCCTGAGCACGATGTGTAAGAATCTTCTACATACTCTAGATTGTAAGCTCCTGAGCCCTATGTGTATGAATCTACATACTCTCGATTGTAAGCTCCTGAGCCCCATGTGTATGAATCTTCTAAATACTCTAGATTGTAAGCTCCCGAGCCCTATGTGTATGAATCTACATATTCTACATTTTAAGCTCTTGCGAGCAGGGCCCTCTGATTCCTCTTGTACCAAATTGTAATGTCTGCCTTCATTTTGTTAAGCGCTGCGCAAACTATTGGCACTATATAAATCCTGTATAATAATAATAATACTCTGTAAAGCACTGGGTAACATGTCAGTAGTTTGCAAGCTCTTGGGACTAATGTGTATGAACCTATGTACACTGTAAAGCACTGTGTAATATGTCATTAGGTTATACGCTCCTGAGCCCTATGTGTATGAATCTACATACTCTAGATTTGTAAACACCTGAGCCCTATGTGTATGAATCTACATACTCTAGATTGTAAGCTCCTGAGCCCTATGTTGTATGAATCTACATACTCTAGATTGTAAGCTCCTGAGCCCTATGTTGTATGAATCTACATACTCTAGATTGTAAGCTCCTGAGCCCTATGTGTATGAATCCTCTACATACTCTAGATTGTAAGCTCCTGAGCCTGATGTGTATGAATCTACATACTCTAAATTGTAAGCTCCTGAGCCCTATGTGTATGAATCTTCTACATACTCTAGATTGTAAGCTCCTGAGCTCTATGTGTATGAATCTTCTATATAGTCTAGATTGTAAGCTCCTGAGCCCTATGTGTATGAATCTAGATTGTAAGCTCTAGCGAGCAGGGCCCTCTGATTCCTCTTGTACCAGATTGTAATGTCTGCCTTCATTTTGTTAAGCACTGCGCAAAGTATTGGCGCTATATAAATCCTGTATAATAATAATAACACTCTGTAAAGCACTGGGTAACATGTCAGTAGATTGCAAGCTCTTGGGACTAATGTGTATGAACCTATGTACACTGTAAAGCACTGTGTAATATGTCTTTAGGTTGTAAGCTCCTGAGCCCTATGTGTATGAATCTACATACTCTAGATTGTAAGCTCCTGAGCCCTATGTGTATGAATCTACATACTCTAGATTGTAAACTCCTGAGCCCTATGTGTATGAATCTTCTACGTACTCTAGATTGTAAGCTCCTGAGCCCTATGTGTATGAATCTTCTACGTACTCTAGATTGTAAGCTCCTGAGCCCTATGTGTATGAATCTACATACTCTAGATTGTAAGCTCCTGAGCCCTATGTGTATGAATCTACATACTCTAGATTGTAAGCTCCTGAGCCCTATGTGTATGAATCTTTTACGTACTCTAGATTGTAAGCTCCTGAGCCCTATGTGTATGAATCTTCTACGTACTCTAGATTGTAAGCTCCTGAGCCCTATGTGTATGAATCTTCTACATACTCTAGATTGTAAGCTCCTGAGCCCGATGTGTATGAATATTCTACATACTCTAGATTGTAAGCTCCTGAGCCATATGTGTATGAATCTTCTACATACTCTAGATTGTAAGCTCCTGAGCCCGATGTGTATGAATAGTCTACATACTCTAGATTGTAAGCTCCTGAGCCCTATGTGTATGAATCTTATACATACTCTAGATTGTAAGCTCCTGAGCACGATGTGTATGAATAGTCTACATACTCTAGATTGTAAGCTCCTGAGCCCTATGTGTATGAATCTTCTACATACTCTAGATTGTAAGCTCCTGAGCACGATGTGTATGAATCTTCTACATACTCTAGATTGTAAGCTCCTGAGCACGATGTGTAAGACTCTTCTACATACTCTAGATTGTAAGCTCCTGAGCCTGATGTGTATGAATCTTCTACATACTCTAGATTGTAAGCTCCTGAGCCCGATGTGTATGAATATACTACATACTCTAGATTGTAAGCTCCTGAGCCCTATGTGTATGAATCGACATACTTTAGATTGTAAGCTCCTGAGCTCTATGTGTATGAATCTTCTACATACTCTAGATTGTAAGCTCCTGAGCCCTATGTGTATGAATCTTCGACATACTCTAGATTGTAAGCTCCTGAGCCCGGTGTTTATGAATGTTCTACATACTCTAGATTGTAAGCTCCTGAGCCCTATGTGTATGAATCTACATATTCTAGATTGTAAGCTCTAGTGAGCCGGGCCCTCTGATTCCTCTTGTACCAAATTGTAATGTCTGCCTTCATTTTGTTAAGCGCTGCGCAAACTATTGGCGCTATATAAATCCTGTATAATAATAATAATAACTCTCTGTAAAGCACTGGGTAACATATCAGTAGATTGCAAGCTCTTGGGACTAATGTGTATGAACCTATGTACACTGTAAAGCACTGCGTAATATGTCTTTAGATTGTAAGCTCCTGAGCCCTTGTGTATGAATCTTCTACATACTCTAGATCAGGGATATGCAATTAGTGGACCTCCAGCTGTTGCGAAACTACAAGTTCCATCATCAATGCCTCATGGGATTTGTAGTTCTGCAACAGCTGGAGGTCCGCTAATTGCATATCCCTGCTCTAGATTGTAAGCTCCTGAGCCCTATGTGTATGAATCTACATGTTCTAGATTGTAAGCTCTAGCGAGCAGGGCTCTCTGATTCCTCTTGTACCAAATTGAAATGTCTGCCTTAATTTTCTCAAGTGCTGCGCAAACTATTGGCGTTATATAAATCCTGTATTATAATAATAATACTCTTAATAGCCCTTGGGACTATTGTGTATGAACCTATGTACACTGTAAAGCACTGTGTAATATGTCTTTAGATTGTAAGCTCCTGAGCCCGATGTGTATGAAACTTCTACATACTCTAGATTGTAAGCTCCTGAGCCCGATGTGTACAAATCTACATACTCTGTAAAGCACCGTGTAGATGGATGAAGTCATAATGTGCATTCCCTCGATATATTATTTATATACTGTATATGTATATATATATATATATGTGTGTATGTATTATCATATGGATACTTTGTACTCTTGTAGATGTATATACACATCCTACGCTCACACACAATGGTATACGGTTGTATATGAGTATATGGCTTTAGTTTATGAACTGAGGAAGACGTATAAAGGTGCAGAGATGCTGCTGGGGGAGGGGAAAGGGAGGGAGGGAGGGGGGGGGGGTCTGTGTTCCTGGCCAGGAAAGGGTTAAGGAGTGAAAGGGGGGAAGGAGGGAAAAGGAGAGAAGGAGACGGGAGAGAGCTATGGGAAAGAACAAGAGAGAGAAAAGAGAGGGGGTTGAAAATAGTGAGAGAAAGAGAGAGAGAGAGAGAGAGAGAGAGAGAGAGGGAGAGAGAGCACAGAACGGATGTTTGAGAGAAGGAGAATACATGATGCCCAACCCCCCCCCCCCCCCCCCAACCACCACCACCACCCCTTCCCTCTCCCTCCTCTCCCTCTCTCTCTCTCTCTCCTTCTCTGTCTTGTTGTTTCAAACAATAGACACAGCTCCCTCCCTCTATCACACACATACACACACACACACATACTCAGCAAGAGGCACTGAAGCTCACACAGGAGCCCACAGAAGAGAATTAAAAAAAAAAACAAAAAACAAAAAAAACCTTATTTTGCAAACAAAAAAAAAAAAAAATCAAGCAGCCGTTTTAATGCCCGGCGTGTGATGGACGTTAGGTTTTACCCTCCTGCCCCCACCAGTGTGGGCACCATATCTGCAGACCCCACCTGCCTCAGCCCCCTGGACTTTTACCACTGCAACAAGGTACCGTGCTAATACTCTGCCACTGCTGTTGTTGTGCCCATGGGCTCTGCTTCTTTCCTGACTTGCTTGTTCTGATGGCTTGAGTGGGCATTAAAAAAAAAAAAAAAAGCAAGAGGGGGTTGTTCCTGCCAGAAGCAACTTTGCTGTGACAGCCAGCGGAATGGATGCTGCAGAGTTCTCTCCAGTACAAGCTCCAGCGAGAAGTTGGCTTTGGACGGTTGGCGACACGATTGATGCCAGGACCTGGGAGGGGGGGGGGGTTTGCTGGAGCGATGGGTGCCATAGCACCGGTGGATCGTGCCCCATCTCCACGTTGGGGGTTTTACTGGAGAGGACCAGGGCACCTTCTGAGCTGACTGTCCTGCTGGAGATGGGTTGGCAATGCTGGGCTTTCTTTTCTTTCTTTTTTTTTTTTTTTGCTGGTTGGTGCTAGTATTGAACTTGCAATGCAGATGATTGCACTTTGCTAGTAAGAATGACAGCGGGGTCGTTGGGTTTGTAAGTGCATGCTTGTTTAAGTCGGTGCCTGCTGAAAACAAAGTCGTATGGCCACTTAATAGGGGTGATGACAGGTGCGCCTAAGAGGGTGGCTTGTTGAGATGACTAGTAGAGTTGTGTTTGACAGTTCTGGGAGTTGTGATGTATGGAGGAACACTTGGCTGGTCCTTTCATTGATCCCAACGTCAACTCAAAGTTGGCTTCTTCTTAAAAATATATTTATTTATTTCCATGGATAGATTGAGTATCTAATTACTGTTCTGTTTCAGGATACGTCTATTTCTGAACCTATACATCTAACTCTGAACCTATATTGTCTACATCTCTTCCTGAACCTATATATCTATTCCTGAACCTATACATCTAATTCTGAACCCTTATTGTCTAAATCTCTTCCTGAGCCTATACGTCTCCTCCTGAACCTATACATCTCCTCCTGAACCTATACATCTCCTCCTGAACCTATACGTCTCTTCCTGAACCTATACATCTAATTCTGAAGCTATACATCTATTCCTTAACCTATACGTCTATTTTCGAACCTATACGTCTATTCCTGAACCTATACGCCTAATTCTGAACCCATATTGTCTACGTCTATTCCTGAACCTATACGTCTAATTCTGAACCTATACATCTATTCCTGAACCTATATGTCTAATTCTGAACCTATACATCTATTCCTGAACCTATACGTCTAATTCTGAACCTATACATCTATTCCTGAACCTATACGTCTAATTCTGAATCCATATTGTCTACGTCTCTTCCTGAACCTTATACGTCTAATTCTGAACCTATACATCTATTCCTGAACCTATTCGTCTAATTATGAACCTATACATCTATTCCTGAACCTATATGTCTAATTCTGAACCTATACATCTATTCCTTAACATATACGTCTATTCCTGAACCTATACATCTATTCCTTAACCTATATGTCTATTTCTGAACCTATACATCTATTCCTTAACCTATATGTCTATTTCTGAACCTATATCATCTACGTCTATTTCAGAACCTTTAGTCCATTTGATGTCATCATTAATATTTAAATAATCTATTGGGGAGCCATGGTGGTTTGAATATCCAACATCATTTTTTTTTTCTGCATAAGCTGAATCCAAGGGCAGATCGCCCAAAAACCGGTGAGGGACCCTTGACCGGTCCCGTTAGCTCCAAACAGGTGACACGTTCCTGAGAGAACCAGGCATGGTTCAGCTTTGTCCCAAGGAACACAAAACACCTTACAACTCCTCATGGTGACTCTGCTATTGGCTACACTTTGGTAGGCTGTCCTTTCCAGTCCCAAATCCCGCTACAAAACCATTCCTTCTGTCCACCCTCCCCTCTCTGACCATTAAAAATAAATGATTATAAGATCACGCCTTCATTTCCATGTGTATGGAAATGTGCCCGGCTTTAACTCTTGCCTGCTCGAGCCAACAGCAAAAAAAAAAAAAAATAATCAAAAATTAAAGCTTTATTTTTATTTTTTTCTAACCTTCCCTGGCCTAAGGTTAACCCTTTACATGCAGTAATATTGCTAATATTAAATGCGAAAAAGAAAAAAAAAAATACCAGTGTTGTGAGATGCCTTATATAGTGCTAGAGCAGGATGTATCAAAATACCCATCATTCATACGGTGGGATTCAGTGCAAAGTTGCATTGGGCACAGTAAGACATGCAAAAGGCATTCTAAAACGTAGGGTGGTATACAGAGCTGATCTAACTAACCATGTTTCGGATTTTAGACAGGTTCCTGAGGGTGAGTATGCTGCTTTTATATTTTTAGATTTGAACCTAGATTATTATAATATTATTTTTATTATTATTATTATACAGGATTTGTATAGTGACAACAGTTTGCGCTGTGCTTTACAAAATAAAGTGAGATGGTACAGTTATTTTATATATATATATATATATATATATATATATATATAAATATATATATATATAAATATACGCATTTTTTTTGTTTTTGTTTTTTTAGATATATGTAAAATATATAGATCGATAGATAGATAGCTCACTTTCTGAACATAGCTATCTAAGATTAGGAGATGTTATAAAGTATCTGACTTTGTTACATTTTTTAAATGTTAATTTTTTTAAATTTTTTTTAAATTTTTTTTTATTGACACAATGCCTTAAACAGCTGACTTAATTAGCATTTGTTGGTCAACATCAAGGGGGCTAAATGACTCCGGGAACAATTTTGCACCCTAGTCTGCGCTCCCTTGCGCAGACCCAATCAGGTCCTAGGCAATTCCAAGACCCCCCCAAAAAAAATTCTCCCAGGTCTACGGAGTGAGCCCAGACTAGTGTGCAAATGACTCCCTTTAGTAAATCAGCCCCCCGAGTCTTTGAAAAATAGCATCCCACAGGTTGATGCCATGTTGTTTTTAGCTGTTGATGCTGAATGAGGTACCGCTTTTGGTGGAATGCACGGTGCTGTGTCCGCCCATGCTTTCTAGTAGTTATTTTCTTTGTGACGGATCCTCGCAGGGCCTTTTGTGTTAGAACAAAAGTTACAAGAATTGGCTGTACCTCTGTTTACACTGCTCTAAGCTCTATTTGCTGTTTTTTGCTGTGGACATAAGTGGCGGTAACCCTTTGCCTGCGAGAAGGGGGGAGATGTCGATGGCTCTGGAAGGGGGGGGGGGACTTGGGGGGGGGGCATGAAGGCATTTTTTGCCTTGGCTTTGGTGTCACTGGACACAACTAAAAACAGACCATTGGATATAATAGGGACATATTCATTTACTTTGGATTCCATTCAATTTTAATTTACCTTTTTGTCCTCCAAGGAAAGTTTAGGTGACCCAAAAGTACTTAGGCACCTTGCCTAACAAGTGTTGCTTCGTCCATGTGCAATAGTTGATATTATTTTGCGGGTGGATGTGCAACACAGCAGCTATGCAGCGTTCAGCGGGTTAAATACCAGGCTTTGAATGTATTATAAATGTATGCAAAGAGCATTTCAAAATTTGTAATTAGGTCTTCAATGCTGACAAAATATACAGTCGAAATTTGTATGCAACTCTCATATACAATAGATACCTTTATGTATGTGTTTGTGTGTGTGCAAGTGTATTATGTGTGTATTTTATGAGTGTGCGAGTGTGCTATGTATGTTTTGTGTGTGTGAGAGTGTGTTTGTTTATTAGCATAGGGCGTAGATATGTATGTTCATGTATGATATATAATGTGATATGTTTTCGAATATGCCCCATGAAAACAAAGTATTAGATCACAGCGACAATGACTTCACACTGAAATGTGGTTTAAAAACTGATGACATGAATGCAGTCATTAGTCCGGTAGATCCATACACTTATTGTTACTCAGCCAGGAGCCTGCTAGCATTACAGGCCTATGTAAATAAGGTGCACGCTTGCTTGTCCCCTTGTTGGATGTACTCTGCCCGTGTAAAGTGTTGCATGCTGGGCGCTTAAGTGGATTCCTTCCATCTATTTATTTATTGTGAGCTGGGAGAAGTAGGAGATGGTTACTTAATTTAAGCATTTACAGTACTAACACGGTATAGGCTTAAAAATCTGTGGAAGTTATAAAACGTAGACATCAAATACATTATGTAAATAGCATGCTATTATAGAGTCTATTAGGAAAGGAATATGTTGCATTGGCTATGTATGTATTACTTCTGCATTATTTATTTTATATGTGTGTGTGTGTGTGTGTGTGTGTGTGTGTATATATATATATATATATATGCATACATACATACATTTTTTTTTAATTACATACACAATATATATGTGTATGTATATATTTATACACACTCACATACATATATGCATACATATATTTTCAAAAAATTCTAGACATACATATATATATATATATATATATATATATATATATATATATATACACATACACATACACACACACACACGCACAAACAATTTAAAATAAATAAATATAAATAATGTAAATAAATACATATATGCATACATATATTTTCAAAACATTCTATACATATAAATTCAAATAAATACATTATGAATATATATATATATATATATATATATATATATATATATATATATATATATATATATATATATATATATATATATATATATATATATATATATATATATATATATATATATACACGCACAAACACACACACAGCGTACAAAAAAAAAAAAAAATATATATATATACACATCTGTGAATCGTTAATGTGCCTTCATGACAGCGAATATGAAATTGTTTACATTATCTAAGAATGGCAGCAATATTAGGGAATTAGCAGCAGTAATACATTACATACTAATAGAGAATGTGACCATTTCAGCCACCGTCATTGATCAATATTAAAAATGCAGCGCTGAATGCTACCACTGGGTGTCACTGTGGTCCCTGCTTCAATTCTGCACTTTTGCTAGGTCAGAGAGATAAGACTGAGTGAAATTGGTTTGCAGCTCATGGATTAAGATGAAAAATTAAACCCAGTGTTCTCCGTTCTGCTTCTTTTCTGCATTAATAAGAAAATATCAAATATCCCAGCCTGCTGACACATTTTCGGATTAAAAAGGGTTAAGCCGTAGTAGCCACAGCCACTTTTGTTAGCGCTCTCGTATTATAATGTCAGCTTGACTCATTTGTTAATTGATGTTCATTAGCAAGTTTGATCAACAAACACGTGCAGTTGGTCACCTGAGTTTAATGTGGATATGCTGTGGCTTAGTAACATCTGTTGGTAAATGTTTGGGGGTTGAGAAGAGCTGTTACATAGTCATATGTGAAAAATTAAGCTTCTGAAACACATACAAAATATGCAGTCTACCTGCCTTTGCCTCTCTTTTTTAAATATAGGCAATACTATAGTGCATCGGGACACCCCACTGCATAAAACTGCATTGGTACTAGAAATCTGGTTTTCGGGAAGCGCCAGTTCTCAAGCTTTTAAATGCACAGGTCAGATATCCCATTATAAACTTTGTGTTGGCGTATGGGAGAGCCATTTTTTTTTTTTGCGTATAGCACGTCTACTTTTTGTTATTGGTTGCACAGCACATGCACTTTATGAGATTGGTTGAATAGCACACGCATTTATAATATTGCGTAAGTGGGAGGTGCATTATTGTACAGAGGAGATTGTATATGCTTTATGGATTTATTATTCTAATTTTCAAAAAAGTGAGGATCAGAGTAGTAATTGTGGAAAGGAGGGAGGCGTGTTGTAGCGCTGCACCAAAATATGTGTTTTTTATGCATTTTATATTCTCCGTAAAGGGTATATAATCAGGTGTGAGCAGCTACATTAAGTGCACCCTATTGTGAATATCATAGTGCGGAAATATTTATATATGGGAGAGCCAAGCTGCACAGCAAAGAAATATGTAACAAGAGGCTGCTGCACCCCCACCCCTCCAGAGCATATAAGTTAAATTTAGGGAATTTAGATTCAAGCCAGGGGCACAAGGGGCCACCATGGGCTCCAGAGCAGACACATTTCTGGGTCCTTTGCCTTTTCAGACCAATTTGCAGCAGTCAGGATGTAGAACCTAGAAAACTCTTCAATCCATACATCACTATATCCATACGTCTGTTGCTGCGGTGCTCACCTTACAGAGACACCGTATTATAGCTCAGTTACAAGAAATAGCCAACTTGCTGCCCATGTACCTGAAAAATGTATTGAGGTCAAAAGGCAGGCAAGAAGGAACAGAATCCATCATCCACTGTGCAAACACCATCCGTGGTGAACATTTCAAAAGAAGGAACAGAATCCATCATCCACTGTGCAAACACCATCCGTGTTGGACATCTTAAAAGAAGGAACAGCATCTCTCATCCATAGTGCAAACACCATCCATGGTGAACATTTTAAAAGAAGGAACAGCATCCATCATCCATAGTGCAAACACCATCCATGGTGGACATTTTAAAAGAAGGAACAGCATCCATCATCCATAGTGCAAACACCATCCATGGTGGACATTTTAAAAGGAAGACCAGCAGCTATTATCCATATAGTGCAAACAACACCCAAGGTGGACATTTTAAATGAAGGCACAGAACATTCATCATCCATAGTGCGCACACCATCCATGGATGCAATGTACCTTCTAATATTTTTTATGTGAACACTTGCATTTCTACCTCAATACATTTTTGAGGTCCTTGGACAACATTATTATTTCTTGTAATTGAGGATTTTGAACCTGTCCAGACAAGGCGTTTAACTGCAAGCATAGCAGCCAAAGGGGCTACTACGGGGCCCTGGTAGAAAGAAGGGGGCTGGTCCATGTCTGAAACAAGATTGTAAAAACAAATCTTGCTTTGTTACTATTATCTCATCAGATTGAAAGAATTCTGTGATTGCTAGTTTACGTGTTGAGAAGTGTAGACTACTTTTCTGTACAGTGACAAATCCACCTGCGTGGACCAACTTTGTTCCAACCTACCTCTCCTTGGGTACTCAGCACAGGATTGACCCATTTGGAAGAAGCCAAGGTCAAAGTAGACCATGTCCAACTTACCGTGAGGGAGAAGTTTCTCTCCTTGGGTACTCAGCACAGGATTGACCCATGTGGAAGAAGCCAAGGTCTAAGTAGACCATGTCCAACTTACCGTGAGGGAGAAGTTTCTCTCCTTGGGTACTCAGCACAGGATTGACCCATGTGGAAGAAGCCAAGGTCTAAGTAGACCATGTCCAACTTACCGTGATGGAGAAGTTTCTCTCCTTGGGTACTCAGCACAGGATTGACCCATGTGGAAGAAGTCAAGGTCTAAGTAGACCATGTCCAACTTACCGTGAGGGAGAAGTTTCTCTCCTTTGGTACTCAGCACAGGATTGGCCCATGAGGAGGAAGTCAAGATCTCAGTAGACCATGTAGTGATCCATTTAGATTTTTTTAAAGAAAAGTTTTATTGAAAATACAAGAGTGGCGCAAACAAAATCAGTCAGCGGTAAAATCAATTTACAATCCCAGTTACAAAATCCTTCGATATAAGAGATATCACACATACATATATAAATCCAGGAGTACAGTAACACCGTGGGGCAAAAGAAATAACATGTAGACAAAAAAACAAAACAAAAAAATTGCAACCCTGCTCATAGAGAGTGCTTACCCCATCAATAGAGGGTGCTCACCACGCTCATAGAGACTGCTCACCCCGCTCATGGAGAATGCTCACTCCATCCATAGAGAGTGTTCACCCCGCTCATAGAGAGTGTTCACCCCGCTCATAGAGAGTGTTCACCCCGCTCATAGAGAGTGCTCACCCCGCTCATAGAGAGTGCTCACCCCGCTCATAGAGAGTGCTCATCCCATCCATAGAGAGTGCTCACCTCATCCATAGAGAGTCCTCACCCCGCTCATAGAGAGTCCTCACCCCGCTCATAGAGAGTGCTCACCTCATCCATAGAGAGTGCTCACCCCGCTCATAGAGAGTGCTCACCCCGCTCATAGAGAGTCCTCACCCCGCTCATAGAGAGTCCTCACCCCGCTCATAGAGAGTGCTCACCTCATCCATAGAGAGTGCTCACCTCATCCATAGAGAGTCCTCACCCCGCTCATAGAGAGTCCTCACCCCGCTCATAGAGAGTGCTCACCCAACTCATAGACAGTCCTCACCCCGCTCATAGAGAGTGTTCACCTCATCCATAGAGAGTCCTCACCCTGCTCATAGAGAGTCCTCACCCTGCTCATAGAGAGTCCTCACTCCGCTCATAGAGAGTGCTCACTCCGCTCATAGAGAGTGCTCACCCAACTCATAGAGAGTGCTTACCCCATCAATAGAGGGTGCTCACCCCGCTCATAGAGAATGCTCACACCATCCATAGAGAGTGCTCACCCCATGTCTGGGTTTTGAATCATGTGTCTGGATTTCAGGTGGACTGAAACCCGGACACATTATTTAGTCTGGGCTGTGGCTCCCCAAGTACCCAAAACAGTCACACACAAATCTGTTGTCATCCGGGAGCAGGTTCAACATTACGGGGGGGCAGGGCAATTATGTAAGCAAGAGCAATTTTGACACACCACTGTTCTCTCCTTGGCGCACTCAAAGGTGTCCCAGGCCGGTAAAGTTTTTGGGTTTGGCCTGAAGAAAAGGTGAGAACCCTAATAGAGAGTACTCACCCTGCATATAGAGAGTGTTTGCCCCATCCATAGAGGGTTTTCACCCCGCTCATAAAGCGTGCTCACCCCACTCATAGAGAGTGCTTGCCCCGTCCATAGAGAGTACTTGCCCCACTCATAGAGGTTGCTCGCCCCCTTCATAGAGGGTGCTCACCCCGTCCATAGAGAGTAGAGAGTGTTCCATAACACACTACATCACACCTTATGAGAGCTGTGCCGTGTTCAATGAGCATCAATGTACAATGTGGGTGTGCAACAGTGCAAAGCAGAGCATGGAAAAATCAAGAATATATAAAGGATCAAATCCTCAACAATGTATTTTACTCTATAGTGTCATATAGTGGCACAGAAGACACAGGCATGAGGTAATTTACCATCAATGCAAATGTGTGACAAACCAAACAAAGGGCCCCACCAAGCGGATGGACCCTGGGGCTCTACCCTCCCCCACCCAAGGCATGCAGTGTATTATATAACAGCTAAATTACAGTGAATTGCATGGACTACCTTGTTTCCTGAAAAATACAGATGATGAACTCCAGACAGATATAAAAGACAAACGTGAATGCAGCTCTGTATTCATGAATACATCATTAAATATATTTATTTCAATGCAAGCAGTATAGGTACCTGAATTTGACTTAGTATCAGCCTCTTGCAATCCCTGTACAGTAGAGATCAGACTGAGAAAGGGAAAAGCAGCACCAGGAGGAATTCAGGTGTGTTGCACGGTCCATGTGCTCAAAAGGAAATGCTGATTGAAGGAATGAGCAGAGTGACAGATAGAAGAGCTAATCAGTCTCCTGCCTGTCCTTCACCATCCAATCACAGGCTGGGGCAGAACCAAGACCTGTAAGTGTTGCACAACGGAAGCAGATAAAAGTCAGGTCTCCTTCCCTGCCAGGCGGGGCTTTGTAAATCTCTGAACTGGATGGACAGCAATGCAAATCCTTTGTCAGGTAAAACAACTCACTTGTATGCACTTCATCTGTGTATTTGCCTGTTTGCCAGGGGTTCAGCTTTGAAGGTCAGCAACGGACTCCTCTTATAAAAAGGGATTCTTTTTAAGACTATCACAGCCTTCATGACAAATGTGAATTGTAGAGCGAGGTAAATAAATAGTAAATAGTTTTTATTACCTAGCTTGATCTTGATTACTTATCTTCCTTCAGATTTTTGAAGGGCCATTTGTATCCAGGAGCTAATAGTCATTTTTTTCCCCTGTTTGCTGGCCTTGCAAGGAGTGTAAATACAGCTGTGTCTATAGAATGCAGTTATATTTACTGAATGCATAGGCACAGCTTGCCATAGAAACATCTGTGACTACAGTTTTGCCATTGCAAACAGGTAATAAATACTGTTAAAATAGTTAGGGCTCATTTACACTTGCATTCGGAAAAGAGGGGGTTGGGTACATGAGCCATGTTTTTACTGCCCAGCAACCATCTTTCTTAAAGCTGCAGATGGGGTGTACAAATGCCACAGACGCAAATGTTACCACCCCCCCCCCCCCCACAGGCACATTCAAATGAATAGGGCCATGTTGCAACCACACCACAAACAGGTTGCGGTACAGTGGTGCAGCATTTACAGGGTTAGATCCCCTCCTCACCACCTGTCAAACGCCCTCAACAAGAGATCCACCACAGTTTGCTTTTCAAAAGAGCACCAATAATAGCTGCACGTGTAAATAATTGCCCTGCCCTTCTTACAATATAATATTTGTTTTGATTTGTCTGGATGTGCAATGAATGTGGTTACTAATTTGGGGGGGCAAGTTGTGCACTGTAGTTAAGAATGTAATGAGTGTCTCTCTGTAGGTGTGTAAGGTGGGATCAATGCATTGTGGGAAATGATGTATGGAAAAACAGCTTGTCTTGTTCCCCAAGAAAGAACTTACCTAAGTTTGGGGTCCTCCACAGTGCAAAGGAGAGGAATAAATTGAGGAATATTGGTACCATATGGTGCTTTGGAATAAACCAATGTATTACTTTCCATTCTACTTTAAAGCGGTGTGTCTCTAGAGCAGTGGTCTCCAAACTGTGGCCCACAGGCCAGATGCTGCTCTTTACTTGCCTTTATCCAGCCCTTGGGGCACTATTCCTTCTACTTATTTGAAGCACCATTTATTCTACTGACACCAACAACGAGGCACACTTTCTTCCAATGACACCAACAATGGGTCACTAGTCTTCTGACCACCACCAATAAAGGGGCACTATTCCATCAACGAGGCACACTTTCTTCCAATGACACCAACAATGGGTCACTAGTCTTCTGACCACCACCAATAAAGGGGCACTATTCCATCCACTGACACCAACAAGGAGGCACCATTCCTTCCACTGACACAAACAATGGGTCACTATTCTTCTGACCAACGCTAATAAATGGGCACTATTCCTTCAGATGACACCAACAATGACACACTATTCCTTACAATGATATCAACAATCGGTCACTATTCTTCTGACCAACGCGAGTAAATGGGCACTATTCCTTTGGATGACACCAACAATGATGCATTATTCCTTCCACTGATACCAACAATGAGGCACTATTCCTTCCAATGGCATCAACAAAGGGTTACTATTTTTCTGAATAACACCAATAAAGTAGCGCTATTCCTTTAAATAGAACCAATGATGGGTTACTATTTCTCCCACTGATACAATGGGCACTAGTTCTCCCCCTATTGACCTCAGGCAGTATATCATTTTTTTTTTTGCTCCCACTGACTACCAAGCCTGAAGTATTGTTTAATCCCTCTGATACTGGGGCATTTTCTACTGCCACTGGCCATTGTCCAAACCTCCTAAAGTCTAAAGGACAGTAATCTGACCCTTTGTTAGGAAATTTTGAAGACCACTGCCCTAGAACCTGCACACCAGTTTTATGTAAGGAGCCAGACATACTGAAAGCAGAGGCAATATTTAGTTGATATGCTTTCTTTTCTGTAACTATTCACAACTGCATGTTATACTATTCTTTCATCATAATGAAAACCTAACTTGTATGCCTTCTGGAGACATTATGGGCTCATCAAATCAACGTTAGTGAAGGAAGGTGCTCACCTAATGACTCCGATGACGTACCTACCCTTCCCCTATTCACTACATCAATCCCAACATCAAGAGTGCTGACTTATCAAAGGGATTGAAATATCGTGTCCTTTTAGCTCTATGTTTCATAATGAGAATGTATTTTTATGCCCTCTGGAGATGTAGTGGAGTCATCAATGAAACATCACTGAAGGAGGGTGCCCAACTGATGATGCCCAACTGATGACCCCATTGACGTACCCACCCCTTCCCCTTTTCACTGCATAAATTCCAATATCAAAAATGATTGAAACATCAAGTCCTATTAGCTCTAATACTTTTTTATGACGAAAATGCGACTTTTATGCAATTTCAATGAGTCACATACACTTACTAGTTGATATACAGCACAAATTGATAGATAAACATATCATCACTAAATGCCTTTTTAGGAACTGAGAATTGCGTATGGTGGTGAGGTAATAAGGGGCAATACAACCAGTTTTCTAAACAGCTATTCTAAATGTGAGTATTTAAACTATTTATGAGTGTTAAAAGTTTTTCTACATTAGGTTTAGAATGTAATTGTTATCACTAGCGAGCTAAAATTACTCACTAGGGGGAGAACCCTTGGGCGAATCCAGGATGAAGAAAGACCTGGGGGTCCTGGTAGAAGACAGACAGAGCAATAGCATGCAATGTCAAGCTGCAGCAAGCAAAGCCAGCAGACTTTGAGCTTGCATTAAAAAGGGAATCTACTCCAGAGATAAAACGATAAGGATTCATGTACACTGCAGCTGGCAAACGGACGTTTAGGAGCATTTTTTTTCAGCTGCCCCTGAACTCTCCTCTGTTATCTTATCTGTCCATGTACACAGGGTCGTTTATAGTCCTTTCTAGGCAATTGAGTTTAGAAGCATTTTTTGTGAAGCACAAAAATGCATTTAGGACGGATGTTCAGAAGCATTTGAAACGCCATGTAACAGCTTGTAAACGCATGTAAACAAGGTAACTCGCGTTTAACAGTGTTTCATTTGCAGGCGTTTTTAATGGAGATACATTTTTGACTATTTGGCAAAAAAAATGCTAACGTCGGTCAAGTTAAAATAGTTCATGATAGGTTTCAAAACGGTCCGTGTAGATTAAGCCTAATCTTGCCACTTTATAAAACTCTGGTTAGGCCACATCTGGAGCATTCCGTCCAGTTCCGTTCGCCAATCCTCAGGAAGGATGTGCTGCAACTGGAGAGAGTCCAGAAAAGGGCAACAAAATTAAGAAGGGGACTGGAGGACCTCAATACTATTACGAGGAACAACTACAAGCACCAAACTTCTCTGGAGAAGAGGCGCTTGAGAGGAGATAGCGATATACAAACACCTTAAAGAGGAATTAAAGCCTCTTAATAAATAAATAAATAAATACACCCTGCAAGACAAAGGCATAATAAGGTACTTATGCATAGCATACTAGCTTATTATGAATTACTTACCTGAGATCGAAGCCCACGCATCGGCCCTCGTTCGCCTCCTCCGACGTGACTTCCGGGTGTCGCGGCTCTGGCGATGTGATTGGCCGGAGCCGCGATGACCTCACTCCCGCGCATGATCGCCATTAGAAATGGCCACTACTTCTGCGAATATCACCTAAACCTTTTAGGTTTTGGAGATATTTCTTGCACCTACAGGTAAGCTTTAATCTAGGCTTACATGTAGGTTAAAGTGGTTGTAATGGTTTTACAACCACTTTAATGATGATCCCAGCATAGGAAAAAAAATATTCAGTCTCAGTGAGTGTAAGAGAACACACGACTACACAGTGAGATTGGAGGAGAAGCGGTTTAACCTTAATCTGTGTAAGCGTTTTTTCACTGTCAGGGCAATAAGGACGTGGAACTCTCTTCCAGTGGTGTCAGCAGAAAGTATTGATAGTGTTAAAAGATGCTTGGATGTGCATCTTAGTGAACAGAACATACAGGGATATGGGAATGATTATTGACATTGACACACACTTATACCCGCACAGGTTGATTTGGATGAACTAGAGTCTTTATTCAGCCTTACCAACTATGAAACTGTGAAATTATGTGATGATTGCCTCATTTCATTTGCCCAAGAAAACAGGAGCTACGTCATAGCTGAAAGGGAAAAAATTTGAACCCATATTTGAGCATACAGTAAGATACAGCACTGAGCAGATATCCCAAAACAAAAAAAATTAAAAAATCATTACATGAGGATAAAAAAAAAAAATAAGCCTGTGAATAAGCAATATAAATATCAAAGAAAGAGGATGCGGTATCCAAATAATGCAAATTTTTTAACTAGTAAAAGAAAAGGGTGCGGATTTACTAAAGGCAAATAGACTGTGCACTTTGCAGTTGCTCTAAAGCTTAGTAAATGAGCAGAAGCTCTGCTGACTTCCTCACCCAATTATGTACAAGCAAAAAAATTAAGTTTTTTTAATTTTCCTTGCACGTGATTGGGTATTCTATGTGCAGTGAAGGTTTAACTCATTTACTAAGCTTTGTAGCAACTGCACTTAATAATAATAACTATAAGTGCACAGTCTATTTGCCTTTAGTAAATCAATGACCAATATGCCATCCCAACAGATAATATCAGCAACTATACAGTTTTGAGCAACCTTGCTCTTCATCAAGCCATGTTTAAATGCATCAAATTAAATCCATCATCGAAAATGTTATATAATTAAATAAGTAGTCCCTCTATCATATAAGTGTCCATTCAAATATCTTACAAGTGCTGCAAGCGAAAAAAAATCCAATGTTGGTGTGAAAAAAGTGCTGGAATTGGAATTTTGTTCACTTGCAGCACTTGTAAGATATTTGAATGGACACTGATATGGTGGATGATAAATATTTCACAATATTACATTGTAGATTATAGATTATTTTAAACATTAAAAATAATTTATTCACATATTATTCTTATTTACATTATCCTCATGAAAGTATTTGTTTAGTGCTGTATGCTATATGAGTTTTGTTAATATATTTATATTGATATATTGATATTGAAAGGGGGGGGGGGGGGGGGGTAGAGGTAGATACAGCGGAGAGCTGGAAAAAAAATAATAATAATAAAAACCTTGCAAGACAAAGGCATAGTGATCTAGTATGACATATTAGCTCATTATGAAATACTTACCTTAGAATGATGCCCTGCAGTAGTGCTTGCACTCCGGTCCCACAGCCAACATCTTTCACTGAGTTACTTCCGTGTTCGCGGAGCTGTGATTGGCGACGCTCGCAGGGAACGGTGCCTGGCACACAGGCATCGGGCGGAGGACAGAGACCACGGACACAGCGGGGTGACATCGCAGGATCCTAGGGACAAGGTAAGTAACCTGCACCAGGATACTGCAGTGCAATCCCGAGTGTGGCTCGGGGGATACTGCTAATGGTACTGAAATTTAACCCCAAGCCAATGAAGGTAACATATTACAAAAATAAAAAATGTAAAATATAGACAAATTTTGATAGAACAAAGAATTATTATAGAGCAACAAAGTAAGTGCTACAACCCCAAAATCCCATAAGGATAGACAGGATGAGATGAAGACCTCTGTGCCCAAACTCACGTAGTACTGAATGTCCAGAATCCAATGAATAGAGTAAAAATTTGGCACCAAGACATCTTGGCATTAAAAATTGCTATCTTAATTTAATCATCAAAGCATGAAAAGGAATCAATTCCTAAAAATGTATGTGATTCAGCCTCCTACATAGGCAATAGCCATAAGAAGAAAGAATTATTATACACTAGATCAGGGGTCTCCAAACTTTTCAAACAAAGGTCCAGTTTACTGTCCTTCAGAATTTAGGGGGACTGGATTGTGACCAGTGTGGGTAGTAAATGTCCCGGGACCAGCATTGTGAGAATAAACATGGCCTCAGGGTTTGTGGACAGCAGGAGAAGTGCATCATCATTTGGTATTAGTGGGAGTAATAGTGCCCCATCATTGGTATTAGTGGGAGTAATAGTGCCCCATCATCGATATCAGCAGAAGAAATAGTGGTGTCAGCGGTAGGAATATCACCACATGTCATTGGCAGGAATAGTGCCCCAAGAGCCAAATAAAGGCTAGGAAAGGGCCGCATCTGGACTAAGGGCCACAGTTTGGAGACTCCTGCACTAGATAAAGGTGTTCTGGTTCACAATTTTAATAGTTAAATAATATTAGAATTTTGTAGAACTTTCGATGTCATGGGGCCAACTAATAGGGAAACCTTGTAGGACACTTGCTTGGATTCTTAAAGGAATTTAGTTTTCTTGTTGAAGTGGTTGTAAACCCTTACAACACACTTTGACCTACAGGTAAGCCTAGATTAAGGCTTACCTGTAGGTCCAAGAAATATCTCCTAAACCTACACGGTGCGCATGACAGCGGCGGAGCTGCGAGACCCACGAGAAGATGGATGCGCCGGACTACAGGGGACAGCGGTGACATTGCTGGCTCCTGTGTCAGGTAAGTGACACGTAATGGACTACTATGCGATGCATAGTAGTCCATTATGCTTTACCTTTTCAGGAAATGAAAGAGGAAGTAAACTCATCAGGGTTTACTTCCTCTTTAACACACACTTTATATTCTCATCTATGAATGTGTCAGTGTGGGTGGTGGGTGGCTAGCTTGAGTTTGGCATATCATTGGTCAGGGCCAATGTGAAGACTTGCTTCCTCCAGCTTCCTGAGTGTCTAGCTGGCTAAGAAGTAGAGAAAACATAATGGGTATCTAATATGGAATTCATCTTATATTAACTTGCAGCTGCAATGATTTAGCGACATTACAGTGTGGTTGACCTAGCACATTGGTGTTGGTATCAGCAGTTTCATTTCTATTATGCATGTGCTGACAGAATCTTGTAGATTCACATATGTATAGATATAGAGGAAGAGGGGAATACACAAAGATAGATAGATAGATCGATCGATCTCAAATGCGTTAGGTGATCAGGTTTAGCATTAGGGCCTTCAAAACTCATTGACTCCAATGTTTCAACCTCACATTCTGAATCATGTATAAATGTGAAATGTAAAAATGAATTTTGGCCCTGCTAGAAATCCACTGAGCCCTAACTGTCTGCAGCGAGGTGACCATGTTGTCTCTTCCGCACTGAAATCCCCAGCAGTGTTGTCAGCTCTGCCCTTCTGGACTGCCCCTTATTATATGGAGAATGGAGATGATGAGGTTGATTTACTAAAGACAAATAGACTGCACTTTCGCAAAGTGCATTTTCACTCTGCACGTGTAGTTGCTCCAGAGCTTGGTGAAACCTTCACTTTGCAAGGAAAATAAAAAAAACTGCATTTTTGCTTGCACATGATTGGATGATGAAAGTCAGCAGAGCTCAGGGCAACCGTAGTTTGCAAAGTGCACAGTCTATTTGACTTTAGTAAAGCCACCCCAATGTGTTCTGTTGGCCAGCTGTGGAGAACTGCTTTGAATTACCATTCTCAACCAAGGTTCATGAGCTGTGGCTGATTGACCATCCTTTTCATGGTGCCTACATAGTTCAAAGAGTCAACACCACTTGGTAAAGCCAGCTGCATGAACCCAATGATCTTTTTAGCTGTTGGTAAAGGTGACATTCTAACCACCACTGTAGGGTGGTGTTCTTACCACTAGCCACCAATGTAAGGGCCATTGTTCCCACTGAACACCAATTAACTGGTTTAATCAGAAGTTCCCAAAAACCCGATAACTATTTTAAGGATTCCTCTAGAGCAAGGGTCTCTGGACTTTCAAAACAAAGGGCCAATTTACCATACTTAAGACTTTAGGGGGGGCAGACTGTTACCAATGGAAATAAACAATGCCCCATCATTGGTGTCAGTGGAAGGAATAGTGCCCCATTGGTGTCAGTGGGAGGAATTATGCTCCATCGCTGATGTCAGTGGAAGGAATAGTGCCCCATTGTTGGTGTCAGTGGAAATAATACTGCCCCGTTGTTTGTGTTAGTGGAAGGAATAGTGCTCTATCATTGGTGTTAGTGAAAGGAATAGTCCCCCATCGTTGGTGTCAGTGGAAGAAATAGTGCCCCATCATTGGTGTCAGTGGAAGGAAAAGTGCCCCATTGTTGGTGTCAGTGGCAGGAATTGTGCCATAGTGTTGGTGTCAGTGGCAAGAATAATGCCTCAAGAGCCATATAAAAACAACAGCGCCCCATTGTTGGTGTCAGTAGATGGAATAGTACCCCATTGTTGGTGTCAGTGAAAGGAATAATGACCCATTGTTGGCATCAATGACAGGTATTGTGCCCTATTGTTGGTGTCAGTGGCAGAAATGAATGCCTCAAGGACCAGATAAAGGCAAGTAAAGAGCCACATCTGTCCCCAGGGCCAAGGTTTGGAGACCACTGCTCTAGGATAAACATTGAGAAAGCCTGGCTTGAAATCTCAGTGCATTCATGGGAGTATTGTCCTCTCACTACAGGAAGTTAGGAGCTCATTTAATATGGGGAAAATCAACAGGTATTTTCAGTATTTGCAGCATTTTTTAAATAGAAAAACATGGAAACATGTGCATGTATTATTATTTCTTTTTTTAAATGTTTATTTTTTTTCTCAATCCAACCACACACTTAAAATTGCAATAGATCCTCAAAATACAAAAATAATTGATAACTGAAACTCGCTGTGCGTTCCCGTTAACCCTTGGAAGCTATGGTTAGTAGTATGATTACCCAATTCTATGATAATCTATTACCTTATTTGAGTTTTCTGGTACCAGTGGAAAAGACTAACCAGATGTCTGCCATAGTTGGTGAACAGTCCTTTTTTTTTTTTTTGCATGCGCTGTTTTTAATGTAACCAACAAAAAGTATGTCGAAGGCACTGGAGCAGCTGGCCAACCCCTCACTCCATAACTTGGTATTGGGCCAAGAGCCTCTATTGTAGCAGATCTTTGTATCACTTGTTTTCTTGTTAGACAGTCTGCAAGAACGTATCAGGTTTCTGGAGAAATCACATAATGCAATTTTTTTTTTTTTTTTTTTTTTTAGTCAAGTTAGCTTACTAGGTGGAACAGATGTATTACACAAGAAACTACAACGGAATATAGAAGAATTGTGTTAAAGTGTTCTTCAACTTGAATCATTTAATAAAACCAATATAACTAACTAAAACAATTTTAGTAACTACTTACTAAGGGCCGGTTCACACAGCGGGCGATGCGACTCGCCTCGCCTCGCCTCGCTCCCGCAAGTCGCCCCCGTTCTGTACAATGGAACCGTTCTGAGAGGAGCGACTCGAGTCGCTCCGACTCAGGAAAAAGGTTCCTGTACTACTTTCGGGCGACCTCGGGGCGACTTGCATTGACTTCTATACAGAAGTCATTTGCAAGTCGCCGCCGAGGCCGCTGCAGGTCGCGGCGAGGCAAGTCGGAGTCGCCTCGCCTCGCCTGCAGTGTGAACCGGCCCTTACAAGCCAATCAGCCAATTGTTTATTTTGATATTTGAATTGGATCTGCAAAAACCGAACTGTGCTTGGGCATTTTTTAATCGTTTCCAAATAGTATTCCTGAGGTTACATAGTACATAGTTGGTAAGGTTGAATAAAAACAATAGACCATCCAGTTCAACCTGTGTGAGTATGTGTTTGCAATGGGGGGGGCCCCAAGAAATGTTTTGCCCAGGGTCCAATCAATATTAAAGACGGCCCTGGTGCTGGGGTTTGTATAGTATAAGAAATCATTTCTTTTTTTTAAGTCAATGTACTGAGTGCCTGTCTCTGTATGCTGGCTGGGTAATGGGTGGCATATTTGCTGCTGCTATCACCTTCCCTCCCAACCAGTAACTTCATAGCCAACAACCTTCCAGCAACCAATGAAGCTGACAGTGGGTGGAGCCTGATGGGGAAGCTGAGACACAAGTCCTCCATCAGGTCCACTCTCATCTTGTGATTGACAGCAGGCAGTGGACAGATTCTATAGTCAATAGCAGGCTGTATATAGTGACCCAAAAAGACAAAATTTAGGTGCCGCTCAGGTAGAGAAGTAAAGTCCAACTAGACCACTGTGAGTAAAGGCAGGGGCAGGGAGCTCGTCTTAGCTTCAAACTGCAGCATTTAAAAAAAGGAAAAGGTAGATAGTTTCATGGTTTTTATGTTAATCCTGTTAAAGTCATAATACGACCTACTGTACATATTTAAAGTGGAACTTCACTCTCTCAATCAACATTGACTATTTGTAATCCTAGAATTTGTAAAAAAAATAGGAAAGGATATAATATTTACTTGTTTTAAACTTTTTTAGTTAATTCCTGGACATGGAGTGATGGGGAGTCAGCTTTGAATATAAAAAAAATTATTAAATAGTGTTTTTAGTTTGTGGTGCCCAGATGCAATGTAGTTCCACTTTAACCACTTCCCGACCAGCGCACACCGATGTACGTCGCGCGCTTGTGTGCTGGTCGGGACCCCCATGAGTCCGGTCGTGGGTCCCACGGACTCGATCGCCGTGGGCATACCCGCGATCGTCTCACGGGGCGGCTGAACTGGGAGATGCCGTTGTAAACAGCATCTCCCCGTTCTGCCTAGTGATGCTGATCTCTGCTCCATGTGATTGGAGCAGAGATTTGTGTTCACTAAAAGAAAGCCCAGCCCCCAACAGTTAGTAACACACCCCTAGGAACACCTAACCCCTACACTGCCACCCACTAGTTAAACCCCTTCACTTCATTTACAAAGGAATCACTGCATTTATATAGCAGTGATTGCTGTATAAATGACAATGGTCCCAAAAATGTGTCAAAAATGTCCGATGTGTCTGCCATAATGTCACAGTCACAATAAAAAATCGCCGATCACCGCCATTACTAGTAAAAAAAATATATTAATAAAAATGCCATAAAACTATCCCCTATTTTGTAAACGCTATAACTTTTGCGCAAACCAATCAATAATCTCTTATTGCGATTTTTTTTAACCAAAAATATGTAGAAGAATACGTATCGGCCTAAACTGAGGGAAAAAAATGTTTATATATTTTTGGGGGATATTTATTATAACAAAAAGTAAAAAATAATGTGTTTTTTTCTAAATTGTCACTCTATTTTTGTCTATAGAGCAAAAAATAAAAACCACAGGGGTGATAAAATACCACCAAAAGAAAGCTCTATTTGTAGGAAAAAAAGGACATCAATTTTGTTTGGGAGCCACGTCGCATGACCGCGCAATTGTCAGTTAAAGCAACGCAGTGCCGAATCGCAAAACGTGGTCTAGTCTTTGGCCAGCAAAATGGTTCGGGCTGAAGTGGTTAAAGAGCAGCTGTCACTTTGACATCATGTCCATGTGAAGCTCTTCCTGACCCACTGATACCCTTCCACCGATTTCCCAAAGCTCTTTCCTCCACATGACCTCCTCCCGTGATGTAGTGCTTGGGCCAGCAGCCGATCGCTAGGCTGGTACACTTTCACATGGCAGAGAGGTTGATATCCTTATTCCCCCTAGGCTCAGACACCTGATATTTTGGTGGTGGCTTTCACAGAGGAAGGGATGTTGGGGAATCGCTAGAGAGGTGATTATCAGTGGATTGAAGGATGGCTTTAAATTGACACTGTCACTTTGCCACGAGTTTGGCAGCAAGTTCTGTATTATCTCTGTTCATTACTGCTTTATCAGCAGAGATAATAAATATTTTGGATACTGTCCAAACCGTAGCAATGCCTAACTGCGGTTCTGCTTGATCATTAGCGCTCTATGCACATGGATATCATATAGGAGCACTATTTTTGCGACTGTGATGGACATCAGGCTGTTTATATACAGTTTTCGTAGTGCTAATTATGCAGTGCAGGAAAGGTCGTATTTACTATGAAGCACTCACAGCTCTACACATCGAATGAAAATGCATTTCATGTGGGAATTCTACTTATTCCTGTGTGGCTAATTTACATCTATGTGCTGCAGCTTAGCAACATTTTTTTTTGTTTTTGCATTAATGCACAAAAACACTGTGTATATTGTGTTTTTGTGAATTATTTTAAGGTGTCAGTGCAATGAAAAACCTCTATACTATATGTCTCTCACTCTGCATGTGTATAAAACAAAGAAAAAATCACCCAATTGTATACCGTAACATTTGTTTAAAATGCATGTTACAGTATACAGTGTTAAAGGGCCCTCAGGCAGCAGAATAAAAGATAGAATTATAAATTTTACATTTTTTCCCCCTTTTTTTGTGAGACCACCCTGGAACACTTGGGAGTAAATCCAAACTCCATAACTCAGAGGGGAGGGGGTAGAGAGTCCACTTAGCCCTTGTACACACGGTCGGAGATTCCGACAACCAAATCCGTTGGAGTAATTCCGACTGATTAATTCCGGAAGAGGTCCGGAAGTGATGTTGCATACACACGGTTGGACTAAGTTGTCGGAAAATCCGATTGTACATAACGTGATGACGTTATTTCGTTACAACGGGACTACGTTCAGGCTAGTAGCCAAAAGCTTTGGTCTAGGAATTTGATCTGAGCATGAGTGGCACTTTGTCCGTCGGAGTAGGCTACACACGATCGGAGTATGTCCGATCAGAGCATTGTGTCGGAAAATTTTACCGGCAAGTTGGAAAACTTGGTCCGTCGAATATTCTGACGGAAACAGTCCGATGCAGTCCACATACAGTCGGAATATCCGACAAAACGGTCCAAAAGGACACATTCCGACGGAATCTCCGACCGTGTGTACAAGGGCTTAGAGAAAACACAGGACTCTACGTAGATAAGGAACCATCTACTCGTTTTCTGAAGGCCACGCAACCATAAATGTTGGAGGATCATCGACTCTACATACGAAAAATCTGGTATAGTTACAGTCATGTAAAAAAGTAGAGGCACATTTTTTAAACTGCATATAAAATCAAAAACTTGTCTATTGTATATGGCTTATTATGACTGCCACACCAAAACCCCACCTTTCCAGTATAATAACCACACCATAACAAAATTGCAGTTAAATTGGCCATAGCCACCTTTTTATTAACCAAAATATAAAGATCAACATAAAAACCCGAACAGACAGTTTATTAAAGAAAGGAGCCACAAGGTCCTCACAGGCATAAAACCAAGACAGTACCTTCTTGTCACTTCTCAGGCCTCCAGCCACAAAACGACCGGCTCGGAGACAACTCGCAGGTACACATACACCAACTGGGAGCCATACATCAGACGGGTCCCTACACCATACCTTTTGTGCCATATGAACCTAAAACCTAAAAGGACCTTGGACTCACCCTAACCATAAATCTCACCCTAGGTTTTGGTGACATCTAAGAGAAGATTTCCCTTGCTTTGGAGAGATTTCTTCTACTTCCTGCTACACCTATATGAGAGGAAGTGAAGGCAAATCTTCTCAATGTGACATACATAAGGGAAAAAAAAACCTTAAGAAGGTTTTAACTATTCCCTATTTAATCCAAATTTTTAAAAATGGCTTTATATATGCTTCAATAATGTGTGTCTAGAACAACATAGATACCTAATAATGCGCTGGTTCCTGCAACAATAGCTAAGGAAGTTCCCATCAAACATTTGGAACAGAGGGTTTCAGGGGAAATTGTTGTGGCATTCTTGACCCCTTTTCTGCAACTTACGAGAGTCCTCATCCAGCTATGTCTTTGGCCCTAGCTATGTTTTCCAGTACAGTGTGTTGGATGCACTGATAGGTAGCTGAGGTCATTAGCACTTGGCCATCTTTGGTTGAGGTGTCTGTCTAAGAAACCTAGAGATTGCAATCAATCATATTCTGCAACCAAAAAGTTGCTCCTGCCAGCATAAGTTGCTTCATATCTGCCACCATTTCAGCTAGGAACAATTTTTTATGTGGATTTAGCCCTCTAAATTAAATACAATATATCAGTGGCCAGTCAGCAGGCAATGGTTGAAAGTAACCAGACTCCAACAACATGCCTCAATTCCGTGTCTAAAGCTCATCACACACTTTACGATTTCACAGTACTATCTCTTATAGATCTTTCAACAGCTAACTAGTACAAGGGCCTACCTGACTGCATACAAATTGATTCGTCTAGGTAGGCCTTCATGATTTTGGTAAATTTTAAGGAGATAGCACAGAGATTGTAACATATGATGCGCTTACAATATCCCTTAACGTTTCTTGTTCAAACACATACTTATTCCAGCTCACAGCACACAAAAAAAAATTGTTTCTAGTATATTAAAAAAAAAACAACCTTGCAAACCTTTTAATAAAATGTAAATGTTTTCCCTGCAACACTCTCTATCTCCTTCACTTTCACTGCGTAATAAGGAGCAGTGCACATATCTTGCAGTCACATCATATGCATTGCTCTGATGGAACTACAATCCCCAGAAATCAATGGAACTTTGTCTAATCTACTTATGTGCCACTTTTTGTTCCAAATCGTCCCACTCACAAAATATCACTGTCACTTAGCAGGGAGTGGAGGGAAATTTGTGTTGGTGGCATTCTCATATGCTTTTATGTACATAGAGTGAACATAGCCACCAGTGGTGGCTGGTGCAAAATATTTAGGGGGGGGGTCAAACTAACGACATCCACCCCCACCCCCGGACAGATGGGAAGGCATCGATCACCACAAGCAACACCCCCGCACGGGAGACGAAAGATGGACGGGAAGGCGGCAATCGCCGCAAGCACACCAACGCTATTGTCTTCTGATTTTCCTCCCGGCCAATTAGGAAGCAGCTCCTGTGTCTCAGGACACACTTCCTTTTCAGCTCGGAGGAGAAGGGAGAGGAGAATGGCTAGCTCTTCATTCCCCGGCCTCCAATGTTAAGGTTAGTCTCTGCCCTGCCTTCTCATTAGACGATCGAGTGGAGAATCAGGAAAACAATAGCTAATATTAATTCACTATTGTCACACAAGTGTGTGGCGAGCCCACTTTTTTTTTAAACCAATAAGAGACTCGGGCTCTAATCATGTGCTTAAAAACAAACAAACAATGGAATCAATGTGTCCGGTGCCCTGCATGTAGGCTCGTGGATTAGGGGGGTGGCGCCCCTGTGCCCCGTTTGGACAGGCCTCCACTGATAGCCACCCTCAAAAAGGAAGTGGAGGTTTAGGAAAGTTCACATTTATAGGAGGTGCTAAGCAACACTGCTATTATAAAGGACACAGATGAACAGCATGATGCAATATAATTCAATATTTTGTAATAGGTGACACTTAGGGCTAACCACAATCTACTCTAATCATAAACCTAGCCTTCACTTGCCCCAATCCTTATTCCTGACCCATACCACTCTAATGCTGACCTTAAGCCTACTAACCAGAAATATTTTAATGAAAGAAGATTGAAATACAGGAAACATTCCACTCTATGCAATGTCTAAACCACTGCTAGTTTTTGGAAATAAATATTTCACACAAAACACACAAATTCCTATGTAGCCATCATTTTACTAAAAAGATATATATAAAGGATTTTTTATCAATGTTTAATTGCATCTAAAGTGTGTTGATAGCTGACCACCATCACATCGTCATAAAATTGTTAAACATCGCATTCCAAAACCGTAGTTATTAATATGAAGTTCTCTTTGCACTATAACAACCTCAGTTCTTCTAGGAAGTCTTTCTACAAGATTGTGGACTGTGGATGGTGGGCTTGGCTTACACTTGTTCTAAAATTTTCCCAAAGGTGTTCATTAGGCTTGAGGTCAGGGCAGGTGTTTATATGTTTATGCCGGAACAGAAAAGGACCTTCCTAAAACTTTTGCCACAAAGTTGAATGTGCACAATTGTCTAAAATGTCTTTGTATGCTGTGGCATTAACAGTACCTTTCATTGCAAAAACCTAAACTCAATAATTTGGAGGGCGTCAACATATGCTTTTTGATAGTTAGGTGTCTACAACCTCTTGCCATATAGTGGCTCTGTGGATAAATGTATGATCTTTCAGGAGAACGTCATGTAAGGAATACCCACGGTAAGCTAAAACATAAGGATACATTCATACCAAGTGCGGTGGGACTGCGTTGGGCGGCTATTCCAGCGCAGTCCCATCACACCCCCATTGCAAGACAGGACTAATTGTCTTGTCTCCAGTTTGGCCAGTTCACACCACTGCATTGAGGTGTGTGCTAAAATAAAGTACTGCGTGCAGGGGTGACAGCTAGACCTTTCATGCTCTGGTGGGAATTTTTATAATAGAGCTCCATGACTTTTAGGGAGCTTTGGAAATGCTGGCTGGACCTGCTATAAAGTTCTAAGAATTGTGTAACATCCTTAAAGCGGTAGTAAACCCAGTTTCAAAAAACACTTACATTCCCAGCATGCCGGAAATGCTAACTTTCACATTGGTTGTGTTCTCAACCAAACTTTCAAACCATCCAATGGCTGGTTTCATAACTGATCACATGTGCAGCATTATGGCAGTTGAAGAATCATTAGAGGCCAAGATGGCAGCTTCCTTGACTGAAAACGATAGAGGAGTTTACTTCCACTTTAACCTTTCTACATGTACACCAGGGTTATCCAGCCTTTTTACTTTCCTGGGCAACATTGGAAGAAGAGGAATTGTCTTGGGTCACACATAAAATACAATAAGCATAGCTGATGAGTAGAAAAAGTTGACAGATCACAAGTTAGCGATCACTGATATAGATAATGTATCTGAGAAATAAAACTAAATTTTTTGGTAATATTTTTTGATATGATAGTAAAAAAGGCAACATATAACTAGTCCAATATTTGACATTGTTTTTGATAAAATAACGCATTAATATCTGGCTCGATGGAGGAAGTAGCAATTCTCAATGAATTCTCAAGGCGCTCATCAGGTATTTGGGCAGTGGCGGCAGGCAGCAGCACTAACCAACGCCCCCCCCCGGTTGCTGTCTGCCGGACAGTCCAGCACTAACCCTATCTAGGTGGCGATGGGTGGGTGGCGGCTCCGTTGTCCTCTCCGTCTCCTCTCTCCTCCTGCGGCTCCGGTGTCCTAAAGCAAGGCAGGGCGGCGGGCTGCAGCTCCTCTCTGTCTCCTCTCTCCTTCTGCGGCTCCGGTGTCCTCCAGCACAGTGGACGGTAGCAGGCTGTGGCTCCTCTCTGTCTCCTCTCTCCTCCTGCTGCTCCGGTGTCCTCCAGCATGGCAGGGTGGCAAGCAGCAGCTCTGGTGTCCTCTCCATCTCCTCTCTCCTTGTCCTAGGCGTCCAATGGGGTCGCCTGACGTTTTGGCCAACCAGGAAACGAATCTCACGACCCACTTCTTGATTGGCAGGAAGGAGATTTAGTGTAAAAAAAAAAGCGAATATTTATTCGCTATCGGCACACAACTGGGTGGGATCAGGGCGCAGTGCTCTGCATCCCAAGCCAAATCTTTTTTAAAGCCTCTGGGTATAATCATGCGCTTCAAGAAAACACCCCCCCCCCATTGGAATCCATAGTCCATCACCCTGTATGTAGATCAGGGGGCCGGACGCATGGATGGAGGGGCCCCGCCCATGCGCCCCTAATGGACGGGCCACCACTGTATTTGGGTCCTACTTTGCCCTTCCTGTGCTTCATCCTTGAAAATAGTTGCTCACAAATATAGGTGCTGCCAAATACTGATGACATGAAAAAGGTGTAATTGTGATAAGTGGAATATTTTTCTTTGGGAAGATACAACTTATAAAGGGCCAGTAAAGAGACACTTGGGTTGATTTACTAAAACTCTAGCGTGCAAAATCTGGAGCAGCTCTGCATAGAAACCAATCAGCTTCCAGGTTTTTTTAATCAAAGCTTAACCTCCCTGGCGGTAATCCCGAGTTTGGCTCGGGATTTTAGCAACATAAACGGTAACCCCGAGCCAGACTCGGGATCGCATCGCTGGATACAGGGAGGACACAGGGAGAGTTACTTACCTTGTCCCCTGGATCCAGCGATGTCCCCCACGCTGTGTGATTGAGCTATCCTCCACTCGATTCACACAGTGCCCGAATGCCGCCGATCTCTGTTCCCTTCGATGTTACAGCGCACGGGAGCGGAGATCGGTGCAAAATTCAAAAAAGTAAAAAGACACAAAACACACACAGTACTGTAATCTTAAAGTGATTTTAGACCAACTAGAAAACAGCGATAATAAATTATAATCACTTGCAGAAATGAGCGATAACGATTTGTGGGGAGATCCGTCATCACACACTAAATCTAATGACAGCGACAATTCTGCAAATGAGCAAATTTCAGTGTTTTAGTATTTGATTACATTATTGAATAATTTTTATTATTATTTATTATATTATAAACTTTATCATACCCAGGATGTCTGCTAGACTCTGGTTTGAACAGATTTAAGAGAGTTATTCCTAAGAATTGCAGGCCTACAATATAAAACGCCTAATTTACATGCAAAATAATTGTACCGCTTTCAGCACCTAAAACCAGAACTAATCATACCGCCAGGGAGGTTAATTGAACAAGCTGAAGTTAGAAGCTGATTGGCTATCATGCACAGCTGCACCAGATTTTGCACTCTCCAGTTTTAGTAAATCAACCCCACTGTCAAATTTTTTTTTTTGGATGCCTGTGTTCGCTGAGTTTCAAACCCCCCCAAAATCAACATTTTTAAGTAAGTTTATGATTTTGTGTTGGGTGGCACACATAGTCATCTTGGGCTGCAGGTTGGACACCCCTGATGTTCCCTTTAATCTGGCATACATTGGATGTTATAAAGAGGTACAAAATAAAATAAGTTTAAGGCTCCATGCACACTAGATGTTAAAATAACGTTATTAAAATGCCAGTACCTTTTCAGTGAGTTTTTTAATGGTTTTGCAATAGCGTTTATTTGCGTTTTTTATGTATTTCCTTGTTTTTCAATGTATCAAAAACGTAAAACAAATGCTACGTTTTTGAGCGTTTATCGATGTTTATTAGCGTTTATAAGTGTTTACCATTTTTTGTGGTCAGAAAAATTACTCCTGAACGCGATTTTATGGCGTTCAAAAACAGCCCATAAACTCCACTGCTGATAAACATCCAAAAACGTCCATGTGTGGACACATAGGATAACATAGAGGGGAGTTTATGGGCTGTTTAAAAAAAATGTCCATACGCCCAAAAATGGCCATTTATGAGCTTCAGTGTGCATGGAGCCTAAGAAAGACGATCCCAGGACACCAAGGAGGTTATTTAATAAAACTGGTGACTGCAAAATGTGTTGCAACTCTGCATATAAACCAATCAGCTTCCAGGTTTTATTGCCAAAGCCTAATTAAACAAGCTGAAGTTAGAAGCTGATTGGCTACCATGCACAGCTGCACCAGATTCTGATTGCCCCAGTTTTAGTAAATCTCCCCCATTGTACAATTGCAGTTAAAAATAATTTAGTCAATATCTGATCCAAAGAGAGAGAGAATTTTATAGAGAAAGAGTGCACCAGTTTTAGCAAATCCCCCCCCCCCCCCCAAGTGACTCATATATGATCTACTTTATATTCATACAATCTGATCTCCAGTATACTCAAGTTTCATGATGGGTCCCATTTCCTGGTGAGTCAAATACCATTTTTTGCCCTGTTTTTATACATACAGTCCAGTATAATTGGGCAATCTAGCTATCTCAATTTGCTACACTCTTTTATTAAGAAGAAGAGATGAACTCAACAGTCCATTCTTGATGTTTTCCTCCCATTTCCGAAGAAGTGGTATATTTGAATGCAGGCCTCAATCCTGTCTGGCAGTCTGCAGAGGAAGTTGGCACCACCTGCTTCTACAAGTCATAAATTATTAGTTGGGGAAGCGAGAAAGACAGATCAGGAAGTGCAAGGAGAGCTGATAAGAGGAGATATACATGACTGATAATTAGAATTTGGGCAGCTAGTGGGAAACCACAAAAAAAGCAAAAAAAAAACAGTGATGGATGAAAAAGAATATCTGTCTTAAATTATCTGGGTCACCGCCACGTGAATGATGGAATGAAGCTGTGTACACCACATGCTAAGATGACTACAATTTTCAGATGTTGTAAAAATAACCTTTTTAATTTCTCTTTAGCTAAAAAGTAAAAGTTAAATTTTACTTTAAAAACTAAATTGTAGACACTAATATTGACTCCCCCCTCTCTATGTAAGAACACCAAGGGTCTCCTGCTATTGCCACAATCCTAGATTATTCGGATTGTCTACCACTGAATACAATGTATGATTGCAGTTAATAAAAATAACATTTATGTAAGATCCAATATAGAGGAATCCAATATAGAGGGAATTTTTCTTGAGTATATATATATATATATATATATATATATATATATATATATATATATATATATATATATATATATATATATATAATGTATTTGTATATATATGTGTATGCGGCACATATATATGCTGTGACGGTCCGGCAGATGATGCCAGAGCTTGCCGGAAAGAAGTCCCCCTTGCGCATGCGTGGGAGTGATGACATCACAGCTCCAGCTGCTCACAGTGATGGAGTCGCTAACCCGGAGGACATGCCGAGGGGAAATGTCAGCTCCCTCTGCGTGGATCGGGAACAGCTGTCGACGCCACGTTCTAAGGTAAGTATTTCATAATGAGCTAGTATGCGGTGCCTTTTATATCTTTTGCCTTACAGGTTTAAAAATGTTGGATGTCTATTATGGGATCAATTTACGAATAATTAAATTTACCTTGGACTCACTTTTTGGGTTGGTGACAGTTTATGTGTATCCAAACTAATGTAAATCCGTTCATCCAGTCTTGTGCCCTAGGTACCCCTGCAGGACAATACAGCCAGCTCTGTAATGCACTGCAGTTAAAGTGGTTGTAAACCCACTACAAAAAAAAACAAAAAAAAAAAACATGCAAGACAAAGGCATAAAGATCTAGTATGCATTGCATACTAGCTCATTATGAAATACTCATCTTAGATCGAAGCCCCTGCTGCAGAGTCCCTGCACGCGGTGTGTCAGCCGGCAGCATTGCTCCCAGAGGTATCGCGGGCTCCGGTGCTGTTATTGGCCGGAGCTGCGATGACGTCACTTCTGCACATGCGCACAGGAGCAGCCTGTAATGGCACATCAGTTGAAGCAACGGCACGAACGAGCCATTGCTTCAGTGCGCATGTGCCGATGACGTCAGCACATGCCAATACAGGGGATATCTCCTAAACCGTGCAGATACAAAGTGGATTGTAAGGCTTAGACTCCTTTCACACTGAGGCGCTTTACAGGCGCTACAGTGCTAAAAATAGTGCCTGTATATTGCCTGTAAAGAGCTGCTCCTGTCTCTCCAATGTGAAAGCCAGAGTGCTTTCACACTGGAGCGGTGCGCTTGCAGGAACTCCTGCAAGCAGTATCTTTGGAGCGGTGAAGGAGCGGTGTATACATCAATGGGGCAGCGCGGCTATACCACCGGCATAGCGCTGCTTTGCAGTGGTTTTAACCCTTTGCCCGGCCACTAGCAGGGGGTAAATGCGCGCCGCTAGCGACCAAATAGCGCCACAAAATTGACGGTAAAGCACTGCTAAAAATAGCGGCGCTTTACCACCAACGCACCCACTGCCCCAGTGTGAAAGGGGCCTTAACGTATACGGAACGTTTTTACAACCTCTCCTGATCTAACATGACAGATAGCAACCCCCCTTTAAAACATCTGTTTTGCCGCGTTTGCGTTTAGAAGCATTTGAAAAAAAAAATATATATATAATTTTTTATTTTTTTTAAATAGCCCAAAAGGAAAAATGGGTGTAAATGAAAATCAGCTAAATGCGAGTTACCTTGTTTAGCCGCATTTAGAAGCGTTTGGTGCTTGAAATGCCTCTAACCTCAGCGTCTGAACTCATTTTTTTGCTAGTTGTTTTTCCTAGAAACAACTATAAACAACCCTGTGTACATGTACTGATAAGATAACATAGAAGCGAGAGATTAGGAGCAGTTGAAAAAAATGCCCAACTGCTCCTAAACGCCCGTTTAGCAGCAGCAGCAGTGTACATGAGGCCTAAGGATTTACAAGCACTTTAAAGCGGAGTTCCAGTCATAAAACAAATTTTACATTATTCAGCTGCATTAAATACAAACACCAACCTTTTGGAATTTTTTTTTTGTTTTACTCACCTTTTCAAGTCTGTTGCTAGGGGGTCCCTCGTAATCTGCCTCTTCCTCTCCCTGGCCCCTGACGTCATTTCCCTCGAGTGCTCCTGGGAGACGCTTGTCGTCATTTTCCAGAAGACAGTGGGCAGCACCAAGGGCTTCGTTGCACTTTCCGACGACGCTGCACTGTTGTGATGGCAACGTCAGACGTGTACGCCGCTGCGCCGTACTTACTGCGCATGCGCGAGAACACTGGTCGCTCAGCTGCACCAGAACCCGGAAGATAGTGCTTGTGGGCTTCACATGCCCACAAGCAAGATGGAAATTAGCAAGAATAAGGAATAAAACAGATCCTGCCCAAATAAATTGACAATCGATCAGCGATTAAAAAGATAAACGTGAGTGCTAGTAATAAATTCTTTAAAATTAAGATTCATCCAAAATGTTTTATTTTTTTTGCTATGCTTGTTGTAGTTAAAACTACATTTAACTATTTTTATTAAATGCATAGCTAGCATAAACAGTATTTTTTTCATATCTGCCTGACTTTCAGCATTTTTTTTTGTTAGTCAAAATTTATTTAGTACGGTTCAAGAAAATAACAGCTACATAATATAGATGTGATGTTACCTACAGATATTTACTGTCCTCTCTGCTAGTCCTCTAAGCAGCCCTGGTTTTTGCAACCCCAGTAAAGTCAGATCTTTGCAGGCTTATCACCACGCTTCCCTCTCTCCACCATCTTTTTTTCTTTGTTGGGAGGTTCTAAAAATAATTCCTTGCATGTCTAACTTGACTGGTGCTTCATATGTTAAATTTATGAGCTCCACTGTAAGGAACAGGAAAAAAAAAAAACACTTTTCTTTTGTTGCATTATTCATGTGTCTATATAAGTTTATGTTTAGAGGTTTAAAAATAGGCTCTGCGGACATTTTTATGCTTGTGTAGAGGTGAAAACGGGGTTGAAGGGGATCATCATTTCTTGTGTACTGAAGGCTAATTAGTATAGACGAGCCACTACAATATAATACAAGACTTTATACCATTTAATATCATTGTTTTTTCTAGTGTTACAAGAAATAAACACAGATCGCATTTGTGATCAAACATTTCCATACTTATTGATGACGAGATTAAAATGTAAATAGACCCTAAATGTGACCGTGCAACTAGGTGGAAATTTTTTTGGTAAATCAGGTCTTAACATCGCAAGAAAGGAAAGTAACTGATGGATGAAACAGTGATTATTATATACACCAAGTTGAACAGCCACATTTAGAGGGCATTTGCATTTTAATCATATTATCAATTAATTTCACATCTGTAAGCCATGGGAATCCATCTCCCCATCTCTAAGATGGCTTTCACACCAAGCCGCCCATAGCGTCGGCGGTAAAACGCAGCTATTTTTAGCAGCGCTTTACCGTCGGATTTGCAGTGCATTTCGGCCACTAGCGGGGCACTTTTACCCCCCTCTAGCGGCTGAGAAAGGGTTAAAACTGCCCGCAATAGCGGCGTTATTGCAGCGCTGCCCCATTGATTTCAATGGGGAGCAGCGGTGGAAGAGCAGTAAGCACATCGCTCCTTCACCGCTCCAAAGAAGCTGCTGGCAGGACTTTTCCTGACGTCCCGCCAGCGCACCGCCTGGAGACAACGGAGCAGCAGTTTAAGGGCGGATTACAGGCACTATTTCTAACGCTATAGTGCCTGAAAAACGCCCTCGGTGTGAAAGGGATCTGAGGACCCTACATTGGCTAACGGTAAAGGATAGGATCACATTCGAGACCCTCTGCCTCACCCACAAATGCACACAAGGAAATGCTCCTCAATACCTATGTGAGGAAATAAAACACTACACACCTAATCGCAGCCTCCGATCAACAAAACAAAACCGCGTCCTCATCCCCAAGTCCCGTTACAAATCTAAGGGCGAACGAGGATTCGCAGTCCAAGGACCACGGCTATGGAACGCTCTACCCACGAACATCCGCATGGTGCCTTCAGAAAAAAATTCAAGACCCACCTCTTCTAAGAAGCAGGACAACATAGGACGGACCAAGCATCTTGAGCAGATTCAGTTCGCATTTGCAGCGCTATACAAACCATTCATTCATTCATGTAACTATTTCTAATAACACTAGCAAAAACAATGATAGTAAATGGTGTAAAGTCTAATATATGTTAGTGACTTGTCTATATTGAACAACGTCAGCCACTCCATTTAAGCAGAAGATGCATCTGTCTATTTATATATGAAGTCCATTGCACACATGTTAGAGAGAAAAATTGGTCCAGGTACTAAGCAAAGCAGAAAATATGTATAATCTAAAAGATGAGGTAGCACTCATGGGGTTTGAAAAGTGAGCACTGATAACGTTTATTTTGGTGTTTTAACAAGGCATAAATCTGTCTTCCTCAGAACCTCAATTTCTGAGAAAGACGAACTTGTGCCTCATCGGGCTTATGCTTGTCTTCTTCAGGATCTGAAGTCCTGAGGAAGACGAGCTTGTGCCTCATCATGCTGTTGCTTGTCTTCCTCGAGGATCTCAAGTGCTGAGGAAGATGAGCTTGTGCCTCAATAAGCTTGTGCTTGTCTTCCTCAGGATCTCAAGTCCTAAGGAAGATAAGCGTGTGTGTCATCATGCTTGTGCCTGTCTTCCTCAGGAACTCAAGTCCTGAGGAAGATGAGCTTGTGCCTCAACATGCTTGTGCCTGTCTTCCTCAGGATCTCAAGTCTTGAGGAAGATGAACTTGTGTGTCATCATGCTTGTGCCTGTCTTCCTCAGGATCTCAAGTTCTGAGGAAGATGAGCTTGTGCCTTGTCATGCTGTTGCTTGTCTTCTTCAGGCTCTCAAGTCCTGACGAAGATGAGCTTGTGCCTCAACATGCTTGTGCCTGTCTTCCTCAGGTTCTCAAGTGCTGAGGAAGATGAGTGTGTGCCTCATCATGCTTGTTTGCCTGTCTTCCTCAGGATCTCAACTGCTGTGCTTCATCAAAACATCAAAAGACACTTCATCAGTGCTTGCTTTTCAAGTCCCATGAGAGTCACCTAATCTTTTAGATTATAACTAGATTTTTTATATAGATAGAAGAGTGCATCTTCATCTGTGGTTTAGTATAGACAAGTATAGAATATTATGCTGGAATATTCATGATCCTGTTCAGCCACATTTGTGGTCACACATCGCTAAACCCAGATGAGAAAGAGTGACTTTAGCACTGAAGATCAGTTGGGAGTTATACATCCTTGTCACATTGTATAGCTTGCAGGGTGACATCATTCACGTTGTTTATCACAGTTATGGAATAGGGTTGTGTCATCTTCCTGTCTCTTGCCTGCTTATTGGACAATGAAGAAGCAGCAGTACACTGATGAGGTCATCTCTGTGTTTTGCCCTCCTGTAAACCTTGTTTACAGTATTAGGCCTCATGCACACTGCACGTTTTGCTAACTTTCCTTCCCTCCTAGCAGCAGAGTTTTAGCGGAAAAACACGCTGTTAAATTTGTGTAACGCGGCCAGAATAATAATTCATTCTGGCTCTTAAAATAAATTAACGCTCAAGTGCTAAACACGCCTAGCACTTATGTGCATTTAGATGCATTTCCACACACTTTGGCACGTCAAGCTCCTCTACTTGTTAAAATCTGCACCCCAAGTTAAAAATGCTGCAAAGCAACACGAACGCAGTATGTGAACAGCTCCACCAGGCTATTATTTTACAGTTCAGGTAGGCAGCTGGCGGGAGGTAAAACCACGGCTTAGCCTTCCCGTTTTTACCTTCCCAATCGCCTGTACTTCCTCTTCTATCTCAAGGAGGACAATTAGCTCTCCCAGTTCTTATATTGGACTACATGTACCAATGTTGTGGAGATAAGAACAGTTTAAGAGATGCAATCATTTTGCAAAAGCCAACTGGGTAGGGCTGACACCATTCAGTCCACAGAAATGCTGAGTGTGGTCAGCCCACAACAGGTATTTTTTTGCACTTGTAGGGTCTTTAAGGTGTAAAACATGGGGACATGTGCATGTATTGCAGAGATGTACTGTACATTTGTTTTACATTTTGCACTGACATACACTCTAAGTAAGAGGTTAGTTAGCCAGAATCTTTTTGTGGTTTGCTGATATGATATTATCACCCGCAGATAATGCTTTAGATGTACTGATGTCTGACAGTGCAGTTTATGCAAACAAATGGCCTGTAAAGCTACCATTGCATTATGGGTGGTGAGCTTTTTGATTCTCTTTCAGATCAACTGAATTATTGGTTTGGCTACACGGGATCTGAAATATAAATTTATACATGCGCAACGTAATTTCTTTTTTTTAACAGAATAGGTGCTAAATGTTTAACCTTCTTTAACCCCTTCCTGCCCAGCCCCAGTCCCCCACGGAAAAAAATTGGTCGATCACATGATTGGCTGTCACAGTGCTCACATGATCTGGAGCCAGACCAACTGGCTACCGATTGCTGCCAGAGACTGAAAGCGGTCTTTGATGCCAAGAACACAAGTCCTGCCCTGCTTCTTCTTACTAGAACAATAAGTGCCGGTTCACACTACAGCAACCTGAAAGTCAGCACGACTTTGCCGGTCAACTTCGAGGCAACTTCAAGGCAACTTCGAGGCAACTTCGAAGGAACTTCAGTAAATTCCTGGGTAATCTTCCTGTAATGTCGGATCCAAATCACATCAATTAAGATAAGGATCTGACTTGGAGGCAACTTCCATTGAAATCTATGGATACAAGTTGGCTAGAAGTCGCCTTGAAGTAGTACAGGAACCCTTTCTGAAGTCAGAGCGACTTCAGTAGTGTACATTAACACAGCTCTCATTCACTTCAATTAAATTTCTTATGTCCGGCGACTTGAGGTCTGACAAGTCGGATCCCAAGGTGCTGTAGTGTGAACTGACACTAAAGTAGCATACACACGAGCGGAGTTTTCGAAGGGGACCGGGTCCGGCGGAGTTCCTTCGGGAAAATTTGAAGCATGCTTCATTTCTAAAGTCCGTCAGACTTTGGCGAATCAAAAGTCCGTTGCAGCCCACACACGATCGGATAGTCTGACGGACTCGGTCCTTCGGACTTTGGATGTTGAAAAGTCCGCTCGTGTGTACGGGGCATAACAGTCTCTGCATATAAGAAATTCCATTGAAGTGAATGAGAGCTGTCTTAATGTACACTACTGAAGTCGCTCTGACTTCAGAAAGGGTTCCTGTACTACTTCAAGGTGACTTCTAGCCGACTAGATTTCAATGGAAGTTGCCTCCAAGTAGGATCCTTATCTTAATTGATGGGATTTGGATCTGAGATTACAGGAATATTGCCCAGGAATTCCCTGAAGTTGCTTCAAAGTTGCCTCGAAGTTGCCTCAACGTTGCCTCGACGTTGCCTTGACATTGCCTGTAGTTGCCTTGACTTTGCCTCGAAGTTGCCTGGCAGTCGTGCCAACTTTCAGGTCCTGTAGTGTGAACCAGTGTGTTGTTGAATACCGTCCCCCATCATATAGTGTCTGCCCTATATGGCGCTTGCACAGTACGGAGGACAAAGGAGACGGCGAAAGTCTCCGAAGGTGAACAGCTGATCGTCCAGGTTCAAGCCCCACCATCCAAGTGGACATAGAGTTAGAATAAAAATATCCCAAGCACAGTATGGCCGTGCCTGAATTGACTCGAGCGAAGCGAGCCCACGAGGGGCCCTGTTACAAAGCGGTGACTATTAAGTGTGCATGCGCCGTGTACAGCTGATGGTCAGCTGTTCAACTTCAGAAACTTTTGACGTCTCCTTGTCCTCTCCTCCGTACTGCGCAACTGCTGCGCCTGCACAGTACGGGGCGGACACTATCCGATGGGGGGACCTTTCTTGGCAGAACACCGGCACTAACCCTCTGACATCTTGTGCCCATCTCCATGCCAGAGGTCTTCCCATGACATTTCTGACCATAAAACTTTATTTGCAAAAGATGTCCACTCAAAAGCTCTCATTACTTTGAGATGGTATTTACACACCAATAACATTGACATGCTATCTGGGGTCACTTGAAAACATTTCGTCACTCACTTCACTTATATTGGACAATTCGCAGCAGTCACATGTGAAAGCAGCACACAATACATTCCTAGTATGCCACCATCCAGTGCCATCAGCCAGGTATGTTATACATTGTTATAGCTGGATCAGTGTAACTATGTATAAAATATCCATACCAAATGTGGCAGCTGCCCCGGGCCCTGTCATTATTGTGGGGCCCAAAGCAGCTGCCTCATACTTGCCAACTATCCCAGTTTAAATTCCCTTATCCCTGAAGTTTTTTTCCTGTGCTGTGTCCTGATATCTCAGTGTGAAGTGCTGGTACTAATGCTGCCCAGCTCTGCCCTATTGTTGTGTACAGATGACTCACCTGCAGACCCTGTGTTTACATGAAAATAACCGGCATTCATATGTAAATAGGGGCAGCATTAATAAATAACAGCTGCAGCCAGTGGCATTGATATGTAAATAAAGGCAGCATTCATATGTATATCATGCCCCCCATGCAGTGAGGAGATAATATGTTATAACCTCTAGCAACCAATCAGTGAGCAGTATTATTGTACAGTACCTGTACAGCTACTGTACAGTCTCTATCAACCAATTAACAAGCAGAAATCATTTGCTGTAACCTCTAGCAACTAATCAGTGAGCCGTAATGTGGGCTGTAACCTCTAGCAACCAGTCAGTAAGCAGTAATGATATGCTGTAACCGCTGGCAACCAATCGCAATTGCTGCCTGATCTGATACACTAAACAGATTTTAAAGCGGGGTGCCCCCTAAAAAAAAAAAATTTTAAGTCAGCAGCTACAAATACTGCAGCTGCTGACTTCGGACACTTACCTGTCACAGGGTCCAGCGATGCGGGGGAACAAAGCGCCACCTCATTCCCCGCTCCACTCGCGGCACCATCATTTTTACTGTGGGCACCTGGCTGTGGCTTCACAGCCGGGCACCCACTGCGAATGCGCGAGCGGCTCAGGGCGCCGTGATACGCCGCACAGTCATCTGGGACACATTTAAAGGAGAGGCATTTAAAGGAGAGTAAAAAAAAAAAAAATTCCAATTATTATTATTTTTTTTAAGAATTTGAAACTATTTTTTATTTTTTTGGTGGTAACACCACTTTATATCTAGCTGCTATTTATTGTATGTCTCAGAGCAGGTGGAGGGTGGAATTGCATGGGGGGTCGGGGGGCCCAAGAAATTTTTTGCCCAGGGTCCAATCAATATTAAAGACGGCCCTGGGTAGCATAAAAGTAGCACTTTATTTACTTATGGCAAGAAAGAAATACTTGTTTGCTCAAAATTATTTAAAGTATGGCTGACATGTGACCTACAAAATCGTATGAAAATTGAATTTTAATAATATACCTTTTTTTTAAAAAAAATATAAAAAAAAAATAATAATAATAAAAAAAAAGATAAAATAAAACCCTCCGTTAAATTCTGATTATAGGTTTTAAAACATCCCTATTATATAACTTTTTCCTGGAAGGTTGCTGATTTCTTAGTTGTGTACGGATGTGTAGGAGCATGCTGTTTGAAGAACAGAAAGTGAGGGGGGACAAGGAAAGGGAACAAGGGAATCTGTGGGAGGGGGGCTATCTAAGAAAGTGTGTATAGAGTCCCATGCGTAGAAATGTATCTTGGTTGCAAAAGAGTTTATCGTTTACCACTCGAGCAGATATAGAGAAACTTTAATTGCGGATAATATTTGAAGCATAAATAGGGAAGAACAGCTCTTTCTTGAATTGAAAATCAAAAGTAACTTTTTTTGGTGTTTTTTTCGGGTACGCTTTTAAACATGATCAGCTTATTGTATATAGTCCTATGTATGCTTGTTTAAACCCTTCTGCATAGTGATAAATTTATATAGTAGCCATATTTACTCATCACATACTCAGGATCTACTTCTCACTTTCAGTGCTGTGGTGTATTTATTAAACATTTGCAGAGCTGCTCGTCACGTGGAACTACATGTACATTCGTTTTTTTTTACAAATGAGAGCAAAACTGAATGCTATTTGGTTATTGTTTTATTTTTATTTTTTTTTACTTTCAAAGTTTTTATTATTATTATAATCAAATACAATTAAAAAACACAATAGAGTCGATTCAGAGGCGAGTTGCATTGGTTATTTTCTGTACAGGGCAAATGCTCTTCATAGAGTGAATCAGGAAAACACCACATTACGGCCACTAGATGGAGCTGATTAACATTAGAAATCAAAATTGATTTATTATGATCATCAGCCCCCATCTAGCGGCCATAATATTGTGCTTTCCAAATTCACTCTATTGAGAACTTTCGACGTAGAGAGAGAAAATATAATAATATGAGGAAGCAGCGGTAAAATATTAATAAACAGGTAATTCACGTCTGAGCCAACATTTGAAAATATAAGAACAAATAAAAATCATATGTGTTTGAAGTGATACCAAACTTATTGCGTGGCAATAATAAAGTGACACCAAACTTATTACGTGGCAATAATAAACTGATACCAAACTTATTGCGTGGCAATAATAAAGTGACATCAAATTTATTACGTGGCAATAATAAAGTGACACCAAACTTATTGCGTGGCAATAATAAAGTGACACCAAACTTATTGCGTGGCAATAATAAAGTGACACCAAACTTATTGCGTGGCAATAATAAAGTGACACCAAACTTATTGCGTGGCAATAATAAAGGGACACCAAACTAATATGCTACAAAAACAATCAGTCTATAGGAGCTGATAAACAAGGGCATTAAAAAACAAAACTTCAAAAAACATAATCAGTTTGCAATTCAGTTAACATATAAGTGGCCCCGCATTCCCAATATTCAGTGCTTCCACCACCGGGTGACACCAGATAAATGAGCCTCTTACTGGATCCAGTGTACCATCATATAAATGGTCAAACTTTGATCAGGACGATTCTAAACGCCAGGCATGTATCCTGTCAGGATCACTCCATCAGCAAGGTAAAAAAAATAAAAAAAAATGTGTAGACACCCATAGTGTAATCTGTAAAAAAAAAAAAATGTATTAAAAAATTATATTAAATAATACAGTTGTTAATGGCACCACACTACAATTTCAATGGGCAAAAAGTTCTGCAAATCCGCATATAGCGGTAAAAACAAACATTAAAATTCTCTCCCATAAGCAGCAAGCTGTGTGGCCACACTGGACTCCAGGCAGCGGTCGGCGAGCAAGCAGCTGCTTGAGCTAAGGTCAGATGAATTCCAGGAAGTAAATGCTACATGAATCATTTGCCCTTACTCAAGATGGCCGCAGCCAGAAATGCTAGGGGTAGGTTTCAAAATGATTTCTCAACAAAATAAATCATGGAGACTTGGATGGATGGGCGAGTTTGCTTTGAATATTAAAAATGAATTAAGTGTTTTTGGTTGGTGGTTTAGATGCCACGAAGATCCACTTTAAACTTTTATCTGTTTTAATGAACAAGACCAGAGTCGCTGATAAATCCTTTTTTTTTTTTTATCTGTTTTAATGAACAAGACCAGAGTCGCCGATAAAACCTATAAAACCTTTTATTTATTTATTTATTTTTTATCTGTTTTAATGAACAATACCATAGTCGCCGATAAAACCTTTTTGAAAAAAAATTTTAATCTGTTTTAATGAACAAGACCAGAGTCGCCGATAAAACCTCTTTTTTTTTATCTGTTTTAATGAACAAGACCATAGTCGCTGATAAAACCTATAAAACCTCTTTTTTTATTCTTTATTTTTTTATCTGTTTTAACGAACATGACCAGAGTCGCCGATAAAACCTCTTTTTTTTTTTTTTTTTTTTAGAGGGCGGGTACGAACTTCCTCGAACAAGGCACATGGTGCTTCTAAATGTTTTTTAAAGCTGTAAATAGTAAATGAGATGCTTTCATTCAATGCAAAGTCTTTATAGGAGATGTAATCGTAGTTGACGTTACCCACATGAGAATGAATGAGATGGAGGCTTTATAAAAGACATCTACCCCCATATGACCAAACTGATCCTTCTCGAAGCGGGATCACTGTGTGAGCGCTGTGTCTATAGTGCTGCAGTGGTAACTTGTGTTATGTTCCAGGTTTAGTAGTGGTTGCGGATTTCAACTGTCACAGATCAAGTGATATGTACAATCCTACCACAAAGCCACATTTCCTGCTGCTGATCTGTGAAAGGTGTGTTCACTAGTACAAACTTTTTCTCTTTTGGATTTGTGTGTGTGTGTGTGTGTGTGTGTGTGTGTGTATATGTATATATATATATATATATATATATATATATATATATATATATATATATATGTAATGTTCATCTGTGCAATTAAAAGTTATTATTTATTTATTACTGATATTTGTATAGCACTCACAATTTACATACATTCAAATCAGTCTGCCCGGACTCCTGGTTCATGCTGATGCGATGTGGGAAACGCGCAAGGTTCGCTGCATTTCCCCGCATCGCACTGCAAAGCAATCGCATGCAATCTGCTGCTGGTGTCAATGTTAGATTAATGACACCCCAAAACCGATTGCAAAATGCAAAGTGATTGCTAGAATGTGAACACCCTTGCAATGCAATTCAGGTGTGTATAAAGAATTCCTGTGCAAATCACACGCGGTGCTCTGCACGCACTAGTGTGAACCCAGGCTCAAGGAGTGAGCTTGCAATCTAAGGTCCCTATCTCTCATGCATATACACACACACACATGCTTAAAGGGGTTGTAAAGGTAAATATTTTTTCACCTTAATGCATTCTACTTACCGGACCCCTCGAAAGTCTCGCACTCGCCCCCGATGTCCTCTTCGCCTGGCCGCTGATTGGCTAGAGTGGATGGATTGAAAGCAGCGCAGCCATTGGCTCGCGCTGTTAATCAAATTCAATGGCGCAGCGCGCCGGGGGCGGGGCCGAGTGATACAGTGAGTGGCTATAGCCGCCGTCTGTATCACGGGAGCGCGCCCGCAAGTGCTTCTCACCATGTGCGGGAGCTAGCATGAACGTGAGAGGTACTTGCGGGGGGAAGCAGAGACAGCCACCAAGGGACCCCAGAAGACCAGGTTCGGGGCCACTCTGTGCAAAACGAGCTGCACAGTGGAGGTAAGTATAACATGTTTGTTATGTAAAAAACAACCCCTTTAAGCTTCCCATAGATGGCTAGATCCATGTATGGGAGGGCTGACTGAATCCAAGCTAATAGTAATAATCACCAGTGGTGGCTGCTGCTTTTTTGGGGGGGGGGCAAACAATCCACCCACCGCCACTCTCTGGGCTGCGGGGCGGCTGCTGTTCCAGTTCCCCTCAGTCTTCCCCCTCCTCCTCCTGATGGCCAATCAGATTAGATCTCCTTTCTGCCAGTTGGGTGATGGGTCTCATGACCCACTTCCTGATTGGCCAGAGGAGAATCAGTGTTACAATAGCAAATATTCATTCGCTATTATCACACAACTGGGTGGGCTTCGGGCGCAGTGCTATGCACCCCGAGCTCACCCTTTTTTAAAGCCTATTAGAGCCTCTGGCTCTAACCACGTGCTTCAAAAAAAAAACTGCTAGGAATCCATGCGTCCGGTGCCATGCATGTAGATCAGGGGGCCGGACACATGGATATGGTGGGGGATGCGCCCGTAATGGACAGGCCACCACTGATAATCACTATGTTCTCCTGGCAGGATGGCTTTACCGTAGCCCCCACTCCCCACTGGGAGAACACAATAGCTCTGTGGGAGGTATTCCTTCATCAACACTGACTGTGTTGATGGAGGAATTGAGCAATATTTTTTCCTGGAACCCAAGGCTCCAGGATAAAAAATTGCATAATTGATGGCCTGCCTAAGATTAGACCAGAGCCAATTCATCTACGCCTTTTTCAACCTGGGGTGCCTTCTGGGTTCTTTAGGGTTGCCTTGACAAAATACCTAAAAATTGCCCCAAATTGCCCAAAAATTGTGTGCACACCAGCAAGTGGATCAAACACGCTTCTTTGTTACACAAAGCCACAGGTTTTCTTTTTCATAAATTTTTGGGTGAAAATTTCTAGTAAAAAGTAAAACTCAAGGTACATTGACTACAAATAATGTACATTAGTTTTATATCAGAATACAAAAATATTTGTAATACGAATTATTCTGCACAGAACTGATGAGAGTCCAGACTGGTACACGTGGTCGTCTTTAAGGCAGGGCAAAAGGGGCAGCTGCCCTGGGCCCTGTCATTGTTGTGGGGCCCAGAGCAGCTGCCTCATACTTGCCAACTATCCCAGTTTAAATTCCCTTGTCCCTTGAAGTTTTAGTCCTTTGCTGTGTCGTGATATCAGAGTGTGAAGTGCTGCTACCAATGCTGCCCAGCTCTGCCCTATTGTTGTGTACAGATGACTCACCTGCAGACCCTGTGTTTACATGTAAATAACCGGCATTCATATGTAGAAGGTGGCGTCATTGGCAAGTAAATAGCTGCAGCCCCGGCGCCATTGATATGTAAATAAAGGCGGCACTCATATATGTATCATACTCCCCTGCAGTGAGGAGATGATGTGCTGTAACCTCTATGAACCATTCATTGAGCAGTATTACTGTACAGTAATCTCTAGTAACCAATTAACAAGCAGAAATCATGCGCTTTAACCTCTAGCAACTAATCAGTGAGCCGTAATGTGTGCTGTAACCTCTAGCAACCAGTCAGTAAGCAGTAATGATAGGCTGCCAACCAATCGCAATTGCTGCCTGATCTGATACAGTAAACTGATTTTAAGTCTAGCTGCTATTTATTGTATGTCTCAGAGCAGGTGGAGCGTGAAATTGCATGGGGAGGGGGGCCCAAGAAAATTTTTGCCCAGGGTCCAATCAATATTAAAGACGGCCCTGCTGGTACAGCCTTCTCCTGCCCAATCATATTTCATCTTCCCCACCAATAGCTTGTCGCAGGGGGAGGAATGGGGATGATGCTGCGATGTTCTGAAGAAAAATCAAGCCCTCCACTAGGGCCCTATGAATGGGGGGCCAATGGGAACAAACAGCATCCCTGTCATCCTCATCCCACAGCACATCCCCAGTATATAGAAATGGGTTCGTAATGTACCATATAATACCGCACATGGCCAAATGGCCTTAGAGAACAAAGAAAAGGGGAAGGAGGGGTGGGGAATAGGAAAACAAAGCAAAAACAGAAGTGCACTCTATCCCGTCAAGAAAAGCAATAATGTAGACGTCCTCTGCGGCATCAGAGAGATATTTAATCCATGGGTCCCAGAGATTTTATTAAAAAAGGCATTCTATCATTCAAGACCACCGCAAGGCCACAGGTTTTCCTTGTGCAACATTACAACCTTGTGCACTGTGCAGGCCAGCCACCAGCGTCCCAAAAACTGCTGATATCGTTGCTGGATAAGGACAAATTTAGGCACCTGCACAGCATCCTTGTTGCTCCTCATGGAGTCACATTAGCTGTATAGGGGAGAGAGATTGGGGAAGAACAAATGCTGGAATACTAGTTATTAGCAGTGTTCAAAAGTGTATGTGCTTTGAATGAATATACCACCTCTAGTGTTGGGCGTCTTACGTATGTGAATGCTGCTGCGATATAAAATGAATAGTTCTGATTTCTACATTTTAGAATGGGATGCCTTGAGAATGTGAAGAAATTTAAGGGGGGCCTTCACTGAAAAAAGGTTGAGATACATCTACAAGACATCACCACGTCTCATAGAACGAGACGTTACCGCGATGCCTCTCAACCTCATCCAATCAGGATCACCTTGCACTCATTGAAAAAAAATGCAAAGCATTTTCTGAATAACGCCTATACTGAGGTGCCGACCTGCTGTGTTCAGACTGTAGCAAGGCCGCCGCTTGGCATAGGACCTAGAAGCTAGTTGAGATCAGGGCAGTAGCAGTGTCTACTAAGGTCATTTCCAGCTTCTAGAGCAGCCATTCTCAACTAGGGTTCCTCCATAGGTTTTCATAGGGGTTTCTTGACTTGTGGCTGATTGACCTCCTATTTGATGGTCCCTGCATAGTTCCAGGTTCCACACCACTTGGCAGAGCCAGATGCAGGAACCCAAATCTGTCTATAAGGGTGGCATTCTGAACACCACTACAAGGGGGACATTCTTCCCACTTACCACCAACGTAAGGGGCATTTTTTCCCACTGACCACAAATAATTTGTTTTTTGCAAGAGTTTCTTTAGACCTTAAAGTTATTTCAAGGCTTCCTCTAGGGCAGGGGTCTCTAAACAAAGGGCCAGTTTCAGACCTCAGGGGGGCCGGACTGTGGCCATCACGAGTAGAAAATGCCCCAGCATCAGTTGGAGTAAACCATGCCCCATCTTTGGTGCCATTGGAGGAATTGTGTCCCAGCATTGGTGTCATTTTTTCCCACTGATCACCAATAAATTGGGTTTTGCAAGGGTTTCTTTAGACCTTAAAGTTATTTCAAGGCTCTCTCTATGGTAGAAAATGTCCCAGCATCAGTTGGAGTAAACCATGCCCCACCTTTGGTGACATGGGAGGAATTTTGTCCCAGCATTGGTGTCGCTGGGGCCCATCGTTGGTAGGAATTGTGTCCCATTGTTGGTATCAATTAGCCCCATCGTTGGTGTCTATGAATGCAGTAGTGCCCCAAGGGCCAGCTGAAATGAAGCAAAGGGCCGCATCCAGCCCCTGCGCCCCAGTTTGAAGACCAATGCTTTAGGGTAAAAAATGTTGAAAAAAGCTGTTCTAGAGGAATCACTCAGGTGGCACATACATATGTACAAAGGTCCAAGCTGTAACCATCTAAAAATATCCATACCTGGAATTTTGTATCTGGATTTAGACAGTTGTGTTGCAGGAACACAAGCGGAATGTGCACTGCACTTCATTCAAAATGGCACCCCAACGTTGCAGCGCACCATGAGGCAGGGTGATACATTGCCGTGCTCTATGGTTGGCTGTATGGTAAAAATTGGTGAATTTTGGTGCAGTAGTACTGCCTTATTGCAATGCATGTTGACACATGCACGAACACACTACAAACTGCAGTTAAAGTAGCAGTGAAAAATAACAGTTGTGAGTCTAACCAATCATTTTGGCATTTTATTTCTAGGTGATCAATGTGAATGGGGGAATGGCAGGGATGTGTCCTTTGCACTACACTTTGTACTGCATCCTTTGCATTGCACTTTGTACTGAAAGGTGTCCCTCTTTGGGAGGTATGGGATATGGTCAGACACAAACCTAGTATGTTTATGGAAGCTGAAGGACATTACCTAAAGACAGGATTTGATTTGCAAAGGCCCGCTTGGTGCCGGGTTGACATTTTAAAAACTGATAAGATCCATTTCTCTCTCAGTGTTCCTGTGTGCCTTAATGTTGTATACCTCTAACTTCCTGAACCACCATAGACCCAGCATTGTGTATGTAACTGTTGTGAGCAAGGGTTCAAGAGGTAACTGGGAGTTTGTTTATGTATGTGATGTAGATCTGTAGGTCTGATCCGGAGTCTGCAGGTGCAGCCACAGAGACCACAGACTGATCTCTCTTCAACAGAGCTTAAGGCTTTTGTTCTCATTATCAACATATATTAACTACTTCAGGTCCGCCCCATAGCAGTTTTACTGCTACAGCATGGCACCTGTGCGTTGGATCACATATATATGCGTGTTATGGCTCTCCATGGGGAGCGCATATGCGTGCAACCAGCGGCTCACTCCTGCAGCGGCGGGTAAACAAGGCAGATCGCTCTGAAAGGAGGGAAGGCATGGATCATGTCTTCCCCTAGTAAAAGCACATCCTGCAGTATAATAAAACACTGGCTAGGCACACATTTAACCCTTTGATTGCCCCTGAGGTTAACCCCCTCTCAGCCAGTGTCATTAGTACAGTGCATATTTTTTAGCACTGATCACTATATAAGTTTCACTGGTCCCCAAGAAGTGTCAAAAGTGTCAGTGTCCGATTTGTCTGCTGCAATATCGCAGTCCCGCTATAAATCACTGATCGCCACCATTACTAGTAAAAAATAAATAAAATAAAATATCCCATAGTTTGTAGACACTATAACTTTTACGTAAACCAATAAATAGACACTTATTGGGATTTTTTTAACCAAAAATATGTGGTAGAATACATATTGGCCTAAACTGATGAAGAAATTTTACTTTTTGTGTTTTTATAGCAAGTAAAAAATATTCTTTTTGGGAGACCAGCGTCACGCAATGCGATTTGACGCAATTTCCACGTGATAAATTGTGCAACAATCGCGGCACAACCGCACAGCCTTTATATATATATATATATATATATATATATATATATATATATATATATATATATATATATATATAGTGAAGTAGCACTAATTACTTAAAAGTGACAAGAAATAAAGTGCTAGTGGGCAAAGGTACCAGAGATACTTATCAAAGTTCAATGATAATAATCCAATAATGTCCAATAAAAATAATCCAATATTAAAGTGCATCACATCATACTAACCTTCAGATTGAATCAATTCAGTGAAAATGGTCCAATAATAAAGTGCTCCAATGATAAAGTGCATCCAAAAAAGTCAAATGATTCCGAGAAATAGTCAATCTCTTATTCAAGATTTTAAATCAATAAGTTCTTGTTGGTAATGCTACAGAAGTTTAGCTGCTTTTTATTTATTTATTTTTTCACTAAGAACTTTATATTTGTCAATAACACTTTTTTGGTAGCGCATTAGCACTTTACCATTTATTTTTGCACAGCGTTTTAGATGCCATTGAAAATAATAGCACCTGAACCTGCGCTTTGCCATTGTAGTGCGTTTTAAGATCTAAAGTATATGGAAATTTACTGACTGTTAAACAAGCGTCAAATCCCAGAAAACAGCACCTGTTTACATGAATTTTAGACGTGGTAATAGGAGATTTACTCCCTACTTCAATGGGTTGATTTACTAACATATAAAGTGAGGTGTGGTGCTTCAATCTGATGTACTCTAGAAAGGTGACCATATGTTCAAAGTGAAATCTGGGGAAACCCTACTTACCATGCCCACTATTATTGGGGGTTGGGGCGGAGTAGGGCAAAGGGGGTAATAGCAGCAAGCAAAATACACTACACTAAATGCGGTCAACGGTGGGAGGGACTTAAAAGGGTGTGGTTTAACAACAACTGAGCCTATGTTGTGGGTCAAGAGTGCAAAACATGCAAGAGTGTAGAGGCCAAATGTACTGTAGATAAATCATGGAGTGCCTCCCAAACACAAATTCCTCCCTTCTCCCAATACAATCCCCCACTCCCCATGATAACTACTTTTAGCACAAATTCTCCCTTCCCAGAATTGTTCTCACTGGACCTTGGCATGGGGTTGCTGGTGGGTCCCCACAGTCCATCATCTGCTGGTGAGTTCCTTCCCCATAAAAAGGTCTACACAAGACAAGAGGGGGGAATCAGGAGGACCTCATGATTCCCATGAAAAGGTCTACACAAGACAAGAGGGGAGGGATCAGGAAGACCTTATGATACCCATGAAAAGGTCTACACAAGCTGAGAGGGTAGGGATCAGGTAGACACCCCTGCCCTCCCTCCTCCTTCTCCAGGCCCAATCACAGAAATGTTGCTAAGACAGATTACTCTGCAACTACCTGGGCTGGGAGTACCATTATTAAAGCTGGAAAGAAGTTGGAGATACAATCATTTAACCAAGGATTAAATTGGGGACAACATTTTTTTCCCCATGACAGCCTCCAGGGAACTGTCCCCGGAAACTGGGAACATCTGGTTACCCTATACTATAGCCGCCTGGTGCCCAACCTGCAGCCTGAGGGTCGCATGCAGCCTTTTGGTATATGATAGGGAGCACTCGGACATCTACGGTCTAAATTGGGAACATTGATTGGGGTAAAAGCATTGATCTCCACTATCCTCATGTAACATGTTCCCAGTTTCGTATTATCTGCAGTCTATCCCAAGCCAAAAATGTAGCATGTCCACACTCTCTGACCCTCATTTCCTCTATTAGGTCCGCAGTTTCTGACAGTTCTCTCAAGCATTAGATATACAACTTTATGTGTGGTCCTTTGGTGAAGTCAGAGTCTACATTTGAGGCCACGCTTTAGCTCATAAGTTGACAAACACTGCATTTGCCCTATTGAGTTGAACTCGTCAAGTCAGAAGTCAGATATCCAATCATGTGCTGGAAACTTGATAAAAAGAAAGCTATTTCGTTACGTGATTGGATGCTTGACATGACTACAGATTCATCCTTCACAGAGCTGGGAGCAGACACCCCCCTTTCCCTCCCTTCTCCATCTCTAGGCCAATCAAAGAAATGTATCTAAGACAGGTATCCGGAGCCGCCCAGGAGGGGCACACCATTATTAAATCTGGAAAGAATCAGGGGATTATGTCAGGACACTTTTTTCCCAGGGATAGCCCCCATAAAATTGGGGACCGTCCCTGGAAACTGGGGATGTCTGGTCAACCTATACTATAGCCCCGTTGATTTAAACTTGTATCTAAGTCCGATATCTGCTGGAAATATTATAAAATATCATGCTGGGAATTTACGAAAAAGAAAGCTTTTTTTTCCGATGATTGGATGCTTGACGTGAACACAAATTCGCCTCACCTGACACTTTAGCAGGGGCGGACTGACCATTCAGCAACTCGGGCACTGCCCGAGGGCCCCGGGCCAGTAGGGGGCCCCATCAGGGTTGCCAGCCTCAGTAAAACCAGGGACAGTATGTAAAAATCTGTGCTTTATTTTACATCTTTCTCTGAAATGTCCCTTACCGACATCCTTTTGGTCTAAAAATCCTGAGATTATAGCTGCCCCACCTCTCCAGTACCTTCTCAGCCAATAGAAACATGTCTGTGTATATTGTGTGTACATGCATGTGTAACCTGTGTGATTTTATACTGTGTGTTTGTATATACTGTGTGGCCCCATAATCTCCTATTGCCCGGGGGCCCCATAAGTTGTCAGTCTGCCCCTGCACTTTAGTAAATCCGGTCGATCAGATTGGCAGTCTTTACCCACCACTGACATCTCCCCCCACCAACGAACTTCACAAAGGGTGCTCTGCTGTCATTCTAGTGAATGATGTTTCATGGCTTGTGTTCTGTTCTGTGGCGGAAGTAAAGATGCAGAGAGATAACTAATTATATTCGGGAGGAAACCAGAAGCATTTTTCCATGTTTCTTATCAGATGGTGCAGTTGCAGGAGGAAATACAAGATACCTGACAGCGGTGTACTCACTTATCGCTGGATCTCTTTTTACCAGATTCAGTTAAATTGATTTGATTTGTGAGTGTTTGTGCTGGCAGAATACCTTTGTTCATGCAAATCTCTATTATCGGGACCGTGGAGCTGTGCATACAGTAAGTGTCCGATGTAACTCCTTCACAACCGGAGCTGGAGCAACAAAATATGCCCACGTACTTCCTAATTTATTTTCAGTTGTTGCTAACTAATATTTGACATGACTTTAATATTTTTATATGCTTGCTGTTCCATATTTTCACTGCATTCCATATGCAAGTTTTGTGTATACTGCCTCTAGTGGTCGTCTTTATTTCATGAAATGTGATGAAAATCTCTTCTTAAACAAAAAGTCTCACCTCAAGCTTTATTAATGTGTTCTCTTCCCCAGGGTATAATGTGCATGTAGTACTTTGTTCTATCCTCCTAGGCTAGCTGTGAGGTCAGACAAGGCATACCCCCCCCTTTCCCTCCTGGGCCATCCGACAATGCAGCTAGCAAGGAGATGGCTGCTTTTTATAGATGACACTTTTCTCCATCTCTAGGCACTTTCCTGCTTGCTTGGCACATTCTAGCTGACAAGCCTCTCTGCATTCCTCCGAGGCTAGCTGTGAGGTTAGACAAGGCCCACCCCCTTCCCGACCGAGCCATCCAATGACGCAGGTAGCAAGGAGGTGGCTGCTTTTTATAGATGCCACTTTTCTCCATCTCCAGGCACTTTCCCGCTTGCTTGGCACATTCTAGCTGACAAGTCTCTCTGCGTTCCTCGTAGGCTAGCTGTGAGGTCTGACAAGGCCCACCCTCCCTTCCCTTCTGGGCCATCCGACAATGCAGGTAGAAAGGAGATGGCTGATTTTAATAGATGCCACTTTTCTCCATCTCTAGGCACTTTCCCACTTTTAGCTGACAAGCCTCTCTGCGTTCCTCGTGAGACCCTTGATTTGGGCAAGTTCTTGGAGACAGAGGAAAGTGTCATCTGTTAAAGCCGCAATCACCTTGCTAGCTGTGTTGTTGGAGGGCAGGGGGGTGCCTTGTCTGACCTCACAGCTAGCCACAGACAGCACATAGGAAGAGGGGACAACATACTACATATACTTGTCTCAGGCAAGTCCTTGGAGGCAGAGAAAAGTGGCACCCGTCAAAGCAGCAATCTGCTTCCTAGCTCCGTTGGCATTCCTCCTTCCTCTTTGGCAGCTCCCAGGTCCTAGCTATGGGTCAGACAGGGTACCCGCTTCTGACCTTTAGATCAGTGATGGCGAACCTTTGCACACCAGATGTTTTGGAACTACATTTCCCATGATGCTCATGGTCTCAGCAATGTAATTGAGCATCTTGATGCTCAACTACACTGCAGAGTGCAAGAGAATTATGGGAAATGTAGTTCCAAAACGTCTGGGGTGCCAAGGTTTGCCATCACTGCCCTAGATTGACAATGCTACTGTATGCTGTGCCTCCTGTTCTCGTTCCTCCAGAGCGACGTCTAACTCATACAGGAGGAGTGTTACTGGCCAGATCCCCAGGCGGAAACAGAGAGAAAATAGCCAAAGAAAAGGAAAACAAATGCAGCCACCACATGTAATGCTGGGTAAACTGCAATAGAATACATTTTGGGTTTGGAATGAAAGTGTTTGGCATCTGGACGTGGCCGCGCTCTGCGTTTTTCCCGCATACAAACGAGACCATTATCTGCATCCTGTGTGCATTCAGATCCACCAGCATGCAAACTGTCTGCATCCAGGGCCGGTCAGAAGCCCTATTCACAGTTAATCGCTGGCATCTCCGACCCACAAATCTGCCCCGCGCCTCTTATATGGGGCTATTCTCGCCGGTGGATGCGCCCCCCCCAAATGAGCCCTTAGATGATAGATTCCCTTTCAGCCAATCACAATGAGCGATCCTTTCCCTTGTTCCTCTGTGTTCTTCTCACGTGTAGCCAAACTGAAATGAGTTTTTTTTTTCTTGTACTATTTAATGAGGCTGAGCAATTACAGAGAACAGCTTCCAAACGAGAATGTTTGTGGAAAACAACATGTGCATAATTAGTCCTTAATGAGCCATTGTGTGTGTGGTATTTTTTTCCCTGTTAAACGTGCAATTAAATTTATAATGGTTTATAAGATGTAAAATCGCTGGAAAAGGAGAGCAAATGCCTGGAGTTTATACAGTTAACTATTCTGTGACATTAATTCACTGGAAGCCGCTCTTCAGATGGAAACGATTTCATTTTTTACCCATTGATTCACACCGGAGCCTCTAAACCCAACACCGCAAAGTCTGTGTATTGCGGCTCACCAGTCCTTGGAGGCAGTGGCTGCTTTCCTTTTCCTAATAACTTTCATTTTCAGCTGGTGATCCTGCCAGTAACACACTTCCTGTCCTAGGTGACAACGCTCGCTGTGCTGTAGGCATACCTCCCAACGGTCCCTGATTTCAAGGGACTGTCCCTGATTTGGTCCCTCTGTCCCTCTTTCCTTCTCATTTGTCCCTCATTTTGGTCTGGTCCATATAGCTGTATATATAGGGTTGCCACCTTTTCTTCAAGTCAACACTTCAGCGTTGCACAGATTTTTTTTTTCATAGTATGCATAGATAAACTATGCATAGATGTAGCTATTAAATAACATTTCTAATCATATGACATTAATCAACAAAGTTCCCCTTTACATCAGAGTCCACAGTGTTCCCCCTTTACATCGTAGTCCACAGAGTTCCCCTTTACATCAGAGTCTACAGAGTTCCCCCTTTACATCAGAGTCTACAGAGTTCCCCCTTTACATCAGAGTCTACAGAGTTCCCCCTTTACATCAGAGTCTACAGAGTTCCCCCTTTACATCAGAGTCTGCAGAGTACCCCCTTTACATCAGAGTCTACAGAGTTCCCCTTTACATCAGAGTCTACAGAGTTCCCCCTTTACATCAGAGTCTACATAGTTCCCCCTTTACATCAGAGTCTACAGAGTTCCCCCTTTACATCAGAGTCTACAGAGTTCCCCCTTTACATCAGAGTCTGCAGAGTTCCCCATTTACATCAGAGTCTACAGAGTTCCCCCTTTACATCAGAGTCTACAGAGTTCCCCCTTTACATCAGAGTCTACAGAGTTCCCCCTTTACATGAGAGTCTACAGAGTTCCCCCTTTACATCATAGTTCACGGAGTTCGCCCTTTACATCATAGTCCACAGAGTTCCCCTTTTACATCATAGTTCACAGAGTTCCCCCTTTACATCATAGTTCACAGAGTTCCCCCTTTACATCACAGTTCACAGAGTTCCCCCTTTACATCAGAGTATACAGAGTTGACCCTTTACATCATATCATAGTTCACAGAGTTCCCCCTTTACATCATAGTCCACAGAGTTCCCCCTTTACATCAGAGTATACAGAGTTGACCCTTTACATCATATCATAGTTCACAGAGTTCCCCCTTTACATCAGAGTCCAGAGTTCCTCCGTTACATCTGAGTCCACAGAGTTCCCCTTTACATCAGAGTCCACAAAATTCCCCCATTACATCAGAGTCCACAGAGGGGATGCTCTGGTGTACAAAGCGGACTCTGATGTAAAGGGGAGGTCTGATGTAAGGGGTGCTCTGAGAACCCTGATTTACCTTAGTGTACTCACTTAGACGCAGGATAGAGAAGGGGGAGACTTCGCCCAGTCTGAATATACCTCACATGAGTGATTTGAACGCTGTTTACATATGTGGGCACGACTTACATATGTGTTTGCTTCTGTGCGCGAGAACGCAGGGATGGGGGCGATTTAAATGTTTAAAAAAAATGTATTCTTTATTTTACTTTTTTATTTTTACACCTTTTCTTTAGTTTATTTATTTATTTTGATCTCTTTTATTCCTATTACAAGGAATGTAAACATCCCTTGTAATAGGAATGGTGTGTGACAGGTCCTCTTTATGGAGAGATGTGGGGTCTAGAAGGGTGTGGCAAGGGGTGTGTCCTATGCCTACATGCTTTTGCTAATAGATGTCCCTCGTTCCCATCTCAAAAAGAAAAGAAAATCGGGCGAACAAATGTCCGATTTTCCTCGTTTTACAGCAAATCAGAACCGCTGAACGAAAATTCGTATGAAAATTCTCGTACGACAAAGGCTTTTTATTTTGTTTATTGTTTCTGATCATGCGCAGTCTTTCTTTTCTGATTTTTCTACAAAAATGTTACACATTAAACAAAATGTTCGTTCTTTTCTCATACAAGAAACATTTTTGAGTTTGTCCCTTCTGGAATTTTCAGATGAAAATTCGGAATCAACTGAAGAAAGTTGTGTCCCTCTGTCCCTCTTTCCTCCTCCTTTGTCCCTCATTTTGGTCTGATCTATATCGTTGTATATAAAATGCACTTTTTATCCTTTAAAAAGTGTTTCCCAGTAAATTTTATAAGCCAATATAAAGGAATAGTAGTGGTAAAAAAAAAAAAAAAGTCCTTGTGGATTTAATTAACCTTTTTTTGGGTTAATTCTCCTTTAAGGGGGTGTGACAGGGGGCGTGTCCTTTGCATACATACGTTTACTAGTAGGAGTCCCTCATTCCATCTCAGAATGTTGGGAGGTATGTTTGTATTGTATTTTTGGAGGACAACTGTACTGATTAAACGAAAATCGCACAATCTGGTATCGTACGAGGAAAACTTTCGTGCTTGTCCGCTCGAATAATATCAGATGAATTGTCAGGATCGGCTCTCGAAAAGCTCTGTACTAACGATCCGATTATCTTACGATCGCGTCGAAAGCGGTATTTTTCATCCGATTTTCAGATCGTGTGTACAGACCATTAGGGTCTGTGGCCCAAAGTGGATCTAAAGACAGAAGGTGTTTTTACCTTAATGCATTTATCTTCAAAAAGTGTTTCCCAGTGCTAAACCTTTCATCCAATTTTTTAATCGCTGCATTTGTAAATTTCAAAAGCCAATATAAAGGAATAGTAGTGGTAAAAAACAAAAAAAAACAACTTGTGGGTTTAACATTTTTTTTGTATAATTCTCCTTTAAGGGGGCGTGGCAGAGGGTGTGTCCTATGCCTACATACTTTTGCCAATACTTGCTCCTCCTTCCCGTCTGTGAAAGTTGGGAGGTATGCGTGTGTAGATGTGTTCGAAGCGTCTTCATGATCTGGAAGATCTGCGCATGCTAGAGTGTGCAAACGTAGCACGATTACATACACCTATCAGCAAATGTATGCAGGCATAGGACACACCCCTTGCCACGCCCCTTAAAGGAGAATTGTACAAAAAAACGAGATTGGTTAAACCCACAAGTGCTTTTTTTTACCACTACTATTCCTTTATATTGGCTTTTGGAATTTACAAATGCAGCAATTTAGAAATCAGATGAAAAGTTTAGTGCTGGAAAACACTTTTTGATAGATCAAAAGTGCATTTTATATACATCTATAGAGATCAGAGCAAAAAGAGGGACAAATGAGGAGGAAAGAGGGACAGAGGGACATTGCTCCAAATCAGGGACAGTCCCTCGATTTACCGAGGTGTGAACGGAGCGGTCATCCTATGAAAACAAAGCAGATCGCCGCTCTGCCAGTAGGAAGGGCATGGATCCTGTGTCGGAAAAGCGGGTACAATGGATTTATGTCTACCCCTAGTAAAAGCACTTCCCACACTGTACAAAAACACTGGCTAGGTAAACACCTAACCCTTTTATCACCCCCTGATGTTAACCCCTTCCCAGCCAGTGTCATTAGTACAGTGACAGTGCATATTTTTAACACTGATCACTATATTGGTGTCACTGGTCCCCCAAAAAAGTGTCAAAAGTGTCAGTTAAGCCCCATACACACTATCCGATTGTCTGCTGATTTTTTTCCTTCAGATTTACCAAAACCATATAATATGAGGTCAAACTTTAGAAGTTTCAATTTGTATGCAATCAGGCAGGCCCCCGCACTACATGGTTTTGGTAAATCTGAACGAAAAAATCAGCAGAAAATCTGATAGTGTGTATGAGGCTTAACTGACACTTTTGACACTTTTTTGGGGGACCAGTGACACCGTTATAGTGATCAGTGTTAAAAATATGCACTGTCACTGTACTAGTGTGTATGGGGCTTTAGTGTCAGATTTATCCATCGCAATCTCGCAGACATGCTTTAAGTCGCTGATCGCCGCCATTACTAGTAAAAAATAAATGTAAAAATTCCATGAAAATATCTTACAGTTTGTAAATGTTTTGTGTAAACCAATCAATATACGCTTATTGGGATTTTATTTTTATTTTTTTACCAAAAACATGTAGCAGAATACATATTGGCCTAAATTGTTGAAGAAATTCAATTTGTTTTACATTTTTTATAGCAGAAAGTAAAAAAAATATATTTTTTTCAAAATTGATGGCCCTTTTTTGTTTATAGCGCAAAAAATAAAAAACGCAGAGTTGATCAAATACCACTAAAAGAAAGCTCTATTTGTGGGAAAAAAGGACATACTTTTTTTGGGGTACAGCGTCACATTTCTGTGCAATTGTCAGTTAAAGTAACACAGTGCCGTATCACAAAAAGTGGCCTGGTCATGAAGGGGGGTAAATCTTCCAGAGCTGAAGTGGTTAAAGCCTTAAGGTTTTTCACTTTAAAGTGGTTGTAAAGTCAGGCATTCTATGCATTAAGATAAAAAGACTTGTGTGTGTGTGTAGCAGCTTTCCGTGCCCCCCTAACACTTACCTGAGCCCCCTCTGTCCAGTGACCACCAGTGTCCACACGTCCCTTGGCCATCCATCCTCTCCCTCCTGATTGGCTGAGACACAGCAGCGGCACCATTAGCTCCCGCTCCTGTCAAAGTCAGTTAGCCAATCAAGAGAGAGGGGGTGGGGCCAAATGGCAACTCAGAGCTGTAGCTCGGCTCGGGGTGCCCCCATAGAAAGCTGCTTGCTGCGGGGGCACTCGACAGGAGGGAGGAGGCAGGATCACAGAAGAGAGACCCGAGAAGAGGAGGATCTGGGCTGCTCTGTGCAAAACCAACAGCACAGAGGAGGTAAGTATAACACGTTTGTTATAAAAAAAAAAAAAAGAGAGACTTTACAATCACTTTAATGCATTCTATGCAATAAGGTGAAAAACCTTCTGTGCTGCAGCTTCCCCCCAGACCCCTTAAACCCGATCTGATCCAGCGAAGTGTCTCTCTCCTCATTGGGCAGATTGTTAGCAGCGGGAGCCATTGGCAATCAAATGCTTTGACACAGGTCCTGCTCTTTGTGTCAAAGGGAGCAAGCACACAGCCACACACAGGTGCCCCTATGGAAAGTGGCCTTCCCTGGGGGCACCTGCTGAAGAGGAGGAGCCGGGAACCCCAGAAGAGTAGTATTGCACGGAGCAGGTAAGTATAGACATTTTTATTATTTTACGGGAAAAAGAAGGTTCAATACCACTTTAATAATGTATTATTGAATACAGAGCTGCATGAATTTGTGTCTTCTATGAGTTCATCTTTCATTTTCAGATTTTCACACATTTGCAGTGTTTGCTTGATAGCAGTGACAGCTCGATGGCTTCTTTTATGTGTCGCCTGGATTGGCTCTTTAACAAATTAAGATTTGTTTTGGCACAGATTTCAATAAATCACCCATATCTTCTTCAGTGATCAGACATTGTAACGTGTACATTTTTCAGAAGGGCATGTGTGAACTAAATCATTAATACCGCTATGCTAATGCAGCCTTCTGTGAACAAGATCTACGGTATGTTTCCTTAACAGCCACTATAGGCAGACCAAAAAGTGACATTATGAACTATGAACAGCATTCATAAATATATATGTAAAGACACAACCACCTGCATAGAAAATGAGCTGTGTGACATTTCTGTATTCACGTCATGCTGCAGAACGTTCTTGGCTGTCGTCTTAAGGTTGCAAGAAGCTTATTAGTAACAGTTTAGTACTTTAGTATTTTCTGTTGTGTTACTGGACAAGAAGTCAGCTATGTGTTGGAAAAGTCATCGGTGTGCACCAAATGTCAAATCCAGATATTGCCATATAAAAATAACAGTACCGGTAACGGTATAAACTGTGCAGAGAGAGAGAGAGGGCTGTGGGAGGGACCCAGCAGGCCCCACCCACTACAGGCTGCCTGTAGATATCTACAGGAGGGGCGGAGACTAGACCAGTCACTCTACACAAAGAGAGAGAGGAGCAAGGACAGGTCTTTATTACAGGAAGCTCCTGCACAGAAGTAGTCTCACACTGGATTATTATTGCACAGGTCTGGAAGAAATACACAAATGACACCAGGATTCAAGGAAGAATACACATACTTTTTGTATTAGGACAATATTTGCTTAACCAGAAGTATAAGCCTGTTTGCTAAATAATGAAGTTAGAAGGACAAAAGCAACAGCGGCCACTAATGCCGCGTACACACGACCGGACTTTTCGATGGACTTGGTCCGGCGGACAATCCAACGGACTTTGCAGCGGAGGTCCACCGGACTTTCAAATGAACGGACTTGGCCACACACGATCACTCCAAAAGTCCGACGGATTCGAACATGATGACGTAGAATAAGGAAGTTCATAACCCGTAGGCAATAGCCGCCCTAGAGTGGTTTTAGTCCGTCGGACTAGCACACAGACGACCGGATTTTTCGACCGGACTCTAGTCCGTCGGAAAGATTTGAAGCAAGTTTTATTTCTAGGTCCGCCGGACTTTTGGGAAGAAAAAGTCAGCTGGAGCCCACACACATGATCAAATTGTCCGATGGATTCCAGTCCACCGGACCAAGACCGTTGAAAAGTCCGGTCGTGTGTACGTGGCATAAAGCATACCAGAGTCTGGTCCCTCTCCAGTGGGTGATTCCTCCCTTATCCTTAACTCTTGGTCCACCTTGTGAATTCTCAAATCCCCCCCAGATGGGCAGCATGGTTTCCCAGGCAGTGTTCCCCTGCTTGACTTTACTCCAAACCCGTCCTTCTCAACCAGGGTACCATAAAATGCTAGGGTTTCTCCTTAGGTTCCTAGGGGTTCTTTGTGCTCACCCACCTACCCACTACCCACCATCACCAATGCAATTTTCCACTACCCACCAATGTAAGGGGTCACTGACCACAAATGTTGAAGTACACCAAGATTTCAACTTTTTCAAGTTTTTTTGTATTATTCCTTTTTTTAGGATTATTATGCCCTGTAAACACGGTCGGAAAATGTGCGATCAGATCGTGTTGTCGGAAAATCCGATCGTGTGTGGACTCCATCTGACTTTTTCCATTGGAATTTCCGACATACAAAGAGCTTGATCTAAAATTTTCCAACAACAAAATCCGATTTTTAAATTCTGATCGTGTAGGGGGCATTTCCAACGGACAAAGTGCCAGACATGCTCAGAATAAATTACGAGATGAAAGCTATTGGCTACTGGCCTCTTTATAGTCCCGCGGTACGTGGTTTACATCACCTCGTTCTGAACGATCAGATTTTCCGACAACTTTGTGGGACCATGTGTATGCAAGACAAGTTTGGGCCAAAATCCGTCAGAAAAAATTTGACGGATTTTGTCATCGGAATGACCGACTGTGTGTACAGGGCATTATAGAATTGATTCAGAATTATCCACGTTGGGTGTCGAATATGCTAGGCACACCACATTACTTTTTCTTCTAATTAAAGTTGAGCTCCGCAGTTAAAACAAAATCTACCTTTAAAGTGCCCCCCCTCCAACCACAAGGGTTAAATGTTGGTTTAGTTTAGGGGTGCAGGGATAAAGTGTAGTACTTACTTTATTCCTGGCTACAGCAGGTTTCCTCAATCCATGTGACCTCCACATCATGCCCTCTAACCAGCTCTGGGCTGCAGTTGCATGCTTGCTTCCTTGCGTTAAAGTGGAACTAATGTCTCTGTTTCAAAAACTGTGAGTAGACATTCTCTTTATTACAGAAGAGAAATGCTATGACTCCTCTGCAATAAAATAAACCTACCTGCCTGCTTGCATCCTGCTTAGAATGAACAGTTTACATTCTGGCACAGATCCTGTGTGCCGGTGTACTATCACATAATGTCCCCCATCGTATAGTGTCCACTGTGTACTGCGCATGCGACACCCACATTCTGAAAACAGCTGAAGATGAACGGCGCCTGCGCCGTGAGTCCAGGTTCTAGCCCCACCATCCAAGTGGACATAGAGTTAGAATAAAAAGAGCCGAGCGCAGCGAGGCCGTGCCCGAAGCTTGGCGAGCGGCCCTTTAAATTGTGCAGCCCTATGTCCACTTGAATGGTGGGGCTTGCACCTCGACTCACGGCGCCGTTCATCTTCTGAGATTTTCTGAATCTCCTTCTGCTTGCGCAGTACGGGGCGGACATTTTTAGAAATGACTGAACTCCATGAGCAGGAGTGACGTGATCCCACACTGGCCAATGAAAACGGCCACATCTTGGCACCTGGAAGAAGCCGAGTCATTGGACCATTGAAGGAGAGTTAAGTATTGTGGATTTTAGATCCGCTTTAACTAGCCCAGAAAACTGGAGCCTACCGGAGGCTAGATTAAAGTAAGTAATACCCTGCACCCCTAGACCTAACACTAATTTAACTCTTTTAGTGCAGAGGAGTGCAAGGAGAGCAAGGGTTGAGTTTGCTTCATTCCTGGAGTTTAGCTTTCTAAAAAATTAATCATGCTAATGCCCCATGAGCTGTAGGTATAGACCCTTTAAGGTGGGGTTCCCCAAGACTTGAAATTTAGTTAAAGGGATTCTCCAAGGTACTACGATTGAGAAAGATTCCTCCAATCTGACTGAAGAACAGAACACATTTCATCCTAGCTCACATATAACCAACCGCACAACATTAGCTATTCCAACCTAGTCCTGTGTGTGTGAAATATTCATTGCCAGAGGCCAAGGGAGATGTTGACATTTGCCACCTCGCCGCCTATAATTTGTAGAGCATCTGTTCCAGAGGAACTATGTGATATACAGCGAGAGTTTTCACACCGGTGTACTGCCGCTGCCGTGCATAGAGACCGCTCTTGCTGCCGGGTAAAATTATTATCAGTTGTTCTGCGTAAGTTGTACTTGCATACAGGGCCGTACCATGGAGAACAAAGCAATTGCTGCCTCAGAATATGCTGGTTATGTTCAAAGAACATTCTGAGAAAACATTAGAAAATGTTCCGGAGTCTGCTCTTTTTCAGTATATCACTTGCGGGGCTGATTTATAAAGAGAAAACTGGGGCAAAAGTGGAGAAATCGACTTGGAAACCAATCAGGTTTCACTTCCATATTGTGCCCAGGAATTCATAAAGAGTGTCATAAATATTCTTTAGGGAAATACTAAGAACAGGCTGCCAAATGTTTCTCCTAAAGTAGAACTAAAGGCAAAATGTTTTTTTTCTTCATATTGGATAAATTAAGGTGAGGGTTCTTTTTTGCCATCTGTGTTTCTATGTGGCGTTTTTCCTAACTTCCTGCCCCATGGCCTAAACAGGAAGTGAGAGGAAACCTCTCTAAAGTGAAGAAATCCAGGGTTGTAACCAGAACTAGTGTCCCCAACATTTTCTTTCACCTTCACTCTTGGTGGTAACAATAAATCGGGCAAATACTAGGGAGGGTGAAGCTCCCTAACAGGGCCATAGACAGCAATAAGAACTTGACAGATGCTCTAATATATCTCTACTCAAAAAATGAAAAGATGAACTAACTCCAAATATCCTGGACAACCCTCTGGTGGCTGTCAGTGTAGAGGTCCTAACAACGCAATACATAGCCACAAGGTGAGTTACCATCATAATGCTCACTATGGTAAGTGCTCATTGGCATGCTCAGATATATGATCATGAAGACCAATGAGAAGCGCTTAAATTTTCTGGGGCACCTTACCGTAAGAAGCCAACAATGTGCTTCTCATTGGTCGGTAGAATGGATATTCACTCCGGGCTGTGTATTGCGGTATACAACTTAAGGCAGCCTTTCTCAACCTTTTCAACACAGAGGAATCCTCAAAATAACTCTTTGGTCTCAGGGAACTCCTGCTAGAAATGAATATATCTACAACTCATGTGTGATGGTCAGTGGGAAGAATGCTTCTTACACTTGTGGTTATTGGGAAGAATTATCCCCCTATAGATAGCTAAAAAGATCAATGGTGTCAGTGGGAACTTATATGAGAGGCAGAAACTGTCATTGCTCAAGGAAGTCCTACCAACTCGCTCATCCATGTCTTTATGGACCTTGCTTTGTGCACTGGTATGCAGTCATGTTGGAACACTAAGGGGCCATCCCCAAACTGTTCCCACAAAGTTGGGAGCATGAAACTGTCCAAAATATCTTGGCATGCTGATGCCTTAAGAGTTCCCTTCACTGGAACTAAGGGGGCCAAGCCCAACCCCTGAAAAATAACCCCACGCCATAATCCCCCTCCACCAAATGATTTGGACCATTGTACAAAGCATGGTCCATAAAGACATGGATGAGTGAGTTTGGGGTGGGAGAACTTGACTGGCCTACACAGAGTCCTGACCTCAACCTGATAGAACACCTTTGGGATGAATTAGAGAGGAGACTGAGAGCCAAGCCTTCTAGTCCACATCTGTGCCTGACCTCACAAATGCGCTTCTGGGAGAATGGTCAAACATTCCCATAGACACACTCCTAAACCTTGTGGACGGCCTTCCCAGAAGAGTTAAAGCTGTTCTAGCTGCAAAGGGTGGGCCAACTCAGTATTGAACCCTACAGACTAAGATTGGAATGCCATTAAAGTACAAGTGTGCGTAAAGACAGGCGTCCCAATACTTTTATGTAATTAATATAGTATATACTGAACATTACCCTTTGGTGATTTTAGGGGGGACATTAGAGGCCCTCTTCAACTCATAAGTTGACAACCACTATTCCAACCCTTCCCTTCATTATCCAAAGCTTTTTTTTTTTTTGTTTTGGCTGGAGGTCCATCATATAGAGAACTTTACTTGTATTCAGGTAGATGAAGAACATAACAAAGTCCCTGTTGTATAGTGGGTGGTCTCCTATTCATCATCCCTTCCTAAAAACTGGCCCATGTACATGCCATCCCTCATCAAGAACGTCAACCCTCCCGCGATACTCTACCTGTACGTCTTCTAATAAAACTGACTCAGCTAGACGGCTCTGTTGGCTTCTTCACCCTGTGATTTGGGGAATTTAAGGAATTTGTTCTGAAGTTAAACCTTGATACAAAGTATTCAGTTCTATAATAATTCTCTTTCTCTGTTCATTCCTCTGTAGCTGTAATAATGGCTTCTATTCAATAGGAGCCAAGTGTAATATCTGACCCTGGGGTGTACGAGAAACCATTTATCTGCTTTTTTTTCTGCTGTACAACATCTGTCACTCCTTTCACCTAAAATAAATACTTTTATGAAAGATTACAAAGAAGAGTGACCCAAGTGTCACAAAAAGGGAGCTACGGTCTATTTTCCACGATTTTTTATTTTTTTTTGAGTGGTTGACATACATTTTTGAATGGCATTTTGCTTGATTATTGCACTTTATTGTGTATCTATGTTTATAGATTCATCAGTCACTTTTGCCTGTACTGAGATAAAATCAAATACAGGATAAACCACCTATATGCGGTACTAAGGCTGAACTCCAAGCACAAAAACTTTAATTCAACCAAATTCCTTAACCACTTCAGTGCCGGAAGATTTGGCGGTTGAATGACCGGGCCATTTTTTGAGATTCGGCACTGCGTCGATTTAAGGTGTGACGCTGTACCCAAACAAAATTGACATTCTTTTTTTCCCCACAAATAGAGCTTTCTTTTGATGGTATTTGATTGCCTCTGTGGTTTTTATTTTTTGCGCTATAAACAAAAAAAGAGCGACAGTTTTGAAAGAAAAAGCAATATTTTTTACTTTGTACTTTTTGCTATAATAAATATCCCTATTTAAAAAAAAAAAAAAGAGCAAACTTTTTCTCAGTTTAGGCCGATAAGTATTCTTCTACATATTTTTGGTAAAAAAATCGCAAAAAAGCGTATATTGATTGCTTTGCGCAAAAGTTATAGCGTCTACAAAATAGGGGATAGAGTTATATCATTTTTATTATTATTATTTGTATTTACTAGTAATGGCGGCGATCTGCGATTATCGTGACTGCGACATTATGGCGGACACATCGGCCAATTTTGACACATTTCTGGGACCATTGGCATTTATACAGCGAGCTAAAAATATGCACTGATTACTGTATAAATGTCACTGGCAGTGAAGGGGTTAACACTAGGGGGTAATCGGGGGTTTAACTGTGTTCCCTAGGAGGTGATTCTAACTGAAGGGGGAGGGGGCTGACTAGAGGAAGTGACGGATCTTGTGTTCCTAGCTAATAGGAGCACATGATCTGTCACTCCTCAGAATAGAACAGGGATTTGTGTGTTTACACACACGCTTCCGCGTTCTGTCCCTCATGCTTGTGATTGCTCGTGGCCGGCGGTCATCGTGACCATCAGCCACAAGCATCGGCACCCCCGCTGTGCAGCAGGTGCATGTGCGCGCCTCCAGTAGCACGTGCCTGCTTTTCTGATCCTGCGAGCCGACGTATAGCTATGACGGTAAAAGGACGGTGGCTGGTCGGCAAGCGGTTAAGAACCACACAGTATATAAACTCACTTTATGTGCACTAAATGCTTTTCCAAATCTAATTATTACCTTATATACATAGCAGTGACATCATCACTGCACTGTGCATAACCTGTGCAGAAAGTAGAGCTGTGGGAGATGCCCAAGAATTTCTTAGTGTTATTTATAGCGGGACTGCAATATTGCGGTGGACATTCTGACACTAACTGACACTTTTTGGGACCAGTGACAATAATACAGTATTCAGTGCTAAAAATATGGACTGTCACTGTACTAATGACACTGGCAGGGAAAGGGTTGTCATCAGGGGCGATCACAGGTTAACTGTGCCTAGCCTGTGTTTTATTACAGTGTGGGAGGTGCTTTTACTAGGGGAAGAAATGGATCCATATCCCTGCTGGCGGTGATTAGTGGGACTGTGACATTGCAGCAGACAAACCGGACACTTAAGTGACAATTTTTGGGAACCAGTGACACCAATGCAGTGATCAGTGCTAAACAAATACACTGTTACTTTACTAATGACACTGGCTGGGAAGGGTTTAACATCAGGGGCGATCAAAGGGCTAAATGTGCTCTTAGGGAGTGCTTTCTAAATGTGGGGGGAGGGGGTGCATTTACTGGGGGAAGACAGAGATCCGTATTCCTGCTTAGCAGAAACATAGGATCTCTGTCTGCCCTACTAGCAGAACGGCGATCTGCCTTGTTTACATAGGTAGACCACCGTTCTACCTTTCTTTTGAACAATCGGGGGGTCCAGGCGGACCTTGGATTCGATAAGCTGCAATATATTAAATTTTTGGTTTTATTACTGCTTTAATGAGCACTGCATAGTTAAGCATATTGCAAAAATACTTATGATATTACATGTTAAGTGCTGTAGGATATGTTCACACATATAAGGAACAAAGTCTTATGTGCTTCCTCTCCCTCCCTCTTACACATTTGCAGACATTCTCCCTATCCTTGTTATTATAAATACCTTTTATTGGCTACCAGCTCCTGACTCCTCGCCTACTTGAGGGTTATATAGTATTTTAATACCATGGGGGGGGGGGGATTCATCAAAACTTGAGCAGATAGAATCTGGAGCAGATGTGCATGGCAACCAATCAGCTTCTAACCCCGCAAGAAGCTGTCAAATGATAGCAAGCGGCCGGACCAATGTTATTGACCCAATATGACCATATTAGGAAGATGATGTCGCCATCATCTGTACCCCTTTGTTATGTTCGACTGCGTGCTGAGAATATCATGTGACAGCTTCCTGTGGGTTTGGGCACAACTGAGTTTAGCTTGAACCTCCTCATCATGATTGAGAATCTTCACAGACATCTCCGGATTCACGCTCAACTGGACTTGTCCTGTAAGGTTGAAGACATTTCATAGCGTACCCAAGCCACTTCTTCAGTTCTAATGAGTGTTGGGAACATACCCCAGCATTTATGTTCCTGACACTTGTTAGAAGTCAAAAAGTGGCTTGGATAAGCCAAAAAATGTCTTCAGCATTGTGGAACAAGTCCAGCTGAATGTGACTGACGACTTCTTCTGGATTTACCATAAACTGGATAAGATTTGAGCCAAACTGACCGACCCCACGAGAGGCTGTTAGATGACAACAGGCAGCCAGCCCAATGTCATTGATCAAATATGACATATTAGGTCAATGATGTCACCAACATCCTCGCCCCTTTGTTATGTGCGACTGCGTCTAATGAACACCTTCACCTACATCTCCGGATTCACACTCAACTGGACTTGTCCTGTAAGGTTGAAGACATTTCATATTCGTACCCAAGCCACTTCTTCAGTTCTAATGAGTGTTGGGAACATACCCCAGCATTTATGTTCCTGACACATGTTCGATGTCAAAAAGTGGCTTGGATGAGCTAAAAAATGTCTTCAACATTGCGGAACAAGTCAAGCTGACTGACTTCTTCTGGATAAATGAGAACCAGGGGTGAGCTAAGATTTGGCTAAACTGCCTGAACCCGCAGGAGGCTATCAAGTGATAGCAGGCTGCTAGCCCAATGCTATTGACCAAATATGACATATTAAGTTGATGATGTTACCACCATCCCCAACCCTTTGTACGTCTTTTGAGAACCTTCACAGACATCTATGGATTCACATTAATAAATCAGAAACAGAAAGCATGTTTCACGTAACACAAGTCATATATAAAGTATGGGGCAATGAACTATATGTGCTTACATCTCACCTATGATCAAATACTTATGTGTCCCTTCCAAACAAAGCTCAACATTTGTGTTTTAAATTCAATTCTTTTTTTTTTTCTTGCAGTTTGATGGGGAAAACATGTACATGAGTATGAATGAAAGTAACCAGGACTTCCTTTCTACAAATCAGGTAGGTTCCGCTCTGCTTCCCATGTCGTGCTTGTGGTCTAAGTGGTTATAGATCTCGTAGACGTAAAGGTCTTCCAAAACTTCCCCGTGTCTTGTCTCCATGACAGTAAACACTATATAGATATCCGTGTTCTGAGACTAAACACAAAGTATTTGAAAGGGACGGGGAATACTTACCAAAGAATATGTTATCCACCATCTTTTGGTTTCCATTCAATTTGTTTGTATGATGTAAAAGTACTTAAAGAAGGCAACGTCAATGTTTATTATGTTCTGTTCACCATGGGGCAGCCTACATGTAGTGCTTTGTCCTCTCTTCCTATGTGCTGTCTAAGTCTAGCTTTGAGATCAGACAGTGCTCTCTCCATGGTCGTCCGACAACACAGCTAGCAAGGAGATGGCTACTTTGACACACATCATTTTTCTTCACCTCCAAGCACTCGCCCAAGATAAGGGTCTCATGAGAAATGAAAGGGGTGCAAAAGTGTTCTATGCAAGCGGCCAAGTGCTTGGAGATGTGAAAAAGTGCCATTTGTTGAAGCAGCCATCTCCTTGCCAGCTACATTATTGTTAGAATGTCGAGGGAGGGGATGGGCACCCTGTCTGACCTCAAAGCTAGCGCCACCCCAGGAACAATAGACCCCCACCAGCAACACTAGATCTCCCAGCAGCCAGCATCAATGGACCCTTCAGGAGCAAGCAACAAAAGACCCCTCACTCAAGAGTAGGTCCCTCCCTGCACTAATTGACCCACAAGCAAATTCAGACCACCCAGCAACAATAGACCGCTCCTTTAACAGTTGCCCCATAGCGACAATTATTATTATTATAAAGGATTTATATAGCGCCAACAGCACTTTACAATATGAGGGAACACAGTCTGCAATTACAATACAAATCAATACAGGAGGAATCAGAGGGCCCTGCTCGTTAGAGCTTGCAATCTAGAAGGGAGGGACAATAAATCCATTGGAGGAGCAATAGGCCCCCGCTAGCCATGCTGGGTCTCTCAGCAGCCAGCATTAAAAGAACCTCCAGCAACCATTAATAATTGATCCTTACCAGCAATAATTGACCCCCCAACAACATAAGACCCACCTCGGCAGCCAGCAACAATAGACAGTAAATCCCTCCCAGCTAAAATTTACCCCCCAGCAACATAAGACCCCCTAACCAACAACAATAGACTCCTGCCTTCAATAACAGATCCCCCAGGGGAAATAGAGCCACACCAGGAACAATAGACCCCCGCCAGCAACCGCTGGATCTACCAGCAGCCAGCATTAATAGAACCTCCAGCAACCAGCAACAATAGACCCCTCCTCCAACAGTAGATCACTCCCAGCAATAATTGACCCCCCCCCAACATAATAATACCCCTCTCTGCATCAATAGACCCCTCCTTCAACAATAAATCCCGCAGGGATAATAGATCCATCCCAGGAGCAATAGACCCCTGCCAGCAATCCTGGATCTCCCAGCAGCCAGCATTAATAGAAATTCCAGCAGCTAGCAAGAATAGTCCCCTCCCTCAACAGTAGATCCCTCCCAGCAATAATTGACCCACCCCAGCAATATAATACCCACCTCAACATCAATAGAAGCCTCCTTCAACAACAAATCCCCTGCAGTGATAATAGATCTACCCCAGGAGCAATAGACCCCTGTCAGCAATGCTGGATCTCCCAGCAGCCAGCATTAATAGAACCTCCAGCAACCAGCAACAATAGACCCCTCCTCCAACAGTAGATCACTCCCAGCAATAATTGACCCCCCCCCCCAGCATAATAATACCCCTCTCTGCATCAATAGACCCCTCCTTCAACAATAAATCCCGCAGGGATAATAGATCCATCCCAGGAGCAATAGACCCCTGCCAGCAATCCTGGATCTCCCAGCAGCTAGCGTTAATAGAACATCCAGCAGCTAGCAACAATAGACCACTCCCTCAACAGTAGATCCCTCCCAGCAATAATTGACCCTCCCAGCAATATAATACCCCCCTCAGCATCAATAGACCCTCCCTCAACAGTAGGCCCTTCTCAGCACTAAGATCCCCCCAAGCGACAATAGATCTCCTAACAGTCAGCACCAGAGGACCCAGCACACCCCAGGACCCCTTGCCAATAAATGCTGGAGGTGTTGGGACTGCGTTCTCCTGTATTCCCCCTACATAGACCCCTTAATATGCTTGTAGACTGTTTGTTTGTTTCATAGTATTAGCACTGGTAAATACATATCCATTAGCAATCACATGCCTTTAATTAATAGCGCTGTACCTCCAGCCACCCAGTCAGTATATGTGACCTGGACTATATCATGGTTGTACAGAGTCATGTCTCCAATCACTTCTGTCATTTCAAGTGCTACAAAGCTTGTACAGATAAATATCCCGGACAGAGGGATTACCGGCTAAAACAAATGGAAGAGAAGTTGAGTAAAACAGTGTAAAAAAAAGCGAGCAGATTACATAAGGAATGTTCCTGATTCATTGTATCCGAATGTTTGCATTATATAAAATTGTTGTGGGTGTTAAAAATATTATTTAAAGCAAAGCAGTGTGGTACGAATGCTATTTAAGCACTGTGTGTCATAAATTAACGATATTCATTTTTAAAAATAAAATACAGGTTTTTGCATCGTTTCATTCTTTGTTGCATCTCAGTGCCACTGATCTCCTACAGCCTCTTTGCAGCCATTGCATGCCTACATAACCTGTAGTGTTTCTCAGGATGGAAATACTTGATGGTGACAACAATGGACAATGCGCCTTAAAACCGCTTGCTGACCAGGCCTTTTCTGGAGCTTTTTGTTCACAAGTTTAACCACATGCCACCCAGGCCAATTCTGACACTTCTCTCCTACATATATTACATTATATATGTTGTTTTAGCAGAGACCCTAGGGAATAAAATGGCGGTCGTTGCAACTTTCTATGTCGCACAGTATTTGTGCAGCAATTTTTTTAATTCGTTTCTTTTTTTGGAAAAAATAAAAAATAACAGGGTCATGAATTAAATAAAAACAAAACATCAAAGTTAGCCTAATTTTTTTATATAATGTGAAAGATGATGTTATGTCAAGTAAATAGATATCTAACATGTTACGCTCTAAAATTGCGCACACTTGTGGAATGGCGCCAAACTTCGGTACTTAATAATCTCCAAAGGCAACGTTTTAAAATTTTTTACAGGTTACCCGTTTAGAGTTACAGAGGAGTTCTTGGTCTAGAATTATTGCTCTCATTCTAATGTTTGCAGAGATACCTCACATGTGTGGTTTGAAACCTGTTTACAAGTTATGTATGTAGAAAAAATGATCCGCACTCCAGTTGTTGGTCAAATTTCTTCATTTTATTGAATAGCCACAGTGAACAAACGCAGATTAAGTCAGTTGACGTGTTTCAGCCTATAAGGCCTTAGTCATATCCCGCACGTATGTACGTATGCGTTCGTATTTATTTATTATATTGTTATTTCTATATTTTAATACTTTCCCTTTACTCTTTTCCCTTTTTTTTATCACTTTTATTCCTATTACAAGTAATGTAAACATCCATTGTAATAGGAATAGGGCATGACAGGTCCTCTTTACAGTGAGCTCTGGGGTCTATAAGTCCCCACATTTCTCCTCTAGGCTGGAAAGGCTAAAATCCCCCCCCCCCCCCCAAAAAAAATGAATGGCTTCCCAGCTGAGGCAACGGGAGTGTTTACAACTGCCGAGGAGAACGTGACATCATAACCTCGCGCTCGACTCTCGAAGGTCGTAGAGATGACCATCTGCTCCTGCCGCTGACCGATTCATTCTCTGGACCACCAATCGCGAGCCGGTAGAAGCACTAGAGGGTGGCGGGAGGGGGTGATGTCTGTCGCCCCCCCACTGCCTGTAAAAACAATCAAGCAGCTTTACGGTGCAAGGAATCGCCAGAAAAAAAAGAAGATATCTGAAGGATGCCTACAGCTGCAGGAAACCCTCAGATATCCCCACTCAAAGCCCTGGAGGTCATATGACGTTGGGCAGGAAGTGGTTAAATTAGTATTTTTTGCTGGAAAAATGAGAAAACCCTCACAGATTATATACATCTATTTTAGCAGAGACCCTAGAGAATAAAATCGTTTTGCAGTCGTTGCAATATTTTATGTCACACTGTATTTGCTCGACGGTCTTTTAAACTTAATATTTTGGAGAAAAAATACACTTTAATGAATAAAAAAAAAACACTAAAGGTAGACAATTTTTTGTGTATAATGTGAAAGATGATGTTACGCCAAGTAAATAAATACCTAACATGTCACGCTTTAAAATCGCGCTCGCTTGTGGAATGCCGACAAACTACGGTACTTAAAAACCTCCATAGGCAACTCTTTAAAAATGACCTGTTTAGAGTTACAAAGGAGGTCTAGTGCTAGAATTATTGCTCTCGCTCTAACGACCCCAGATCTCTCATTTATCTTTAAAAGCAAGGCTGCTGCCATAATCCTGGCATTAAACGTCTAAGTAGTGACATATATATATATATATATATATATATATATATATATATATACTGTGGGTGGTCGGCAAGTGGTTAAAATGGCCATTTAAGTCTCCATGGTGGGGGGTGTGTGATGGGGTGAGAAGGCAGGAACACAATTAGGAGTCTGGGACACAAAGATCTTAATGGCAGGATCATCAAAAATAATTTTATTTAAGATTGCAGATTATAAAATATTAAAAATGGCTTTTTAAGGTAAATAAAAAAGGTTAAAGATTATGTAGGTTTTTTTTAGTAATATTTTTTTTATTATTATTATTTTTATTGATACTTTAAATAATTTAAAAAATGATACTTTTAAATTTAAATGATAAGATACTTTAAGCTACTGTTATTAGGATATTAAATAGCAAAAAGCAACATGCAGGATTTACATTGACAATGTGGTGTCTTAGGGCTTATTTACACTGGCCCCGTAGGGCAGTGATGCCCAGTGCAATCCCAATATGCAGACAAGGCAAAGGCTCTGTATAGGGTCTGTTCACACCCGGTATTGGTTTGCCTTGCGATAAAACGAGGCAGGTATACACTTCCTTGCAATGTAGTGCCTTACAACACACAGCATCATGCTGCTCTGCACAGATTTCAATGGCGTGTTATGTGCTTTAACAATGCATTGCAGCACACATGCTCACAATACCGCGGCGACGCACACGCTATGCACCTGCTGGCAGGGATTTTTTTTTTTCAGTACTTCTGCAGCCATTTTTTTTTTTGCCCTTTGAACTTTTCGAGAAAGTGATCTGGCACCTAGACAAGAAGTACTGGTAAATCTCTCTAGTGGGGACACATACTGCAACAAACAAACAAAAAAGTCTTTGAATGGAGTTGTGCTTTAAAACTGAACTCCTGGCACACAATTAAATACACAAATGCAGCACATATAAGGGAGCTGTCTTACATGGCTTTTTGCATATCTCCCAACATTTTGAGATGGGAATAAGAGACACCTACTTGCAAAGGTATGTAGGCATAGGACACGCCCTCTGACACACCCCCTTAAAGGAGAATTAACCCAAAAAAGGTTAATTACATCCACAAAGACCTTTTTTTTTGCCACTCCTATTCCTTTATATTGGCTTTTAACATTTATAAATGCAGCAATTTACAAATCAGATGAAAGGTTTAGCACTGGGAAACACTTTTTGAAAGATAAAAAGTACATTTTATAGTCAACTATATAGATCAGACAAAAATGAGGGACAAATGAGGAGGAAAGAGGGACAGAGGGACATTGCTCCAAATCAGGGACAGTCCCTCGAAAAATTAGGGACTTGTCTGAGCTTTAAGGAAACAGAGGGCAGAGAGCTGACACTGCACACTGCAGGGCTCAGTGAGGAGAGCTCTGAGAGCTTATTGGAGGGAAGGGACCGTCCCCCTCCTACCTTCATACAGCACACAGGAACACAGGAGCTGTGGCTGTCAATCACAGGTTGTGTGCTGAAACTCCCTCCCATCACCTTTTTTCTCCTGGTGTCAGGAAAATTTGTCAGAAGAGATTTGTGCTAAAAGCAGAGGAACAAAGAAGTGTACAGAAATTACACTTAGCTCTTAATTGAGGCAAGTACACATTATAGAGCAACATGTTTACAATCACTTGAAGTAGTACAACAGGTCTCCTCCCCACACCCCCCCCCCCCCCCCCCACTTTAAACGTGAAACCGAGCTCTGGTCAGCATGCTTCTTGCACTGCGGCACAACCGATTAGCTCTTTGTGCTGCTTCTCCCTCCACCAGTCTGAGCTCTGCTTTAGAGGGACTACAACAGGCTCATACCAGGTCAAATTCAGATACCTACAATGCTTGCAAAATATATATATATATATATATATATATATATATATATATATTTATTGAACATAGAGCTGCGTTTATTTGTGTCTTTGAGCCCTGCTTGGAGTTTAGCTTAAGGGCCGGTTCACACTGCGGGCGATGCGAGGCGACACGACTTGCCTCGCCGCAATCTGACAAGTCGCCCTCGTTATGTACAATGGAACCGTTCTGAGAGGAGCGACTCGAGTCGCTCCGACTCAGAAAAAAGGTTCCTGTACTACTTCTGGGCAACCTCGGGGCGACTTGCATTGACTTCTATACAGAAGTCATTTGCAAATCGCCGCTGAGGTCGCGGCAGGTCGCGGCGAGGCAAGTCGGTGTCGCCTCGCATCGCCCGCAGTGTGAACCGGCCCTTAAACATTTAAAATGGCTGACAGGTTCTCTTTAATTACTTCAGCCCCGGAAGATTTGGCTGCTCAATGACCAGGCTATTTTTTGTGATATGGCACTGCGATGCTTTAACTAATTACGTGGTCGTGCGATGTTGTACCCTAATAAAAGTCCTTTTTTTCCCACAAATAGAGCTTTCTTTTGGTGGTATTTGATCATCTCTGCGGTTTTTATTTTTTGTGCTATAAACCAAAAAATAGACAGAGCCACAATTTTGAAAAAAAACAACAATATTTTGTACTTTTTTGCTATAATAAATATCCTCAATTTTTTTTCAAGAAAAGCTATTTTTCTCCTCAGTTTAGGCTGATATGTATTTTTCTACTTATTTTTGGTAAAAAAAAATCACAATACGCGTATATTGATTGGTTTGTGCAAAAGTTATAGCGTCTACAAAATAGGTGAAAGATTTAATGCTGTTTTTATTATTATTCTTTTTTTTTTACTAGTAATAGAGGTGATCAGCGATTTTTATCGGAACTGCAACATTGTGGCGGACAGATCAGACACTTCTGGCACATTTTTGGGACCAGTGACATTTATACAGCGATCAGTGCTATAAAAATGGCAAGGAAGGGGTTAACAGTAGGGGGTGATCAAGAGGTTAAATGTGTTACCTAGGGAGTGATTCTAACTGTGGGGGGATGGGACTGCCTGGGTGACGAAACCGATCGCGTTTCATAATTAGTATGAACAACAGATAACTCTCCTCACCCCTGACAGCACAGAGATCTGTCATTTTACATTCACAGATCTCCGTTCTGTCTCTGTGTGGAGTAATCCTGGGTGCCCGGTGGTCGTGACGCGCATCGTGACGCCAGATTCGATGTGCGTCGCGACCGCCGTGCACATAGGATGCCCCCTGGGTGCCCCCTAATGGTCAAAAGGTGAGTTGACATATAGATACGACGGTTCATCTGGGGGAGCCAACCTGCCACAGTATAACTGCGGCAGCTGGTCGGGAAGGGGTTAACCTCCTTCCGCCCGCCGTATAGACAAATGATGTCACCCCAGTCTCTCCTCGCTTGCACGGCTCTTTACCCATATGATCATAGCAAACGATAAACACAGAAGTGCTGTTTATCGGCTCTCCTTGCCGCTCACTTACAGAGTGTAAGGAGAAGAGAGACAATCAGCGGCATTTCCTCACAGGGGAGACCTGTACAGATTATCAGGGCACTGATCATCAGTGCAGCCCCAATAGTGCCCAGCAGTGATGCCAGTCAGTGCACAGTGGTGATGCTAATCTGTGCCCATCAGTGATGCCAATCTGTGCACACCATTGATGAAATGCCTGTCAGTGCTGCCTTTCAGTGCCTGCTCACCAGTGCCGCCCATCAGTGCCCATCAGTGCAGCCCATCAATGGTGCCTATCATTGCCCATAAATGCTGCCTATCATTGCTGCATAGCAGTGCCCATAAATGCTGCCTATCAGTGACGCCTATCAGTGCCCATCAGTGCTGCATATTACCCACTCGTCATCACTGCCTATCAGTGCAGCCTGTCAATGCCCATCAGTGTTGCTTTATCAGTGCCCATCAGTGCAGCCTCATCAGCGCCCATCAGTGAAGGAGAAAAATTACTTATTTACCAAATTTTCTGACAGAAACTAAGGGGAATTTTTTTTTCAAACTTTTCAGTCTTTTTTCTTTTTTATAGCAAAAAATAAAAACCCAGTGGCGATTAAATACAACCAAAAGAAAGCTTTATTTGTGTTAAAAAAAACATTATAAAAATTTCAAATGGGTACAGTGTTGCATAACTGCGCAATTGTCATTCAAAGTGTGACAGCGCTGGAAGCGGAAGATTGGCCTGGGCAGGAAGGGGGTAAAAGTGCCCAGTAGTGAAGCGGTTAATGAACATGGAGCTGTGTTCATTTGTGCTCTTCATGCCCTGCTTGGAGTTCAGATTTAAACATTAAAAAAATGTCTGACAGGTTCTCTTTAAATAAAGAGCGGATGTATGGAATAGGCAGTTCTGTTAACAATTTTAATGCACGCAGCTCATATTAGGCGATTGATTATGCGATCTTAGTTCTCTTTCTGTATTAAAATGAGACCCATAAACTCTCGTTAGCGTCACGGTAAACCTTCCATACCCCCAGCTACGGCCGGCTAAATTGCGCAGACATGTCTCGTTAGTCCCATCCAGATAAGTCACTGAGACAGTCGCCCTGTTCTTAGCGCACATTATGGCAGCTTTTAGGGCCGTCCATGCCTGCGGGAGAAACACAAATTATATAATTCCACCTATTTAAATCAAATCATGGTGACACTCCTGACTGCGGCACGGAGTGAGATCTTCCGTTCGGAGCAGACGCCAGCAATAATGAAAGATGACATCCAGTCATTCAGCGGTAACCTATTGACCCCCTTAGAGAGAGAAGTGGAGGGACACAGGGGGATATAATTTGTGTGGGACTGGGATTGTATACGGAAGCCGCCTATTGTTTGGCCAGCACAAAGAGGGGCCTTTTTTTTTTTTCGGAGGAGTTAAAGGATGAATGGAGTGTGCAAATAATTGTGTCATTCTGGGCTGGCGGCCATTGGAGGATTCCTGATGACAAAGCGTTCATGCTTTTCTATGGCCGTCTGGCTACACAGAGCAGGTTGGGCCTATTGTTTTAGGAGGTTGTGTATACAATTATTTACTCTTAGAAGGTCAACGTTGCAAGGCATGTTAAAAGGGCGGTGTGGTGAGTTTTTGGTGACTATATAGGGTTTTCTTTTATGATTATCTTAAACCGTATCTAAACTAAAATATAATTTTTCCCTCTGTGCTGCCAAGTAAACCTGTTTTATCAGGACTAGGGAATTAAAGAAGTTTGACCTCATAGTGCCTGGTCACCCCTCCACCACACCACACCACCAAAATAAACCACATCAACACCAATTGGGGTTTTTAATGGCCATAGCAGCCACTTTATTAACAAAAATGTAAATTTAAATAACAAATATACATAACAAATAACCAACAACAGAATGACCTTCAATATCTAATACGTACTTAAGTCTCAAGGTCCTTGTAGTCAACTAAACTTAGTAACTGTGACCCATAAAGTAGGCCTCCAGACGCACCACACTGACTCTGTCTGGTACCCTGGTACTACCATAAACGTATCAGATTAAGGAGAGCCATACCCAAGACGAGTCCCAACCTATTCACATTCACTACTGCCTACCTTCTTGGACCTTGAAGCCCATCAGCTGCCATGACTAACGCTGCCACCCACAAGACTGCACTGCACATAACAGGAACAAAGCAAAAATAAGAGAATACAGGGGAATTAGGGTGGGAAGATCCCACAATGTCTGCCGTCCTCCAACTAAACTCAACACCCTGAAGACCCCACCTGTTTCTGTCCGGCCCCACCAATCAGATCAGTACTCCCACCTCCTTGCATCCTTTAAACTTAATAAAACTCCCCTTTTAACCCAGTCATGTCATCCCACTGTCCTTGTCTTCTGGTCTTTTTTCCGGGCCTGACACTCTTAATAAAATTCTCTCACCCAGTCCCAGTCATCTCTTTGCTTCACCTCCCACTGCCTCCATTGACCAACTCATTCACAGCTCAGGACATCACCAATCATTTCAAAAACAAGATAGATGCAATACGCTCCCTCACTTAACATACTATGTCTACCACCTTGTTCTATACTTTCCTCTTTTGTCTCTGTTGCTACAGAGAAGGTTGCCACACTTTTCTCTGATACCCACCTAACCACCTGCACTCGTGGACCCGTCCCCTCATAACTACTCTAATCACCCTTCTGCCCTATTCCGCACTCTCTAGCCCACATCAATACTCTCTCTCCCCCTTTCGTAGGGGTTCCTAAATGCTCTGTATTTAAACCCCTTCAATTCTTTATATACCCCCCCCCCATTGCCTCCCATGTTTTTTTATGATTATCTAACTAAAATATAATTTCTCCCTTTGTGCGACCAGATAGACCTATTTTATCATGCTCATTACCACCCTCTCACCCAATCCAAGTTAACTCCTTTCTTTGTCTCCTACTACCTCCATTGACCAACTCATTCACTGCCCAGGACATCACCAATTGTTCCAAAAACAAAATAGATGCAATACACCCCCTCACTTAACATATCATGTCAACTACCACATTCTATACATTCCTCTTTTGACCCTGTTACTGCAGAGAAGGTTGTCACACTTTTCTCTAATACCCATCTAACCACCTACCCTCTTGGACCCCATCCCTGCACAACTACTCTGATCACCCTCCTGCCCTTTTCTGCGTTCTCTAACCCACATCTTCAATCATTTTTCTTGTTCTCCATGGCTCTGTCTTTCAGACCCCTTCTATTCTCTATCTACACCCCTCCCTTGGCTAGTCAATTGCCTCCCATGGCTTCCAATAAGATCTCTATGCGGATGACACCCAAATCTATTTCTCTGCTCCTTAGATCACCCTTTAAGTCTTCTATCACATTACCAATTTACTAATTGATGTAAAGCTGTAGATGTTATGTCACACCACTCACTAAAACTCAATCTTTCCAAAACTGAGCTCATAATATTTGACTCCCACATGCATCCTTTTTCGACTTTTTGATCAAGATCATTTGTTAAAGAGGATGGGTTTACTTCCTCTTTGTTTTCCTGCAAAGGCAAAGCATAGTAGCCCATTATGTGTCACTTACCTGACACAGGAGCATGTGATGTCACCGATTTCCTCACTGGCTGGAAGAGTCCATCTTCCTTCCGGGGGCCCCAGACTCAGGCTCTGTGACTGGCCGGAGTCGCGTGACGTCACTCCTGCGCGTGCGCGCGGGAGCCGCCAGTCACGACATGTCCTTTAATGAAAACGGTGACCCTTCTACAGTGCGCATGCAGAAGGAATCCTCATATGGGGAATTGTAAATATCTCCTAAACCATGTAATTAATCTAGGCTTACCTGTAGGTGAAAATGTGTTGTAAGGGTTTACAACCACTTTAAACTATCAGTCCCTCTCCTCATGCCAGGGTGCTAGGTGAAATGCTGAACTCCGGCCTCTCCATTCATCCCCACATCCAACCACTGTCCAAATATTGCTACCATTGCCTCTGTAACATCTCTAAAATGCACTCCTTCTTAACCACTGACACCACCAAGATGCTCATTCACTCCCTTGTTTTCAGTCTTAATAAATATTGAAACCCCATCCTCATTGGCCGTCCTTTACATAGGCCTTACAGTATATCATGAATGCTGTTGTCAGACTCCTTCACCTCACCAATCGATCAGTATCCCCTCTCTGCCAATCCCTCCATTGACTTCTGACCACCCAACTAATGAAATTCAAAATACTTATACAACATACAAAGCCACAACTCTGCCCCAAGCTACATCACCAACCTTGTCTCAATATAGCACCCAAACCATTCTTTTTACTCCTCCCAAGACCCCCCTGCTGTCTAGCTCCTTTGTCACCATGCTTGCCTCCAGGACCTGTTCCAGAACCTCTCCCATCCTCTGGAACTCTCTACCCCAATCTGTCTGGCTATCTCCTACTCCGTCTACCTTTAGACAATCCCTGAAACTCATCTGTTCAGGGAAGCCTACCATCCCCTACCTAAAAGCTGAAATTTTGCGTTCTCCGTGAACTCATCCCCCCAAAGTTACTACCTTTTTTTTTATTGCACAAAAGTTCAAAGTTACTACCTTTTGTACCACTTGCCCCTCCTTTTAGATTTTAAGGCTTTCAAGAGCAGGGCCCTCCTAATCCTCTTGCACTGCATTGTATTATAACTGTTTAATCTTTCTTTATATTGAAAAGCACTGTGCAAACTGTTGACAGTATACAGTATTAATCTTGAATAATAATAATAATTTATGAATAGGCTTTTGAAAGTAGCACATCATGAGCATATTGATGCACAACAACGCATTTGATCCATCACACTGCATTCTGATGTGAATGGGTCAGAACTATGAAGCTTAGTTCAGAACATGAGAAATATGGGTCATTAAAGAGGAAGTAAACCCTTCCAAACAACTTGGACCTATAGGTAAGCCTAGATTAAGGCTTACCTGTAGGTCCAAGCAATATCTCCTAAACCTATATGGTTTAGGAGATATTTGCCCGAAAATGGGCACCGCTGTCTACGGCGCATGCGCCGTAGACAGCGGCGCGCAGGCGCACTAAATGCGGCAAATCCAAGAATGGATTTGCCAAATTTGTCGACTCCCTGCGCATGCACGGGAGTGACGTCATCGCGGCTTCGCCGTATGACAGCGGCGGAGCTGCGAGGCGCGACTCCCGTGCGCATGCGCGGGAGTGACGTCATCGCGGTTGCGCCGCTGTGATTCGTCGGAGCTGCGAGACGCCACAAGCAACATGGATGCGGCGGACTACAGGGGACAGCGGCGACTTCGCTGGCTCCTGTGTCAGGTAAGTGACACATAATGAGCTACTATGCGATGCATAGTAGTCCATTATGCTTTACCTTTGCAGGGAAAAAAAGAGGAAGTAAACCCATCAGGGTTTACTTCCTCTTTAAAAGCCTATTGCAGCCTTTCTCAATCTTTTTACTCTTGAGGAACCATTACAATTATTTTCAGGTCTTGGGGGAACCCCTACTAAAACCAATTCATCAAGGGTCAGTAGGAAGAATGCCCCCCTTACATTGTAGTCATAACGGGACTCTTACAGATGGCTAAAAAAGATCATTGGTGTCATGCCTTTGATGATACCAAGTGGCGCTGGTCCTGGAACTATGGAGGCAACTTAAAATGGAAGGTCAATCAGCCATAGCTCAAGGAACCTCTGGCAGCCTCTTGGGAAACGTTAGGTATCCATTTAACCCTGGTTGGGACTGGCTGGCCTATAGCCTCTAAGTGCAGTTCTGGTGTGCTTGTATTGAAGGTGCAGGGCTTTGGGAAGCATACTGCCAGGCTCACTTGTGCTCCAGTGTTGAATTCTGATTGGCTCCATTCTGAATTTCCTAATATACTACATAACTCCTAACTTAGATTGCTCCTTATCAGCTTCCTCCCAATTTATTTCTTTCCTTGGCTCTTGTTTTAGTCCTAGTAATTTCCTATTTCCTGCAGTTTTTACATTTCCTTAGTTTATAGCATTTTTTATGGGCCCTCGGGAAAATGATCTAAGGGATTCTATTGTCATTGAATTCCAATTTTGGATATTATTAATAAAAACATTTTCTATAGACAGGCTTATTTAAAAAGGAAGGACAAAGAACAGTGATGTGCAGAATAATAATCTGTAGCAACCAATGAGATTTCATTTGTATAGAATTACATAGCTGTAAAAAAACAGTTATAATTTTAGTGATTGCAAACAATCACCTTGTAAAATAACCTATTCAATTTAAAGTAGAAATGAAAGGCACAACATTTGTGTATGAATATAAAAAAAAAACTTATAAATACCTTTTTTAAGTGATCACATTCCCTCTGCTCGCAGCTGCATAAGAGTTGGGGGGAGGAGAAGCAACAGCCACAGGTTCTTCCGTGTGAATGGCTGTGCAGTGGGGGGGTCAGGACAAGTCTGATCATTGGAGGAGAGCAGGCTGAGTTTGCAGCACAGTGTGTTCTCCTGCTTAGTGGGGTCAGTTTTTAACAGGAAAGCAGAGGGAATGGTAGGAACATTGGCGATTTCCCAAAAAGGAAGCAATACAAAGAGAACAGGGTACTTTTTTTCATGCAAGTAAAAGGCATACATATCAGGAATATGAAATGCTGGGGTAACAAACACTTTATCTTTTGCATGGCACATTTGTTGAATGACATTTCCTCCCTGCTTGCTGGTGGCTGTCTAGATTCCACACTTCCGGGTGTATGTAATACTTGCTCCCCCACTCCAGGCTGTGGTTTCTCCCGTTGGTTCATATGTCACTACAGGAGAGACAAGCCGACAGGAGGAACCACAGCAAGCAGTGGGGGAAACAGACATTAAACCCAGGTTGAATACTTGCAGCAGCCAGTGACCATTCAACATATGGGCCCTCAAAAAAGTATATTTAGCATATAGTTCTACACATGACCCTTGGGATCAGTGGCAGATACATCCTGATTGGTTGGGGTGGGTGACTGTACTTTATACTTTGCTATTGTGTTTCTGATGGTACACATTTTTTTTTTCCTTATACTATGTTTCTCAAACTTCACTAAACTTTCTATACAGTACTGTAATGATCTATTGATTTCAGTGGACGTGGTGCTCTTGTCTGCTATGGACTTCATAAACTTCTTATGTACTAATAAAACGGTTGTGTCTCAAATGGGCATTACACAGAAAGAATCTTCGCTCAACCTAACAGTTGTTGAAAAGTAAAATAGAACAAAAGAAAATAAGCATTTTAAACCGGAGCTCATATGCAGAGGCCACCATTGCTTAAAGGGTTATTCCACTTTTATAATAAAATTTACAGTGCAGGGACTCTGGTGGTCTCCAAATCACTGCCACTGTTACAGAAGCTCCGAGAGTGGAGGATGGGAGCTGAGATGTGGGTTGAGGGAGAGCGCACTGGGCAGTAATAATGCAAATACTTTTTTATGCAAGCTTTGCTTGGCCTACAGAATGAGTGCTCAACCTGCAGCCCTTCAGCTGTTGCCGGACTACAATTCCCATCATACATCTGCCTTTGGGAGTCATGCTTGTAACTATCAGCTTTGCAATGCCTCATGGGACTTGTAGTTTTGGAACAGCTGGAGGGCCACAGGTTGAGCACCTATGGCCTACAGTAATGACTTGGAAACTACTGGGGCCCCTTGACTGCGCTGTAAATTTTATTATAATGGTGAGCTAACCCTTCAAGTTCTTCTGAAAATGCTACTTGCCGGGCCACAGACAATACTTTTTAAAGCTTTCCACATGCTGAGAATATTTTTGCCAGTTCCTAATAAACCAGACAAGAATCTGCCCGACACTCTTTGATTGAAAAATAGAAGGAGCCTTGTCAGCCATACACTGCCTGCATCCGTTCGAGGCTGTGGCCCATTATTGGTATTTGTGGGAGGAATAGTGTCCCATCATTGGTGTCAGTGGAAGAATGGTGCCCCATCATTGCTGTCAGTGGAAAGAATAGTGCCCCCTGTTGGTGTCAGTGGAAGGAATAATGTCCCATCATTGCTGTCAGTGGAAGGAATAGTGCCCCCTGTTGGTGTCAGTGGAAGGAATAGTATCCCATAATTGGTGTCAGTGGAAGGAATAGTGCCCCCCGTTGGTGTCAGTGGAAGGAATAGTATCCCATAATTGGTGTCAGTGGAAGGAATAGTATCCCATAATTGGTGTCAGTGGAAGGAATAGTGTCCCATCATTGGTGCCAGTGGAAGGAATAGTGCCCCATTGTTGGTTTCACTGGAAGGAATAGTGCCCCATCCATGGTGCCACTGGCAGGAATAGTGCCCCATCATTGGTGTCAGTAGAAGGAATGGTGTTTCATTGTTGGTGTCAGGGGAAGGAATGGTGTTTAATCGATGCTATCAATGAGAGGAATAGTGCTCCATTATTGGTGTCAATGGAAGGATCAGTACCTCATTGTTGGTGTCAATGAAAGGAAGGGTGACTCATCGATGGTTTTAATGGAAGCAATAGTGCCCCATCATTGGTGTCAGTAGAAGGGATGGTGCCTCATTGTTGGTGTCAGTGGGAGGAATAGTGCTCCAAGGGCCAGATAAAGACAAGCAAAGGGGCACACAAGCTGCAAGTTGGAAACCTCTCTGCTAATACATAAAATCTGGTCTGGATAGCTGACATGTGATCTGCTGAATAGCAATCCCCCCTCCCCCATTTAAACAGATCTTAGTATGGTCTTATATTGTATGCTTATAGGTCAACTGCCTGTGAAAAACTCATCTAGCCTGTTGTATGTGAAGAATATGAGATATTGTTCTTTGTATGACCATGGCCCATTGCTAAAATGTCTTTATGCCATTCTGTGATCCTTCAACATCAGACGGATTTCTCTCTTCTCTATCCATAATGTATGAAGTGGGAAAAACTCAATATAACTCCACTGTTAAAGTACAACCAAACCCTAACTAGGTGACATTTAGCTTGATAAAACACTGTATAGGAAATTTAGTACAACTGATGCAGCTGTGCATGGTAGCCAATCAGCTTCTAACTTCAGATTTTTCAATTAGTCTTTGACAATAAAACCTGGAAGCTGATTGGTTTCTATGCAGACGTGAGCTTGATTTTGCATTTTTCAGTTTTAGTAAATAACCCCCACTGTGTGTCAGAATTGCTTTTTTAAACATATCATAATGTGCATAATTTTGCATCCATTTTTGCATCTCGGTGCTACAAATCTCCTGCAGCCTCTTTCTGCCACTTCCCATACACACTCCAGCAATGGTTGCACATCATCATGATAGGGACAGTGGTGGACCATGTCTTCACCAGCATCTTCACCAGCAGTGCATTCACTGCATTGAAGAACACAGATGCACAATTAGGAGACTCCTGTAATAGTGAGACGCAACTCTGGAGGAATGAGTGCAGGAGATACAGCAGACAGCAGCATTGGCAGTCTGGCGGGAGGGGAGTGGTAAATGTATCAGCAGATTTAAATGCACTAATTGAAGCCAAACTTCAGCTAATACTTTATAATCAGTTACAGCAAACAGTTTTTTTTTCTTTTGGGATAAAGGTTTTACATAAATAAGTAAAAACTGATCATTGTAATAACCCCTGCCAGTGTTAAGTGGTTTGTCTCACCCATGAAAACTGATACATTCCACTGGCTGCATCACCAGATAAAAATAGAAGAAAGAAAGCCTAAAAGGGAAAATGAAAGCAGCCTTCATATCTAAGAATTAGTAAGCTGCAATATACAGTAATAAAAGTTTGCTTTTGGATTCAGTACTGCTTTAAAAGTTGAAAAATATATTTTGGAAATATATTGACATGATAAAGCTTATATGATTTTTTCTTTTTATTGAGTTGATAGATATTGGACGCAGTATATGTACAGTTTCATTTTTAGATTGTGGAAGCTCTAAGGGTCACCATACACGTTACAATCAGACCGTACAATCTGATCAACTTTAGATTTACCAAAACAATGTAATATATAGACCTACCTAGTTTTTCCAATTAACTTGTATCCATTATGCCCTGTATACACGGTCGGACATTCCCACTACAAAATCAATTAGATTTTTTCCGAAACTTGTATTGCATACACACGGCCGCACAAAGTTGTCAGAAAATCCAATCGTTCTGAACGAGGTGACGTCAAGCACGTACGTCGGGACTATAAACGGGCCAGTAGCCAATAGCTTTCCTCTCTATTATATTATGAGCATGCGTGGCACTTTGTCTGTCGGAATTGTCTACACACGATCGGAATTTATGCGATCGGATTTTCTTGTCAGAAAATTTTAGATCCCGCTCTCAAACTTTGTGTGTCGGAAAATCCGACAGAAAAAGTCTGATAGAGCCTGTTGTGATATGGCTGAACCGGAGTGACTCCATCTTTATTAGTTCATATAAGATTAACTTGGGTTAACCTGTTAGTTAGTTTAAACTCTGTATTTACAGACTGTAGCAGTTTTCCTATAAAGCATACATATAAGAAAATATAGCTTGCATAAGCAGTTTTATTCTGTACTGTTTAAATAAAGAAACGCACACGATCGGATTTTCAGACAACATAATCCGATCTGATTTTTTCCACCGGAATTTCCAACCGTGTGCACAGGGCATTAGAAATTCTGTATATAGCCCTGCAGAACAGACTACACTGTTCACATGGGCTTTGCTGCTTAACTGCAGACAGGAAACAGGAAATCGTATTCAGGGTAAAGACATAGAGCATACCATACAGAGCGGCAAAATTCTTTTTATAAACACTGCCATCTACTGGTTGAAGAATATATCTCTACTAAATACTGATATTGATGTAGTTGTTGCATAAAAAAATACAAATAAACAATGGCAGATCCATGCATAACATAGGTCTTGGTAGAACTAAAGCATAGCTCCCAACTGTCCCTTTCAGGGACTGTCCCTAATTTGGAACAAAGTCTGGATTCCTATATGCTGCTATTGGCTAGCGGCCAAATTAGGAGGTTATTGAGGAGAAACTGACCTCAGACCCCAAGGCTCTGGGACTTACAGATTTATTTTTTTACCTTCAATATCACAATTTAGAAATGTTCCTCTACTGCCCATATGTCCTCATTTATAAACCTTATAAACCCCCCCTCCCCACCCCCACCCCCATGCCCATAGCAGAGTGTGACACTCGCCGTCTCACTGCACACAATGCCGCCGTGTTTACAACAGGCAAATCTGCTTCCTTCCAACAATTCTCCGAGAGTTTGAATCTCAGGAAATGTCGCTTTCTCTCAATGAACAATAACGGAACGTTTATTAGAGGACAAAAATATACTGTGGGGTTAGCTGATGAAAAGTTAAGGAGGGGGCCGGGGGACCTGACAGTGATGACAGTAGGAGATTAGGGTTAAAATATTAAAGGAGACAACAGGTTGAAGAGGACATGTCACTTTGCAGAGGAAGAGGGCCGGAAAGAGAAGGTGCTTGTGTCTTTCAATTAAGGATTTTTAAAATGCGATGATAAAGGCAAACCAATACTAAAAAGTCGATGAAAAAACATTAACCATCTTCTTTGGATAATAAAAGGGTGGAAGTACATCCTTGGGGAAATTGCTGCTATAGACTCCTTCCAGTGGTACTTATATAAAAATAACCTAGGCCAGTGGTTTGCAGCTTGCAAGGTCCATAGCTCCCAACTGTCCCTGATTTCAGGACTGTCCCTGAGCAATGTCCCTCTGTCTCTCATTCCTTCTTATTTGCCCCTCATTTTGGTCTGATCTATATAGTTATATATAAAATGCACTTTTTATCTATCAAATCTATTTTTCCAGTGCTAAATCTTTCATCTGATTTCTAAATTGCTGCATTTGTAAATATTCCAAAAGCCAATATAAATAAATAATAGTGCTAAAAAAAACAAAAAAACACTTGGGTTTAACCAATCTTGTTTTTTTGTACAATTCTCCTTTAAGGAGGCGTGGCAAGGGGTGTTTCCTATGCCTGCATACTTTTGCTGATAGGTGTCCCTCATTCCCATGGCAAAAAGTTGGGAGGTATGAAGGTCACACGTGGCCTCTAATGTTTCCAAAGGTTTTCATATAATATTTCTGGCAAGTAATGCTCCAGAAAACTGTCACAGACTGAAGCCTTACTAGAGGAAATGGTTCGATTGGAGCACAATGGTTGGAGATCATAATCATGCTATAGATGACTATCAGAGACTAGGGCTAAGTTTCATGAATCCGCTAGAATCTGCTTTACTACCATTAAAGGGGTTGTGAACGGCATGTGATTAAAATAAAAAAAATTCCCTGCAAGGCATTGTCTTAATGTGCTAATATGCATCACATACTAGCACATTATGATAGACTTACTTGAGAAAGAAGCACTCCAGCACTGTGATATCACTGCTGACATCTTCCCCGTCTTCCTTTTGGGTTCGCGGCCTCCAGCTACATGAGTGGCCAGGGGCGCCATAAAGTCTCTCTGGAGCATGCACACGAGAGCCGCCATTTCCAGCATAGGCTCTGAAGGTCCGGCACTGTAAGCCGGTGATGTCATCGGCTGCACGCACTCTGAATAACTCCTAAGCTGTGCAAGAGGAGATATTAACAGTACCTAAAGGAAAGCCTTATTATAGGCTTGCCTATAGGTACAAGTAGTAGTACAGAGTTTACTGCCACTTTAAAGTGGTAGTAAACCACCAGAAAAATATTTTTTTTTTAGCACCCTGCAGGTTTAAGTCATAATGTACTAGTATGCACTGCTCCAGCTATGGCACGGGTATGCTGTCCCTTCAGAGCACATGCGCCAGTGAGGTCTTCGGCTGTATACTGTGTGAGTATCTCCTAAACAGTGCAAATTTAGTAGATATTCACTATACCTAGGCTGCAGGGAAGCCTTATTATAGCATGGCGCTATGGCACTAAAGATCATAGCAAATAAGTATCAGCTCCATCTAGTGGCCATAATGCGGTATTTTTCAGATTTTCTCTATTGCGTATGAATGGAACAGTCAACCTGGAGAGAAAATAGCCTAGTAATGATCAATTCTGCCCCCATTTGCAGAGGAAAAAATGTACATGCAGTTTCACAGAGCGCTCTACAAATTTATTTATGAATACATAAATGCATTTGTGCACTGCATTAAAAAATGGTCTCTGATATTTCATCAGCATTCTCTTTGTAACTTCCGTTTTTCACCAGTAATGTTGAAAAAAAATTGGAATAAAATCCAGACAAATAAGGAAATCGTTATTTTTTTTTTTATTCTCCTGAATATATATGTAAATGTGTGGTGTCTGCAGAAAATCAGACTTCATGATTGTCTGTCTTCAATTGCATGGTTCTCTGTTGATCAGGCAGAGCCACATGCAAATATTAAGGAGAATCAAAGAAGAAAGACATGAATCAGCAATTCTCCCGATTCAATTATCCCCACTCATCAGCTCCACAGGACTCCGGCACAAATGACACCGATCACACCGCAATTTCTAACCTGGAGTGGTATCATCGGAGTAAAACGGGCAAAATGTTTAATTTTCACTGTATATATCAAACAACACCTTCATGGCTGAGCAAGAGCGCTCATAATGTCCACTCTTCTACACCCTCATACTTTACAGATTTATGTCTTCTATAAAGGGACAAGGCAACTTTAAATGTCCAGAGGACTGGAGCCTTTTTTTATTTATTATAGGTATTTTTATTGCACCAACAATTTACGCAGCACTTTACATTTTGTGCATTTACATCAGCCTCTGCTGTCAAGGAGCTTACATTCTAAGGTCCCTTAGCTCACATGCATACATACACATACTCGCAGGGCCTGGGACAAGGGGTGGGCAGAAGGTGGGGCTGCCCTGGGCGCAGTGTGTATTGTAGGGATGGGGGCGCACAGCATATAGTAGAGTAAATCTAAATCTAAATCACGCATTCTGGTGTCAGAAGATTTTGTTTGTGTTCAAACATGAGGCATGCAGCATGGCACTGCACAGGTTAATGTACAATCTCTGTCTGTGGTCTAGGACAGCATTTCTCCACTCTGGGGTGCCTTCAGGGCTTGACAGGGGTGCTACAATGAGCCCCATAGTTTTGCACAGCGTCATGCATTTCCAATTTCCATAGTGCAGACAGGCCAGATGATGTTAAAGTAGTGGGCCAAAGAAATCTGAAGTGTGGGGGGGGGGGGGGAGTTGGCAGAGGCCTCTGAGGTGAAGAGGGGGGAGAAACTGAGGACTTTTATGTAAAAGAAGGAGGGGGCTGAGGACACTGATGTAGAAGGGGAGACTTAAGTCTCTGATGTGAAAGGGGGGGGGCAGAGGGGTCTTATGTAGGCTGAGTACTCTGATATAAAAGGGGAGACTGGGGTCTCTGATGTGAAGGAGGGAGCAGAGGGCTCTGATGTAAAAGGGGGGGGGGCGCTGAAGACTTTGATGCAAAAGGTAAACTGAGTGCTCTGATGTAAAAGGGAGGGGGCTGAGGGCTCTGATGTAAAAGGTAGGGCAAAAATTCTGATGTTAAAAGGGGGCTGAGGGCACTGATGCAAAAGGGGGGCTGAGGGCTCTCATGTAAAAGGGTTGAAGGGCGGCCTGAGGGCTCTGATGTAAAAGGAGGGGGACTGAGGTCTCTGATGCATAAGGGGAGACTGAGAACCCAAATGTAAAATGGAGGGGGACCGAGGGCTCTAATGTAAAAGGGGGGCTAAAGGCTCTGATATAAAAATGAGGGCTGAGGGCTCTAATGTAAAAGGAGGGGACTGAGTTCTCTGATGTGAAAGGGGAGACTGAGGACTCAAATGTGAAAGGGAGGGGTGCTGAGGGCTCTGATGTAAAAGGGGGCTCAAGGCTTTGGTGTAAAAGGGGGGCTGAGGGCTCTTATGTAAAAAGGGGTGGCTGAGGGTTCTGATGTAAGAGGGGGGGCTAAGGGCTCTGCTGTAAAAGGGGGGGGGCTGAAGGCTCTGATATAAAAGGGTGGGGCTGAGGGCTCTGATGTAAAAAGGGGGGCTGAGGGCTATGTTGTGAAAGAAAGGGAGAGGGGGCTGAGGGCTCTGATGTAAAAGGGGGGGGGCTGAGGACTCTGATGTTAAAGGGGGTAAGTGCAGGGACTCTAATATAAATAAGGGATTCTGATGTGAAAGGGGGGGGGGGGGGGTTCTGGGTACCATAACTAAAAAAAAAAAAAAAAAAGGTTAAAGAGCACTGCATTAAGAACAGAGAATTCCTGGGATGAACTTACATATCCCACAATCCCTGGGTCTCTCAGTCTGGTGTTCTGCAGGTAAAAGCCACACAGTGATTAGATCTGATACAGACACAAACAGGCAGGGCAATGAATTAACAAAGATCTCACCGTGCAGACTTTCATCACATTAGCACACATGTTTGTGGTGCAGCACAATGGCAGGAAATGGCAATATATGGATTGGACACTGTATGACCCAGAACCAGGGCTGGACTGGGACAACAATTTGGCCCTGGACTTCATCCAGACCAGCCCACTTTAATTTTGCAAACATGCAAAAAACAGTATATAAACTGTACGCAATTGCGCAAAAAAGCCCTCCTTACATCTGGGTCCCCAGAGAGCCCCCCACTTACATCAGGGTCCCCAGAGAGCCTCCCCTTACATCAGGGTCCCAATATAGCCTTCCCCTTACATCAGGGTCCCCAGAGAGCCCCTCTTACATCAGAGTCCCCAAAGATCATCCACCTTACATCAGGGTCCCTAGAGAGCCAACCCCTTACATCCGGGTCCCCACAGAGCCCCCCTTACATCCGGGTCCACAGAGAGCCCCTCCTTACATCAGGGTCACCAGAAAGAGGGCAGGTAGTAGGCCGGGACCCTGTGGTTGGGGACTCCTGGACTGACTCTGGGATATGGGCCCCAGATTCGGGGCTATAACCCCAAAAGTCCCCCCCAGAGATGCCACTGGCTGTCACTGAAACCGGCGCACTGAGCCATCGGCCCACCGGGAAACTCCCTATAGTCCCTATGGCCAGTACATGCCTGCCCAGAACAAGATGTTGCCTGTCCCTTTAGTGAATAGGGAGAGCTACACAGGGGGATCGATCAGCCATGAGGCTACAAACTGTAGCCACAACCTGTGAGCCCACAATTACAAGGTAAGGAAAACAAACAACACAACACGGGCAATAGAACTACACTAATACCTAGTTTAAGCAACAAAAACATTTGAGATGGTGCAATGCCTTTAACATTGTGTTTGTCAAAGCCGTTGCTTGAACCATAAAAAAAAAAAAAGAGTTTTTCATTTTGCTTGCGTGCTTTAACCTAACGCTAATGGAAATGAATTCTATTTTACTGCACCTGTGCCTTTTTTTTTTAAACGAATAGGCTAGCCTGGTCTAAAATGTTAAACCAAAACCCATGTTTTATATACACGGTATATATGCGCCCTCTAGTGGTCCACTGAAAGAGCAGTCACAAATTGAGCAAGCTTGTTTCTTAACCCAGTGCAATGAACTAGTATATAAAAACTGCCATAAACCATAACAACTTAAATGAATTTCAGTTCACGAAAGTCAGGCCAGTGAAAAATAATTCTTACAGGTTACTGCATTTCACATATATCCCTTCACCTTGCTAAATAATCATTTTTATTCATTTATTATACCTCGCCATTTGTCGCCATTTGTCGCTAGTTGGAAATTGATGGTGATTTCCGATTCCTTTGTGCTGACTGCCCCTGTATAAGTGAACGCAATTTTATTTTGTGCAGGAAATAAGAGATCTATTTGTTATATTTTCCTACGGTGTTTGAAAACTCTGGTGTGCACACTAGTTTGCATTGTTACCTTGAACCTTTGGGTCCTGGATCCGATTCTGAAGCATTGCTAAATGCTAAAAGCCACGCGGCTCTTGCTATTTAGTACAAAAACCTCTTATTGTCCCATTTTCCTTTTTTCAGTGAGCTTAACAAGCCTGCTACAACCTCAGATATCAGTTATGAGAATACTTAAAGGGATGTGAAAGGAAGAGGAATGATGTATAAGCGGGTAAAACAAGGACAGTTGTGGTTATGTTGAGTCACCAGACATTTGAGTTTCAGCACCAGTTGCACCATCTGTAGTGATGCCCTAGATTAGTTTCTTAGTTTTGACACCAATATTTGTATGTATAAGTCAGTTTACTGTGAAGCAAAGTTAAAGCTTAGGGGTCCCCGCTCAGGCGTATAAATGCTGCTGGATTGTGAGGGTACAGGCTGGGGATGGTTTCGCCCAAACCCAAGACCTACAGTTAAAATAAAGAAAAGGTTTCCCAGCTGCCGAACCCATCACCCAGCCGCGTTGTAAGCAAGTAAAGCCCCAGCTCAATGCATGCAAGCCAAAGCACCAACGCGTTTCACCCTGCCCGGTGCTTAATCATGGAGATCAGGGTGTAACGTGCTGGGGCTTGGCTTCGATGAATTGAGCTGAGTCTGCTTTTACTTGCTTACAACACATCTAAGTGAGAGGTGGGGCAGCTGGGATACCTTTCATTTTGACTATAAGTCAGTTCAGTTAAATCGGACTATTGGCCAGCTCTCTAGGCACCCTGCCTATTTTACAAAAAAGTTGTAAAAAAATATAATACAGTGCAGTTATCCAGTATTCAAGGTAGAAACATAAACAATGGAGTATATTAGGCTTCCCATGGAAAGGTTCATAAATACACGGCATAAGGCAATACTGAGAGGCTTGTAGACCCATGAGTAGTCCTCTGAAGAGTAATGAGAAACTAGATAGCGAGGAAAGAAAAGTGTAGCAAAAGAGGAGAGAGGGGGAGAAGAGCAAGTTGGGTAGGCGTTGGGGGGTGTCCTGTGTGGTTGGACCAGTGGCAGCGTTCTGCTAGCTCATGGCAGGCAGTTGCAATGGGAGAGGAAGTGCTGCTCAGATGCTCAGTATCACATAGTCATGGGCCCCAGACCCTAAGATAATCTATATGTGTCATTAAGTATGGCGCTTAGCTTTTCATGTATCATGGTCCTCAAGAGACTTTGTTTGACCTCAACAAAATGTATTGATGGATGTCTCCAGGCTCTAGGAATACAAACTCAACCAGCTTCCTCTGATGTTTATTTGGATGTGGGATGGTTTTATGCAGTAAGGCCTTCTGGGATAGGCACCATGCCTAATACGCTTGAAAGCCCTTTTCCATAGAAATTTCTTGCAAATACATGGTAGGTTGCCAATTTATTCCTCATCCGTTCCAGTTGCTCAGGGGTGAAACTGGCATGCTGAATGTGAAACATATTTAGCAGGAGCCAATTAACCTACCAGGATGGCAGTCAAATTTGGAAGGAAACCCTGAAGAACACGAGGAGAACATACAGGCTCTATGCAGATAGTGTCCTGATAGAGATTTGAACCAAGGGCCCCAACATTGGGAGGCATAAGGGTTAGTCACACCCATATATTTGAATATCATTTTGTAAATTCCAAAATAATGTTGGATGAAAGGATGAAGGAAATAAGTTACAATTCATGTGTTGGTTCACCAGTACTCAAGTCATGTCGCTCAATAAGGTTCTAGGTCTACATAAAATATGATAGAGCTATATATTCATCAAGGTTTAAGGCGTATTGTTGAGTTGTTGGGTTTTGTCAATTGGCATTGGAGGGCACTGTCTTTATATCCAGGGCTCAGTTCATGTTAGAGTGGTAGTGTCTATTGGCCAGGGACAGGGGTGTATGTACAGGGGTCGCAATTGTGACCTGGCCCCATGCACACCTGGATAGGAGGGGCGGCAACATGTAGGGGAATCAATCCCTCCATGCAGCCTCTGAATTCTTACTTCTCCTCCTCTTCCTCCTGCAAGCATTCAGTGGTGGCAGAAGAAAAAGGGATGTATCGGTTCCTCTATATGCCAACCCTGTCCTCTCTCCTGGTCCCCCTGTGCTGTCTCCGAGCCCCTGTGTGCTCTTTCCCAGCCCCCCTCCTCCCTGTCAGGATAGAGAGCCGGGAAGGAGCTGGTAAATGTGGAATTTACCGATCCCTTCCTTGTCTTAATGAATAGAGTCAGTGATCGGTAATGATCTGTGTTTGCTATGCTTCAGTTTATGAATGAACGGGAAGCCTCTGTACAGAGCTATTCCTGTTCATTCCTTCTGTGCTGCTGAGATGGAGATTGAGGTGTCCTCAATTTCCATTCTCTGTCTCAAAGGTGAAACATCAGAGATCTGTTTAGACTCCTGATATTTTATCAAAGATCCCCAACGGGGATCCTAAAATTAAAAAAAATTTGGAATTAAAGTGGTTCTAAAGGCTCAAGGTTTTTTACCTTCCAGCATTCTATGTGATGCCAAAGTGATGCCTGCAGCTGCACCGTTTCTTTGAGCAGAAGGTTGGCTCTCTAGTAATAACAACTGATGCGGCTAAGCACAAGCAGCGGGGGGGGTGTCCCCCCTCCCATTCCACGAATGTGCACAATTTTAAAGCATGACATGTTAGGTATCTATTTACTTGGTGTAACTTCATATTTCACATTATGCCAAAAAAAATAAAAAAAGGGCTAACTTTACTGATTTTTTATTTTTATTTTTTATTTTCATTGAAGTGTTTTTTTTTCCCAATAAATTGCGTTTGAAAGACCGCTGCCACAAATACAGTGTGACATAAAATATTGCAAGTTTGACATTTTAATCTCTTGAGTCTCTGCTAATATATATATATATATATATATATATATATATATATATATATATATATATATATATATAATGTTTTGGGGTTCTAAGTAATTTTCTGCAGACCGCAGTTCCTCTTTAAGCTTTTGCTACTGCTTCTCCTTTTCCACGGATGAGCTCTGCTGTACAGTGAGCTGCAAAAGGCTGATTCGAACTCAAATTCAGGTACTTATACTGCTTGCAAAGAATACATACATTTAATGATATACTAATGTATACAGAGCTGCAGTCCTTTGTGTCTGCAGCCATAAGAGGAAAATCGCTTCTCTTCCTAAAGGGCCGGCGGTCACGCCCCGAACCCAGCGATTTCAGGTTTCCATCCTATTGAGGATGTAGCAGTCTCATTGCTTCTGTTCCTCCAAGTCCAGCAAGGGGTTAAACCCTTAATGACGCCTTTCTTTAAAATCCATTTCCTCTGCCTCTCCATTGTCCTGAAATGATTGTTCCTTTAAATAACCTTGTAATGTTTTTCCTGCATCACAATGAAAATTAGCGAATTCTAATCAAAAAATAAAATAAAAAAACGACTCCAAATAAATGATGGATGCCGAGGCCGTTCTGGCAGCAACTGCAAATTGTGTCATTTTACTAACTCCAAACCTCTTACTGCAGATGAAATGTATTTTATTCTGCCTCTTCTTCTAAAAAAAAAAAAAAAAAAAAAAAAAAAATCTTTTTTTCATAACGTCAGTTGCTGTATAATGCCATCGTTGAAATGATTTTACTTAATAAAAACGGTTGCCATAGAAATCCCATTTCTCTCTCTCTCTCTTTGCTGCATCTGTCTCTCCTTATTTTTATCAAATTGTTCCGCAGAAGTCTCCCTCTCTCTTATTCTCTTCTTTTTTTTTTTTTTTTTTTTTTTTTTATAAATGCAATAACCATTTCTCAGATAACAGATCCCATAAAATGATTGCTATACTTGTATATATATCTTGTTTTTTTTTTTTTTTTTTTTCTGCAAATACAGCAATATTTGACTGCCTAGCAACACAACTGCAACAATGTAATAGGGCGACTTTTCTGCATTTTGGCTTTTATTAACATTTCCATTTTAACTGCTTCCAGGCTGGCTGGCTGGCCGAGTTTAACAAAAGGAAGGAAACGCGGGTCGGAAATTATATTTTATTCTTCTGTTAGGGCTTTTCGCAGGTTTTTTTCGGAGTGCGTTATCGGATAAGGGGAAGCTGTGTCCTAAGAGGGGCGCCGCTATTTGAAGGGCAATAGAGGAATGCGGGTTTACAATTCAGTGCCAATGTGCAAACTGTTCCTTTCTGAAGCTGGGGCCGGAATTGAAATTCTCCCTCCTAATCAGTAAAATGGATAGATGTCAACGCGCCCTAAGGGGGCTTTCATACTGCTCCATTGAAAAAAAAAAAGTGTTATACGCGTATATCATTTTTGATGTGTTTCAGGTGGGTTTTCTGGTTGGCACGCAACTGTGAAACGTAGGTATGTGGCTTAAAAACACTCCAAATGCGGTGCGTTTTTGCCACGTTATTCCGTGTTTTCCATTTATTTCAATGGGAGGTCTGTTTTTTTTGTGTGCCGTCATATGGTGACCTCGGTTTTCAGTCGTTTTACCGGGATGATGCCTATCATAGGCATCAATGCCTACAAAAAAAGCTTGAAAAGCTTGAAAAACAGGCGTCATCCCAGTATCAGAATTTTCAGCCAGCAGTTCCCGGTAAGGCAGAAGTGATTAGAGTGGCTGACAGTGGCGGCTGGTGATCTAAATTTTTTTTGGGGGGGGGGGTTGGGGGGTTTGTTTCCCCCCCCCCAAAAAAAAACATTAGAGCACCAGCAGCCACTCTAATCACCCGTTCGGTCGATCGGTCAAATCCCCCCCGCGTTGCTCGATTGGTCAGTCGGTCAAACCACCCCCGTCACATGCTCGCTCGGTCAGTCAGTCAAACTCCCCACCCCCGTTGCTCAGTCGATCATCCATCAGCCCTGCACTTTCCCCATCCAGATCACGGGCAGCTTCAGCTTCCACCTGCATTTCATCCTCGGCGCCTCCCCCCTTGCTCCCGGCCAATACGGTCATTTTTCCTCTCGATCAATCAGGTCTTAAGACCCGCTTCCCGATTGGCCGGGAGGAGAAGCAGGAAGACAATAGTGAATATTAATTCGCTATTTTCATACAAGTGGGTGGGCTGGGGGCTCAGTGCTCTGCGCCCCAAGTCCACACTTTTTTTATGCCAATTAGAACCTATGTGTCTAATCACATGCTTAAAAAAAAGAAGCCCCATAGAAATTCATGCGTCCGGCGCCCTGCATATAGATTAGGGGCCTGGGCACGTGGATTAGGGGGGGGGGGGCGCCCCTAATGAAGCGGCCGCCATTGGTGGCTGAACAGCCACTTAATCACTTCTGTGGGTGGTGCCGCTTTTCAAGGGCTCTTCCGCCCGATTGCGAAGCCCTGGAGTGCTGCGTTCAGCAGCGAAGGCTGCTGAGCACAGAGCGGGGAAATTCATTGTTCCTTCCTCTCTGTGACCCCAGAAATCCGGAGAGAAGAGTATTTTGTAACTTCCAGTTCCACCTCTCTGTTTTCCTGGCTGTCTTTGGAGGCCAGAGGAGCGATCTGGGGTCTAATAGACCCCAGATCTCTTCATAAAGAGAACCTGTCACAGCCCATGCTGTCACAAGGGATGTTGTTCATCCATTGTGATAGCAATAAAGTTAATACAAAGAAAAATTGTATTGCAATATGTTGCCTCCTCACCGACACCAAACACCCTCTGAAAAGTGATACACTACAGATTACTTTTCAGAGGGGATGTATCACTAATGCGTGCACTGCTTGCAGTTATGATATGGTGGGTCAGCATCATATAAGCTTTGGGCACTGCGCCAAGCAGTGATCCTGTAATACTCCCGTGACATTGCTGCTGGTTGCCGGCAACGCCTGTGACTGAGCCCTGTGGGGGAGGTGAAACACGTCAGTGGGTGTGGCCTGGGAGGAGTCGGGTTAACTGCTTTTACTCTTCTCTACATCTGGGCTGTTCCTTTGGAGTGTGGCATTCCATCTTCCTTCTTTCAAATGGTGAGTCAGCATGTTGAGGATTAAAGCAGACGGTGATAAAACATATTACTTCCTCACCAACTGTCAAACACCCTCTGAAAAGCAATCTGTGGTACAGTTTGTAGGCAGTTGCAAAGTGGTTGAAGCAAGGTGGGTTAGCACTTTAAGGAATAACGCAAGTGGTGAGGAGGTGACATGTCGCCTCCTCAATGCCTGTAAACAAGCCCTTAAAGTGGACCTTTCCCCCTTTTCAATAGAAATCATACAGCATAAAGCTCTGTATGCGGATATGAAATCATCTTACATTCATTAATTACAATTTTTTTGCTTTTACCTACAATTACTATTTTCCACTTCCTGGTTGAGTGAGGTACTGGTGATGTAGCCCTGGCCTCCCAGATGCATCCTGGGAAGCCTACATCACCAGTGCCTCTCCCCTCACATTATGTGCACCAACACATGTTCCAGACCCAGAATTGCAGGAAGTCAAAGGTTTCCTGGCTGGTGTCAGAAGGGGGAATGGTTCTCCATTGTTAGTGCCAGTTGGTGGCAGAGTGGGATAAGGGGTGGGCAAAAGGGATGGCTGCCCTGGGAACTGTGGTATTATGTAAGAGGGGCAACACAAGGAGATGGGAGGGGGGATTCTGAGCGTTCCGGTTTTAGTAAATCTTCCCCACTGGACAAAACAAGCAATAATGCTGCTGTAACAGCAGTACTAGTGCCGCTAAAACTAGCGGCGCTTTGCCGCTAACACCCATACTGCCCCATTGTGAAAGGGGTTTAAGGCACAGTTTTGCATTTTTGATGTGCATTTTTGATGTGCTTTAATGCATTTTTTGGGAAGCGTTGATCTTTATATGAGGAGGTGTCTGTTTTCATGCAGGAAATAGTACAAGCACAGGTGTTTTTCATGCGTTTTTGGTGCAATTCCATTGAACTCAATGGAGCCAAAAAGCATTGTGCTGCGTGGCAAAAAAGTCTGTGCACCTTTCTAAAAAATGCATTGCAGAAAACTGCATAGATGTGAAGGGGACCCACAGGCAAAAAAGGGAAAATGGATTGTAGCGCGTTTCTGTGCATCTGAAAATGCACTATAAAACCGCATAGATGTGAATCTAGTGTAAGGGATCAGTGCTAGGGGGTGGCTTTTGGGGCTATAGCCCTGAATCTCTGGCCCAGGGGTCCCCAAGGGGGGGAGGCTCTCTGGGGACCCTGATGTAAGTGGGGGGCTCTCTGGGGACCCTGATGCAGGGGGGAAGCTCTCTGGGGACCCTGATTTAAGTCAGAGGCTCTCTGGGGATCCTGATGCAACGGGGAGGCTCTCTGGGAACCCTGATGCAAGGGGGGGCTCTCTGGGGACCCTGATGCAAGGGGGAGGCTCTCTGGGAACCCTGGTGCAAGGGAGAGGCTCTCTGGGGACCCTGGTGCAAGGGGGAGACTCTCTGGGAACCCTGATGTAAGTGGGGGATCTCTGGGGACCCTGATGCAGGGGGAGGCTCTCTGGGGACTCTGATGCAAGGAGGAGGCTCTCTGGGAACCCGGATGCAAGGGGGAGGCTCTCTGGGGACCCTGATGCAAGGGGGAGGCTCTCTGGGGACCCTGGTGCAAGGGAGAGGCTCTCTGGGGACCCTGATGCAAGGGGTAGACTCTCTGGGAACCCTGATGTAAGTGGGGGGCTCTCTGGGGACCCTGATGCAGGGGGAGGCTCTCTGGGGACTCTAATGCAAGGAGGAGGCTCTCTGGGAACCCTGATGCAAGGGGGAGGCTCTCTAGGGACCCTGATGCAAGGGGGAGGCTCTCTGAGGACCCTGATGCAAGGGGAGGCTCTCTGGGGACCCTGATGCAAGGGGAGGCTCTCTGGGGACCCTGATGCAAGGGGAGGCTCTCTGGGGACCCTGATGCAAGGGGGAGGCTCTCTGGGAACCCTGATTTAAGTCAGATGCTCTCTGGGAACCCTAATGCAGGAGGGAGGCTCTCTGGGGACCCTGATTTAAGTCAGAGGCTCTCTGGGGACCCTGATGTAAGTGGGGGGCTCTCTGGGGACCCTGATGCAGGGGGAGGCTCTCTGGGGACCCTGATTTAAGTTGGAGGCTCTCTGGGGACTCTGATGCAAGGAGGAGGCTCTCTGGGGACTCTGATGTAAGGGGGGGCTCTCTGGGGATATATACACACGTATTTTATATACATGTGTATGTATGCCCAAGCGTATCACTTTCTTTACTACATTGCTATGGGCTCTAGCCCCAGATCCTTTGTAGACCCAGCGATGCCCCTGTAAGGGATCATTTAAAATGTTTACTGAAGTTAAACTTCAGAGGGTGGCTGGACAATTTGATCGCCTTCAAGCTAAACTTAGTTCAAAGAACACAATAAACATGTAGGTTTGGCACAGCAGGGTGTACATGAATAGGTCAACAGAGAGGTGAATGGGGGAAGATCCAGCATCAGTTCATTGGAACAGTCACAATGGTCATCAGACACGGCGTTCAAACCTGTCTGATCAATCATATCCCCTATGGCATCATCGTGGGGGGGCTGATGGAATGGTCCCCTCACCATGCCAACAACAATGGAGCCAGGAAAAGCTCTGTTCATGTCTATAGGTAGCTTAAAATAGTGTGAACCCAATTACTAAAATCACATATAAGCTTTTATATGTCAAAGTCATTTCAAAAGTAATTTTCAATATTTTTAAACTTTCTTTAAAAAAAACAAAAAACTGGAGATCCTGCCATGGAGGTCTTTGCTCAGACACTTCCTGTTATGGGGTGATAATGCTCAGTTTGTGTCTCCCAATTATATTCATGCAATATCACCCTGTCCAATGGGCTTCCAATGGAAGGGGAATACTATTAGTGGACATCAATCAATTACTCATTCATTTATGCCTTCTTATTTATTTTTCTTTATTATAAGGATTCATTTAGGGGCATTTCATTCACTATAGGGTTTTTTTGTAGCGCCTTTTTGTTTTCTTTCTTTCTTTTTTTTTATCTTAGTATAGGGATTTATTTAGTGCCTGTTTATAGTTTTTTTTTATTTAATATAGGGATTTATTTAGTGCCTTTTAATTTTTTATTTATTAAAAGGATTTATATAGTGACCTTTCTTGTTCTATTTAAAAGACAAGTAAGGGTTTTTTGTTTTTTCCCAATTTATACTTACCTAGCTGGATACAGGATCGCTCCGATGCGCCATCTGTCCCCCGCCAGCTCTAACACCGCTGATTGCTCAGTTCTCAAGGCTCCCTGAGCAGGAAGCTGGCGTCTGTCAGATTCCGCTGTCTGCTCTGCTCCCCCCCACTCTCTCTTGCTCACTGAAGCAGTGGGCTGGGGAGGGGTGGAAGCAGCTGGCTCAGGCTCTCAGTGGCTTGCTGAGAGGCTGAGCCGGGTGACGGTTCAAGCATGTGGGCTGATCCCGACTTCATTGTCGTGTTCTTGCCCAAGTCTGGACCCGCTCTGTGACATCAGCCGACAGCAGGCTTTAGCCCGCTGTCTTCTGAAGAAGAATCACGGGAGTGTAGAACAAATCACACTGTTGTGACCCGCAGGAGTAGCACAGCAAAAGCTTGTTTAATATAAGGATTTATTTAGTGCCCAGCAGTTGTATTTTTTTATGTAATATAGGGATTTATTTAATGCCTTATGTTTATTTTTATTTTTTATTTAATATAGGTATTTATTTAGTGCCTTTATATTTAATATAAGATTTATTTAGTGCCTTTTAATTTTTTTTTTATTTAATGCCTTTTTATTTTTTATATTTAATATAAGGATTTATTTAGTGCCCTGTTTAATTTTTTTTTTATTTAATATAGGGATTTATTTTGTTCCTTTTTATTTAATATAAGGATTTATTTAGCCCCATTTTGAAGTTTTTTATTTAATGCCCTTTTTATTTTTTATTTAATATAAGGATTTATTTAGTGCCCTGTTTATTTTATTTTTTATTTAATATAGGGATTTACAAGTACAACCAAAGCTTGTTTAATATAAGGATTTATTTAGTGCCCTGATTTATTTGTTTTATTTAATATCCACTTCCATTGGAAGCCCATTGGACAGAGTGACATTGCATGAATATAATTGGGAGACACAGATAGAGCATTGTTGCCCTATAACAGGAAGTGTCTGAGCAAAGACCTCCATGGCAGCATTTTTTTTAAGAAGAAATGTTGAAAAATATTAAAAATTACTTTGACATATAAAAGCTTATATGTGCCTTATGTTTATTTATTTTTTAATTTAATATAAGTATTTATTTAGTGCCCTTTTATTTAATATAAGAATTTATTTAGCGCCCCTTTTAATTTTTTTTTATTTAATGCCTTTTTATTTATTTTTATTTAATACAAGGCATTTATTTAGTGCCCTGTTTATTATTTTATATTTATTTAATATAGGGATTTATTTAGTGCCTTTTTATTTAACATAAGGATTTATTAAGCACCCTTTTTAATTTACTTATATAGTGCCTATTCATTTTCTTTTTTAACATAATGATTTATTTAGTGGCTTGTTTCATTTAAAAAAAAATTAATATAGGGATTTACAAGTACATCCAAAGCTTGTTTAATATAAGGATTTATTTAGTGCCCTGTTTATTTTTTTTTATTTAATATCCACTTCCATTGGAAGCCCATTGGACAGGGTGACATTGCATGAATATAATTGGGAGACACAGACAGAGCATTATCACCCTATAACAGGAAGTAATGCCTTTTCATTATTATTTTTTTTAACATAAGGATTTATTTAGTGCCCTGTTTAATTTTTTTTTATTGAATATATGGATTTATTTAGTGCCTTTTTATTTAAAATAAGGATTTACATTTTTTTATTTAATGGCTTTTTATTTTTTATTTAATATAAGGATTTATTTAGTGCCCTGTTTTTTTTATTTATTTATTTAATATAGGTATTTATTTAGTGCCTTTGAATTTTTTTTAACATAAGGATTTATTTAGTGCCTTGTTTAATTTTTTTTAATTTAATATAGGGATTTATTTAGTGCCTTTTTATTTAATATAATGATTTATTTAGCACCCTTTTTAATTTTTATATTTAATGTCTTTTTATTTTTTATTTAATATAAGGATTTATTTAGTGCCCTGTTTATGTTTATTTTTTTATTTAATATAGGTATTTATTTAGTGCCTTTTAATTTTTTTTTAACTTAAGGATATATTTAGTGCCTTGTTTATTTTTATTTAATATAGGTATTTATTTAGTGCCTTTTTAATTTTTTTTAACATAAGGTTTTATTTAGTGCCTTGTTTATTTTTTTTTTTATGTATTATAGGTATTTTTGTTGGGCAGACAATTTAAACAGCATTTTACACTTACATCAGTCCTTGCCCACAAGGCGCATACGATCTAAATTCATCTCGCATACATATATACACATACTAGGGCTACTTTAGACTCTGCATGCAGTAACTGAACATTGCTCCCTATTAGCTACAACTGATATCTAAGCAGCTCTAATTGTAGTTTTTATATGAATTTGTATGTATATTGAGTTTGCCTATTTATTGGTGACCTATTATTGCTTATTATTTCACTAACAAAATCTTTTAAAAACACTATAGAATATGCCGATGCTACAATAAGTACATTTTAAATAAATGATCTCCATCTACCCTGAAGAAAGAAGACCACTTGTGATGAAATGAGAAGGGGAAGGGGTGGTGGGTGGTGGGTGTAAACTGATATCCCTTCTTTGAGTTATTTTATACCTGGCTATAGAGACATATGAAACAATACCTCTTGTCTGTGTCTGCAGGTGTCCCTCTTATCTGCCAAATACTCGTGACTCCCGAATGTATTATTTGTAACTTTTAGGCCTGGCCTTGTGTCTTCAAGTCAGGTGCAGCCTAGTTTGTCAGCTGTGCGTCTAAACAGATAAGACATTTTTTTTTTTTGGTTTTTTTTGTGAACCCGGGTAAAATGTTACATTGTGTTACTTAATTCTGGCAGCAATCAAAGGGCATTATAAATAAATATAAGTTTAACCCTTTCATGACTAAGCCTATTTCTGACATTTGGGGTTTACAAGTTAAAATCCATATTTTTTTCTAGAAAATTACATAGCACCCCCCAAACATTTTATATATCTATATCTATATCTATATCTATATATATATATATATATATATATATTTAGCAGAGAATCTAGAGAATAAAATGGTGATTGTTGCAATATTTTATGTCACACAGCGGTGCAGTGGTGTTTTAAACTCAACTTTTTGGGAAAAGGGACACTTTCATGAATTAAAAAAAAACAAAAACAAATAAAAAAAAAAAAAACAGTATAGTTATCCCATTTTTTTTGTATAATGTGAAAGATGATGTTACGTTGAGTAAATAGATACATGTCATGCTTTATAATTGCACGCACTCGTGGGATGACGACAAACTACAGTACCTAAAAATCTCCATAGGCGATGCTTTCATTTTTTTTTACGGTTACCAGGTTAGAGTTACAGAGGAGGTCTAATGCTACTATGATTGCTCTCGCTCTGACGATCGCGACGATACCTCACATGTGTGATTTGAACACTGTTTACATATGCAGGCGCGACTTCAGTATGCATTTTCTTTGCTCTGCTAGCTCGTGGGGACGGGGGTGCTTTAAAAAATGTTCTTATTTATTTTATTTATTTTTATATTACTAAAAAAAAAAAAAAATGATCACTTTTATTGTTGTCACAAGGAATGTAAACATCCCTTGTGACAGTATTAGGTGGTGACAGGTACTCTTTATGGAGGGATCGGGGGTCTCCTCCGATCCCTCCTTTGCACTTCAAAGTATTCACCACTTCAAAGTAGTCAGATTGCCGAATACTGTATATATTTTTTAATCCAGTGCCATTGGCAGCCGAGTAAACAGGAAGTGACGTTGTGACGTCGCTTCCGTGTTTACATTCATGAGACTATAACAAAGCCGTTTCCGGCTTTGTGCCAGTCTGTCTCTAGGCGGTGGGAGGGAAGGATGTCCCCTTCCGCTCCTCCAGGATGACAATTGAGCGGCTTTTAGGTTGTTATCCCTGGAAAGCCTAAAAAACGCAGCTGCGGGCATCATCCTGGTAGAACCCCGAAAGCCGAGGCCACATATCTGCGTACGCTTGGCAGGAAGGGGATCTGGACATTCACAGCTAGCTCCACAACTGAGATCAGAATAAAACTCCAAATATATATACTTAACATTATCAGAGAGTTTATGTGCTGTTATCTGTAAAAAAAATGTATTTTGTACAGTGGAGGCTGGTGCTTAATATTTTGGGGGGGGGGGGGGCGGCAAACTAACACCACCCACCCCACAGGAGACAGACAATTAGAGGCCTCCTTACCTTAGGAGGCAAATGACAAGGGTAGAGCTGGAGCCAATCTGTAGACATGTAAGGCTTTGTACCAATCGGGATCTGGGTGCTTCTCCTCCTGGCCAGACAGGAAGTGGGTCCTAAGACTCCCTGGCCAATCGGGTCTCAGGAACCACTTCCTGATTGGCCGGGAAGATAATCAGGAAGACAATAGTAAAGCCTGGGTTCAGGGCCCCGAGCCCACCATTTTTTGAAGCCAATTAGAGCCTCCTGCTCTAATCATATGCTTAAAAGGAAAAAAAGAATCCATGCCTCCGGCACCCAGCATGTAGATGCGCCCTGTGCCTCTTATGGACGGGCCGCCACTGATTTTGTATGAATAGCAGCTTTGGAAAACAGAATTATTGTATAGTTTCTATATCTAATAAGTTGTACCTATAGGTAAGCCTGTAATAAGACTTACCTATAGGTAGTATAAATATCTCCGAAACGTGTACCGTTTAGGATAGGCATAGGCAACCTTGGCCCTCCAGGTGTTTTGAAACTACAAGTCTCATGAGACATCGCAAGACCCTAACAATCACAGGCATGACTCCTAGAGACAGATGCATGATGAGATGTGTAGTTTCGCCACATCTGGAGGGCCGAGGTTGCCTGCCCCAAGTTAAGAAGATATTTACTGTACATGCAGCTGGTGACATCACTGGCGCATGTGCTCTGAAGGAACGGCCACCTGGGCTGTTCCTTCAGAGTCCTGTGGTGTAAACGAGTCCGCGAACCCGGAAGGAAGACAGGTGAAGTTGGAAGCCTTGTCAGCGGTGACAGCTCGCCACTGGAAGAGCTTCTTTCTAAGGTAAGTTTCACATAATGTGCTAATACTAGTACATAAAAAGAAAAAATACACAGAGGTTTACTACCGCTTTAAACCACTGCAGAATAAAAAAAATAAAAACTACCACAATAGCATGAAATACTCTGGGTTTGTGGGCTCTTAGTGGCCGGAGCCGCGATTACGTCACTCCTGCGCATGCGCGTGGGAGCCCTCAGTTCCGGCAAGAAGCTTTGAAGGGACTGAGCGCATGTGCTGGGGACGTCAGTGGCTGTGTGCATGGTGAATATTCATTTTACCTACAAGTATGCCGTGCCGTGCCGGGCAAAAAGCTCTGAAGGTACTGAGCGCATGCGCAACTAGAGAGCATGCGCCGGTGACGTCAGCAGCTGTGTGCATGGTGAATATTCATTTTACCTACAAGTATGCCGTACCGTGCCAGGCAAGAAGCTCTGAAGGGACTGAGCACATGCGCAATTATAACGCATGCACCGGTGATGTCAGCAGCTGTGTGCATGGTGAATATTCATTATACCTACAGGTATGCTGTGCCGTACCGTGCCGGGCAAGAAGCTCTGAAGGGACTGAGCGCATGTGCAACTAAAGCGCATGCGCCGGTGACGTCACAGGCTGTGTGCATGGTGAATATTCATTTTACCTACAGGTATGCCGTACCATGCCGGGCGGCTGCCTTGCTACTTAGTTAACACAGAATGTTGCTCACTTCTCTAGTGGCGGCCCTTCCATAGGGGGCGGACAGGAGTGGCGCCCCCTTCCATGTGTCCAGCCCTCTAATCTACATCGCTGCAACCCCGTCTGTATCCCATGGGGGGGGGGAATCACCACACTCCGGTCCGTCTCCCATGGAGGAGGGGGGTTGGTGTTGGTTTGCCGCCCCCCTCCCAAATATTGAGCACCAGCTGCCACTGCTTTTCTCAAAGAATACAAAGTGTTCTCTGACTAGACAAGGTGGAGTTTGTGATGTTATCTTGTTTTTCCACTTTGTAAAATCAGAGAATGGTTGGCATTCATTGAGAAAATAAGTGTTCCCTGAATGGCACCCATGCCAAATGTGCAACCTCAATCGCAGTAGGGCAGCCGCTTGGCATGGGACGCAAAAATGAATGGAGATCACTGGAATAATGGAGCCTGCTATAGGAATTTCCAGCTTCCACAGGGATCCCACAGGTATGGCACATACTTATACTGGTTCAAGCTGGAAATATTGCCATACCTATACTTGAGCTTTAATGGGGGCAAATGAATGATCGTTTTCAGCTGTAATGAAGAGAAAGTTCAAAGTGCACTAGTGTGCGTGGCAGTGCGTTGCATGCCTTAAAAGAAAAAAAAAAAAGGGGTCAGGTGTGTTGACCATTCTGGGGTGTGTTGGAAGTGCTACCTTAATGCAAAGCACAAGTGTTTGCATTAATGCTTTGCAAAAATCTGGATCCTGCCTATAAGTTTTCTAAAGAGAGTGCGCTTTATTAATGTTACATTTTAGACTGTCTCTAATATAAACTCTATATGGCCCAATGTGAATAGAGCAAAGAGAGCGAAAAAAGGAGGGGGAAGGAGTTACTCCTCTGATTCATTCATTTGTGATTGTAAATTTCAACTTGAGCTATTGAACTCTATAAACAATATATTTTTTTCAGCAAAACAGCTAAGGCTGGAAATGTAAATATTTATACATGAAGTCAATATATACCGTATATACTCGAGTATAGGCCGACCCGAATATAAGCCGAGGCCCCCAATTTACCCCCAAAAAAACTGGCAAACTTATTGACTCGTGTATAAGCCGAGGGTGAGACATGCCTGTCCATCCCTGTGTGTGTGTCCGTCCATCCCTGTGTGTCCGTCCATCCCTGTGTGTCCGTCCATCCCTGTGTGTCCGTCCATCCATCCCTGTGTGTGTGTGTGTCCATCCATCCATCCATCCCTGTGTGTGTGTGTCTCCATCCATCCATCCATCCATCCCTGTGTGTGTGTGTCTCCATCCATCCATCCCTGTGTGTGTGTGTCTCCATCCATCCATCCATCCCTGTGTGTGTGTGTATCCATCCATCCCTGTGTGTGTGTGTGTCTCCATCCATCCGTGTGTGTGTGTGTGTGTGTGTGTGTGTGTGTCCAGCCTACCTGTGTCCCGAGCCTTTGTCCCGAGCCTCCGTCCCGTGCCTTGCCTCCTTGCCTCCGTCCCGTGTCGTGCCTTGCCTTGCCTCCGTCCCGTCCCGTCCCGTGCCGTGCCTTGCCTTGCCTCCGTCCCGTGCCCTCTTCGTCGGCGCCTCGGCGGCCATTGTAAAATTCAAAAGCCGCGCCTCCGCCTTCGCCTGTGATAGGCGGAACACTGAATTTCCCAGCAGCCTGTGTTCCGCCTATCACGGACATCGTATCATCCTCGTCCGTAGTACGAGGATGATACGATGTCCGTGATAGGCGGAACACAGGCTGCTGGGAAATTCAGTGTTCCGCCTATCACAGGCGAAAGCGGAGCCGGAGGCGCGGCTTTTGAATTATAGAATGGCCGCTGTCTGTCTGCTCGACACGCTGATCGAGCGGGCAGACAGCGATGACTCGAGTATAAGCCGAGGGGGGCACTTTCAGCCTCAAAAAAGAGGCTGAAAATCTCGGCTTATACTCGAGTATATACGGTATATATATTTTTATATTTTTTTCATAATATGTATTTTTATCCCTGGAAAAAACATATACCCAAAAACAATGAACATTCCCTTAAAAAAAGAAATAACTTTGTCCTGGCTTTGGTAAGTGCCAGCGTAATGGTGAGACGTTCGCTTGTATCGGAATGCAGATTATGATATTGACCCCAAATTCTATATATTACCATTACAGTCAAGCAGAATTCATGTAGGGGAGGCTGTGGCCTGCCAGGAAAATGTTATTACACTCTATGTAATTACATTTCTGGATTGCAAGGGATAATAATCGCTATAACTATAACTGTGGCTGATGAGCTCTTGCCTAGAAGTGACAGAAACTCTTTAATTAAAGGAAAACATTTTTTTTGGTTGATACAGTAATAGTTCAAGCACTTCCTACCATAAGCTATGTGCTGTCAGAGCATCGAAGGATGGTTGTGGAGTTGTCGATTCGAATCACAGACATGCTGTAATGTTCAAAAAAGATTTTTGCCGGGTAAATAATCCATGTTCTCCTGAAATACATTGGGAATTGACAATGAAATTGGCTCAAATACGTAATTTTTTTCACTGCAGATGTCTAAAAATGATTGGGCTATTTGTGTTTACTGAACACCGTTACGTTTTATCCAAGGGGCTCATTAAAAAAAAAGACCTGTTTGATGAGTCAATCATCCGCTCCTCAAACCGTCTGCAGATCTTACATCAGCCTTCATGGGCATGTTTATTATCAGTATTAAATCTGCTGAATATAGGATTTTTTATTTTATTTGCTATAATTCTTTAATATTAATATACATGGAAAATGTTTCCTATGTATTTAATTATTATTATAAACAGAGCTAGAAAATACAGTATTTTTTTAATTGTGTAAATATAAAATAATAATTGTTAATAATATTATATAATATAATAAGAATAATATAATATGAAATGTTATGTACAGAGCTATAAAATACAGCTTTAATATAAGTATTTTTTTAATTGTCTAAATATAAAATAATAATTGTTAATAATATTATATAATATAATAAAAATAATATAATCTAAAATGTTATGTACAGAGCTATAAAATACAGATTTAATATAAGTATTTTTTTTAAATTGTGTAAATATAAAATAATAATTGTTAATAATATAATATAATATAATAAGAATAATATAATATAAAATCTTAAAGCCATACTCCAGGCACAAATAGCTGACCTTTATTACAGTAGTTATACATTTTGTTGGAAGAAAATATTAAATATATAAATAAATATTTATTTTATTATTAATAATAAATATTTTATTCTCCAGATGTCAGTTTTGTTCTTAACATGCGGGGGAGGGAATAGAGCTCCCATTGTACTTCAATGACTGCTCGGATACAAGTGCCGCAGACCGTAGCTCTATGGTCACATCTCTGTCCACTCTCCTCTGGGCATTTCACAAAACACATGATCCCAGGCATCATTTTGTGAATGGCCTGGAGAGGGGGTGGAGATATGACTGTAGTGCTGGGGTCTATGAGACCTTCAGCACTTACAATCGAGAAGGAACAGAAGTACAGCAGGCCCATGATGCAGGGCGCAGGGGTGCCAACCCCATATCCATGTGTCCCCCTAATCTACATGCAGGGCACCAGATGCATTGATTCCAATGTTTTTTTGTTTTTTTTTACCCAACAGAACCAATAAACAAGACAAAGGCACCCAATCAGGTCCATACACCTCAGGCTGAGAGCTTGACCTCTAGAAACCAATAGGGCTCATGCACACAGGCATATAAAGCTGCATTTTTATCAGTACGGGCATTTATTTAATTTTTTTTGTACATATCTGAACACAGGTCTGGCGTTTCTATGGCCCTTCACATAGATGCATAAAAATCAGTAAAATTTAGCTGCGTTTAGAATTTTTAAATAAAAAAAGAAATAAATGAGCTTTCAAGGTCAGTCATTTTCACATACGCATTAAAACTCATGTACAGACATACGAGGTGTGTCTAAAAAAGTGAGGTGAATGGGCTGATATCTCAATGGCAACATGGGCCAGGAGAGGCGCCACCTAGCGTGGAGTACACGTGACTGCTGGGGTAAACCCGCTGCGGATAGGCAAACGTAGTCAGTGTGAGGGGTAGGGTTACAGTGCAATGGAGCAACGAGTGAACATCGAGTTCGGCTACAAATTGGGGAAAACGGGGACGCATGAAATGTTCGTGCAAGTGCACGGGATGGAAGCCCTGAGCAGAAAATGTGTTTACGACCTGTTCAAACACTTTCGCGACGGGAAGAAAATGACTGAGGCTGTCGGCCGTTGACAAGCAGAACCTCAGGCATGATCGAACGAGTGCGAAAGATGCTGTGTTGAGAGTGGCAACTGACTCTACGATTGATGGACTAATTGGGCATTAGCAAGGACACGCTGCGCACAATCGTCCGCAAAGATTTGGGTAAGCAGAAGATCTGTTCCCGATTTGTGCTGCACAAGCTGACAGACGAACAGAATGGAAACCTCTGGAAATTTCATTACCATGTGTGACCAGGATCCATCCTGCGCCTGCGCACTGTGCGATCCGTGTGCGTCAATTTTTTCATTGCGTACCTGTTCTCGATCATCCACTGTACTCCCCTGATCTGGCGCCTGTAGACTTCTTTTTGTTTCCTCACCTGAGCATCATGAATGGCGCACGTTTTGTGGACGTGGCGGCAATCCAAGAATGTGTGACATCGGTTTTGCGATCAATTCCTAAAAAAAGCCTTTAGTGACAATTTCCAGAAGCTTTTTGAACGTTGCCAAAAGTGTGTTGTGAAGGCCAATAAAGGTCATTTGTTTGTATCTTTTGTTTGCTGATATCCTTCACCGAAACTTTTTAGACACACCTCGTACATTTAAATATTGGCTTTAAAACAAAGATAGAAGGAATTTATAATTTTACTAGCGTCCCCTGAAGACGCGCATTGGCATGAAATGCGTTGGGACGGAGCTATACGCTGATGTCTCGCCACCACTTCTGGTCCCGGAGCTGCTGTATATGGTTTTACTATTTAGCATCTGGATGTTTTTTTATGGTTTTTATGTGATTCTTACGTATTAGTAATAATTACTACACTATATCTGGCCTGTTTTGGTATGCGCCTTATTGCGCAACTTTCCAAGTTCCCCTAGTGGTGGACTGCTGCTGCTACAGTCAAAGGACCTCCAAGGTGGATGGATGGAGCTGGATGTCCATAGAGTGGAAGCTGAGATCAATAGTTCCCAATGCCCGACTTGGCAGCTAATGAGTGCAGTCTTACTCTCAGTTGCACGTGGTGTCCCCCCCCCCCTCTTTTTTTTGGATGGTGGAAGCAATATATGGACATTTCTGGAGTCAAAGGACTTTTTAGTTTATTTATGCATTTTCTCGTGTGTGATTTTCACTTTTTATGCATATGATATATAGTGGATGTTTCAATTTGTTATTCACTCGATCATGTGATTGCTGTTACTATATTAAGGCACTGCAACTTTATTACTAAAGGTAGAAGGAAGAAAAGAAGAATCTAATCATGGGTGCTCAACCTATAGCCCTCCAGCTGTTACAGAACTACAAATCCCATCATGCCTCTGCCTTTGGGAGTCATGGTTGTAACCGTCAATGGCTTGCATGCTTAAATGGGATTTGTAGTTCTGCAACAACTGGAGGGCCACAGGTTGAGCACCCATGACCTAACACATATAGTTGCATATGAACATTTAGACATCTATAGGCGTATAAACGCAAGCACTTTATGGACCACATTTGGATGACACTGAACAGGCAGCTCTCCACTCTGAAGGACAACAGGCACGCCGCTCCAGATGAGATAATTAGGCTTGTTAGACTCCACACATGGGTGCTCGCCCTTCCGTGGAACAAGTATTTGAAAAAGGATTAGCTGCACACCATGACTGATCCCGAATCCTTTTTATTGCAAAATCTCAAAGTGACACACACAGGACAATGACAGGCTACAGATGGTTGACGCGTTTCACACAAGGAAGTTGTGCTTAATCATAAGTTGGTTATGATTAAGCACAGCTTCCTTGTGTGAAATGCGTCAACCATCTGTAGCCTGTCATTGTCCTGTGTGTGCCACTTTGAGATTTTGCAATAAAAAGCACTCAGGATCAGTCATGGTATGCGGCCAATCCTTTTTGTAATCGCTCCCTATTCTGAGCTGTTCTTCCTAATGGCACCTTCCAGCTGCCACTCGTACCCCGGTTGCTGGCGGCAGAACTGAGTAATCTTCACTCACAAGCTTAAGATGAAAATAAAAAGCCACACATCGGATAAAAAACTGGCATCCATATTTTTTGTAAAAATGTCCACAAGCGTGGCAGTGTCAGACCCCGCCCTAGGGCCTACGCTAACGTGTTTTACCCAATTGGACTTAGCGTAAAGATCTCTACTGCTAAGCTCAATTGGGTGAAATGCGTTAGAGTGAGGCCCGGGGCGAGGTCTGTCATTGCCATGCTTGCGGATGTTTTTACAATAGATGTAGATCCCAGAGATTTATCAGGTGTGCGGCGGCTTTTTCTTTTCATCTTTACAGGCCAATTCATGTTTTTTTTAAAGCAGGTTCTATCCGCAAACATATGCCAGCACTTTCCTTCATAGATGCTCATTATTTAATTACACCGGTGTGCATGAGCCCATAAACAGACGTTTTTCGTGACTCCTACGGCTTCGTACCGACGGCAGATGAAATCTGGTTGGCTGTCATGAAGCCGTGCGACCTAAACACCGGCATTGCTCTTTGCCATGATTTCAAGCACAGCCCATGTATACATTTATATTGTCCATCTGTATAAACCGTATTAGTCATCATTCTAAAACACTCTGTTTTACTCTGCATGAAGTGGTATGTGAAGCTCACTATATGAAATATTCAGTCGGAGTGATGCATTTTCTGAATAGCAGATATGCCCCTCGGATTACAGGCCATTCCATTAGTGTATCCATTATAACATGCTTCAAGCTTCTGCTCTTCTATTACATTCCATCTTCTAGCTTAACCCATCCCCTGCCAGACTTTCCCGAAGAGAGCTGCTTTCATTGTGCCAAGCGTGACAGCTGCTTTATTTCTTTCATGTTGGATTAGAAATCTATTCTAATTTCACAAATAATTTTATGTGAAAAATATACATGGCAAACTAGCTAACTGGGTGTATTTAATAAAATACAGTTCCACGACTTCCTAGAACAGCCTTTCTCAACCTTTTTACCCAAGAAAAACCCTTACAACTATTTAGTAATCCCAAGGAACGCTTTCTCTAAAAAAAAATAACATAAAAATCGGGGTTCATGCTTCTACATTGATGGTGATTGGGAAGAATCCCTCACTTACAGTGGTGGTCTGAATGCCCCCGCACAGACAGCTAAAAAAACATAATTAACTTTATGTCAGTGTTATTGGCTCTAGAACTACCCAGGCACCATCAGACTGGGGGGGGGGGGGTGTCAATCAGCCACAGCTCAAGGAACCCCTAGAAACCTCTGCAGGAACTCTAGGGTTCCATGGAATCCAGGTTGAGAATGGCTGCTCAAGAACCTATCCTCAGGTCTTGATGTTTATGCATATTTAAAGGGTGATGCCACCTTTCTATTATAAACATTAAACATTTTATTTTTTTCACATAAAAACATCCAAAAATGAGTGAACTACCATGCAGTATTCTCTAGAATCGCCATAAGAAGCCATTGCCTGACGAAACATGTAGAGATGAATATTTTGCAGCAATACTGTATGATACTTTTTTGATGTTTTTATGTTAAAAAAATACATTTTTAATGTTTATAAGAAAAATTTGAAATTTTATATTAATTCCTTTGTGTGGCATCTTTAAAATCCCATCTTCTATCTCTGTACCTATGTTTAAAGTGAAGGGATGTGGTGCCTAGGGGGATTTGAGACACCAGGCCTCTTTTTTATAGTAAATACTATTGTTGAGTCTGCGTTTATATTTCTGAACATTTATAGGTGGCAGCCGTTTATGGTAGTTAGGTCTCACTTTCTGGCATAACCACTTATGGCCACTTAAAGGAAAAATACTGCATATCGAAAGTAGGGCTGCGGAAATTAACGATTAATTCCTTGATTAATCGTTAATTTTATTGATCGATCAAAATTATTTTGATTGGTATTCACCTCTCCACCGCCTTCCGGGTCTTCAGGGAGTTCCTTCGGAGATCCGGTGATGGACATTGACGTCACCGGACTCCTCCCCCTTCCCAAAATGCCTCCGTCTGCTAACGAAGGGAAGGGGGGAGGAGCCTGGACAGTGATGGTAAATATGTATGTGGTCAACTGAGATCATTCAGTGAGCTAAGTGTAGGCAAATTTGATAACCTCCGTTTTTAACATTGTTGTGCTTAGAGGCTGATAAGCTGTGATATTTTTGCCGTGTGGATCAGCACTGGTGGAATAACATCTCTCTGCACTGCTATTTCATCTCTCTAATTGCCTTCAGATTTATTATTATTTGTTCTGTTGTTATTATTTATGTTATTAATTGTTTTTGAGCTGCACTTATATCCATATTTACCATTGCTATTTGAATTCTGTATGTGCATTATAATTAATCAAAATTAGTCGATTAATCAATTTTAAAAAATCGATTAATCGAACATGAACATTTTAATCAGTAACAGCCCTAATCTAAAGACTATCTACAGGCTGACAAATGCACAGACTTTGCCATTGGGGGGAGGGGGTCAAACTGATGCAGGTTTGATGTCTAGGTATCTCCCAAACTTTGATACCTGCACAGTGTGCTGCTCAGGCTCTCTGGACGGGGTGCAAGTCCTAAACGCCCGCTGCTGGGAGCTCATCTTGGCTCCTATAATGATTAGAGATGAAAGAACGACTCTCTATGGCTGCACATCCATTCCATCCCTGGGTTGAATGTGGGAACGGCAACCTCAGCCTGGACTCCAACCACGCCAAGCCCCCAAATCATTTTGCTTTCCCCCTCAGAGCTTAGTTATGGAGATCCATGGAGGGTTCCCCATGACTAATCTCTCTAAGGTGGCGCAAATTGCTTTGGGGGCATGGCCTGGACAAGTCCAGGCTGAGGTTGCCATCCTCACAATAATCCCAGGGATGGTATAGATGTGCGGCCATATGGAGTCCTTCTTTCACCCAAGTTGATCAATAAATGGACTTGACTACAATAAACCTGCCCATGCATGGATCAAATCTTGGCCGGTCCCAGCTGAACCGGCTGAATTTCGATCCATGTATGGCGCGCTTTACTTTCACAGGGATATGATAGCAGTATACAAATATCTTAATGGTGATTCCAGAACGGGGAGGAAACTATTCAGTCTCAGGTCACTCAAGAAGACACGTGGCCACTTGATGAATAACAAGATAGGGATGTGGAACTTTCTTCCACAATCGGTATTTTCAGCGGGAAGTGTCACTAATTTCCAAATTTTTTTAGATGGGCATCTTACTGAACACAATAAATAGGGATATGGGAAGTGCTAGAGACACACACACACACACACACACACACACACACACACACACACACACACACACACACACACACACACACACACACACACACACACACACACACACACACACACACACACACACACACACGTAGAACTAGATGGACTGGAATCTTTATTCAACCCTACCAACTATGGAACTAGGTCACAGAACGCAATATAAGCGTTTGCATTGGTAGAGGTCTGTAGGCCTGTTACCTATCATTTTAAATGTCTGATTGTGCTTGTATCTTAATATATAAGGTACTTCTTTCTTTTTATTTATAACAAAACAATGAAACTCTAAATAAAATATAAAAAAACTCTTTATTAACAAATAATAAAACAAAAAAATAAAAACGATTTTTGTTTGGCAAATATGACATTTCACAAGTAAATATTTCATATCTCCAGCAGCCTGTGGCTATCATTAACTGCTTTACTGATAAAAAGCCACTTATTTACAGAACTCACTTGCTTAAGATCATAGTTACACACACAGCTGAAACAAAAGAGTCGCTCATTTCCCATCTCCACCACTGTATACAGTGGTGTGAAAAAGTGTTTGCCCCCTTCCTCATTTCCTGTTCCTTTGCATGTTTGTCACACTTAAGTGTTTCGGAACATCAAACCAATTTAAACAATAGTCAAGGACAACACAAGTAAACACAAAATGCAATTTGTAAATGAAGGTTATTTATTATTAAAGGTGAAAAAAAATCAAAACCATCATGGCCCTGTGTGAAAAAGTGATTGCCCCCCTTGTTAAAACATACTATAACTGTGGTTGTCCACACCTGAGTTCAATTTCTCTAGCCACACCCAGGCCTGATTATTGCCACACCTGTTCACAATCAAGGCATCACTTAAATAGGAGCTGCTTGACACAGTAAGGTCCACCAGAAGATCCTTAAAAGCTACACATCATGTCGAGACCCAAAGAAATTCAGGAACAATTGAGAAAGAAAGTAATTGAGATCTATCAGTCTGGAAAGGGTTATAACGCCATTTCCAAAGCTTTGGGAATCCAGCGAACCACAGTGAGAGCCATTATCCACAAATGGCGAAGACATGGAACAGTGGTGAACCTTCCCAGGAGTGGCCGGCCGCCCAAAATTACCCCAAGAGCGCAGCGACGACTCATCCAAGAGGTCACAAAAGACCCCACAACAACGTCCAAGGAACTGCAGGCCTCACTTGCCTCAGTTAAGGTCAGCGTTCATGCCTCCACCATCAGGAAAAGACTGGGCAAAAATGGCCTGCATGGCAGAGTTCCAAGGAGAAAACCACTGCTGAGCAAAAAGAACATCAAAGCTCGTCTCAATTTCTCCACAACACATCTTGATGATCCCCAAGACTTTTGGGACAACATTCTGTGGACCGATGAGACAAAAGTGGAACTCTTTGGAAGGTGTGTGTCCAAGTATATCTGGCGTAGAAGGAACACTGCATTTCAGAAAAAGAACATTATACCAACAGTAAAATATGGTGGTGGTAGTGTGATGGTCTGGGGCTGTTTTGCTGCTTCAGGACCTGGAAGACTTGCCGTGATAAAAGGAACTATGAATTCTGCTGTCTACCAAGAGATCCTGAAGGAGAATGTCCGACCATCTGTTCGTGTACTCAAGCTGAAACGAACTTGGGTTCTGCAGCAGGACAATGATCCTAAACACACCAGCAAGTCCACCACCGAATGGCTGAAGAAAAACAAAATGAAGACTTTGGAGTGGCCTAGCCAAAGTCCTGACCTGAATCCTATTGAGATGTTGTGGTATGACCTTAAAAAGGCCGTTCATGCTCGAAAACCCTCTAATGTAACTGAATTAGGACAATTCTGCAAAGATGAGTGGGCCAAAATTCCTCCAGCACGCTGTAAAAGCCTCATTGCACGTTATCGCAAACGCTTGATTGCAGTTGTTGCTGCTAAGGGTGGCCCAACCAGTTATTAGGTTTAGGGGGCAATCACTTTTTCACACAGGGCCATGATGGTTTGGATTTTTTTTCACCTTTAATAATAAACACCTTCATTTACAAATTGCACTTTGTGTTTACTTGTGTTGTCCTTGACTATTGTTTAAATTGGTTTGATGTTCCGAAACACTTAAGTGTGACAAACATGCAAAGGAACAGGAAATGAGGAAGGGGGCAAACACTTTTTCACACCACTGTATGCTTGTTCAAATATGGCCATATGGAGTTTCAATTAGTGAGGAATAGTCTGAAAGCAAACAGATTTTGCTTTTCTCTTATTACAAAATATATATATCTGTGTCATGGGGTGTTTATTTGTAAAAAATACATTTTATATAAAAAACAAAATACATTATATATATATATATATATATATATATATATATATATATATATATATATATATATAAATATATATAACATGTATAAAAATACTATAAACATTAAGGGCTCATATACATATGTCTGTGCACATTTTTTGTAGCATTAATCGGGCGCATTGTCATTAATTCCTTTGGTGTTGACTTGCATTTTCAAAGCATTCTTTAATTTAAAATTTGGAGTGCATAGGCTTAAAAGCCATTGCATAAGACTTGTTAATCCTTGTTGCGTTTTGATGCGCTGCTATTGACAATGGACCCCCTAAGACACTAGAACGCAGGAAAAAAACGGACATACCTTATTCTCTAAAAAGCACTGCAGCTCTGAGATGGAAATAGACACTATATATATATATTTTTTTTTTTTATGGGAAAGTTGAACATGTGTTTTAGCGCATTGCTGTGTATGCGTTAAAATGCAACAGTGTAAATGGGCCCTAAAATAGGATCAAACTGACCACAAAACCATAGTTTCCTTTAAGCTTAGATCACAATAGGTAAAATAAATGTTCCCGTCCAACAGTTCATTTTGCAAAAAATATTTTTTCTTTAAAAAAAAAGCTGATTATATGTCATGTAAATACTTTCTTGATATAGTGATTACACAGCTCTGCCTGAATGCCATAATTTGTTGTGTAACCCGATTTGTAAGCTCTTTTCAGGGTAATTATGCTGATTGGTTATTGTATAGTGTGATTTTACTTGTGTGTGTGTGTGGTGTACATGTTCATCCAGAGGAAGAAGCCTGTCTATCTGTAATCTGTCTCATTTAGACCTGGCTTTTTTTAGATAGCAGGTGTGCACCTCTGTTGCACAAGTCAATTACGTGCCAACAAATTTTCATCTAATGGGGATTACAATCAGAACTTCTGGGGATCTGCAAACTGTTTCCTTTTCCTCCCATTTTCACAAAGGTTACAACAAATCTAGCACTAAAAGACCATGCAACTGAACATTTTATATATATATATATATATATATATATATATATATATATAGCTACTATGGTTCATATTCCGAGTCACCCCTTTTCTCCACTCCCTACCCATCTAGTTCCACCCCTTACCCGCCTCCCATTACCACCCCTTTTAGAGAATACAGAACCAAGTATCATTTTGTGGTGCTAAGTAATTTGTATGGAATTTGTTAATGACAACAAGAAAAACAGTAAAATAGATCTAGCAACAATGCCCCCCTCCCGTGACAATAGATCCACCCCAGCAACAACAGACTCCCAACAGCCAGCATCGATAGACCCTGCAGTAGCCAGCAACAATTGACCCCCCAGCAACATACGACCCACCTTCAGCAACAATAGATCCCCACCAGCAACAATAGACTTACCTGGTAACAATAGATCACCTCCAGCAACAATAGATTCTCCAGCAGCCAGCAACAATAGACCCCCCTCCATTAAAAGTACATCCGTCCTAGCAACGATTGACACCCCAGCAACGTAATGCCCATTCCAACAACAATAGATCTCCACAAGCAACAGAAGACCACCCCAGCATCAATAGAACCCCCCCTCTGAAAAAATAGTTCCCTACCAGCAGCAATAGATTCCCAAGCATCAATAGACCCTCCAGCACACCCCAGAACCCTTTTGCCATTACATACCTGCAATTCTGGAGGTGCCGGAACTGCGTTCCCCTGCATTCCTGCTGAAAAAAGCCCTGGGTTCATTACTACTGACTTGCACTCCAAAGACATGCTGGTGGGTTATTTGGCTTCTGTCCAAAATTGGCCCTAGTATATGAATGGGGACCTTGGATTGTGGCTCCTTGAGGGTAGGGACCGATGTGAGTGTGCAATGTACAGGGACGGGATAATTGTAGACAATCACTCAGATTAAACTGGATGGACTTGTGTCTTTATTCAACCTTACAAACTATGACAGTGATGAACATCTTTGTGACTAAAAATTGTGGGAAAATACCTAAAAAGGATGAAATATGTTGACAAGCTTTTTACGAAGTGCAAAGCTCTTAATTCTTGTATGATCAACATTCAGGACCTTGTAGGAACCTTTCCTAAGGCATGTGATGTGATGTCATGCCTGAGGAAGGGTTCTTGCATGGGCCTGCTTTTTATGTCATCCTACAAGAATAACAAGCTTTGTGCTTTGAAACAAGCTTGCCGGTGTGCTGATGACATATTTCATCCATGTTGTGACCAGTCAAGAATCCTTGCAGTACCCTTTAAATCACATGGTCGATTCCCATATGGTGTGCAGGAGGAAAATACCACATACCCTGAAAAGGGACACAACCCCATTAACCCCATTAAAATGCAATGCTAATTTTGTTCAAAACCTGCACGAAAAATAAATAATGGTTGGTGATTTGTGCTGATTTTGAGTCTTTATGATGACCCATTATGTTTAAGCCCTGAAAAAGGACAAGGCCTTTGAGATCCCCTAACAAGTCAAATGTTCTGTCTTGTTGCTTGTGAACCAATGCTGAGACTGTTTGGTGCTCTTATTAGACTTTATATGCTGTGAAAGTCTGATAGAAATTCTAACTCTGACCCCAAAACTAATGCTCCCCTTTATATTGGGAAGCGCTGCACAAACTATTGGTGTTATATATTGTAAATTGCTGCGCAAACTGTCGGCGCTATATAAATCCTGTATAATAATAACAATAATGGTCAGAGAGTGTGGTCATGCTACATAGGGATATGCTGCAGTAGAACATGAATATGAAAGCAGGAACATGTTACATGATACTAGTAGAAATCAATGCTAATCAATGTTCCCACTACAAACAGCTGAGGTTTAAGGACCACACATCATACACCAAAGGGCCACATGCAGCCCTCGGGCCGCAGGTTGGGCACCAGGGACCAAAAGTATATGGGAAAAATGTGCAGTACATCTTTGAAAAACATGCATAATTCTCCACGTTTTATACCTTTAGGAATCCTGCAATTACAGAAATATATTTAGTGATCTGCCAGAAATTCAATTGGACCCTAACTTTTTGTAGTGAGATGACAAGTCAGCCTCTGCTGCGCTGAAATCCCAAGAGTTGTCAGCCCAGCCTGAGCTCTCCCCTACTGGACTACAGAAATCAGCCATTCCTCGTCCCTCTCCCCATGCATACATTGATATATTTGCCAGCAAAACAATGCTGCTGCCTTGAATCCCAAAAGCCTGTCCACACAGAGTGTGTAGGGAAAGATCTCTTGGGAGATGTAGTTCTGGAGAGTACAAAGTGAGCTAGATGACCCTGCTGATCCCTCTTCCAAAAAGCTGACCTTGCAAGAATTCTATAAACCTGGTAATGACATCATAGTATGTAATAAGGGTTTTTTTTCACTACAAGAACAAGTTAAAAAAATAATAATGCTAGGATAGGTAGAGTGAGGTTTGGGGTAAATTTGGGCCATGCCTATACAATTGTTTTAAACACTCCCCATCTCTTTGACACTCCAGTGCAGAAAACACATCAAAGTTCCCAACTCCATCCACCTGGCATGGCTATTATAAGGAAGTTGTAAAGATATGTACCCTGCCCGCATAAGGATTCTCTAAGGCCTCATTTATACGAGGCGGATCCGCTCAGCAGAGTCCACCAGCTCAGTGGGAGATCTCTCCATTGATCTCTGCTGAGCCGGCAGATGACAGGTCCGTCTCTGCTCACTGAATGGGGAGGGGCCTGTCAGAGCGCCGCTGTTTCCTATGGAGGGATCGGAGGATGGACATGCTGTCCATTTTCATCAGATCTCATCGGATCTCATTCACCAGGACTGATGCAAACGTATTGCCATACGTCTGATTTTAGTGGATCGGATGTCAGCGGACATGGTCACCGCTGACATCCGTCGCTCCATAGACCTGCATAGAGCGCCAGTTCAGGTCCGCCTAAAAAACTGACAGGCAGACCTGAACAGTCCATCTGTGTGAAAGGGGCCTAAGCCTAAGGGCTTATTCAAAAATGCACCAATTATTGCTGGCCCTCAGAAAAGTGATCCATCACTTTCTCATCTCCTGTTTTAACACTCAAATTGTTGATCCAGTCACCACAACCGTGGCATTGCACGTGGCAGAGGCACGGCTCCATTCACTAAAGTGGGTCACGTTTAGTGGTGGTACTGTCACCCGCTAGTTACAATTGCCACCTCATCCCTTTCAATCCACACACGTTCTGTGGCTGATTAAGGAAGTAATTAAACTCACTTGTTGCCTTTGCATTAAATTAGCCATTGCATTAAATGAGTGTAAGGCCTCTTTCAGACGAACGATGGGAGAGCAGATGACGACAGAGCGCAGAGTCCGTCGTCACCCGACCTGCAGACGGATGGAAAAGTAAGTTTTTCCTCCGTCACACTTTTTCAGGTCGGAGCGGGTCGGATGTCAGTGGACATGTCACTGCTGACATGTCTATGGAGCATCCGTTCAGGTCCGCCTAAAAAACTGACAGGCGGACCTGAATGGATGCTCCATAGACCTCTATGGAGCGTTGGATGTCAGCGGTGACATGTCCGCTGACATCCACTGACATCTGACCCGCTCCAATCCGAAAAAGTGTGACTGAGGAAAAACCTACTCTTCCATCCGTCATCGGATCGGGTGACGACGGACTCTGCACTCTGTCCTCATCTGATCTCCCATAGGGGAGAGCGGCGATCTGACAGGTCTGTCCCTGCACAGTGTGCAGAGACAGACCTGTCATCTTCTCGCTCAGCGAGGATCGACAGAGTGATCCCCGCTGAGCAAGCGGATGTCCTCAGGGCGGATCATCACGGATCCGTCCCGTGTGAAAGAGGCCTTATTCAAATGTGTTTGGGTTTAAAGGGATGTGTTGGCAACCCTACCCCCAGCCATGGCTGTGAAGCAAATTGGCTACATCTGCTTGTTAAAAAACGTGTAGTCGGGGGTATTAAAACTGCAGCTCAACCTCCTTCTTTTTTACCGACCCCCTTCCGAAGTAGCCCTTAAAGAGGACATCACTTTATACATAAACTACTATTCTTTATACTTCGCACTGTGTCTGTTCCCTGCTTTTTTTTTTTTTTTTAAACTTCATCATGGGGAGATGAGGCTGCAGATGGCCATGCGAACACAGAGGGCAGAAATCCAGTGGACTGAGAAAAATCATTACAGGAGAAATGGAAACAGCTGACCAAAACCAAATGGCCAAGATAACTGATTTTATGCAGTTTGGCAGAACTGGGTACAGACAGTTTTTTATTTTCCCATTTTATGCATTTAGGTTTAAATCTAATTTCATCCAAGCATGCACTTTTCTTTTTTTTTTTTCCTCTACCTAATAATGCAAGGAAGTAGAGAGACCCCAGTTTTTTTTTTCTGGAGGTAATTATCTCCGAGAATGAATGTGCAGCTGTCACAATAGACACATTATTAAGATCCTCGTTCTATAGTAGTGTTGAGTTACTCTGACAGCACCAACATGGAGCTGATAACGCCTCATTTGCATTTCTATTATGGGCGATGAATGTGCTGAATATTCCCACAATGCTTTGCGATTTTCTGAGCTATTTTCTTGTTTTGTTTGCTCACTTCCTGGATACTCTGAAATATTAATTTCTGACTCCAAACCTGTTATAGTAACAAAAAAAAACAAAAAAAAAACTGCCAACGGTGCTTAGACTGCAAATGTCCAATGTATAGAAGATGTGCAAATAGCCACAAAATGTAGAAGATAATAAAAGTATTTTGTATTTAAGTATTTTGGTGTTAAAGCAGTCCTAAAGGGCTGCTCCAGGAAAACACAAAATTCAGCAATATATAAATCACTTACCTGGTAAACTATTTGCAGGAAAACAAACTTCAGAACAGGGACTTCAACATGAAATAATATAGATAGATAGATAGATAGATAGATAGATAGATAGATAGATAGATAGATAGATAGATATACAGATAGAGTTAGATAGATAGATAGATAGATGTTTTTTATTTGTATAAACACTTTGCATTTATTCCAGGAGCTTTCATAACATTTAGTTTGCAAACCATGCTGGACTTTCTAATAAGAAAGCCCAGCATTCTCATATGTAAATAGTGTTATACAGTATAGTATGTGTGATACACTTTTATTTATTACAGGTACTGGTTTAGTGCTGTAAATTTACTCAGATTTTTACATATATATTGTACATTCACATCAGTTCCTACCCTCAAGTAGCTTATAATCTAAAGACCAGTGGTCCGTCCATAGGGGGCGTACAGGCGCTGCCCCCCCCCCCCCATATCCATGTGTCTGGCCCCTTCCAGACGCATTGATTTCAATGTTTGTTTATTTTTGAAGCACATGATTGGAGCCTGAGACTCTAATTGGCTTAAAAAAAGTGTGGGTTCCCGGCCAATCAGGAAGCAGTTGGTCAATCGGGTCTCAGTCAGGACCCACTTCCTGTTAGGCCTGGAGGAGAAGCGATGGCCCCTGGGGAAAGGAGCTGCAGCCCGGATCCATGTCTGCTTGATCAGCCTCCATCCTAAGGTAAGGAGGCCTCTGATCAGCGCTACATTCCCGTCCGTCTCTCAGGTAAGGATGAGCTCAGGTGTGTTCGCATGGTCCACATGTACAGCCCGCCAGGAAGTCGGCGCAGCGCTGTACTAATCACAGGCAGTGAGACGTTGCCCCGATGCGCGGCTGCAGAGATCGGGCAATGTTTCAATTCCTGTGATTAGTTCAGCGCTGCGCCGACTTCCTGGCGGGCTCTGCACATGGAGCATGCAAACTCGCCTGAGCTCATCCTTACGCCCAGGGGGAGGACTAACCACCTAGCCACTGTGCTGCCCACATATACAGGGGATATTTTACCTGCCTATGGATTTGTATTTCTCTCCATCCAGCCCGAAAGGTTTATACGGTACTGCCCTGTCTGGCCAGGCTGGAGACCTGGCTATTCTCTGCTGCATTTAAAGTGTTACTAAACCCATGACAGTAAAATCAGTCTGTGTATGCAGTAAAGCATGCTTGTTATACTCACTGTGGAACCTAAGGGGTTAGTCCTCTGCACTGTATAAAACGGCTGTTTGATCCTGGCTTCTCTGATCCTCCCCTTCTTCCAAAGTTCCCAATCCATCTCCCGATAAGCCAAAGGCTAGGGGACAAGCTGCACATGCTCAGTTTGGTGTGTATTGCTAGAGTGTTTTTTTTCTTGGGAGACATTATGTGGGCAGACAGGGCCAATTAGCACTGTCCAGATAGAGGGTCAGGGGTCCTGTATCCTGAGGACAGCCAGTGCAGAATGAAAACCCCTCCTACAAGCTTTAACCACTCAACTGCTATATACAGCTGATGAGAAAAGGTATTTAGTGGTTTAGATTTACAAAAATATTTGCTTTTCTTTGTTCTGTATACTGTGGGAGACCAGATATACCATTTGTTTTTGATAGTAAATACTATCGTCAAAAACACGGAGTAGCCATGGGAGCCTCCTGTGCCCCGTCCTTTGCCTGTCTACATCTGGGATGGTGGGAGAGGGAAGAGGTGCCCAATCATCTGGCTTTTGGAGAACAGGTAACCCTTTGGGTGTGATTCATTGATAATCTGCTGGTGGTATGGAGGGGCTCAATGGAACAATTTGAGTTGTTTATTGGGGAGCTCAATGACAACTCAAGAAATATCTTTGTTACCTACAAAGCGGATAAGAACCAAATTGAGTTCTTGGATTTACTGATCCACAAGGAAGGTACAAGGATTGTGACTAATACATATAGAAAGCCCACAGCTGGCAACATCCTCCTCCATGCCACCAGCCATCATGCATGGCCACTGATTAGAGGTATCCCGAAAAATTTCCTGCAAATTCAATATCAAAGACTTTCATAGGGAAAGAGAACTGAGAACTGAGTCAGAGATTCCAAAAGCGAGGATACCCCAATACTGTTATCAGACAGACTTAATGTAAAGCTTTAAGGAAAAGAAGAGGAATTACATTGGGGTTGGAGATGGATGATGAAAAACAGGATAAAGAGAACTTGCATAGGATTGGATTGGTGATCACCTATGGTACTCACTGGGACTATCTGAAAAAAGTGCCTGGGAAGCACTGGCATCTTCTTATGTTGGATAACAGATTAAAAGAAATACTGGGACCTTGCCCTAATCTAATAGCTAAACTTTCACTAACAATTGGGGATGCCCTAGTCCACAGTGAGTACACTCATCCTATTCTGCCCTTCTCATCATTCATATCAGGTGTGCACCCATGCGGGCGTATAAAGTCAAACCTTTGGTGAATTGTTCCACAACTTTTGTTATATATCAAATTATTTGCCCATGTGGCAAAATCTATGTAGGAAAAACTATTAGAGAATTCCGTAAAACAATGGGGGGAACATCTCACTAGTATATCAACAAAAGATGATAAATCACCAGTGGCCATTCATTTTAGGGACATACATGGAGCATCAATTCTAGGGTTCCAATGTATGATTATTTACAAATTGGAGTTATCCAATAGGAGGGAGGATTGAGACAAAATCCTATTGCAAAAGGAAGCAAAATTGATCTTCCTATTAGATGGCCTTGCTTCCAAAGGGTTAAACAGAGATCTATCTTTACAATGCTTTCTGTAGCAATCCAGGTATTATATCTATCCTGTGTATCTACTCCTGGGTCTATTTATTTATGTTGTTTCTTGCTACATTGTTGCTGCTTGTTTATATTAGTACAAATGTTTGTAGTAGCAACACTGCCTTAATCTTTGCTCCACGTGTCTGTCTTTGGAACATTATGTATCAAATTTGGGTGAATTTACTACAGATATTTGTAGTAACAACATTGTTTCAGTCTTTGCTCCATATGTCCGCCCTAAATCATTAAATAAAAATGTGTCTGGAACCTGCGCTTATGTAGCATCTATGCCTGAACACATATCTCCCTATATTTTAGAGGATTGTGAGGATCATTTATGGTCTCCCCCTCCCCTCTTGCTCAATACTGCCTACTCTCAAGCTCTCTCGTCTCCTCCTCCCATGCACGTCTCCAGGATTTCTCCAGAGCCTCTCCCATTCTCTGGAACTCGCTACCTCCACCGGTTCGGCTATCCCCTACTCTTGCTACCTTCAGGCGATCCCTGAAAATTCATCTCTTCAGGAAAGCCTATCACGTCTCCAACAAATTTTTTACCACTTCCATCAGCTCATTCCCCACAGTTACAACCTTTTGTACCACCTGCCCCACCCTATTAGATTGTAAGCTCTTCTGAGCAGGGCCCTCTTAATCCTCTTGTATTTTATTGTATTAAATCTGTATTGTCTCCTTTGTACAGGGGGTCCTTACAAATGCCCGACCTATGAACATCTATTTATGAACCGTGTGCTGCGGGGACCCTCTGCCATTTTGTGCGGACATCGGTTGGACAATGGCCATTCTGCGCATGCGCGGCCAGACAGAGCCTCGGAAAATGACGGAAAACATCGGAAATGTCTGTAATTTGCAGTGCATGCGCAGAAGGCATTCAACGGGACATCGGAAATTTCCGTAATTGCTTTGCACATGCGCGGCCAACTTACGAACATTTTCGAATTACAAACAGGACAGTCCCTAACGGGTTCGTAACCCGGGGACCCCCTGTATATTGTAAAGCACTGCGTAAACTATTGGCTCTATATAAATCCCGTATAATAATAATAATAATATATGGGTATAGGGAGTAGTAAGATAACACTACATTTATGTGACATACGTGTACAATTTAAAATGGCTTGTGCGCTTTTCATTATTGTCACTATAATTTTTTTTATTTTTGATGGGTTAATAGCACCTGGTTTTGTTTTAGAATGATTAGGGGTGGGTCGTGGCCCTATATTTAAGAGAGTGATAGCTGACTATCCCACGAGTTCCAGTATATAGGAACGAAACATGTAGACATTGATGCTGGGACATGCACCCTCTTTATTGGCCTAGCCACCATGAATTTCAGGGACTTTAACCTGATTTTTGATGCACTGGCCGGCAATTACATCCGACCACCTTCATGGATTGGAGAGACCAACCGCCTTTGATTGCACTGAAGTATACCAGCTGATCAGCACAGACAGGAGCGCTCCAGCTGAGGATATCTCCTGCAGGACAGTCGTGTGTACCGGGATCAGTTTGAGTGGCTCGCTCATTCATCCATCTGTGGGAGATTGTGCATGGTGATCTGTGAGGCCTGTGAGTACACTTATTGTTACACTGAAGCCGTGAGGACCATAGTTACACTTGTGACAGATTGGAAATGACCGCCATGGTGCGAGAATCTTTCTATGTAGATACGTATCATCTCATTTGAATTTGTGCAGTCTCCTCAGTGCGGTGCATAGGTATTTGACCTTACTCAGAAGCTATCCCTTGCTATACATATCTCCGCATTACCACAATCTCTCCTTCCATATTCCCACATGGATAGTCTGCTCCAGGCTACAGCAGTCGGGACTGATCACTTATATGTTTGAATTCTCTACCTGTGTTACCAGTTCTAAACAGCCGGACATCAGATGAGTCGATATCGATTGACAATCGTAGTGTCTATCCCATTTTTTTGATCACCCATATTTTTTATACGACTAATGCCGCGTACACACGACCGGACTTTCCGGTAGAAAAGGTCAGACGGAATAATTTCATCTGATAATCCGATCGTGTGTGGGATTCATCTGACTTTTTTTTTCTTTCAAAAATTCTGACGGACCTAGAAATAGAACGTGTTTTAAATCTTTCTGATGGAATCAATTCCTATCGGGAAAACTGTTCTTCTGTATGCTATTCCGACGGACCAAAAACGACGCAAGGGCAGCTATTGGCTACTGGCTATTGAACTTCCTTTTTCTAGTCTCGTCGTATGTCATTTCATTCTAAACTAACGGACTTTGGTGTGATCATGTGTAGGCAAGTCCATTTCAGCGGAACTCTGTCAGAACGACCGTTGGAGTTTACTCTGATGGAAAAAACAGTCGTATGTATGCGGCATGACTGACCTATGACTGTGCCGTTATCCCTGTGGGTCGAGTAGTTTGTGGGTTCATATTTGGCCAGTGTATCCCCGTTCTATTACCGGGCAGTGTACAACATGCTCATTGGGGTTATTAGTTCCCTTGAGGGACCGTTTATTGGGGATCTCCGATAGGTTGGCTTAGAGACATTTTTAAGAGGGGTGTTTGTATTGGAGAGGGTGGGCTCAGCTCCCTGCAGGGACTGCATTCCCCACCCCTCGCTTGCTCCAAGGGGTGGTGCATTTCTGTCCCATACGGGGTGAGGTATTTAGGATGTTCTTGGGAGGGTTTGGGGATTGTGGGGGTTCTGTTTTTTTGTACGAGCAATGTTTTGTATAGCTTTCTGATGCAATAAATGATGTCGTTAACTCAGTTGGGTGTGTATAATCCTCTGTTTTGTTGTTTTGTATCTTTGTTAATTATATATTTTGATTAATCCCCCATATACAGGGTGAGTACTACACACACAATTAGGTGGGATTCACATCTTTCTTAGATTTTTGGGAGACCAGATATAGTGAATGAAGGCTCGTCTGTTTCTTAACAATTTAGGTAATAGAGCAGCTGGGTGACTGGACAGTGAAGGAGAAGCAGCAGACCAATGAGCTCACCTCTCTGTCACTTTGCTCTCTTCTCCTATCAGCACGTCCCTTGTTAATGTAAGAGCACTGCAGCTCTACTGACTGGTTCCTTGTCCTGCTTCACCTTCTCGCAATCTAAGCCCTCGTACACACGGTCGGACATTCTGACAACAAAATCCGTCTGATTTTGTCAGACGAATTTTGTCCGAAACTGGTGTTGCATACACACGGTCGGACAAAGTTGTCGGAAAATCCGATCATTCGTAACGTGATGACGTTATTTTGTTACGACGGGACTACGTTCAGGCTAGTAGCCAATAGCTTTGGTCTAGGAATTTGATCTGAGCATGCGCGGCACTTTGTCTGATCGGAATTATCTACACACAATTGGACAAAGTCCGATCAGATCATGTTGTCGGAAAATTTTATAGCCCAGTACTTAAACTTTGTTGGTCGAATATTCCAACGGAAACAGTCCGATGTAGCCCACACATGGTCGGATTATCCGACAACACGGTCCGATCTGACATTTTCCGTTGGAATGTCCGACCGTGTGTACAAGGGCTAAGAGCTGCTGTATAAGGCACCGCAAGAGGCTAAAGCCACGTCAAATCAGGCACTTGCGCTGCTTTGCATTAAAAAAAATAATAATAATTGAATGATGTATTAATGAATACAGGCTGCATTCATTTGTGTTCTATTCTTTATTTATTATTTAAAACTAGACTGCAGGAAAACAGCTAAATACTGTAGATAGTTGAAATAACTATACATTGAGATTAGCAGTTATGGCTTTGCTCTGATTTCACTTGCTTGTCTGGATCTGAAATGTATTAAAGTTGGAGACAGCGAGGGCAAATAGCATTTCCAGGCCAGCAATGGCAGCCTCCCTATTTGTTTTAGCACAGTTTTTTTATTATTATAAACTACACCAATTGTTTTCATGTTTGGTGCACTGACTGTCCTGGCTGCATTGCCCTTGATGTGTGCTATGGACTTCTCCTCCTCAATCTCCACAAATGCAATGCCAGAGCATTTCTTGACTGCCGGGGCTTACTGTCTAAATATGTAAAATGCACAACTCTTATAGAAAAGGGGTTTCAGACTCTATTAAAAGAAATAATGTGTGTCATTAACTGTTTGAAACGTTGCATCATCTGTGTGGTCTGGGCTATATTTGTCTATTACACATCCTTCCAGCATAGTTAGTAGAGCAATGATTATGCTTTACTCCTTCTATAAATACAATTCTTGTAATTTGTTTTGACTAAATACAATAAAAGCTCAACTCTAGCCATTTTTTAAATATATAATAAGGAAGGATTAGAACCCGCTTTATTGCTGTATCTTCACTAAGGAAATTTCTGCTCACTTCCTGTACCACTAACGTCATCTTTACACCCTATAGCAGTGATGGTGAACCTTGGCTCCCCAGATGTTTTGGAACTACATTTCCCGTGATGCTCAATTGCATTGCAGTGTCCATGAGCATCATGGGAAATGTCATTCCAAAACATCTGGGGTGCCAAGGTTGGCCATCACTGCCCTAAGGTGTCACTGAGACATGGAAAAGGAATAGAGATAGAAATATTAATTATTTATTTTTATTTGGTGTTCTACTCATGATTTACCCACATTCTGTACACTATTTTAGGGTTTAATAATGTACCTTGTTTCATTCAGACATATAACGGTCAAAATGAAAGCAATGAAGACTATGAGATACCTCCCATCACACCTCCGAATCTACCGGATCACTCCCTGATGCACTTGGTGGACCATGAGTCTGGATATCACTCACTGTGTCACAGCCTCCCTCCAAACAGCTTGATACCCACTTACTCCTATCAGAACATGGACCTACCTGCAATCATGGTGTCCAACATGTTAAGCCAAGAAGGACATCTTCTCACCTCACAGCTACCCACAGTAAGTTCTCTTTTTATTTGAAAAATATCTACACCCAATGTTGGGAATGCAGTGTTGATAAGGATTTTGATATGTTAAGCCATAATTTAAGTTGTTACCTGCTTCAACTGTCCCCAAGGAAGTAATAGATGTGTTGCATCTTCAAATATCACCATGTAGACTGCATCCAGGTGCACCAGAGAGTGCAGATCAAAAGCTTTAATGATAAAATTATTTACAATCTGCACTTCCAATATGAATGGGCCAAATTAGTTTAGCGGCCTCTAATGCCTTGTACACACGGTCGGACATTGCGACGACAAAATCCAACTTGTCTTGCATACACACAATCGCACAAAGAAAATCTGATCTTTCAGAACGAGGTGATGTACAACACGTACGACGGGACTATAAAGAGGCCAGTAGCCAATAGCTTTCGTCTCGTAATTTATTCTGAGCATGCGTGGCACTTTGTCCGTCGGAATTGTCTACACACAATCAGAATTTAAACGATCAGATTTTTATGTCGGAAAATTTTAAATCCAGCTCTCAAACTTTGTGTGTCGGAAATTTCGACTGCAAAGTCAGATGGAGCCCACACACGATCGGATTTTCCGACAACACGATCCGATTGTGCATTTTCCGTTGGAAAGTCCGAACATGTGTACAGGGCATTCCAGTCCAGAGGATAAAGGTATTAGCTAGCTACTAGGATACCTAAAGGCAGGAGCCATCTCAGATACACCTCTTAACCACTTGCCGCCCGCCCTATTACAAATTGACGGTGGCAAAGTGGTTTCATAATCCTGACCGGACGTCATATGACGTCCTCAGGATTATGAGCCGCTGCGCGCCCCCGGGGGCGCGCATCGCGGCGATCGTTGTTGCGGGGTGTCAGTATGACACCCGGCAATAGTGATGGACGAACTTCCGACGGGACGTTTCGCGAACGCGAAACGCGAACGGACACAAACGTTCGCGAAAACGACCGTTCGCCGCGGGCTCCATTGACTTCAATGGGAGGCGAATTTCGCAAACCTTTAGGTCGAATTTGCGGCCACGGGGTAATTATTAGGGGGTAGCACGTAGTCCCACCACCTGGACAATAGCATAATACATGTATGAGGTGAATTTGGGATCGATAACTACAAGCATTTTTTTTTTATTTGGGAAATTGTTCTGACAATTCAGGACTATGGAGCTAATGAAGGCAATGGAGGAGAGGGAAGGTCAGGGACCAGGGTAGGCAAACAAGAGGGTGCAGGAGATACAGAGCACTGACAGCAGCACCGTAATACAGAGCACTGACATCAGCACCGTGACATACAGCGCTGACAGCAGCTCCGTGACATACAGCGCTGACAGCAGCTCCGTGACATACAGCGCTGACAGCAGCTCCGTGACATACAGCGCTGACAGCAGCTCCGTGACATACAGCGCTGACAGCAGCTCCGTGACATACAGCGCTGACAGCAGCACCGTGACATACAGCGCTGACAGCAGCTCCGTGACATACAGCGCTGACAGCAGCTCCGTGACATACAGCGCTGACAGCAGCTCCGTGACATACAGCACTGACAGCAGCTCCGTGACATACAGCGCTGACAGCAGCTCCGTGACATACAGCGCTGACAGCAGCACCGTGACATACAGCGCTGACAGCAGCTCCGTGACATACAGCGCTGACAGCAGCTCCGTGACATACAGCGCTGACAGCAGCTCCGTGACATACAGCGCTGACAGCAGCTCCGTGACATACAGCGCTGACAGCAGCTCCGTGACATACAGCGCTGACAGCAGCTCCGTGACATACAGCGCTGACAGCAGTTCCGTGACATACAGCGCTGACAGCAGCTCCGTGACATACAGCGCTGACAGCAGCTCCGTGACATACAGCGCTGACAGCAGCTCCGTGACATACAGCGCTGACAGCAGCTCCGTGACATACAGCGCTGACAGCAGCTCCGTGACATACAGCGCTGACAGCAGCACCGTAAGCAGCCCCAGGAGGAAGTCAGCACAGCACAGGGATGGTGTGATCCCCTCATAATAAGAACCCCCAGGAGGAAGTCAGCACAGCACAGGGATGGTGGGAGCCCCTCATAATAAGAACACCCAGGAGGAAGTCAGCACAGCACAGGGATGGTGGGAACCCCTCATAATAAGCAGCCCCAGTAGAAATATGACACCGCTCAACCTCTTCAAAGAGGAGGGTAGGGGCATATAGTACGGTGTGCTTTTTTGGGTCAGGGAAGTGAGCCAAATGAATTAAGAAGGTCTGTGTGCTTGATTCCAAAAATTGTTTATAGACATATACATGGTCTACTGATCACATGTGTTGAATTCCTCCGAGATCCATGCCTCATTCATTTTTAGAAATGTGAGGTAGTTAACACTGTGGTGAGCTAGGCGAGTACGCTTATCGGTCACAATCCCCCCTGCTGCGCTGAACGTCCTTTCGGACAGGACACTGGATGAGGGGCAAGCCAACAGTTCGATTGCAAATTGGGCAAGCTCTGGCCAGAGGTCAAGCCTGCCCACCCAGTAGTCTAGGGGTTCATCACTCCTCAGAGCGTCCACATCGGCCGTTAACCCAATGTAGTCGGACACCTGACGGTCTAGGCGTTCCCTGATGCTGGATCCGGATGACACCTGTCGATGGGTCGGCTGAAAGAATGACCTCATATCCGAAGTCACCAACACATCTTCAAACCGGCCTCTTCTTGCAGGCGCTGTTGGATTGGTACCCGCAAATCCTTCTCTGGGAGTGGGAATTGCTCCTCTGCCAGCGCACGCAAAAGCAGAATGCAGCATTTCTCGAAGCAAGGCCTGGAAGTGCTGCATTCTGACAGCCCTCTGCGACGGCGGTAACATTTCCGCCATTTTGTGTTTGTACCGGGGGTCTAAGTACGTTGCCACCCAGTACTGGTCCTTGACCCTCATGCTTTTTATACGGGGGTCCCTATTAAAACACTGGAGCATGAAGGCCCCCATTTGCACTAAAGTGGAAGCGGTGTGGTGGCCTGGCTCCTGCTCATCATCCAGGATAATGTCGTCCTCTTCATTCTCCTCTCCCCATCCTCGCACAACAGGGATCCCAGAAAGGTTTAAAGCATGCTCTTCTTGCTCCTGCTCATCCGCCCCGGCACCATCCTCCTCTGACTCCTCATCAGACTCCTGTTGTTGACTTGTCTCAGATAGAGTAGCCCCCCCTGGGAATTCATCCAGCATTGCGACTTCCTCATCTTCCCGCTCCTGCTCCTCCACAGCCTGATCAATGACACGACGCAATGCACGCTCCAGAAAGAAGGCATAAGGTACCATGTCACTGATGGCGCCATGGCTGCGACTGACCAGTTTGGTGATCTCCTCAAATGGCCGCAGAAGTCTGCATGTGTCGCGCATGAGCAGCCACTGGCGCGGTGAAAAAAAACCCAGCTCCCCAGAACCGTTTCTTTCGCAGAGTTCATACAGGTAGACGTTAACTGCACGTTTCTGCTGGAGCAGCCTATCAAGCATATAGAAGGTTGAGTTCCATCGCGTCGGGCAATCGCAAATAAGACGTCTGACCGGCAGATGGTGTCGCCGCTGAATGTCAGCAAGGCGAGCCATGGCCGTGTAAGATCTTCTGAAATGGGCCGAGATTTTCCTTGCCTGCCGCAAGATGTCCTGGACCCCAGGGTATTTGACAAGGAATCGCTGCACGACCAAGTTTAAGACGTGTGCCATGCACGGCACGTGCGTGATTTTGCCCTGTTTCAATGCGCTAAGCAGATTGGCACCGTTGTCACACACCACTTTACCAACTGTCAAATTGAGCGGTGTTAGCCACTCATCTGCCTGTGAACGCAAAGCTGAAAGGAGTGCCGGGCCAGTGTGGCTCTTTGCTTCCAGGCACAACAGACGCAGCACGGCATGGCAACGTCTCACCTGGCATGTGGAATAGGTTCTGGGGAGCTTGGGCGGTGCAGTGGAAGAGACGCTAGCAGCGGAAAAGGAGGAGGCAGCTGAGGAGGAGAGGGAGGAGGATGGAGTAGGAGGAGGAGAAGAAGAGTCAGGCCTGCATGCAATCCGTGGCGGTAAAACCAAATCTACACGGGTGCCACGGGTTACATGCTTGACGGCCGTCAGAAGGTTCACCCAGTGGGCAGTAAAACTGATATACCTTCCCTGCCCGTGTTTGCTAGACCACGTGTCTGTGGTCAGATGTATCTTGGCACCGACACTGTGTGCCAGAGATACATTCACTTGCCGCTGAACATGGCCATATAGCTCTGGGATGCCCTTCTCTGAGAAATACTTCCTTCCTGGGACCTTCCATTGTGGTGTTCCAATGGCCACAAATTTGCGAAAGGCCTCCGAGTCCACCAGTTTATATGGCAGTAGTTGGCGGGCTATGAGTTCTGACAAGCCAGCCGCCAACCGTTGGGCAAGAGGGTTATCCGGCGTCATCATTTTTTTACGCTCAAACATTAGGCCCACGGAAGCCTGCCTTTTTGCAGAAAAATGTGAGCTTGGCGTGATGGAAGGTGGAGTGGAGGACAATTGTGAGGAGAGAGGAGAAGGAGAAGTAGAAGACGAGGCTGGACGGTGAGAGCCTGCAGTGTGGCTTTGTGTGTTCCGTTGCTCCCACTGGGCTCGGTGATGGCTGCTCATGTGCCTTCTTAAGGCGGTCGTCCCTAGGTGAGTATTGGGCTTACCGCGACTAACGCGTTGACTGCAAAGATTGCAGATGGCAACGCTATTGTCAGCAGCGGACACGTTAAAAAAAGCCCACACTGCGGAGCCATGTGCCGGTGTCCTGGGAGCGCCAGATGTGACCGTACATGGTCGATGACTCGCTCCTGATACATTTGCAGTCTGCTTTGTCCCTGCTGTGCAATGTAAGTCATTGCTGCTTCTCCTCCCTATCTGCTGGTCCATATCTCCCTCTGAACTCCCCTCCTCTTCCTCTCTTGTGGGCACCCACGTGACATCACTAGACACGTCATCATCAACGTCACCTTCCCCACCGCTATAAGTAGAGTAGGCAGCAACACCGGGGACCAACCTCCTCCTTGGGCTGATCTGGGTACTGGCGTCAGACTGCTGAGTAGCGCTTGTTGCTACCTCCTCTTCCTGATCCAATACCAAGAGTGGCTGCGCATCAGAAATGTCCTCTTGATATGGATCGGAAAATAATTCCAGTGACTCAAGCGGAAGGTATGTGGTGGTGGTGGTGGTGGTCGTGTTGTTGGTGGTAGTGTCTTTGGGGGTGCACATAGCAGAGAGTGAAGAAGAGGGTGCAGATCGAGAGGATGAGGAGGGTGCAGAAGAGTAAGGCTGAGCGAGCCACTCAACCAAGTCTGGTGCATCCTTTAAAGTAATTGAACGCACCTTCTGCAACTTCCCACTTTGGCTCAAGCCTGTTGCTCCTGCCCTACCCCTACCACCCCTGCGGAAGGGCCTGCCTCTTCCTCTGCATGTCATTTTTTAAATGACCCTGTGACAAAACTCTTAGTCCCTATACCGCTGAAGGACTGCTGCAGTATAGGTGAGCGGTCAGCAGTGGTGCACGTCAACCCTATCTATTGTGGACCTATAGCGGTCCTTACAGAACAGCAGACTGTACCGCACTCAAGCCTATGTACCGTAGCACCCTATACCAAGTTACCAGTCCTTATAAGAACTTTTGTGGACCAAGCAGGTTGTGTATTAGTGTTTAGCAGACTGTACGTCAGTCCCTATACCGCTGAAGGACTGCTGCAGTATAGGGCAGCGGTCAGCAGTAGTGCACGGCAACCCTATGTATTGTGGACCGATAGCGGTCCTTACAGAACAGCAGACTGTAACGCACTCAGGCCTATGTACCGTAGCACCCTATACCAAGTTACCAGTCCTTATAAGAACTTTTGTGGACCAAGCAGGTTGTGTGTTAGTGATTAGCAGACTGTACGTCAGTCCCTATACCAATGAAGGACTGCTGCAGTATAGGGCAGCGGTCAGCAGTAGTGCACGGCAACCCTATGTATTGTGGACCGATAGCGGTCCTTACAGAACAGCAGACTGTACTGCACTCAGGCCTATGTACCGTAGCACCCTATACCAAGTTACCAGTCCTTATAAAAACTTTTGTGGACCAAGCAGGTTGTGTGTTAGTGTTTAGCAGACTGTGCGTCAGTCCCTATACCGCTGAAGGACTGCTGCAGTATAGGGCAGCGGTCAGCAGTAGTGCACGGCAACCCTATGTATTGTGGACCGATAGCGGTCCTTACAGAACAGCAGACTGTAACGCACTCAGGCCTATGTACCGTAGCACCCTATACCAAGTTACCAGTCCTTATAAGAACTTTTGTGGACCAAGCAGGTTGTGTGTTAGTGATTAGCAGACTGTACGTCAGTCCCTATACCAATGAAGGACTGCTGCAGTATAGGGCAGCGGTCAGCAGTAGTGCACGGCAACCCTATGTATTGTGGACCGATAGCGGTCCTTACAGAACAGCAGACTGTAACGCACTCAGGCCTATGTACCGTAGCACCCTATACCAAGTTACCAGTCCTTATAAGAACTTTTGTGGACCAAGCAGGTTGTGTGTTAGTGATTAGCAGACTGTACGTCAGTCCCTATACCAATGAAGGACTGCTGCAGTATAGGGCAGCGGTCAGCAGTAGTGCACGGCAACCCTATGTATTGTGGACCGATAGCGGTCCTTACAGAACAGCAGACTGTAACGCACTCAGGCCTATGTACCGTAGCACCCTATACCAAGTTACCAGTCCTTATAAGAACTTTTGTGGAACAAGCAGGTTGTGTGTTAGTGATTAGCAGACTGTACGTCAGTCCCTATACCGCTGAAGGACTGCTGCAGTATAGGTGAGCGGTCAGCAGTGGTGCACGTCAACCCTATCTATTGTGGACCGATAGCGGTCCTTACAGAACAGCAGACTGTACCGCACTCAAGCCTATGTACCGTAGCACCCTATACCAAGTTACCAGTCCTTATAAGAACTTTTGTGGACCAAGCAGGTTGTGTATTAGTGTTTAGCAGACTGTACGTCAGTCCCTATACCGCTGAAGGACTGCTGCAGTATAGGGCAGCGGTCAGCAGTAGTGCACGGCAACCCTATGTATTGTGGACCGATAGCGGTCCTTACAGAACAGCAGACTGTAACGCACTCAGGCCTATGTACCGTAGCACCCTATACCAAGTTACCAGTCCTTATAAGAACTTTTGTGGACCAAGCAGGTTGTGTGTTAGTGATTAGCAGACTGTACGTCAGTCCCTATACCAATGAAGGACTGCTGCAGTATAGGGCAGCGGTCAGCAGTAGTGCACGGCAACCCTATGTATTGTGGACCGATAGCGGTCCTTACAGAACAGCAGACTGTACTGCACTCAGGCCTATGTACCGTAGCACCCTATACCAAGTTACCAGTCCTTATAAAAACTTTTGTGGACCAAGCAGGTTGTGTGTTAGTGTTTAGCAGACTGTGCGTCAGTCCCTATACCGCTGAAGGACTGCTGCAGTATAGGGCAGCGGTCAGCAGTAGTGCACGGCAACCCTATGTATTGTGGACCGATAGCGGTCCTTACAGAACAGCAGACTGTAACGCACTCAGGCCTATGTACCGTAGCACCCTATACCAAGTTACCAGTCCTTATAAGAACTTTTGTGGACCAAGCAGGTTGTGTGTTAGTGATTAGCAGACTGTACGTCAGTCCCTATACCAATGAAGGACTGCTGCAGTATAGGGCAGCGGTCAGCAGTAGTGCACGGCAACCCTATGTATTGTGGACCGATAGCGGTCCTTACAGAACAGCAGACTGTAACGCACTCAGGCCTATGTACCGTAGCACCCTATACCAAGTTACCAGTCCTTATAAGAACTTTTGTGGACCAAGCAGGTTGTGTGTTAGTGATTAGCAGACTGTACGTCAGTCCCTATACCAATGAAGGACTGCTGCAGTATAGGGCAGCGGTCAGCAGTAGTGCACGGCAACCCTATGTATTGTGGACCGATAGCGGTCCTTACAGAACAGCAGACTGTACTGCACTCAGGCCTATGTACCGTAGCACCCTATACCAAGTTACCAGTCCTTATAAAAACTTTTGTGGACCAAGCAGGTTGTGTGTTAGTGTTTAGCAGACTGTGCGTCAGTCCCTATACCGCTGAAGGACTGCTGCAGTATAGGGCAGCGGTCAGCAGTAGTGCACGGCAACCCTATGTATTGTGGACCGATAGCGGTCCTTACAGAACAGCAGACTGTAACGCACTCAGGCCTATGTACCGTAGCACCCTATACCAAGTTACCAGTCCTTATAAGAACTTTTGTGGACCAAGCAGGTTGTGTGTTAGTGATTAGCAGACTGTACGTCAGTCCCTATACCAATGAAGGACTGCTGCAGTATAGGGCAGCGGTCAGCAGTAGTGCACGGCAACCCTATGTATTGTGGACCGATAGCGGTCCTTACAGAACAGCAGACTGTAACGCACTCAGGCCTATGTACCGTAGCACCCTATACCAAGTTACCAGTCCTTATAAGAACTTTTGTGGACCAAGCAGGTTGTGTGTTAGTGATTAGCAGACTGTACGTCAGTCCCTATACCAATGAAGGACTGCTGCAGTATAGGGCAGCGGTCAGCAGTAGTGCACGGCAACCCTATGTATTGTGGACCGATAGCGGTCCTTACAGAACAGCAGACTGTACTGCACTCAGGCCTATGTACCGTAGCACCCTATACCAAGTTACCAGTCCTTATAAAAACTTTTGTGGACCAAGCAGGTTGTGTGTTAGTGTTTAGCAGACTGTGCGTCAGTCCCTATACCGCTGAAGGACTGCTGCAGTATAGGGCAGCGGTCAGCAGTAGTGCACGGCAACCCTATGTATTGTGGACCGATAGCGGTCCTTACAGAACAGCAGACTGTAACGCACTCAGGCCTATGTACCGTAGCACCCTATACCAAGTTACCAGTCCTTATAAGAACTTTTGTGGACCAAGCAGGTTGTGTGTTAGTGATTAGCAGACTGTACGTCAGTCCCTATACCAATGAAGGACTGCTGCAGTATAGGGCAGCGGTCAGCAGTAGTGCACGGCAACCCTATGTATTGTGGACCGATAGCGGTCCTTACAGAACAGCAGACTGTACTGCACTCAGGCCTATGTACCGTAGCACCCTATACCAAGTTACCAGTCCTTATAAGAACTTTTGTGGACCAAGCAGGTTGTGTGTTAGTGATTAGCAGACTGTACGTCAGTCCCTATACCAATGAAGGACTGCTGCAGTATAGGGCAGCGGTCAGCAGTAGTGCACGGCAACCCTATGTATTGTGGACCGATAGCGGTCCTTACAGAACAGCAGACTGTACTGCACTCAGGCCTATGTACCGTAGCACCCTATACCAAGTTACCAGTCCTTATAAGAACTTTTGTGGACCAAGCAGGTTGTGTATTAGTGTTTAGCAGACTGTGCGTCAGTCCCTATACCGCTGAAGGACTGCTGCAGTATAGGGCAGCGGTCAGCAGTAGTGCACGGCAACCCTATGTATTGTGGACCGATAGCGGTCCTTACAGAACAGCAGACTGTACCGCACCCAAGCCTATGTACCGTAGCACCCTAGACAGACCAAGTTACCAGTCCTGATAAAGAGCTTTGTGGAACAAGTGAGTTGTGAATGATTAGCAGACTGCAGCAGAAGGGCAGCAGTCAAGTATAATATTCTTTCTATATTTGGAAGAAAGAATATTATACGTGTACAAGCCTATTACCGTACCACTGATACCAGTCCTGAAAAGAACCTTTGTGGAACTAATAGTAACAGCAAGTCTTTAAAATTATCCTCACTGCCTGACACACTGCTTCCTGCCTGTCCCTATACAAATTGGCAAAAAAGAGTAGGCTGGAACGATTAGCTGGAACAGCTCTTTTGTGGACCTGATAGTAACAGCTAATGATGATGATGATGATGATGATGAAGAAAGACTAATCTGGCTGAGCTGTCCCTAAAATAGCAGCATACAGCGCTCTGTCCCTTTATCTAAACTGACAAAAGAAACTCAGGCTGCTGACCTAACACCTATACCAGTCCTGAAAAGAACTTTTGTGTACCAAATAGCTAGCGTTTTCTCTGTCCCTACTCCACACAGGATCCTTTCCCTACAGTGACAGAAGAAAGAATGTAAAATGGCCACCGGATCGGGTGTATTTATAGGTTAGGGGGAATGTCCAAGTGTCCATGAGCTGTCATGTCTCAATTGGTTGTCCTGTAACACATGATAAACGTGTCACGAAAGGTTAAAGTTCTTGTATACATTAAACACGTAAGTCCGCCGGGGCGAACGACGGAAAAAGGCGTTCGAACCCGCGGACGGCGAAAGTCGGAAATTCGCCGCGAAACGACCGCCGGGCGAACCGTTCGGCCATCACTACCCGGCAACTACGATCTCGGTAAAGAGTCTCCGACGGAGACTCTTTACCACGTGATCAGCCGTGTCCAATCACGGCTGATCACAGTGTAAATGGGAAGAGCCGGTGATCGGCTTCTCCTCACTCGCGTCTGTCAGACGCGAGTAGAGGAGAGCCGATCGGCTGCTCCTCTGACAGGGGGGGGGGGTCTGTGCTGATCGATTATCAGCACAGCCCCCCGGAGGATGCCCACACTGGACCACCAGACCACCAGGGAAAAGGTAATCCTCCCTAGACCACCAGGGATGCCAGTCAGCACAATGGATGCCAATCAGTGCCCATAATGGATGCCAATCAGTGCCCACAATGGGCATCACTGATTGGCATGCATTATTGTTTGGCACTGATTGGCATCCATTAGTACAGTATAACACCTGTGCCGCCTATGAGTGCCCACCTGTGCCGCCTATCAGTGCCCACCTGTGCCGCCTATCAGTGCCCACCCATGCCCATCTGTGCCGCCTATCCATGCCCATCTGTGCCGCCTATCCATGCCCATCTGTGCCACCTATCCATGCCCATCTCTGCCGCCCATCCATGCCAATCCGTGCCAGCTATCAGTGCCAATTTGTGCCACCTATCAGTGTCCATCCGTGTCGCCCATCCGTGTCGCCCATCCGTGTCGCCTATCAGTGCCGCCTATCAGTGTCCATCAATGCCACCTCATCAGTGCCACTTCATTGGTGCCCATCAGTGCCGCCTTATCAGTGCCCATCAGTGTAGCCCCATCAGTGCCCATCAGTGAAGGAGAAAACGTACTTATTTAGAAAGTTTTGAAACTGAAACAAAAAAAAACATTTTTTTTTTCAAAATTTTCGATATTTTTTTATTTGTAGCGCAAAAAATAAAAACCGTAGAGGTGATCAAATACCACCAAAAGAAAGCTCTATTTGTGGGAAAAAAATGATAAAAATTTCATTTGGGTACAGTGTAGCATGACCGCGCAATTGTCATTCAAAGTGCGACAGCGCTGAAAGCTCAAAATTGGTCTGGGCAGGAAGGTGTTTAAGTGCCCTGTATTGAAGTGGTTAAAGTGGAAGTAAACCCATCGATTTAAACAGTTAAAAAAAAAGGGCATGCCGGGAATGCTAACTGCACATTGGCTGTGCTCTCAGCCAAACTATCAAACCATGGCTGGTGTCATAACGAATCACATGTGCAGCACCATAGCAGTGGAAGATTAAACAGAGGCAAAGATGGCAGCTTCCTTGGCTGAAAACGATAGGGGAGTTTACTTCCACTTTAAGATCTGATGTGAGACGAATTACCACTGATTTTACCAGGGCACTTTCTTACCAAATATCCAACTATTAAAAAATGCCACCACTGGTGTTTTTTGGGGCTCCGTGCCTTCTTCAAATGGCAGGTCTGGTAAGGTGGATCTCTGGTGGCTTCTGCTTTCAGCCCTTCTATTGAATGGATAATTTAAGGCTTACCTCCCACTATTGTTCATTCAGGTGCTTGATTGTAAGGACCAGCAGAGACTGATATGTTCTGTTGTCACATCAGTATTGTGAGTGTAATTTGTTCTAGGTTTTATCAAAAAAGCTTTGAAAAATCCAGAGGGTCAAGAAAAGATGGTAGCCGCTCAACTTTAAATCAGCTAGCCACTAGGGTACCTAAAGACAGAAGCTATATTAGATATACCTCTCAAGATCTGGTGTGTGACAAATTATCACTGGTTTTACCAGGGGGCTTTCTCACAAAATACCCAACTATAACAAAATGTCTCCACTGATGTTTTTTGAGCCTCCATGCCTTCTTCAGATGACATGTCTGGCAAGGTGGATCTCAGGTGGCTTCTGCTTTAACCCCCTGTAATGAATGGCTAATTTAAGGTTGAGCTCCTACCATTGTTGCTTTAGGTGCTTAATTGTAAGGACCAGCAGAGACTGATATGTTTGGTTGTCTCATTAACATTGTAAGTGTAATTTGTTCTAGGTTTTATCAAACAGCTTGTGATCTGCACTGTGTTTTCTCTAGACGTTAGCCTTTGTATTGTTCCTAGATACATCTTAGGACTGATGATAGAAAAAATTTTAGATTTGCATTCTAATTAAAGCAGAGAATTGCTGTCCCAATTCCACAAATAGACCTCCACTGAAATGTACACTTCTTTCTGATTTACAGTAGAGGTATCTATTTTGGCTACTCAAACATGATTCATTCTGGTAATTCATTACATGCCACATTACGCCTCAGCTGCTTCATAGTGGCCAGGGTAGGTGCAATAAATTAGCACATAAAAGGGTTGCCTTAGGGAACATATTCTTCTGGGATCCACTGAGCTATTTTTGCCACTTTTTTTATCATTTGGTGGATTAACTCACATCTGTGGTCAAATAAGTGGACTTATAGAGCTTCCTATCTGATAAATGTTCTACCACCATAAATGTGGTTCTCCAATCAGATCCCCATAATCTAATACTACACAATTAAATTTTATCTTTTATGAGATAACTTTAAATTGTTAAGTAGAAGAGTCACCCTTATAGCTTATGATTGCCAAACGTTTTTTAAAGTATATTATTAGATTAATAATATTTGTAATGGACCTGTTATCCTTGGTTTACATACTGCATTAACCTTCCTATAGCTCATAAATATTGTTCAAAGCAGTTGTTTTTTTTTTATTATTATTTTGCGATGGTTGTGGGGGAAGATGTAAAATTTAAAAGCTTATTTGTTATTTTTTGATTATTTACCGTAATTATTTGATTATTATTTGTATATATGGCAGCTCGTGAAGTTGAAGATTACCTTATGTATTTTCACTTCTTAAAATATTTTTAGCTTGTGATTGTTTACCATTCTAGCAAGTTAGAGCATTTAAGATCGGGGTAAAATAAAATATAATGGGGTAAAATAATAGTTTATGAGAAAAAAAGGCTTTCAACAGCTACATTTTTGCATGTCAAAAAATAATGATGAATTCCTTGTAACATACCGGTATTCATGAATGTGATCATATAGTTCATGAGAAAAAAATTGTGAAAAAATATTACATATGAAAATATATAGGGAGTATATAAAACCACAAAATACTTCAGATATCGAAAGGCATTTACCTTAAAGGCAGCTGTCATACTAGGTGATACTTATGTATATGTATATCTTATGTATTAGTATATCATAGTATATCATACTAATGATAGTAAGATGACTACTGTATATGCTGCCGGGGTAGGTAGGCACTTTGCATAAGCTACAGGTTTACTTTAAACTTGTACTGACCTATTAAAGCTGAGCGTCAAGTGGTTTATAAACACTTTTGTATTAATTAAAAATATCATTATATTAGATCGCTCCATTAAACTACACAGCAAGGCTTGGAGGAGCAAAATGTAAGCCAATCATTTCTCATATCCTCATGAACAAGCCAGGAGTGGTGAAACACGTCAAGGGAGGTTGGCTTTTGGGTGGAGAGTGGAGACATTTCTGTATGCAGTCGGTTCATTGATTATTAAAACATATTGTAAGAGGAGTTAAGTGGAGTGTGACTGATATTCCTTCATATTTTAAGCCAATCTTGTACTACACTGCACCTTTCTCTCGTTTTAACACCTGGGGTTTGCTGCTAGGAGAAGAGAGCAAGATGAGCTTACTCATTTTTCAAATGGGGGCTGAGACTATGCAATGGACTAAGCTGTATTGCTCAGTTGCAGTGGAGAAAACTGAAGCCACTGACTTAGCTAAACTACACTATATTAATAAAAGTAATGGTACGCCCTGCCTTTACACACACATGAACTTTAATGACATCCCAGTCTTAGTCTGTAGGGTTCAATATTGAGTTGGCCCACCCTTTGCAACTATAACAGCTTCAATTCTTCTGGGAAGGCTGTCAACAAGGTTTAGGAGTGTGTCTATTGGAATGTTTGACCAGAAGCGCATTTGTGAGGTCAGGAACTGATGTGGACAAGAAGACCTGGCTTGCCGTCTCTGCTCTAATTCATCCCAAAGGTGTTATAATTGGTTGAGGCTAGCACTCTGTGCAGGTCAGTTAAGTTCCTGCACCCCAAACTCGCTCATCCAAGTCTTTATGGACCTTGCTTTGTGCACTGGTATGCAGTCAGGTTGGAACAGGAAGGAACCATCCCTAAACTGTTCCCACAAAGTTGGGATTATAAACAATTGTCCAAAATGTCTTGGTATGCTGACGCCTTAAGAGTTCCCTTCACTGGAACTAAGGGGCCAAGCCCAACCCCTGAAAAACAACCCCACACCATAATCCCCCCTCCACCAAATGATTTGGACCAGTGCACAAAGCAAGGTCCATAAAGACATGGATGATTAGTTCCAGTGAAGGAAATTCTTAAGGTGTCAGCATTCCAAGACATTTTAGACAATTTTTAATGCCCCTCAACTTTGTGGGAACGGTTTGGAGATGGTTCCTTCCTGTTCCAACCTGACTGCACACCAGTTCACAAAGCAAGGTCCATAAAGACATGAATGAGCGAGTTTGGGGTGTAGGAACCTGACTGCCTGCACCTCAACATGATAGGTCACCTTTGGGATGAATTAGAGTGGAGACTGCGAGCCAGGCCTTCTTATCCACCATCAGTGCCTGACCTCACAAATGCGCTTCTGGAAGAATGGTCAAATGTTCCCATAGACACACGCCTAAACCTTGTGGACGGCCTTCCCAGAAGAATTAAAGCTGTTATAGCTGCAAAGGGTGGGCCAACTCAATATTGAACCCTACGGACTAAGACTGGGATGCCACTAAAGTTCATGTGCGTGTAAAGGCAGGTGTCCCAATACTTTTGATAATATAGTGTACCTTGTAGCAGTTCTAGGATCTCAAGACCACTGAACAGAACTGCAAATATTCTGAAAGGCAAGACACTTGCATATGTACAGTATATGTATGTCATTTGTGTAATTAAAACTTAGCCTGGGGTTAAGCTTTAAGAAAATGATAAAACCTTTACATGCATGTTTGTAGATGTTATAGTTAATTAGCAATGAATAAAGCTGAGATATTTTTATTTAAAGTTCTTTTTTGCTGCTTCTTTGCTATTTAGCACACATAAACAGAATAGTACACTCATCCCCTCCTAAGCCTATGATGGACACATGAAAGTCTACCCTATAGCATATTGTCAGGTGCCAAAAAATGAATAAGGGGTTCTGACCCACACCACATGACTCACTTATTAAACCTTCATGTATGTGATGGGCTGAATTTTTTATGAACCCTTTTAAGCATATTCATCTATAGGAGGCTATAGTAAGGAAAAGTAAAAAAGAAAAAAGAGAATATTTTTTATACAGGCTGGTTTTCATCAGGCTGTAGTGTCCTCATTCTGAGAGTGTAATTGTCTTTGATGCATATGTATGAGCGTTCTCTGCTGATTGGTGATTGAAAGAGAGAATGGACCTAATATCTGATGGGGCATGTTTGGCAAATCAAGCTTTGCAGGACAGATCGCATGTTATGAATTTGCATGATTCTCCCCTTGCTTCTTTGCATCACAAGTTTCCATTTAGAAAATGCCTGTTTATTATTATTATTTTTTTTTTTCCCATCGGTTTAATTGAATTCAGAGGCCACAAAGAACATGAGAATATAAAGGAGATGTTTGCAATGGCGAAGCAACTGCACTCTGCTCTATCTGATATCACAGGGTTCATCGGCTGCAGTGGCATAGACACAAAACTGAATTTATGCCCAAAAATAAAATTATATTGGTCTCCTGTATGCGTGAAACAATACGTTAAAGGATAATTGTACCATAATGAAAAACTATAACGTTTTTTTCAGGGTCAATATTATTTTCTTTTCTTTTTTAGTTTGTCATTTTGTAGACATTTTTTTATATATTTTTTATGTTTTTAAAATCTTTATTTTTACAAATAAAAATCTAATACAGGGGGAGAATTTATCAAAACTGGAGCAGACGGAATCTGGAGCAGCTGTGCATGGCAATCAATCAGCTTCTATTTTCAGCTTTTTCAGTTAAGCTTTAAAATTGAAAAAAAAAATAAAAGAAAGAAGCTTATTGGTTGCTCTAGATTTTTGCTACAGTTTTGATCTCTTTTTTCGCAGGGTGAACCCATAGCATTGTGGTCACAGTGGATTATGTTTTTTTTTTAAAGAGCACAGACAAAGCTGCGTTCTTTAAAAATCTGAACAGAGCAGGTGTGGAGAGAAAAGAGTCACTCTTCTGATTCATTTGGCTGTATAAACAAAGCAGGCAGGGTAAGGGAGGAGGCACTCCTCTAACACTTTTGGCAGTGTGAACAGAGCAGGCAGGGAGAGGAAGGAGACACTCCTCTGATCCATTTTGCTGTGTGAACAGAGCAGGCAGGGTAGGAGAGGAGTCACTCCTCTGACCCATTTAGCTGTTTGGACAGAGCAGGTAGGGTAGGAGAGGAGTCACTCCTCTGATCCATTTTGCTATGTGAACAGAGCAGGCAGGGTAGGAGAGGAGTCACACCTCTGACCCATTCAGCTGTGTGAACAGAGAAGGCAGTGTAGGAGAGGAGTCACTCCCCTGATCCATTTAGCTGTGTCAACAGAGCAGGCAGGATAGGAAAGGAGTCACTCCTCTGACCTATTTAGCTCTGTGAACAGAGCAGGTAGGGTATGAGAGGAGTCACTCCTCTGACCCATTTAGTTGCGTGGACAGAGCAGGTAGGTAGGAGAAGAGTCAATGTTAGAGACCTTGTGCTCCTCCACCTTCCGTTTGAGTATGCCCCACAGATACTCAATAGGGTTTAAGTCTGGAGACATGCTTGGCCAGTCCATCACCTTTACCCTCAGCTTCTTTAGCAAGGCAGTGGTCATCTTGGAGGAGTGTTTGGGGTCGTTATCATCTTGGAATACTGCCCTGCGGCCCAATCTCCGAAGGGAGGGCATCATGCTCTGCTTCAGTATGTCACAGTACATGTTGGCATTCATGGTTCCCTCAATGAACTGTAGCTCACCAGTGCCGGCAGTTTTTATGACACTCCCACCACCATGCTTGACTGTAGACAAGACGCACTTGTCTTTGTACTCCTTACCTGGTTGCCATCACACATACTTGACACCATCTGAACCAAATAAGTTTATCTTGGTCTCATCAGATCACAGGGCATGGTTCCAGAAATCCATGTCCTTAGTTTGCTTGTCTTCAGCAAACTGTTTGTGGGCTTTCTTTTTCATCATCTTTAGAAGAGGCTTCCTTCGGGGACAACAGCCATGCAGACCTATTTGATGCAGTGTGCGGCATATGGCCTGAGCTCTGACAGGCTGACCCCCCACCCCTTTAACCTCTGCAGCAATGCTGGCAGCACTCATATGTCTATTTCCCAAACACAACCTCTGGATATGACTCTGAGCACGTGCACTCAATTTCTTTTGTCAACCATGGTGAGGCCTGTTCTGAGTGGAACCTGTCCTGTTAAACTGCTGTATGGTCTTGGCCACCGTGCTGCAGCTCAGATTCAGGGTCTTGGCAATCTTCTTATAGCCTAGGCCATCTTTATGTAGAGCAACAATTCTTTTTTTCAGATCCTTAGAGAGTTATTTGCCATGAGGTGCCATGTTGAACTTCTTGTGACCAGTATGAGAGAGTGAGAGCGATAACACCAAATTTAATACACCCGCTCCCCATTCACACCTGAATCCTTGTAACAGTAATGAGTCACGTGACATCGGGGAGGGAAAATAGCTAATTGGGCCCGATTTGGACATTTTCACTTAGGGGTATACTCACTTTGTTGCCAGCAGTTTAGACATTAATGGCTGTGTGTTGAGTTATTTTGAGGGGACAGCAAATGTACACTTTTATACAAGCTGTGCAATCGCTACTTTACATTGTAGCAAAGTGTCATTTCTGCAGTGTTGTCACATGAAAAGATATAATAAAATATTAAAAAAATGTGAGGGGTGTACTCACTTTTGTGAGATAATGTGTGTGTATATATATATATATATATAAATATGCTAATGATTGCCATTCTCAGGACCCTCCATTAAGGCCCATTCCCCTCCTGTTACTACTGTATTTGACCCTGTTTTCCGATTATGATCGCTTTCTTCCTCCGTTCTCAGGCAGAAATAGTAAATGTGTAAATCAGCCGGTAAAATACCTTGGGAGGGCAATCAGGTGAGGGGGAGGGGGAATTAGGATTTATTAAGCAGCTTCTTGGACTTGGAAATCATTTATTGTTTGAGCGGGCCTCGGAAAAAAACATTCTATTTTTCTGTTTTATTGCCTGCTTTTTACAAATGGAGCTTTGGGCCGCTATAAATCAGGTTTAGCAGAGATGAGAACTGTTTCGTTTACCATCAAACCCCCCATCCAATAAAGATTAAAATTAATTTGCACATCCTTCTGGTTAATGGAGAGATAGGCACATTTAAAGAGAATTTTGGGGGGCTGTTTCTCTATGCATTTGAAGTGTATTTTGAAATGATTCCTGTTTTTTACTCCCTACCATTTATACCCTGGAGACAAATATTTGAACATGAATCGGTAAAATGACATGAAAGAGAATTGTGAATTACATTAGGCTTCATTCCATGCATTTTAACTATATTGCTGGGAAATGCTTTGCTGCATCAAATGAGGAACTCAACTGTGGCTCTGCCCTGTTTTACTATAATGTAGCCTTGTGCTGGCAAAAAAAAAAACACAATCCCAAACCAACAAAGCAAAATGGATGCCCATCACATGGATGCCCTTGGTTGCCATGTGATAGGACCATTGTACACTGTGTCTTGGCTTGGGAAGGTTTTTGATAACAACCACCGAGAGCCAGAGACCTCTATGGATACCGGAACAAGCACCCAGGCACCTTTGCTGGTACAACCTTGAAGGCTGCCCATGTCAAAAACAGAACATATTCTCAAATTGGGGGAAGCGTTTTTTTTATAGAGGTAATATTGGTTTGGTCAATTATTGGGTCAGTCCACCCAACATCAACTCTTCAGTTTTGGATAGTGGCTGGTGTATTTAGTTAAACTGTAAGGAAAGGAAAGATTTTTACCTATAGGTAAGTCTATGATATGGCTTACCTATAGGTACAGTAAATATCTCCTAATCGTGCACCGTTTAGGAGATATTCGCTTTGGATGCAGCCGGTGATGGCGCATGAGATCTGAAGGAACGGCATGCCCGTGCTGGTCCTTCAAAGCTGTGCCGTAAACAGTGATTCCCACATGCATGTACACGAATGACGTCATCACAGGCTCGGCCATTCATATCGCCGAAGCCCGCGACCCAGGAAGGAAGACCAGGTGAAGATGGAAGCGCCTTCAGTGGTGACAGCGTGCCTCTGGAGAGCTTCGTTTTCAGGTAAGTGTGTCATAAAGTGCTAGCATGAGATGCTTACTAGCACATTATGATTTAAACTGCCTGGTCCCGTTTTTTTTCTTTATTTATGTGGTTTACTACCGCTTTAAGCTGGCCATACATGAGTTCATTTAGCCAGCGGTTTAAAAAGAAAAAAATGGACCCTATTCACACATTCGGGGGGGATGGAATAATCTTCCCTGCTGTGTCATTGTATTCTGACAGCAGGGATGCCTTGTACACACAATCCGGTGGACTTAGTCAGGCGGACCAGAAATGAGACTTGCTTCAAAATTGTCTGCCGGACTTGGCTTTTAGCAGACAATCCGTTTGTCTGTGTGCTAGTCTGATGGACTAAAACTGACGCTAGAGCAGCTATTGAATACTAGCTATGAACTTCCTTATTCTACGTCATCACGTTCGAATCCGCTGGACTTTTGGAGTGATCGTGTGTGGCCAAGTCCATTCGCAGCTGCAAAGTTCCGGCAGACAATCCACCGGACTAAGTCCTCCGGATAGTCTGATCGTGTGTACGCGGCAGGAGACTCCCCCCCCCCCCCCACCCCATCAGAATACACAATTCAGTGCTGCAGGCTATGGCTGATCAAGCAAAAAAAATACAGAGAGGGCGATTGAACCACAACCACAAGTGTGTTCAACCACAGTGGCCACTCATGGATCTAAATTGAGCTGGTCACTGCTGAACCGGCCAAATTTCACTCCATTTATAGACGGTTTTACGCACCAGTTTTGTATGTAGGTTCCATTCACTCTCTTGAGTTCTACCTGTGACCATTACAAGGGAATCTCACATTTCCTTTGTCGTTTTATGTCCCATTAAATGATAGTTACACTTCTAAGTCACATAAGCTCTTTTAAGAAATCAAGGGATTTTAAGCAATTTTGTAAGTACAACCTCTTACGTTTGTCCTTTGCGAATTGAAATCTGCTTTCATAGGCTCAGGCAAATGTAAACATTGTGTGGTTTACAATACATCAGTTTGCACAATTTCTGCAGACAACGATTAAGAAGAACAAGCAATGCATCTGGTCTAATTACCCATTTGACTTAATGTCTTAATTGCCAGGAGCTACACAAGAATTCTGTGCAGAGCTGCAATCACGTAATCACCAGAGAAACGGATCACTAACTGTTGGAAGACGACAGTTGGGGTATATTGTGTCTGTAACTTTATCAAACAATCCATTAAGGAATAAATTACTTTTAGTAAAAAGAGGACTTTTTTTTTTGTAAAATACAACAGTTTTTTTTTTGTCAAATAATAGTTTCCTGAGCTCAACTGTCTAGGCTCTGTTACTGTGATATAATGGTGAACCCAATGCCGATGGTCTGTTTGTCTTTTCAGTAAATTGTGCCTAGATGCAGGGCTGGACTGGGACCAAAATGTAGCCCTGGTCTTCATCCAGAGCGGCTCACTTTAATTTTGCAAACATGCACAAAAACAGTATATAAAGTATATGCAATTACTCAAAGTAAAAACATTCCACTATTGGGCAAAAGAAAGGGCATAGCCACACTAGTGCCCATTAATGCAGCCACACCAGTGCCCATTCATGCAACCACACCAGTGGCCATTAATGCAGCCTGATCAATGCCCATCAGCGCAGCCACACCAGTGCCCATTAATGCAGCCTGATCAATGCCCATTAGAGCAGCCAAATCAGTACCCATCAGTGCAGCCACACCAGTGCCCATTAATGCAGCCACACTAGTGCCCATTAATGTAGCATGATCAGTGCCCATCAGCGCAGCCACACCAGTGCCCAATAATACAGCCTGATTAGTGCCCATCAGCACAGCCACACCAGTGCCCATTAATGCAACCTGATCAGTGCCCATCAGTGCAGCCTCACCAGTGCCCAATGCCCATTAATGCAGCCTGATCAGTGTCCATCAGTTCATCAAACCAGTGCCCATTAATGTAGCCTGATCAGTGCCACTCAGCGCATCCTCATAAGTGCCCACCAATGTTAGTCCCCCCCAGTACCTGGCCTGGACAGCTTCTTCTACCAAGTCCCAGACATAGTGCTTGTCCTGCAGGTGGTTCCTCTGGAGCTGGGAGCTGGGACCAGCTGTATACATCTGGTCCTCTCCATTACTCATGGGCACCACTGAGCTGGGTAACTAGGGCTGGAGTGCTCCCAGCCAGCTCCAGTGTACTGATATAGCACATGCCGGCCTTCAACTTTGTAGTGGACTGTTGTGGATTAATTTGCCCAAAGCCAAAAGTGATGAAATAGTCCACTTTCTGTCCCCCAGCCTCCACTGAACACAGGGGGGCCCAGAGAAGATTTTTTTCTGTACAGTGGGAGCTGATTGGTGGAAAGAGTTTGGGAGTCCCCACCCACTCTACCTCCGCTGTCACTGAAACCCGCCTACTGAGCCGTCGGCCCACCAGGAAACTCCCAGTAGTTCCAATGGCCAGTACATGCCTGCCTAGATGCAACTAATAATTCTCTACTGTGAAGTGTAAGTTTGTGGAAGACATGCATTTCCTTAAATCTCTAAACAAACCCACAATATTTGACTAGTTTTTAGATTTTTTTTTGTATTGTCTTAAAGGACAAGTCAACCCAGATTTTATTTTTTAGTCATGGGTCAAGATTAACCACCCAAAGGCATGTTATATCTGTGAGGACTTCAGTGGTGAGACATTGGGGTTGATTTGCAAATAGGCTGTTCACTTTGGAAATTGCACTGTGCAAGGGAATTTTCCCAGAGCCATTTTCGCATGCTCAGATCAAATTAAGAGACCAAAGCTATTGGCCACTAGCCTCTACATAGTCCCATCGTACGCAACGAACGCCACCACGTTCCAAACGATTGGATTTTCCGACAACTTTGTCCGACCGTGTGTATGCAACACAAATTTCAGACAAAATCCTTCGGAAAAAATCCAATGGATTTTCTGGTCGGAATGTCTGACCGTGTGTACAGGGCATGAATCTTCTACTTTCTCACAAATTGCATTATACTGTACAAGAAATGGCTCCAAGTGCCTAATAATTAATGCGTAATCCAGTGATCCTCCATTTTCACACCAGAAAATTTACCAAGTTTCCATGACCACCCATGAAAGGTAACTTGTGTTACAAGGGTTTCCACCAGCCACATCAAAACTTGGGCCAGGCGCCTTATCAATATATCAATATACACAAATGCCCACTTACATGTTATAGTGCTATGCCTTACACAAAGGTAAAACCTTGATAATATCAAAACCTATGCCAGGATACCTGTTCCTCATAAAGCCAATGCGATTGGTTCACTTCTCCCTCCTTCCGGGGCTAAAATTATTTCAACGTGTGGGATGACATAATTTTTTTGCTCCACCCCAATGCGTTTCACCCTCCTGACGTTCTCAAGAGGCCTCAAGGTTTTTGTTCAATTTTATTGTTTTTGAAGTGATGAATAAACCCAAAATAGCACCATATAATACCCATACAGCTGCTTTTATTGTGTGCTGAATCCCAGCGCTGGTGAATAGCAGTATTTGATATTTATTTGGCAAATTCCCTTGCAAAGTGCAACTTTCCTTGAAAACCCATTAACATCCTTCCTGTATCTTCATCTCTTACCTCTGAACCTCATTATGTAAAAATGTATTAATATATATATTAATTTGAAAAGAATGCAGCAAAGTGAACCCTTCTGTTACTGGCTGAAACAGGTGGGAGGAGATGGGAACCCAACTGCAGAGATTATGATTCTTGAGATATAAAAGAGATATAAAAAAGAAACCTATAGATGATTCAGCACTACACCCTGTTCCCAAAACTAAACTGAAATATCTGTTTTAGTTTGGTTTTTAATAACTCTTTAATATCCACAAAATATATAAAAAGGGCTTGACCTCTGCCTTCAGAGCTAGCAATAAAGCAGTTAATCCCTGTCTGGTTCTGGCTTTGGTTTATGATAGGGAGGCTTCATTACAGGAGCTTTAGCTGTGGTTACAAAGAAAGACTATCAAGAAACTCAGTAGAAAATTAGGCTTTTTCTAGAGGTGATTCTCTAAACGAATATAACGAGAGACTGGAAAAAAAAAAATCTAGCAAGCAATTTAGTAATAATGAGAGACCTTGCCCACTGAGCTTCCACATAAAGCACCCAATCCAGCTTCATCAACCAGACACCACCATTGTCATGTAGATAGTGTTCCCTTATTGTAAGGTGACAGAGAGGGACTTTCATTAGGAATAAAAAAGTACATTGCATTAATGTGAGGTCAAGGATATAAGCGTGTTTAAGAAAACTAGAAGTATGATTATTATAGAGTTAACAGTGATCAGGATCAGTGTTACTAGACTGCATAGTTAACAGAAAATATAGTACAGGGATTTTATTATGTTATACTCAGAATTCATCATTTTTATGATATATCATATATCACATTATATAAAAATAATTTCACGCTTTATATTATATCTATATTACATCTTTATAGTATATATACAGTAAAGCATAAATGCACTTAAAAATACTTGTCCTTCTTGCCTCCTTCCCCAGACCTAACCTAACCCACCCTCGCTCCTCTACAGATGCATACTTACCTTAAAGCGTAAAAACTGGACAGTTCTGCTTGTTTGCATCCTTCCCCCTCCACGGCCACATTTGGCACTTTTTGGGGGGGAGTGGGTACCTGCTCCCATTTCCGGGTCAGATCGCCACAGCAATCTGTGAGGATGTTTGACCCCCTCCCATTTTCCATGCAGCCTTCTGGGACACACATGGGTCCCAGAAGACTGCCGCACCATTCAGAAAGTGCAGCGCGGCTTGCGTATGTTCACTAGGAAACATTCCGGCTTCACTGCTGGTTTCCCTTACTTAAGATGCTGGCGCCTGCACCCGAGGTCGATTTAAGAATTGGCTCGGGTGCGGACATTGTTGGATCCCTGGACAGGTAATGCCACATACACACGACATACTTTCTGGCAGACTAGGTCCAACGGAATCAGTCCGTCGGAACAATCCGATCGTGTGTGGGCTAATCCGATTGTTTTTCATAAAAAAAAATCAGACGGGCCTAGAAATAGAACATGTTTCAAATCTGTCCGACGGACTCAATTCCTATCGGGAAAACCGTTCGTCTGTATGCTGGTCCGACGGACCAAATATGACGCAAGGGAAGCTATTGGCTACTGGCTTTTGAACTTCCTTTTTTAGTCCCGTCTTACATCATCAGATTCAAAACGAACGGACTTAGTCCGTTTGTGTGTGGGCAAGTCCGTTCTTTTGGAAGGTCCATTGGAACTCCGCCGAAAGTCCATCAGGAAGACCGTCGGACCTAGTCTGCCTGAAAGTCCGGTCGTGTGTACGTGGCATAAGTGTCCAGCAGCTACAGTGTTTGTAGCTGCTGAACTTTGAATTTTTGGGGGGAAGACTGGAGCTCCTCTTTAATCTTCAGTGTACTTACCACGCTACTTCCCTATAGACATCTATAGGACTGCCTTCAGCCTTGGGATACAGCCCCAAACAATAGACATTGTCAGGAAAGGCAAAACTGATAAATCATCTAGTCAGCCAGAACTGATCATTGCAACAAATCTCATCATATCTGGCTGCCAAAAATGTTAGGAAACTGCAAGCCATACTTTTGCCAATTTCACACATATTAATATGCACCTGCTTAGCGACTTGTAACAAACATACTAGGACTAGTGCCCATTGTATTACAAAGAAACACATTCAGTTCTTATCAGTCTACTATTTCCAAAGATATATGAAAAATACACCCTGCACATTTCATTGTTCGAATGTAGTAAAAATTTGAAACTTTTTATAAGCCTTGCAGATGTGTGTTCTTGGCTATTAAGGTAAACTTGTCATTGGGTCAAGCTATTACATTTAAAACTTATTCCAAAAATAAAAATTCAGTATATTGCAGCTTTCGTTCTTAAAGAGGATCTTCAGGCTGTACGAAAGAAATTAAAAGTCAGCAGCTACAAATTTTGTAGCTGCTGACTTTTAATAAAAGGACACTTACCTGTCCAAGGATCCAGCGCTGTCCTCACCCAGGCCAGTTCTTTACCGGCGTTTGGATCCCCGGCATGTTTACTAAGGGAAGATGGCTATGATTCCTTGGGGCTTCACAGCCAGCCTCCTACTGCACATGTGTGAGCTCCGCTGCACTTTGTGAATAGTCCCGCAGCTTTTTGGAACCTGTGACATGTCCCAGAAGGCTGCTGGCAAAGAGGGGCATGGGACGAACTTACACTTGGATCGCCTAGGCCAGAGATCTCCAAACTGCGCACCTTTGCTAGCCTTTATCTGGCCCTTGGGGTACTATTCTTCCCAATGATATGAGGCACTATTTCTCCCACTGACACCTACTATGGGGCACTATTTGTTCTACTCATACCAAGGATGGTGTACTGTTCCTCCAACTAATAACAATAATGGGTCAATACTCCTCTTCCCGCTGATCGTTAACCCCGCAGCCATGTATATTCTCACTGATGTTGCACGCGGGACATTTTCTACCCCCAGCTGGCCACTCTCCAGCCCCCCTAAAGTCTGAAGGACAGTAAACTTTGTTTGAAAAATTTGGAGACCCCTTGCCTAGGCGATCCAAGCAGAAGTGAAAGTGGGGTGCCTGTCAAAACCAAAGAAAAAAAACATATCCAAAATTGTTAAAAGGTAGTAGTCTTTTTTTTTTTTCTTTGCTTTCCTTAATCCCGGGAATGTTGGAAATAACACACTTACTGTCTTCATCTCATTACATGAGGACAGGGGAATTAGTAGTTTACAGAAGATGGCTTAGAAGGGAGATAACATTGTTTAATACATCAGTTTAAGGGCCCACTCTCACCAGAATGCAGTGCGTGAACCCCCCGTTCCATGTGTAATTCCTGCACCTCGTCCAAAAAGCATTGGGTGTGAGATCTGTTGCTGGTGTCAATGAATTCCTAATGACTCCCTGAATGCAGATTGCAAGTGCAGTGCATTTGCCTGTGCCAGAACTCATGGTACCGCATTTGGTGCGTACATTTTTGAAAAGTTGTGCATGCACGTTTTGTGTGAGCCTGTGTGATTTCAGTTCCAGCAAATGGGCTGCTTGTTCCAATTTGATAAGTGAGTAAGCGCCCTCACCTGTACCTGTATAGCTTTCAAATGGGACAAGAGGCTGTTTTCTCAAAGATTTGAATAGGCGGTCTGCAGGCAGCACCTAGTGGCTCCAGCCGCCTACAGACACAGCCCAATTACGGACTATGGGTTAAAGTGCCCATGTGAATGAGTCTTAAAGTGCAGGCACCTAGAAGACTGCACATACCTACAGCAGCCTTTAAAATGAAGCTGTGATGGCCAAATCCTGGACCATTCTGACATGCAAAGCTCGGACATGGCTTTATAATGTTGGCGCTTGCCACTACTTCCCACAGCCCCACAGATTCCTACCGACCCATCAATAGGATGGGCTGCCACACTATGTAATGGGCAGGAAGGTACAGGCAAACTTTGGTACTATCAGGAAGTGCTAAAGCTCTCTTTACAAAGGGCCAACATATCAATCGATTACTTGGCAAAAACAAATATATAATTTTCTCTAGTGAAAGAATAGATTTTTGGAGGTCTACAAACATTCTTAATTACACCTTTGCTTTAAAAAAATATATATACACTTTATTGTCAAAAGTGTTGTCTTAGTCCGTTGGGTTCAATATAGAGTTGGCCCACCCATTGCAGCTGTAAAAACTTCAACTCTTCTGGGAAGGCTGTCCACAAAGTTTAGGAGTGTCTATGGGAATGTTTGACCATTCTTCCAGAAGTACATCCATGTCTTTATGGACCTTGCTTCATGCACTGGTGCGCAATCAGGTTGGAACAGGAAGGGTCCATCCCCAAACTGTTCCCACAAAGTTGAGAGCAAGAAATTATTGGTATGCTAACCCCTGAAGAACCACCCCACACTAAATTCCCCTTTCCACCAAATGATTTGGACCAGTGCACAAAGCAAGGTCTTTAAAGACATGGATGAGCGAGTTTGGGGTGGAGGAACTTGACTGGCCTGCAGAAAGTCCTAACCTCAACCTGATAGAACACCTTTGGAATGAATTAAGGCGGAGAATGCAAGCCAGGCCTTCTTGTCTAACATCAGTGCCTGACCTCACAAATGCGCTTCTGGAAGAATGATCAAACATTCCCATAGACACTCCTAAACCTTGTGGACAGCCTTCCCAGAAGAGTTGAGGCTGTTATAGCCACAAAGGGTGGGCCAACTCAATATTTATTGAACCCTACGGACTAAGACTGGGATGGCATTAAAAGAAATCCTGTGCGTGTACAGGCAGGTGTCCCAATACTTTTGACAAAATAGTATGTATATATACATATATATATATATATATATATATATATATATATATATATATATATATATATATATATATATATATATATATATATATATATATATATATACACAAATTTTTACACTCTATTTTTACTAACAGCGAAAACATACAGGAAATATAGTATGGTCCTTCTTTTACTGTTTACTCCATATCTGCTTGATTATCTGAAAATGTTAATACCATCGCATGCAAATTTTATAACTTATCTTTTGCATCACCAAAACAAGATGCGTCACAGCTTATAAACTGTACATTTTGCTATGGAAACAAATATATGACTGTAGTTATTTTAACAGTTCCCCTGCTATAAAACATGCAAATAGGGCTATGCTTAGATCTTCCGGCAAAATAAATATTACTAGGGAGCTACAGCTTAAGACATTTGGACTTGTGAAGCTAGATTTGAATTATATATATACATATATCTTTTTTTGCCATCAGTTCCCATGGGAAATACCTCTTTATAATAAAAGTTCCATAAAAAAATCTCTGCTAAGCACTTTTAATTTCTGAACTGGCTATAAAACATGATGGCTTTATTAATGGTGATGTAAGCTTATTGTGTCTGTATTAAACCTAAAGCCCAATGTCGGACAACTTTTTTTTTTTTGTGTGTATGTTGGGTCAATTTCTTTAGCTACCAAGTATATGTGCACAGATTTGAGTATTCTCTGGTATGCTGACATTTTTATCACCAAGTTAATAAGGTATTACCCAGAAATGAAGAGTTTTAAAAATACAGTTGGAGCTTTATTTGATCTGCCTTTCTCATGAAATTAGGATCATCCACGGTCCAAGGCATGCACCTTCCTAGGCCTTTGCTTATGCAAAGCGAACATGGAGCAGAGGCTGATGTTTGCATATTTCGTGGTCCCAAGTTTAAAATGCATACCAAGCCAAAAACATGTTTTTCGAATTTTGGATGGGGTGGGAAAGGATCTAGCCTCCTTTATTACTTGGACCTATTTAGCTAAAAATAGGCCAAATGATCATTCCCCTTTATGGGGATTCACTTCAAGTCAATGCTACTCCCTCCACATAAGGTCCTCCTTGGTAGTTTAGAAATATTATCCTTCCAGTGGTAAACCCCTCCAGGGCTCCTCAGCCCAGAAAGAAAAAAAGGGGGCTTCAGTAGTGTAGTACCATTAAAAACCAATATGATCTTTATTAAATAGCATATAACATATCACATACTCACAAGAAATGTGCACTAAATGAACAGTGCATTACATAAATAGTGATTGTACAGATATAAATATATGCCCCCTTAAGATTCAAACTCCCACATGACCATTGCAGCATAATCTGCCAATACTTTCTGAGAGGCGTGATGACATCAATAGGCCCTGACCTGACAAGTTTCCTGGAGAAATTACTCGCTGGAGCCCCAGATAGCAGTAAAGTCCCAATATGGTAAAAATGGCAATAAAAATCTGTGTTCAGCTCCCCCTATCCAGTGCCGTACCTGAAAGCAGCAGTGCTGCTCTCTCCTCACTTGTCATAGTGGCTTTTGCTGCTGTCATTCGCAGCCTGTGAGGAGGGGGCAGGGCTGAGCTGTGCTGTGTGTTAATGTACACATAGGTTTTGGTTTGGGATCAAGCCCGTATGAATGCTCCCATACCAAGCGGTATGCTATGGGGGCAATGGGAAGGGGGGAGGAGCCGTTAGCACCAGTGGAAGACCCTAGATGAGGGGGATCAGAGCTGCTCTGTTCAAAACCATCATTCAGAGCAATATGACATGTTAAAAAGAACCCTTTATAATCATTTTAGTATCTTACACAGATAGCACAGACACCTTAACCCAATTACTGTGGAATATGTCATGTCAGATATTGATTGTCCAACAACAGGGTGGGGGTATGAAAGTTATAGAACCATCCTGTTTTGATTACATAATCCAATCCTTGGTGCCTGGAAGTCTACAGATGTAAATTGTTCGATTTCCATGGCTGAAGGTATAACCTGGTCTCAATATCGCCAGGATAGAGATGTTAAAATTATATTATATGTGGAGGACAGATGGTGTTGAATGCCCTCACCTTTGTTCAGGATCGGTTGGTCCAGTTTGATGCAGATGGCCTCTTTTGCACGTCTTGCAAACCAGTTGTCTTCTCTCTCCAATGATCTCTACCACCATGATTTGACAGCAGATTCAGCTGTGTGAATTTAAGGACCAACACCTACTGTATGCAGACTCCCTGATACTAAGCATAGGATTATGTAACTAATATAGGGTTGTTTCTCAATTTACACACCTGTATCATCTTGTTTTTGGTCAATCAACCTCCACCCTAACAAATTCTATGGCAATTGGATTTGGTGTTGGTGCTCCTTCTGTGGATACAAATGCTAGGATATCTTCCTGACTCTCATTAGAACCAAAGAAGTGGTAGATAAGGTACGAAACATCTTCAGCACTACAGAGCAAGTCTAGTTGAAGTGACTAACTACTACTAGATTAAGATTACTACATGGCTTAATGAGAACCTTCACAGGCAAATAGTCAACCCTAAATTTGTATCATATTTTACATATTATAGGCTTAGTGTAGATTAGCACTGCATGAAAAAACTTTCAAAAAATTCACCCATACAGCAGTTTCCAACCATTGAGGTGCACAAACATGACTCACCTAAGTCAACATCAGCACATATCAAAATGTGCAAACACTACACTAGAATAAAAAACGTATGTCTAAAGAGTATGTTTTAAACACAAATATTTGAACAAGACACTATTTTTTAAAAATTATTGTCCAAATGACAACTGCATTTTAATTGTGCTCCTGACACTTACACATTTATAAATTAATGTCATTAACAGTCCTTTTTTCTAACTAGCCAGCAGCCCTATACACAAGCGGATGTCAGGGTTAGATTTCCATATGGTATTTGCACATTATTACATGTCAGTGTTAAAGTCGTAATGCTTTCTTTATGAGGTTGTGTGTCCTATCTAATTTTACATGACACTTATGTATGCTACCATGGCCTTTGCCAATAAATGGTTATTTATTGTCACTGCAGCCTGTCAACATTTAATGAATGACTGGCTTTACATGAGGGGGGGCTGACCCTGAAATATATGAAACATCCGCCACTCTGTGCTTACATCAAATTGATGCTCCAACACATTATATAAAATGACCAACAAACCCATTTTATTCTAAGTGAAGCTGGCCCTTAAATACAATCATAAACTGAAAAATCCATTAAGGCAGTGGAAGGAGCAAAGGTGAGATTTGCATTAACCAATAAGAATCTGACTTAGTGGACTGATTTCATGGGTTATGGTACACTGCTCTTTGTTTGTTCGCTATTCCTTTGAAACCCAACATTTTTACACTCTCTTTAAAAAAAAAAAGAAAAAAAAAAAAGATTTTTCCCATGGGTCAGAACCAGTCTTAATTTTCTCCATTCACACGTTTATTCCCTCCACCCCCTAAAGACCAAAGGGTCCATTACTAAAACAGTAGTATGGCCTTACAATGGACATTCCTACTGCTTTTGAAATAAAATACTATGCCTGGGTACATCCGCTGGTGCTGCATGTCCTAGGACAGGTCTCCAAAATTTCTGAACAAAGGGCCAGTTTACTGGTCTTGAGGCTTAAGAGGGGCTAGACTGTGGCCAGTGGGCATAGAAAATGCTGTGGTGTTGGTGAAAGCAAACAGTGCCCCATCATTGGCTTTACTGAATGGAATAGTGCCCTATTGTTTGTGTCTATGGGAAGAATGGTGCACAATCAATAGTGTCTGTGGGAGGAATGGTGTCCCATCACTGGTGTCTGTGGAAAGAATGGAACCCCATCATTGGTGTCTGTGGGAGGAATGGTGCCCTATCATTGGTGTCTGTGGAAAGAATAGTGTCTCATCACTGGTGTCGGTGGGAGTAAGGCACCATTGTAACTCTTGGATCGGTTGATCCCAACACAGCTAATACCTGCAAGGTTAAAAGGTCCAGACAGAAGAATACTAAGCCTTCAGAAAGAAAGGAGGGCATCCCCAAGACTTATCTAACACAAAAAACAACAACTTAATAAATTGGACTCTACCCTTCTTAGATATGGAAACTACATTGCTTTTCTTTTTTCAGATTAAGAACCTTTTTAGCAAGTACAGAAAATTCATATTGATTTTTGCCAGAAACGTAATTTCTTTGTCACATTCTGTGAGCTGAACAGACATCAAGACAATGTTATCGTTCTTCTACAATCCCTACTAATCCCATCATCCCCTATGTCGAGGAAATCAACAAAGGCAGACATTTTTAAAGTCCAGCCTGGGTGGCAACCATGGCGTCCTTCATAGATACAGCAGAGGAGTAAAAGTTGCCACCCAGGGAAAAAGCCTGCAAAGAGAAAGAATAAGACCCACAAGAATTAAAGCGTATTTCCACTTTTGCAGCCAAACTGGGATAACAACGACTTTATATTTGTTATATGTCCCCAATCACATAGCATAACTTAAAGCGGAGTTCCGCCAATTTTTTTTTTTAAGTCAGCAGCTACAAATACTGCAGCTACTTACCTGTCTCATGTTAGCACCCGAAGCCGATCTGTCACGCGGCTCTCGGGTGCTGCCGCAGCCATCTTCAGTAAGGGAATAAGGAAGTGAAGCCTTGAGGCTTCATTTCTTGGTTCCCTACTGTGCATTCATGACTCCCGCGGTGCGATTCCACTGATCCCTGCTGTCTCCTGGGACCTGTGTGTCTCCCAGAAGACAGCGAGGGGGACGGAGAAGGCGCCGGAAGAGGTGTAGTTACCCGCGGGTAGCTCGGGTATCTATGCCCAGAAATGGGAGCAAAATACCTGTATTAGACAGGTATATGCTCACCTCTCCCCTGTGCAAGGTGCCAAATGTGACACCGGAGGAGGGGGGACCAGAAAAGAGGAAGTTATATTTTTGAGTGGAACTCTGCTTTAAAATAATATAAAAAAATACTGCCTGTCTTTTAAGATGCCCGATTGTGGACCCTCCTGCAAGGAAAAAATCCTAGGTACTTCTCTGGGCAGCTGTGTTTGCCATATTTAGGCCCCTTTCAGACGGAACGTTTGTCCATTTTTCATTCATCCGTTGACGGATGAAAAACAGAGATCAATGCATCTCTATGGAATGGATTTGATTGACAGTAGCAGGAGCCAATGGCACTTGGGTGCTCTGCAGCACAGGAGGTTTTTCACCTTAATGCATAGAATGTATAAGGTGAAAAACCTCTAGAGTTTACAACCCCTTTAAGGTTTAGGGGCTGGTTTTCTTGTAAGTCATGTTAATAAGAACAGACTTAAAGAGGAAGTAAACCCTGATGGGTTTACTTCCTCTTTTTTTCCCTGCAAAGGTAAAGCATAATGGACTACTATGCATCGCATAGTAGCTCATTATGTGTCACTTACCTGACACAGGAGCCAGCGAAGTCGCCGCTGTCCCCTGTAGTCCGCCGCATCCATGTTGCTTGTGGCGTCTCGCAGCTCCGACGAATCACAGCGGCGCAACCGCGATGACGTCACTCCCGCGCATGCGCACGGGAGTCGCGCCTCGCAGCTCCGCCGCTGTCATACGGCGAAGCCGCGATGACGTCACTCCCGCGCATGCGCACGGGAGTCGACAAATTTGGCAAATCCATTCTTGGATTTGCCGCATTTAGTGCGCATGCGCGCCGCTGTCTACGGCGCATGCGCCGTAGACAGCGGTGCCCATTTTCGGGCAAATATCTCCTAAACCATATAGGTTTAGGAGATATTGCTTGGACCTACATGTAAGCCTTAATCTAGGCTTACCTATAGGTCCAAGTTGTTTGGAAGGGTTTACTTCCTCTTTAAGGAAGAAGTAAACCCAAAGATTTAACTATTTAAAAAAAAGTTACATTTCACATTGGATGTGCTCTCAACCAAACTGTCCAACCATCCAATGGATGACGTCATAACTGATCACATGTGCAGCATCATGGCAGTTGAAGATTAAAGAGAGGTCAAGATGGCAACTTCCATGGCTGAAAACAATAGGAGGGTTTACTTCCACTTTAAGACAGACTCACTCTGACATTACTCATAAAGTGCAGTCAACCATGACACCTTCTCCTGAGAAACATTTCATTTAAAGTAACAAATATTTAAAACATTTAATTTATTTAATTTTTTTTTGACTGCAAAAGTGAAAATACACTTTAAATCCTCTTCTTGTAATGGAGATGAACAACGACTGACATGTTCAAAGGCCAGCTTGGGTGGCAACCATAGCTTTTTTAATAGATGCAGTGAAGGAGATAAAGATGCCATCCAGGAACAGGAAGTTTGTTATTTACAATGTGAAAATAAAGGGAAAAAACTGCATCTACTTTATCTGGATAAGCTTGCAATATATAATGATTTTTTAGGGGGTTTAGATCCATTTTTAGAAAGAGTAAGCTAACATTTGTCTTTTTTCTTAAATGTATATATATTTCATTGCCATGAGTATGCATTACAGGTATTTATTATATATATATTATAGGTATTTCATGTTTATTTATTACAGGTATTTGCAGGTAAAATATATGATACAATCTGAGAAAATGAACTTGGTCTTTAAATTCCTAAAAGCACTTAAAAAAAAAAAAGACCCTGAACGTTTCCACACATATCCAACTGTTCAGCCACAATTATTTATTTTCAAACAGTCTTTTGGGGGTAATGTTCCATTTTCTTATTTCACACTCCTTTTTCTCATAAATGAACCATCGCTTCCATAAATCATTATGAAAACAGAGACTAACGCTGAGCTTGAAAGGTTGAGAGATTTATGTAACACGTTTATGTTTCCAATTTTCTCGTCCCGGAGCCGAGCCTGCTACAGCTAAGCTAATAAAGGCAACTATTAATATTTCTTGTTGCCCGGCAACCGCAGGGGAGAGAGTAATGGCTTGAGCTCAGAAAATAGATGACCGATAAGAGAAAAAAAAAATTCAATTCTTTTATCATCTCTGGGGAAAGAGGTTTCACACGTACATTATGATAAATGAGGGGGGAAAGGCCATAAGGAAAGAAAAATACATATATATATATATTTATATATATTATTTATTTTTTTGCATTATTTGTTTGGACTATATTATAAGTGAGTTCTTTGGTACCTCAAGTCTAAAACAAACTGCAGGAAAAAATTCAAGGATGGTGTTAGCTCTTATTTTATAGATGACGATAACTTTTCTTACGTAGATCAATATTTTAAAAATCAATATTTTTATTGATGCTCTGTTTATTAATAATAGTACAAGCTGTTAAGTGCTGCAACTTATAATAACCAACCAGAATTCAGCTTTCAATAGTTTGGCAACCCTGTACTGCTGAGACCAATTTTCAATTGGTTGCCATAGGTTAAAGTGGATATTCCCTCCTGTACCTTTTGTATTGTACTGTAATTGTGTTGTCCCCCCTATACATTGTAAAGTGCTGCGTAAACTGTTGGCGCTATATAAATCGTGTATAATAATAATATTCACTGCATCTGAGCACCACAAACCAAAAACACTATTTAATTAATTTTTATTTAAAAGCAAACTCCCTCATCCATCCATGTGTCTTTAAAAAACACCATCCTAAGTTTTCTGCCCTTGACCATCTTGAGTAAGGGCAAATTATTTATGTACCATTTACTTCCTTCCCTTAGTTCAAGTATGCATACAGGAGAGTGTTCTTAGCTGAGAAAACGCCTCCTCCTCTCTTCCTGAAGACTCCTGACATCATTATGACATCAGTATGACATAATTTGCCTAGGCAGGAAACCAGGAAGTAACTGAAGATATGAAAAAAAAAAGTTTAAAACAAGTAAATATAATATACTTTCCTATCTATTTACTAATGCTAACAGCATTAGGATTAAAAGTAATCAACGTTGATTGGAAGAGTGAAGTTCCACTTTAGCACTCCATTGATCAAATAAAATGTCTCTGTCATAACCAGTTAAAAAATGCCAAAGGCAACCAGTTAGATTTCTGCTAACAGTTTTTTTGGAGTGGGCTAGAGATGGTAAAAACATAACTGGGTTGAGGCTTATTGGAGGATTGGAACCCAGAAGTTTCATGTTTCAGAAGAGTGATGATTAAATTGGGTAGATTTATAAGGGCAAGAGTTGTTGTATAGTGGTATACATAAGAAAAAATGTCATACAGATAAAAAATATAAAATATTTTTATATTTTCTAAATATATGTTATTTTATATAGATTTCTATAGTTTGGACCTGCTCTATTGATGTGTATGAGATATATGACCTGTTTCGGCTACTGGAATATGCTGACAGGTCTCGTGCTGGCCAGAGGCCTGAAAACCATCCAGCTGCAATCTAATTTTATTTGTGTGAATTTGGGGGGTGGGGGAGATTGGAGGTTGTGTGTGTGTGTGTGGGGGGGGGGGGGGTAGGGTAAGGGTTAACAACAAGTTTCATTGTTATGGGCCAGTTGGCAACCCTAGGGTAAGGCAGGCATTGAGGGCTGAATAGGCAGGGGTAAGAGGGGCATTGAAGGCTATATGAGAGGGAGGGCAAGAGGGGCATTGGAGGTTGTATGAGGAGGGGGGTAAAGGAAGCATTGGAGGCTGCGAAGGGTACTTTGGTGCTGCACAAGTTGGTGTATTGTAGGCTATTTGAGGGGAACAGCAAGGGGAGCAATGGAGGCTGCATGAGGATGGGGCAGACATTGGTGGCTGCATAAAGGGGAGGCTGGGGGTATTGGTTAAGACATTGAAGGCTATCTGAGGTGTAGGCCAAAAAATAATAATTGGGGGTTGTATGAGGATAATGGTAAGGGAGGGGACATTGGAGGCTGCATAAGGGGGAGGGCAAAGAAGGTCTTTTGACAGCTGCATGGAAGTGCTTTGTGGGTTCTGTGAGGATACTAGGGGCATTGAAGACTATGTGGAGGGAAAGGGAGGGGGGCATTGGAGGCTGCAAGAGGGGGAGAGGGGTATTTGGGGGCTGTGTGAGTTGGAGGCTGGTAGGGTATTTAATATTGTGTGGTTGGGACATTCAAGGCCGTGTGAGAGGGAAGATTGGGGGTTGTATGAGGATGCTGGTAAGGGGGTTGTTGGAGGTTGCTCACTTTGTGCATCTTTTTTCAGCATATTAAGGGTTAGAAGAGTGATTTTCCCCACAAGGCCGTGCAGCTAGCCATGCTTAGAAATATTACATTTCTGCCATAAATTTTGCATTTTCCAGAAGGAATCTTATTACAATATTTATTCAATATGTTTCATTACAGAGGGAATTTGCATTTGTTTGGATTTGCATGAACAGTCCTGAACAGAAAGGGTCCATTTATAACTAGCTGGTGAACACATTGACAGGTCATATATATACAGATCACCCACGACAAGACAAATATCCCTCATCCTTCAAATAACCCATCAGCTGCCATCCTTCATATTAATTGTAACCCATACTGGCAGAAGTACAGAAGCTGCCATCTCAAACCAGCATGACAACCTGGGAACTAGTATATTTTGAAGAGACAGCCAAGATTTTCAGTCTACATGTTTCCATTAAAGTTGTTTTAATATTGTGAACTGAATAATGCCGTGTGGAGCCCCACATTACCCAATCATATATCAGGTTTTTTTTTTTTACCAGTTTGAAGTAGGCACTGTGGTGGAACACTATCAGTGATTGGTTGCTGTTGATTACTCTATATAATTACTATGGGGTAATTTTATAAGTGTACGAAATGGTTAGTTTCAGATCTTAACCAAGTTGCATTATTCTGCATTCATTTTTAAAAGCTTATTTGATGGCTTTATTTAACATTTTAAAATGCTTTCCCAGACACATGTTTTGGTTACACTGTGAAAGTCTCAGAAAAGGTCAGATTAAAGATCTGCTTTAAAATGAACCCGTGGGCACCAAAAAAGAAGTACACCAGAGGTTCTGAACTTCTGTCTTCAGGACCCACTAACAGGCCAGATGTTAAGTATTCTTTTGGGAGATGCAGACTGGTATACGGCAATCACTGAGCAGCAAATGATATCACCTGTGATGTATTTCAGACCTGGTCTGTTAGTGGGTCCTGAGGACAGGCGTTGAGACCCACTGAAGTACACCATCTTGGGTTTCTCCAGGGTTCCCCCCAAACAAGGATATTTTGTAATGGAAATAGAGACCATCAACATTAATGCATTCAGCCCCCGTATCCAATCACTGGCTACATCTTGACACCTTAAGCTCCGCAACATTTCCAGAATTCACCCTTTCCTAACTAACGACACCACATAAAAACGTATTCACTTATTGGTTATTTCCCACCTTGACTACTGCAACTCTCTCCGCACTGGCCTACCTTTACACAAGCTATCTCCCCTTCAGTCTATTATGAATGCTGCTGTTAGACTAATACACCTTATTAACTGATCCATAACTGCTGCTTCTCTCTGTCAACCCCCTCACTGGCTTCCCCTACCCCACCGTATAAAATTAAAAATATCAACCACAACATATAAGGCCAACCACAACATTGGCCCTAGCTACATCACAAACCTCATCTGCAAAAATCACCCGAATCGTCCTCTCTGCTCCTCCCGGGATCTCCTGCTCTCTAGCTTCCTTGCTATCTATTCCAATGCTCGCCTCCAGGACTTTTTCAGAGCCTCTCCCATCCCCTGGAACTCCCTACCCAAGTATGTCTGGTCAGCCCCTACCCTGTCCGCCTTTAGGGCGATCCCTGAAAACTCACTTATTCAGGGAAGCCTACCCAACCTTCATCTAAAAACTGCACCCAACTCACCTCCATCAGATCAACCCCCGCAGCTATTTCCTTTAATACCACCTCACCCTCCCTTTAGATTGTAAGCTCCACGAGCAGGGCCCTCCTCTCCCTTCTGTATTGAACTTTATTCTAATTGTACTGCCCTCCCTCTACATCATAAAGCGCTGCACAAATGTTGGCATTATCCTGTATAATAATAATAATAATAACAAAGTAAATCTAAAATCAAAATTTTGGGGGTTTTGTATAGGGAATAGTTAAGATTTAATCGGTAGATTGACTTCTGTACAACCAGCCTGTCCATGCATGGATCAAAATTTAGCTGGTCCATGCTGAACCATCCCAATTTCAATCCATGTATGGCTGCTTTAAGTAATTGTTTTTTTATTGTTTAACTGTTTTTATATCCGTACTTTAATATCTTATAATGACTGAATTTTAAAAAATTGTAAATTGTAGGAAAAGACAAGAATTATGGCAAAGCAGTTGCATATTCTGTCTTTAGCAAACTCATGTGGTTTAAGGGAAATGATTGTATGCAAATCCATTTTTGTAGAATATAAATAATTTATTTAATGGAAGATCCCCTCAAAACGTAAATTGCAATAATTACCATAGAAAACAAATAAAGCAGACATAACCAATTTAATTGCACAATTTATTATTGAAGACATAAATATATTATTGTCACGCGGCTCTAAACATATATTATTTAATACTATGTTAATAAAACATGTTCACTTTTATTTTATTTTAATGTTTTTAATTAAAAACTTCGGTAATCAATAATCAACAGAATAAATATATAATAACTTGGAAGACATAGGATTTTGTCAAACCAATGAATGCAAATGTATCCAATACTACAGAAATAAATTTAAAAAATTTAATGAGGTTACATGGAGAGGAAGGGGTCTCAGGAAGGTGATTTCTCCTGGCCAACCAGGAGTTTCTAGGTGGAAAGGAACCGATAAAGGGAACTGCTCACAAGTTGTTAAAGTGATTGTAAACGATCACCTTGTAAAACAACCCATTCGGTTTTAAATAGAAATGAAAGGCAAACCATGTTTGTATAGGTATAGAAAACATTATAAATACTTTCTTTCCTTTTTTATATGTCATCACATTCCCTCTGTTCTCAGCTGCATAAGAGCTGGGGGGAGGAGAAGCAACAGGACACTGAGCTTCCCAGTGAATGGCTGTGTGGGGGAGGGGGGTCATATCAGGACAAGTCTGATCATTGGAGGAGAGCAGGCTGAGTTCCCAGCATTGCTCTCCTGCTTAGCGTGGTCAGTTTTTTAATAGGAAAGCAGAGGGACTAGCAGGAACACCAGTGATTTCACATAAAGAAAGCAATACAAAGAGAACAGAAGACTTTCTCATACAAGTAAATGGTACAGCAGGCACATATTAGTAATAAACAGTGTTGGGGTAACAAACACTTTTTGTGTGTCAGCACGAACAGTTGCTGATTTCTCCAGGGCGAAAGCTAATTTCTAGGATGTCCCTCACCTAGCAGTAGAGTGCTAGGTGCCCCGAGAGCATTTTGAGTTTAATGCAAAGCAAGAAACTCAATGATACGGCTGTGTGTACAGACCCTCCACCACAAATGAAATAGGCTCTGTTTACACATCATGCTTCCAAAGGCACATATGAACGATGATGCCCTTTTGTACTGGTTCTGACTTTTTATCATACAATTATTTTTGTAAAAAAAACAAATGCTAGAATGTCTTATTAAAGAGAGCAAGTGTCTGTTTTGTATTTATAGAGACTTAGTAAAGATAAAGAATGATGGTTAAGCCATAGACTTAGTAAACACGTGAACCCACCAAGTGGCACCTACAATTTTATGGTAACCTGGCAAGGTGGTTAGGAAGTCTTACACCCAGCAGACCAAATTTAAATTTCTTTAAAAATTCCAGATATCGTTGCAGACTATAGCTTATAGGGGATTGGTATACTATAGGCAAGGGAAGTTGCACTTAGCATGGGAATTTTCTCTACAGCGTATTGCTCTAGAACAGCCTTTCTACAACTCATGATACATTAAGCCCCATACACACTATCAGATTATCTGCTGAGTTTTTCCTTCAGATTTACCAAAACCATATAATATGAGGACAAACCTTAGGAGTTTCAATGTGTATGCAATCAGGCAGGTCCTTCTACTACATGGTTTTGGTAAATCTGAAGGAAAAACTCAGCAGATAATCTGATAGTGTGGGGCTTTAGTGTGATGGTCAGTGGGAAGAATGGTCCCTACACTTGTGGCTATTGGGAAGAATTACCTCCTTACAGATAGCTAAAAAGATCAATGGTGTCAGTGGGAACTTATCTGAGAGGCAGAAATTACCCAATGCTGAAGGAACCCCTAGCAACCTCTGGAGGAACCCTAGGTTTCCACGGAACCCTGGTTGAAAATCACTGCTCTAGAGAATTTGCAAGCAAAAATGCTGTTTTGTTTTACATGACTGGGTTTTTGTTTGCAAAGTGAAATTTTACCACATTCATTAAGCTCTGGGGAAAATTCCAATGCAAAGTGCAACTTACCTTGCAAAGTGGACTGCCTATTTGCCTTTAGTAAACTAACCCCATCACTTCTGATTTGTCCATTTGGGCAAGTACAGTTACCAGGTGCTCAGGGATATTATTTTTTTTCTTTGAGACCTAAGTGCATTCCTCTGAAAGCCTCTTTGTGTGCATTTTTTTTATATTTATTATTTCCAACCACTTTGGCCCATTCACATGGCGCAAGGGATCCTCTTTTGTTCTTTTCCTGTTGGGGGGGGGGGGGGGGGTACTAGATCACTAGATGTGTCAACCCAAGTGAATGCAGGGTACTGTGGTGGCGCCTCCTCAGGGGTGGGTGCATTTACAGGATATTCTCATTCTTCCAGATTGAACAACAATGGGACTTATTCAATCCAGAAGACCAAGGACATGGTGAAAGCTATTACTGCATGGGACAATGTTGTGGAGGAAGTAATATTTGTGTGAAAAGCTTCTTTTTTTTGGGAGCTTCAAAAATTATAATAAGTTGAAGTTGGGCTTAAATCTATATTTGCTGGTTTTCTTTTTTTAGTAAATGTTCTGTTTTGAAGGACTGATGCATCTAAGGGTATTTGATAAGCTCCTTGTGCTAACCGAAACCTCCCAACTTTCTGACTAAAGCAGAATTAAACCCAAAGACAAAAATGTATTATATTGCAGCTTACATATTTTTAGATCTAGTAACTGCATTTTAAGTTTTTTCCCTTTATTTTCACCTAGTGATCTGGCCAGCAAGTCTGTTATTTTTCAAGATTTTTTTAATAGATCAAGCTGTCCAGCAAAAGTGGCAGCTCGAGAGTTGAGACAAACCATTTACCACCTACAGAGGTGCTTACAATTGTCAGCTCTGATGGTCAATAACACCACGACATACAACACGTTCGACGGCACTATAAAAGAGAAGTTTAATGCTTCCGAGCATGCGTCAAATTGTTTCCGAGCATGCATCGGAATTTTGCATGTTGGAATTGCATACACACGATGGAAAAATCCTATAGAAAGGTTTTCCGTCGGAAAAATCAAGAACAGGCTCTCAATCTAAAGACCGTCGGAAATACCAACAGAAAAAGACCGATGGGCATACACACGGTCGGAAAATCCAATGAAAAGCTCCCATCGGACTGTTTCCATCGGAAATTCCAGCCGTGTGTACGTGGCATTATTGTAATGGCTTAAAAAGGTGTTAGCTGGAGTTTGGCTTTAATTTATTAGCATAGGTGTGTGCAGCCTATTGCATTAGGACATGCACCCCAAAGCTCAAACACACACAAATTTGCTGGCTAGTGGATGCATGTGTATGGCCCCTGAATATAGACAGTGTGCATTTGGGACCACTCACCCACACCTGCACACCTGTTAAATTAGGACCTGCAGCTGTGTTGGTACAGCTGCTGCACTCTCAGAGTAACAGGCAGCTCAAGTCACACAAAAAAAAACACTCACACACTGTGTTCATTCAGAAAAGGAAGGGGTCGATAAATTACAGATTTACCCACCCCTTCCCCCATCCTGAAGATCCTCCAGGGGGGCCCTGGCAGCAGGGGGATTGAATCCTGGAGAGGGAGGGTGATCGGTATGGTGGGAGCCAGGGGGGGGAGCAATTATAAGAACAGATCCTATTGTGTCTCTCTCACTGCAACAGCTGAAAGCTGGCAGGAGGGGGAGGAGGAGAAGCTGGCTTTTAGCTGCTGCAGGGAGAAACACACAATGGGACTGGTTCTTATAATAGCCCCCCCACCACAACAATCTGCCCATATCCAATTCCCATTTAGCCCGGGCCCCCGAGAGCCAGTGTACACAAGAGGGAGCAAACGCTAAGTTCATTACCAAAAATAACCATTTATTGAAAGCACATAACAGTGTTATACTAGCTCTGAGGAACAGGGTCTGTCCCCCGAAACGCGGAAGCTTTTCCACCGTGTGGCCACAGGGTGACCCGCCTCACCAGTTGAAACATTGTACATGACAAGCCTGATTTTATTCCTACTTTTGTGAGTATACCGCTGTTATGTGCTTTCAATAAACGGTTATTTTTGGTAATGCACTAGGCGTTTGCATGCTCTTGTGTACATTTTTGCTGTGTTTGGAAGAACCGCCCAGTCGGAGGAGGGCTGCGTCGCTGAGACCATTGCTTATTACAGTCCTGTTGTTTGGGGAAGTCCTGGGATTGAGCGCTGGATGGTGTTTTTGTTTTCCCCTAGAGCCAGTGTCTCACATGGTGGTTAGGGTGTGCCCAGGCACATCGGGCACACCCCCTGCACATGCCTATGTTTATTGGGCAAGTCCATCTAAATCTGGTAGCCTAACACTACCCTCTCTCCAGACTGATAAAGTTACTGTACAAAGGTGGCTCCGTTGCTCCTCTATCCAGTGTAGAGCCACCTTGGAAGTTACTGCCAAGATCCCCGTTTAAAAAAAAAAGCAAAAAAAGATTGCAAGGCTGCAATATATAATATTTTGGTTTTTGAGTTTAACACTGCTGAGAGATAGTTTTGAGCAATAATTATTTTGGTAAATGACACATGCCTACCTCTACCTCGCACCCCTTCCCCCATTAAGCAGTTCATAAAGAATTAATACATCAAAAATGATGAAGGCTAAACCCACAAGAGCTCTTTTGTCTACCACTTCCTTTCCTTTATTATGGTTTTTCAAAATAACAAATGCAATAGTTTAGAAGTTGAATAAAAGGTTTGCTGTGGTCTAATTCTTTTGGCCATTAAATAATACAATGTATAAGATTTATACATCAGACAAGAAAAGAACAAGGGACAGAAGGATTTGGTTCTAAAAGAGGGACAGTCCCTCCAAATGAGGGACAATTGTGAGCTAAGCTGACTTTTGTCATAGCACCAGTACAGTTGAAATGTTTTTATATAAGTTTATTTACTACTTTTCTAGAGAATTGCTGCTATCAGATTGAGGACTTATTTAGAACTGGATTTCATGTGCATTCTCGTTTATGCTTTTGCAAATACAGGCATTTACATGCACATTTGCATGTGCTTTTTACATGCGCTTTAATGCAATGGGGTTGATTTACTAAAACAAGTGTTGGTGCAGCTCTGCATAGAAACCAATCAGCTTCGTTTTTGTCAAAGAGTAAGACCCCTTTCACACTGGGGCGTTTTTCGGGCATTTTGCAGTCACTTTAGTGTTAAAGAAAGCTCCTGTAAAGAGCCTGAAAGAAGCCTCATCTGTAATCTCAATGTGAAAGCCTAAGTGCTTTCACACCGAGACAACTAGCACACTGGGGCGTTTTGCGGGCATTTTGCAGGCGTTTTAGCGTTAAAAAAAGCGCCTGTAAAGTGCCTGAAAGAAGCCTGAAAGAAGCCTCATCTGCAATCCCAATGTGAAAGCCCGAGTGCTTTCACACTGAGGCGCTGCGCTGGCAGGGCTTCAAAAAAAGTCCTGCAAGCAGCTTCTTTGCAGCGCTTTTGGAGCGGTGAATACACCGCTCCTAACGTGCCCTTTCCCATTAAATTCAATGGGAGCGCCTTAAAAGCGCTTTTGGCAGCTGCGCGTTTAACCCTTTATTTGGCCACTAGCTGGGGTTAAAAGTGCCCCAATAGCACTCGAAAAATGCTGGTAAAGCGCCGATAGTTTAAGCAGCTCTTTACCAGAGTTTTTCGGGTGCTGGCAGCATGAAAGGGTTCTTAAAGCACTTGGGCTTTCACATTGGGATTGCAGATGAGGCTTCTTTTAAGCGCTTTACTCTGAAAAACGATGGGAAAACGCCCCAGTGTGAAAGGGGTCTAATTGAACAAGCTGATTGGCTACAGCCGCGTACACACGGGCGGACTGTATGGCCTACTTAGTCCGTCGAAACACATTTCAGCGGACAGTCCGCTCGTGTGTGGGCTTCAGCTGACTTTTTCAGCGTGCAGTCTGGCGGACTAAGTATTTCGGATTTTTCGAAATACTGTCCGTCATACTTTGGTTTCAGCGGACCATCCGCTCGTCAGTAGGCTAGTTCGACGGACTAAGAATGGCGCATGCTCAGAAAGGATTTACACGGCGAAAGGTTGCATTGCTGTGTATTGGACTTCCTATTTCTAGTCCCGTCGTACGTGCTGTACACGTCATCGCGCAAGCTTTTGACGGACTGTTTGTGCATCCGTGTGTGGTCAAGTCCGTTCATTCGAAAGTAGGATGGACTGTCCGTCGGATTGTATGACGGACTAAGTAGGCCATACAGTCCGCCCGTGTGTACGCGGCTTACCATGTACAGTTGCACCAGATTTTGCACTCTCCAGTTTTAGTAAATCAAACTCAACTGTGTTGCATTTGTAACACCTTTTAAAGCATAAATGCTTTTTTTTTCTGCTTTTTTTTTGTCTAGTTTGTCTACTTTGTATTTATTGCATTTTAAAACTAAATTACATTCTTGCTTTTATAAAGTCATTTCCTGCCATTATTTTGGAAGGGTTTTTGCTTAAAATTAAATATGCATTACAATATGCGTTTTAACACATTACGGCTTGTTTCTTTGTTTTATTACAAAATGTGCTTTAAAAGCTGCGACACCATTTTTCAAAACTGTATCACACTGGAGACTGCTGCATAAATCACAACCTATTAACATGCATTTTAAATGTGCAATAAAACATATGAAAACACATTGGTGTGAATGCACTCTAAAGATTATGTCATACTAGGCACACCTGATAAATGGTGTCGTTTTGTACATATTGAATCGATTTGTGTTACTTGATTATTTTTGCAGAAAAAAAAACTTAAAATGCGCTAACAGAGGTGTACTGTCTACATATACTATTTGGCAGCACAATCTACCTTATGAAGATTACATAGACGCAAGGGATGGTTGCTTGTTATTTAAACGTCACGTAATTCATGTTAATTCTACAGTATGACATACCTCACACTGTTGAGTTTACTTATCGTTTACCAGAACTAGTCATACAAAAAAAAAAAATATATATATATATATATATATATATATATATATATATTATTATTTTTTTATTACAAATGATTTTTACATTTGTACAAACAAAATACAATAATGCAAAAAGATGCATACTCATCTTCTATTTGCAAAATTCTTTAAAACAAGAAAAATAATACATACAAGTGTAAAAAAAAGAAAAGACAATAGTGAAAAAATGTATCATAATTATGTGAAAAGCAGAATTAAAAAATACATTTTTTAACTGATTTTTTAATCGTTTTTTTCAAATTCTTAGAACAAATGTAAAAAAAAAGATCTAAAAGAATAGACCAACACCATTCTACAGCAAGATATACAATACAATTAGGCAAATATTATTATATGGTTAAGACTTAGACCATGCTTTCCCAGCCAGGGCTTCATGGAACTCTACGATTCCTTCAGATGTTGCTTGGGGTTCCATGAGCAAAGTGATTTATGCCTCTGAGATTAGTCACCACTGGCACCAATAATAATTTTAGTTATCTGTTAGTGGGGCATACTTCCAAATGACTACCACGCTTATGTACCATGAGCTGTAGACAGGGCTGCTGTTAGAAATCATGGGGCCCCATACAGCCTACCTGACAGGGCCCCCCCCCTTTCCTGGCTGAAAGTGACATCAGTCCTTTTCTTTGCAGCCTCAGCAGCACAGATTAATAAATAGGAAACGCTCTGAGGCTTCCTGCTCATTCACAACCCGAAGCATAGTAAACAGTTTGATGAATGGACACAGGAGTGATTGGTTCCCGATCACTCGCTGTGTTTGTTCAGGAAAGGAAGGGGCCAGTAAATTACATATTTACTGGCCCCTTCCCCCAATCTATTCTGAAATATCTACCTTTTGTGCTCGGAGTAGCTTGTGGTGGGAGAGGATAGGAGGGAAGTTGGAAGTGCTGTGGGGGAAAAAGGGCAAACGGGGGGGCCCGGACAGCAGATGGAAGGGACAGAGGTGCTAGGACCAATCCCCCTGCAGTGGAGCCAGAGGGAAAAAGAGAGGCTGACAGCAATGCAGGGGGAGGCAGAAGAGGATCGACATCTGCAATAAGACAGTATAGACAGCCCTCCTGCTCAGCAGGTGCCTGGGCCCCCTTTTGCCTGGGCCCACTACAGGAGGGCTGGCTGTACTGCCTTATCAGCGGCCCTGGCTGTAGATATGGACATTATTATTTTTCAAGGGTTCCTCCATGTTAAAAAAGTTGACTTGGACCAGTGTTTCCCAACCTTTTTTCAATCAAGGCACCCTTTACAATTACGCGTAATCCAGAGGCATTCCAAAATTTAAAAAGCAAAATGAATAGTTTTACATAATGCAGCAACACCCATATGAGTAGGACACCCAACAGTAGCAGTGATTTATTCTACCAAAGCAAACACCTTTGCACACTGGTACTGACTAGTATGCCAATGTTTCTCTTTCCCCGCAAACAAGGCTGCTGTGCAGGTGCCCAATGTCCTCCTTATCAAATGATGATGTCATAGGTTGTTAGGAATCTGGCTGCTAGAAGGTTGTAAAGGTGCACAATGAAAACCAGTGGCTTTATGTAACTAATAGGCAGGCTTGATCTACCTGCTGGCTTGTATACAATTGTTGGGCAGTTTCTAGGCATTTTTCCAAGGCACGCCTGAAGACACCTAAAGGCACCCTGGTTGAAAAAGGCTGACTTAGACTTTAGTACTCCTTTATCCTATTACCATCAACATTTCTCTTCTACTCTGTCTACCTGAGTGCCCATTGTGGCTGAACCATCCTAAAAGCATCTAGACTTAAAATACCAACTTATCTATACCACATTAGCAGTCATATTTTTGTAAATATTACACCATTGGCAAGAAATTGTAACTAAGGGTATATCATTATAACCAAGGGGACAAAAAAGTAAACATTACTGGCAATGTACTAGCCTTCGTTATCTCTCATGCCCTGGGCACAGGCCCATAAGTGCCACTAAAGTCAACATCTTTTGTGGGAAAAAATACCAGCCTTATGATTGATTTCCTGCCAATAAGTTGGTACAATTTGCTGGTCATGTCGGTAAAACACTTGCCAGGGGCAGCCCTAATAAATGCCGATAGAGGATCTAATCTCTACCAACTCAAGGCATCACTTGAAGTAAGAGGAGCAGAGCTGTGTGACACTGCACACTGGGTTCATTAAATGCTACAGGCTTCGTACACAGGTGCTAACCTTCGCAAGATGATGAACTTGTTGCCTGGAGCAAGCAACCAATTATTCTCTCTGAACTGACCCACGCTCATGGGCTCTTTTATCTTTTATCCCGGCAGATATTACAAAGACACCAATAAATGCAGTTTGTGTAGGCATGAAAAAAAATATTTTCAATGCAACCAATATCGAATTTGACCTTTTGTAATTTCTTGTAGTGAAAAGCGCAAACTAGGAGAGAGAAGGGCAGGACTAGGAGCCAATCAATTGTGCTAACAGAAGGAAAGAGCAAAGAGGTGACCTCATCAATCTGTTGCTGTTCTTTCTTTGTCCAGTTGAAGGCAGGTGACAGGGAGGGGACCTTGCTGTGTTGCTTAACTACAGTACAGATAATTCAGGTAACCAGACTGGCTGTACTGTGTGGTAGGACTGCTAAAATCTCATTACTGTCACCAGAATAGAAAGCAATTGGAAATCTTAACATGTTATAGCTCAGGGTTTCTCAGCTAGGGTCCCATGGAACCCCAAGGTTTCTCTAGAGGTTGCTAGGGGTTTTTTGAGCAATGAGCAAGTTCTGCCACTCCGATAAGTTCCCACTGACACCATTGATCTTTTTAGCTATTTGTAAGGGGAAATTATTTCCAATAACCACAAATGTAAGGAGCATTCTTCCCACTGACCATCGCATTAATGCACCATGAGGTGTAGATATATTAATATTCAGCAGGGGTTCCCTGAGATTGGAAAGTAATTTTAAGGGTTCGTCTGTGTTGAAAAGGTTAAGAAAGAATGTTATAGGTTGTCACACAATTGGAAAGCTTTTTGTTGACTTGCTGTTGTGTCTCGGTGTCCAAAACAAACAGCAAAGATGTTTAGCCTTAGCCCTTGTACACGGTCGGAGATTCCGACAACCAAATCCGTCGGAGCAATTCCGACGGATTAATTCCGGAAGAGGTCCGGAAGTGATGTTGCATACACACGGTCGGACTAAGTTGTCGGAAAATCTGATTGTACATAACGTGATGACGTTATTTTGTTACGACGGGACTACGTTCAGGCTAGTAGCCAATAGCTTTGGTCTAGGAATTTGATCTGAGCATGCGTGGCACTTTGTCCGTCGGAGTAGGCTACACATGATCAGAGTATGTCCGATAGGAGCATTTTGTCGGAAAATTTTACCGGCAAGTTGGAAAACTTGGTCCGTCGGATATTCCGATGGAAACAGTCCGATGCAGACCACACACAGTCGGAATATCCGACAAAACGGTCCGATAGGAAACATTCCGTTGGAATCTCCGACCGTGTGTACAAGGGCTTAGGCCTCTTTTACATGGGCCTAGCAGCTGACTCACAATCACTGGTGGCCCACTTTGAAATCAGCATCTGACTCGTTATTAACAAGCAATTGGATGAGGATATGCCATCTCCCACATGTTAGTTTGAAGTGAGATTTCACACTGAAAGCCCTCTTAATTGAGCTGCAGCCATATTCATTGGACTTGGTTGCGTCACAGTTGTGGCATGGCCCCATTCACCTTGATACTGCCAGCCACTTTGACATGCCCTATCTTTTTTGCCATTGCTATGACAATGTGTATAGGGCTATCCGGCAGCTCTTGTCTAGTTAAGTGTCAAAAACGTGCCTTAACTGCTTAAAATTTGCTGCCCAACAGTGCCCATGTGATATATTTCAATGCAGCTGTAGACTCAAACAAGTCCATACAAGAAAAGGCTGAACACTAATGATGTCAGTCCTCTAAGACAGTGGCCATCAACCCTGTCCTCAGGGCCCACTAACAGGCCAGGTTTTATGTATTACCTTGGGGAGATGCAGATTAGAATACTGCAATCACTGAGCAGTAAATGGTATCACCTGTGATGTTTTTCAGTTATCTTGCAAACCTGGCCTGTTAGTGGACCCTGAGGACAGGGTTGATGACCACTGCTCTAAGAAGTTTAAATTCTTAACATCATAGTGTGTGACCTTTTTTTGTATGGACTTGCAATAAGCTGAAGCAAGGGCAGGCTCCCATGGCCAACATCTGCATGGATAATATTGTAACAGTGTGACCCAAGCTGTTACACTGTGACAGATGCATTATGGCTTGGCGTACTTCTGGAAGGTCAACCCTATGGTTTGGGAATTAAATTAGGGGTGACTCCTGCAATTTCCGGGTGAATCATCATATCTTCTTGAAAAACACTTTATATTGGAAGCCAGTACAAGATTCTGAAAGTTTTGTTTTAATGAGTCAGTTCATTAAATAAAGCATTTGTCTAACGCCATTGGAGAAGTTGACGGTAGAAAACAGCGTGTTTATATTAATAGGGTAATTAAAATATCACTCCGCATGTGTTTGAAAGGCTGCCAAATTTGCAGCGGTTACCGCATCAGGCAATTAGGCTCAAATCTTTCCCAGTGAGAATACAGATTATTCTTGGCAAGACAGGAGTACCTTCAATGGAAGGGGCTTTCCCTTCGTTGTTAATAAGCTTGCTGGACAAATCCAAAGAGCACAAACAATGTCAGTCTTGCAGTACCAGACTTGTATAACATAATATCACTGGCGGATTGACTCATAAAATGAGGCTTAATGAGCAAATTCCTTTGAAATTAAGTTTGCTGTTGTGGATAGAATGAGACCCCCAACCTTAAAAAAAAAAAATCTATTCAAGCTTGAATTCTTAAGTCAAAGAAGATACTTCTAGTGCTCTCAGGCTCCTCAAATCTCCAAATTCTTTTTTTTTTTCTGCTGTGATCTGACTTTCTGTTGAAGGGTTTCGTTCTCCATGGTCCCACTGTATGTAGGAATGTATCCACCCTCTCTTGCTTGCTCCTGAGTTGGACTAGGGATTATGGGAATTGTTTTGTGCATTGAGCAGTGTGCATGACCCCCACTAATGCAAACTACTCGTTCCAAACAAACAGGAAAAATAAGAGGTCTGGGAACTCACAGAGGATGTTACAATGAAGTAGAAAAACACAGAAACAATTTCATGAAAAATAGTTTACAGGGCCAATAAAGTGGATGTGTATGGAATATTTTCAGAGACTAGGGATATCGTTTAGTATCTCTTTCATAATAGGAGGCGAGGCTTGGCTAGTATGCGTGGGCAGGGCTACAGCTCATGGCAGCCTGGTCTACAACCAAACTTTCAAACTTCCATAAAGCCTTTAGCAGTGAAAATAACAAAGGCAATGCCTAAGTTTCCTAACCATCTAATATCTTTACAGGTTATGAGTGCCCAGTCGATACAGAAAGAGGTGCTTAAAGTGCACATTCAGTGGAGTAAATTGCTGACATGTCCCAATATACAGCAATGATATAATTGTGTCTTTATCTCTCAGTCATTGCTTTGAATTCCATTTGTATTTTTGCTATTGCTACCTTAGTAGTAAGCTTCACTTACTTTAACCTCCCCTCCCCTACAACCACCACCTTAATAAATTAATGCTAACATCCTCTATGTCTCCCTTATTTGGCTTTACCTATTTTGTTCAAGCCAGGCATTTTAACTAGAGTTTAAAGAGTCTAAAAGTTGGAGTTCTGCTTTGAACCCCTGTCGGGTGTATTTTTTTGCCTGTGTTCTATTGAGGGAATTATCATTTATCTGTACTGAACACACAACAGGAAGTCAGAGGAGATCCCCAAGATAAGGAACAACCCTCCTTTATCAGTAGTCATCAGAACATGTGTCCCCATGGAAAGACTTCCGTACTTTTCCAGCAAAAACTCAAAATTTTAGAATTTTCCCTCAACAGTGGTCACCAGGACAAACAAGAGAGGGTGAATTTCCCCAGCAAGGACACTGATTGCAAAAAAACAAAAAAACAAAAAAATGAGAAGGGTTCTAATTCTTCCCTATGGGAATGCAGATTTCTCCCTTGGTTTATAATGCAACTTAAATTAAAAAAAAATAAATAACAACACAGATACCATTGAATGGCAAAATTATGCCTGCGGCACATTTATTGGTTTTATATAAATTTTTCGATGAATAACAACTTCATATAAATATATTATTTATTAATACATTTCCTTGAATTTTATTAATCTGCAAAATATAACTTTGCTCAGCCATAAAAATACTCGAGCAAAAATCTCATGAATCATAAATACCAGTCTCCCCTTTCCGTAAAAGGGTGACGAACCACATAAACGTGCCTTGCGACAAGGGTGGGGAGCTCCTTCAGCTGTGACAGACCCACTGGCAGTTTACCTCAGAGCGGGGTCCTATTTATTATAAGCCCCACTTCTACAATTTTCCATTTGCATCACATGACCTTCTGGGAATTTCCCACAGGTCACGTGATGCATATCCCAGTCTCCTTGTTCCCTGTTTCTATTTTGCATATTTAAAGGTGTATTACCCTATAAATATGTGAACATATAAACTTATTTTTTTTTATTAAGAAAGCGAGGGGCAAACGCATGCCCATGTTGTCATGCCCATATGCTTGTCCTTCTCATATTATCCAAAACTTTATCCTTAAATTCACTTTAATATAGCTTCCATTTATGTTGCGGCTACAGTTTCTGTCTGACCAGATGTTATCCTGATGTTATTTTTGCAAGAGATAAATTCACATCCTGTGCAGACCCACTGAATGTTTGAGTAGGAGATTTGAAAAAGAATATGTTAAATTCTTACCAACAGCATAAAGTGGGAATTAACACCCAGCCGTCACACAAATGAGTCCACGGCGACTTGAGGTTTGTGCTCAGAGCTCACATAAGCTTTATCATATTAATGTAATTTCAAAAGCTACTATCAATGTTTTTAAATCTGCAGCTTTTATTTAAATAAGAATAATACCTGGCGATTCTGCCATTAAGGTCCGTGTTCAGCTACTTTCTGTTAGGGTGACAATGCTCTGTCCCGGTCTCCCAAATGTGCTCCTGCATTGTCACACTGTCATACAGGCTTCCACTGGAGACTACAGTTGGACATTTAAACACACCTTACACAGGCATGGTCCATTATATAGAAGGCCTCGAGTTTGACCCCTGACATCAGCAAAGGTTTGTGTATGGTATTAATGAATATACTGCTATGGAAATCTGTCAAAGACTGCAGACACCCTACAGAAGATGGCCAAAGACTAGAGGTCTACTAGAGGAAATGATCAAAGACTACAGGCCTACTACAGCTGATAGTCAAGGAATACAGGTCTACCACAGGACATGGTGAAAAGACTACAGGCTCAATACATGATATGGTTAAAGACTACAGGTCTACTACGGGAGATGGTCTAAGATTGCAGGCCTACTACATTAGATGATCAAAGACTACAGACCCACTACAGGAGATGGTCAAAGACTATAGGCCCAGTACAGGACATGGTCAAAGACTGCAGGCCCACTACAGGAGATGGTCAAAGTCTACAGGGCTACTAGAGAAGATGATCAAAGACTACAGGACTACTACAGGTGATGGTCAAGGACTATGGGTCTACTATAGGAGATGGTCAACGTCTACAGGCTCAATACAGGCTATGGTCAAAGTCTACAGGTCTACTACAGGAAATGGTCAAAGACTGCAGGCTTGCTACAGGAGATGGTCAAAGACTACATCCCCATTACAGGAGATGGTCAAAGAGTACAGGACTACTACAGGAGATGGTCAAAGACTGCAGGCCCAATACAATAAATGGTCAAAGACTATAGGCCTAGTACAAGAGATGGTCAAAGACTGCAGGCCTACTACAGGAGATGGTCAAAGACTATAGGCCTAATACAGGAGATGGTCAAAGATTATATGCCTAATACAGGAGATGGTCAAAGACTACAGATCTACTACAAGAGATGGCCAAAGACTACAGACCTACTACAGGAGATGGCCAAAGACTACAGACCTACTATGGGAGATGGTGAAAGACCATGGGATTACTACAGGGGATGGTCAAAGACTACAGGTCTACTGCAGGGGATGCAGGTATAATAAAGGAGATGTTAGAGACTGGAAAAATGGAAACAAACACAAATTAGTGCTTCCACAGTTTTGTTACCTGCAGCCCCTCTATCAGTGACTTATACCACATTAGATTCTTTTTTTTTTTTTTTTAGCAAGATTCATTATAAAATATCAAAGGAAAAAAAACATAAAAGAGAAAAGTGTTGCACCTAAGCACTTAAACACAGGCTACTGACTGCAGGGGCCCTGAGGACCACACAGTAAGTGTCAAAGGGCCGCAATCTATGGGCTGAAATGTGGGAACCAAGGTCCTCGAGTAATAACAAAACACACTGGTTGTGTCCTTTCTTTCATATGGTAAAGTTGGAGCATTGATGCAATTTTACTGAGCAACCTACCAACAACTATGTAGTGCCAAGGGCCTGGCCAGTTGGATACAGATTGATTGGATAGGTTAAGGAGATCCTCATATTAACATAGCTTTGGTAAATCTAAAGTTGATTGCACAAAGATTGTATGGGGAGTTTAAGAATGAAAATGTAGCCTATATCCGAGTGCATTTTTCAGTTAGCATGTCCTTACAAGTGGAGATACCCCTGAAGGATAATTTCTGATTGGTTGCTTCGGGTGACTGCACTTGCTTGTTTGCCTTATCGGTGAGCCTGTTCTTGCTCTAATCTATATTGCACGCAGTTAGGTTTTATTATAATTAAATATTTCTTGATTATATAAATAACACAAGGCCCATGGCCCATGTCCTTTTAAAAAGTGGCTTATATCCTATAAAATATTATTACTTTTATTACATATAATGTAATTCCATTATATTTTGTAGGCTATCGATCCATTTTGCACATACCATACTTGAGAAGAATTGCAATGTGCACACGAATTACATTAATGCTATGGGAAATACCATACTCCCGATGCTTGCTCTGAAACCATGCCGAGATCAGCTGACAGTGACATTTACAACTGATGTACATTTTCTTTTTTACTGCATACTCCCTTTGTGAGCTGCCCAGCATACTGTAGAATAAGAGCAAATGGCTGCTAAACATTATGGGGTGCATTGATAAAAAATTGTTGAGCTATCTGTCCCATAAAGCTGCATTTACAGTTGTTCTTTGGAAATGGGGGCCAAAGCTATTACAGCGTTATTTTCTTTGAAGTTAGATACATTTTTGCTTACATATAGAGCAGAACGAATAACAACTCATTATGGCCACTAGATGGAGCCCATGATTAAAAGAAATAGATACTATGATCACCAATGCCATCTAGTGGCCATAATGCAGTATATTCCTGACTCGCTCTATAAAAAACATTCAACCTGGGGAGAAAAAAAGCCTAATTAAGTTTTGGGGGGGGGGGGGGTGCCTCCATTTGCACATAATGAATGCAGTTTCACCGGATAAATCGCTCTGCATTTTTTTTTCAATAAACCCCTATAATTCAGAAATAGTTTGAAGGATCATTGTCACATTAGGTACTGTATTCTGAGAACTGTATATGGATAATAATATTATTGGGTATATTACCGTTTTTTCTTTTATTTCACAGGCATTTCATTTAATGTACATTATTTATTCAATTGTACCCCTTTATAGGCATATATCTCTTTATCTATTTGTAGAGACTTATCTTGAGTAGTGAGTTTAGCTAAAAAATGCCTTCTCTTGATGGAAATACATACATGTGAGCTCTTTACCTGCCAATAGATTTTATAATTTTGTCCAACCAGTCCTGTGTGTTTAACAGCCCTGCTGTTTTGCCAGATCCATGACTTTGCTTTTTTTCCCATTGTATTTAAGCAATACAGCTTGGTCACTGACCAATCACCCCCCCCCCCCCCCCTGAAATATATTGCCCTCCCAGCTTTAGGATATGGGAATTTACATGAAGCCAATATAAAAAGGAGTTTCTGGTAATTATACTGGCAGCATTTAAAAAATAACGCATTTTTATGGAATCCGTGGCTGGGTTAAATTGCATGGGGTTCTGATCTTTTTTTAATCTGTCTCCTAAAACTTGAACGTTATGAGGCTGAAAGGCTGAAATTACATGTATGTACATGAATGTGACATTGGACATCAGGCATTTACATCAAGCAAGCTATGCTTTTGTCACTGGCCACTTGGTGTTTGCGTAACAAAGGTTTGACAACCTAACCACAGACTTATTTGTGACAGGCGTGTTTAGTTGCTCTGTGTAATGTTGTGTGAATACCACAAAGAATGTGCATTAGAACTACGGACCTTCTATATTGTCTCCGGAAATTATTATTTTTTCTACTCCCTGGTAAGGCTCCATGTACACTGCTGCTGGTAAACGGACATTTAGGAGCAGTGGGGCTTTTTTTTCAGCTGCCCCTGAACACACATCTATGTTATCTTATCAATACATGTACACAGGGTCTTTTCTAGTCATTTCTAGGCAGTTGAGTTTAGAAGCCATTTTTAGGCAAGCAAAAAAAATGCGTTCAGGACGGATGTTCAGTGGCATTTGAAACACCAAATGCATGTAACAGCTTGTAAACATGGTAACTCGCGTTTAGCCATGTTTCGTTTGCAGGCATTTTTAATGGAGATAAATGTTTGAAAAAAAAAAATGCCTCTAAGCGCAAATGTGGCTAAACGCTGCTAAACACGGGATGTTAATGCGGCAAAACGGACATTTTTGAACGTCGGTTAACATCTGCTAAGTTAAATCATTTAGGAGTGGTTTTAAAACGTCCCGTGTACATTAAGCTTAACATTGCTAATATAAATATTTGGGTCCGTATATGTTTCTTATTTTTAAAAACCATGTTAATATTTATAGCTTTTTTTTTATTGTGGTGGTTGCCACTTCACATATATAGAAGGAAAATATGGGCCTGGATGCTGAGCAAAACAAAAGATACATATTATCCATAAGATATGGCAGCCCTTTCGCATAAAATTTGTGTTGATGAGCTTGTTGCCCTCAGCCTCGTCTTCTTCAGGCTTGTCTTCTTCAGACTCATCTTTCTAGGCTCATCTTCTTCAGGCTCATCTTTCTCGGGCTCGTCTTCTTCAGGCTCGTCTTCCTCAAGCTCGTCTTCTTCTGGCTTGTCTTCCTCAAGCTTGTTGTTTTCAGGTTTATCTTCTTCAGGCTCATCTTTCTCAGGCTTGTCTATCTCAGGCTCATCTCCATAAGGCTCATCTTCCTCAAGCACGTCGTCTTCAGGCTCATCTTTCTCAGGCCCGTCTCCTTCAGGCTCAAATTTCTCAGGCTCATCTTTCTCAGGCTCATCTTCTCCAGGCTCATCTTCTCCAGGCTCATCTTTCACAGGCTCATCTTTATCAGGCTCATCTTCCGCAGGCTTGTCTTCTTCAGGCTTATCTTCACCAGGCTCGTCTTCTTCAGACTCATCTTCCTCAGACTAATTTTTATCAGGCTTGTCTTCCTCAGGTTCATCTTCCTCAGGCTCGTCTTCCCCAGGACAACAGTGAAGTGAAACAGAATAGAACATAAACCCTAAATACCCTCCATGTGATGTCATCACATGTGGAAGGTATTGATGGTCTGTTTCACTTCACTGTTGTCCTGAGAAAGATGAGCTTGTGCTTTGTCGAAACATTGCAAAAAAGTTTATCACGAAGGGCTCATTCACACCAGGAGGTGCATTTGAGCACTCGTTTTTTTTGCGCATTCCTGCGTGTCAGATTTAGGGCAGACCAATAATTTTAATGGGCTTCCCTATGCGTGTGAAATTAAAAAAGGGTGCAGGCAAGATTTTTAGAATCACTCTGCACTGACATGCATAGTACTGTGGTACCATGCGTCTTGGTAGACACAAACACATGTTGGCTAGATGCGTGGAGGTGTCATTAAGAATTATTGCATGCTTATGGCAACCTGGTGTGGACAAGCCCTAAGCGTTCACCTTTCAAGCCCCTTGAGCGCCACCTTATGTTTTGAATGGGATATACTGTATATATACAGCATCAAGTAGGAAGGAGGTGCACTCAGAGGGACTTGCAACAGGAGGAATTTCCAATGTGGTTTTAATATTGTCAACATTTCAACGGGTGCAGCATTAAGGCCATGAGATTGAGTTAATTATCATGAAATAAACACATACTATGTTCGTCAGCTACATCTAGTGACCATAATGCGGTATTTTCCTGATTTACACTTTTCTTATGAATGAAAAACATCTGATCTGAAGAGAAAAAAGCCTAATAACATTCGATTTTGCCAACATTCACACAGAATAAATGTACATGCAGTTTTACAGGGCAAATAGGTCTGCTAAATTTTATAAATACACCCTAAGCCTCAAAATCGAGAAATTGCGATAACTTTTTAATCTTATTTCCCTTTTCTTATGTCCACTTGTAAACATAATGAGTATTATTTAGTAAAAGCAGCCTTGTCAATGCACCTAGTAACCCTGCATGATGTTCAAATCTCCCATGATTCCTTTCAATCACCGGACTTCTCTACATAGTTAACAGGTGTTCAGCTTTCCATAAGACAGTTGGGCATTTTCATATGGTTAATAGGCAGTTGACATGTATTTTGCTGTTTTTGTTATGGTTTCTAAGTGGTTGTCAACATATGCATTTGGATGTTGCTGAGTAGGGAATTTTCCTTAGCCATTGTCCCTATTTTTTTTAATTGTTTCCATTCTGATTTCCTGTTTCAGTTACAATGCCCACCAGGATAAGGTGAACAGATTTTCAAAATTAAATCTGGGGACACCCTACTGACCATGTCCACTTTGGGGCAGAGGTGGTGCTAATAGTACCATGCAAAGCCTTATGCCAAATGGTGCTAATGATGGGAGGGGCTTAAATGAGTATAGTTAAAAAAAAGGCTACTCCTCTCTGGATCAAGAGTACGTAATACACAAAGTGCAGGAGTCAGGAGTAAATAATGAGCAGAGTGTAGCGGTCAAAAATAAGTAAGGTGCTTCCCAAGCAATCTATTACCAGGCAGATTATCCCATGGGCTGGGGGTGCCATTGGAGAACTGGGGAAAACCCCTTAAAATTGGGGACTGTCCTCAGAAACCGAGGACATCTGGCCACCCAACTTCAGGACAGTGAGTCAACCAACCTCAAGAAAATCTTTGACGGGGATTCAGATACCAATAAAACCCAACAGCTTATCATTATCTACCCTACTCTATCCAAAACCCATGCTGGTGTTACATTTCAAAGTATCTTAGACAAAAGTTATAAAAACTGAAGAAAAGGGAATGGGGTACATGGCACCAGTAGCGACCATCATCTCTTGTTTTCTGGTTGTCACCTGTCCCAGAAAAAAGACAGCATGATTTCAGGTTAATATGGGTGATACTTCTGCTTTCTGCAGTTGCTTTAAACACTGTGCCCAGTGTCAGCCAAAGTCCCTATTAAGGTAAAATAATTACTTCAGTTGTAGAAATCAGGCCGTATCATGAATAGAAGAACAAGCGCCTGTGTGTCTCACAGTCTTGTCCCGCTGTTCCCCTGATATTCCCACTCCTAATAAGCCGATCAGAGCCAGCAAAGGCGCTCCTGTTATTTTAACGGATAAATTAGTTTGACTCTTAACTCAATAATTAAAACTGTTATGGCTTCAAGCCTGCGGAGATAATGTACCATTATTATGGTCGTTTGTTTCAATTAAATGCTTGCTGGTTTAACAATAGCAGCTGGGCACCTGAGTGTAAGCAGCCATTACTCTGCACGTGGAGACAGCTCCATCTCCACGTACGGGAAATCTCTATAGTAGGCAATGTTTTATAGGATGTATTTCACCTAATAGAAGGTGTTAAAATTCAAATAGCCAGGATCAAAAGGTATGAATTAAAATTTGACAGGTGTACTGAACAGAGCTATTCTTCTATTCAGGCTTTCTTTTCAACACTGGAACTTTGATTTCAGATTTTACCTGCAATCCCACCTGCAGGAGAGTCTTGGTACTGCAGAGTGACTATTCAGAGACAATGATGCTGTATGCATGATGTTATCATGATCAGACTTTAGAATATGAAGACATATACAGTATTTATTTAAAAAAACATGTTAAATTCAGACTCAAAAATGTTGCAATTCAGTGGAGGAAGTTCATACTTATGGAAGAAACTTCTTTGTGAATAGCATTTGTGAATAGGCACTCAAATGTAAAAATATGTAAATGTAATGCACATATATATGAGAAAAGACTACAATTCATAAATCAGCATTTACAAATTTCAAGAAAAAAATGACCACATCTAACAAAAGGTGTAAAACAGAACTTTCAAGCTGGATGCATCTGCTAAAACTAGAACATTTTAAAAGTGAATCTTGAGGCAGACTATGGGCATTCAAATTTCATAGACTTAGGAAGCAGTAAAAAATCACCTTTAAAAATTTGCCTTCACTGACCTCTGTAGCTGCATGCACTGTGGACCATTTCATCTTCAAGATTCAAAGCAGAAGTAGTAAAATCATGTAGTACTCAGCAGCTCAGCTCCCCCTGCTCCCCTCTCCTGCAGAGACTCAGTAGATAAGCTCACCCTGCTCCTCTCTGCCAGAAGTAACTCAGCAGCTCAGCCAGCTCCTCTCTTTTGACTTAGGGCCCTTCCAGCCCTCATTGACCTCTGTAGCTGCATGCACTGAGCTGCATGCACTGTGGAGCAATTCATTCTCAAGATTCAAAACAGAAGCAGTAAAATGATGTAGTGACTCAGCAGCTCAGCTCTCCCTGATCCCTTCTCCTACAGTGACTCAGTAGATCAGCTCAGCCAGATCCCCTCTCTTGGATATGACTTAGGACCCTTCCAGCCTTGTAACCTTTCATTTAAACTCAGAACAGATGCTCTGAAATGGGAGAACAGGGGAAGCCGAGCTGCTGAGTGCATGAATGATTGTGAAATTTGAGAACAATTTTCTCCCCAGTGTCTTCAGCTACAGAGGTCCCCAAGGGCTTTATCTAAAGCTAGAAAAAAAGAGATATATCCTGTTTGATGGTTTAGGTTGTGGATGGGTCTTCACTGTCCTCACATACAAGGAATGACTGTTTGGCCCTGCATTGTATCTGATGACCTCAGTGTATGGCAACTAACCAGAGAGGATTACAGAAAAGACTTTGGGGACCGGTTGCACAGATGGTTCACAAAAAATCAGTCCAAAAAACTCCAAATATCCTCAACCTGATTATCATGATTCCCAATGAGAAGCACGTCTTTCTTCTGGGACACCTTACTGCATGAAGCCACAGATGCTCTTCTGATTGGTCAGCATGGTCAGATGGCTGTGCTGACCAATGAATGCTTGCCATTGTGAGCATTATGATGGAGACTCCCTCCAGGGCTGCCCTACACATGACAAACGCGTCAAAATAGCTCATGTATCTTTTTGTGCATTGAGTTGTCACGCGTTTTGACACCCATTCAAGGAACGCTGAGGTGTGAATACAGCCTTAAGCTGTTTGTTCTGGATGTTGTCATCCTGGACATCACTGTCAGATAGAAGTTGCCTGTAGCAGCCAATCAAATTCTTCTTTTAATTCTCCCGTGCAACACTAGAAACAGAGAAGGATGGATTTGATTGGCTGCTGTGTCCTATGAAAAAAAACGTCCCTTTTAGTTGTGTATACCTCTTAGAAAATACTTCACTGCAGGGCTAAATTTCATGTGTATTTATTTACTAGTTTGTTCTCGTGTTATAAAACATGCTGATAGAAGCCTGCGCAGCAAGCAATATTGTGAATGCCACCGCCGCTAACTATGCTAATCAGCGGGATTATTCATTTATTCACTTTGTAGCTCTGTCAGGCTGCTAATGGGTCATTAATTGATAATTAAAGAAGATTAGGCTGTGATATGGCGCTGCAAGACATATGTAGTTAACTCCACTAAACATTATTTGTAACAAAATGACCGCATGCTATAGCTGCAAATACAGTAAAAAAAAACAATATTTTTTTATGTAATACTATTTATAATATTCCCATGCCTTAAACTAACAGGTATACAGCAAAGCTTGGATGGGGGAGTTATTGCTAGATGGGAGCACAGCTTAACTACACCATATTACCAAAAGTATTGGGACACCTGCCTTTACATGCACAGGAACGTTAATGACATCCCAGTCTTAGTCTGTAGGGTTCAATATTGAGTTGATCCACCCTATAACAGCTTCAACTCTTCTGGGAAGACTGTCCACAAGGTTTAGGAGTGTGTCTATGGGAATGTTTGACCATTCTTCCAGAAGTGCATCTTCCTACAAAATTGGGAGCCAAAATGACTTGGTATGCTGACACCTTGAGAGTTCCCTTGATTGGAACTAAGGGGCCACGACCAACACCTGAAAAACAACCCCACACCATAATCCCCCCTCCACCAAATGATTTGGGAATGTTTGAATATTCTTCCAGAAGCGCATTTGTGAGGTCAGGAACTGGTGTGGATGAGAAGGCTTGGCTTGTAGTCTATGTTCTAATTCATTCCAGTCAAGTTCCTCCACCCCAAACCCGCTCATCCATGTCTTTATGGACCTTGCTATGTGCACTGGTCCAAATCATTTGGTGGAGGGGGGATTATGGTGCAGGGTTGTCTTTCAGCTGTTGAGATTGGCCCCTTAGTTACAATGAAGGGAACTCTTAAGGCATCAGCATACCAGGGCATTTTGGACAATTTCATGCTCCCAACTTTGTAGGAACAGGGGCATGACCCCTTCCTGTTCCAACACAACTGCGTACCAGTGCACAAAGGAAGGTTCATAAAGACATGGATGAGTGAGTTTGGGGTGGAGGAACTTGACTTGCCTGCACAGAGCCCTGACCTCAACCTGATGGAACACCTTTGGGATGAACTAGAGCAGACTGCGAGCCAGAAATTCTCATCCACATCAGTGCCTGACCTCACAAATGAGCTTCTGGAAGAATGGTCAAACGTTCCCGTAGACACACTCCTAAACCTTGTGGACAGCCTTCCCAGAAGAGTTGAAGTTGTTATAACTGCAAAGGGTGGACCAACTCAATATTGAACCCTACAGGCTAAGACTGGGATGCCATTAAAGTTCATGTGCATGTAAAGGCAGGCGCCCCATTACTTTTTGTAATATAATGTATGATGGACAGCGAAGGCAGGGCCACACACATACAGTAGATTTTGCTTTTTTTTTAATAGAAAAATAATACATTTTGTTTGTTACTTATTGGACATGTATCTAACACCCCTGGCATCTAAAGACATTCTGGCTTAATTTACTGAAATAGGCAGCCAAGGTATTCTTCTACCTTATTACCTGTCCACTCATACACTGTTATTCTTTGTGCCCCCAGATACAGGAGCTGGTACACTCTGAAGGATCCTCTTATGACCCCAACCATCAAGTTTCACTGATAAACCGGTCCGGAATGCTCCCCAGTCACATGACCGCTCTCAGCCAATCGCAGCTTATCTCACAAATGGGAATGAAGAGTGCAGTTACACACGGCTCTCCCTCCCCACCGGGTAGTAAATCGGCCACTCCCTCACCTTCTAGCTCCACCCAAGAGGAAGACACTGATTCTCACTATAAGGTACTAATCATAGATTGTTTGCTCAGCCATTAACAGACTGTAATTCCAAGGTTCTAAATGTTGAATCTTTATGCCTGTATGGCAACCATTGTGTCCCTTGATAAAATTATATGTAGGGAACAAGCGACACAAATTCAAATCTGCAGTTGGAGCAATTACAGTGAAACTATGGTCAAAATAAAAAATACATACGTATAGGTATTCCCGTAATTTGTCTAATATGTTTATTTTCTATGATTTTCAGCTCCATCTAGAGGCCATAAGGCGACATTTTCCTCGATGAGGAATATTAGACAAAATTAGATGATTATTCATGAATGCCTGTTACATTAAAATTGATCCTGTAGATCCTGTAAATCCATTATTTATCCACTTCCTGTAATAGGGTGACAACATTGTTTGTTAGGCAGTGAAATTACACAGCAATGTTGTCACCTTGTGGTACAGGTTAGGCTTGGATGGACATGTAATTTTGGAAAATACGTATAAACCATATGAAATAAAGTGGTTCTAAAGGCTGAAGTTTTGTTTTACCTTGCATGCATTCTCTGCAATAAGGTAAAAAACCTTCAGTCTGCAGCCCCCCCCCCCAACTCCCCCTTATTTGCCTGAGCCCAATCTCGATCCAGAGCTGTGAAAAAGAGCAGAGGCTCTCCCCTCCTTGTAGGCTCAGACCCAACGGTGGGAGCCATTGGCTTCTGCTTCTGTCAATCACAGACAGCAAGGAGGGGGCGGAGAGTGGGGCCAAGCTGCACTCTGTATGTCTATAGACACACAGAGCCGGCTCAGGAGATTGCCCCAAGAGCAAGCAGCTTGCTATAGGGGCACTTGGCAGGGGGAAGAGCCAGGAGTACCAGCGGGGGACCCAAAAAAGAGGATAGAAGCTGCTCCTATCCAAACCATTGCAAGGAGCAGGTAAGTATAATATACTTGTTTTTTGAAATTAGAACTTTTACAATTACTTTAAAAATGACCATTGTAAACAAGCCCCCCCCCCCCCCCCCAGCTGTGTTATTTGGTTTTCCCAACTCTGTAACTGTCATTTTTACTGGGTAATTTGGTCTGTTAATCAACTTGTCACTGGAACCCTCTATTTCTGTTCTGGTGACAACTGTAATATGTTGGATCTACCATTATTTTCTGTCCCTTTAAAAATGGTCACCAAGACAAATAAAGAAAGCGAATCCACCCAATGTGGACTCAGACGGCAATGAAAACCTATAGGGTTTCTAACTCTTACCCGAATTTGTTCAAAACGTAAAAAAAAATTGTTTTAGTTACGCTTTAACCTCTTGCCGACCCAGGCACTGTGACTTTCTGGTTTGGTGGTGTGCATGCGCTCGCCCCTGCTACAGCCAATTATTTTTGCTGTATGCCTGCTGATCAACTGTGGTCAATCACAGCACAGAGACCTGTGTGTTGGATTTATCTCTGCTATCAGTTACCATTCAGAACTGAAAGCAAGGAGTGACTCCAGCCAGATGATCGGTGAGTAAAAACAGCACACGTAAACTTGCATATACTTGTCAGGCACACAGTCAACCCCTTGATTGCCCTCCTGATCACTCCTGTCACCCAGTCAGTGCCATAAGTACAGTGTACATTACTATCACCGATCACTGTATTAGTGTCACTAGCGACATCAGTGTCAGTGTCCCTCCCAGCCAGTGCCAGTTAGCGCCAGATTGGCCACCGCACTATCACAGTCACACTACAAGTCACTGATCACCGCCATTATTAGTATAGTGTCTGTATGAATCAGTATCTTGATCAAAATCAGAACTATACTAGTGTCCCCAATAGTATAGCCTCCCCAAAAACACAGTGTTAGTAGGATCAGCCCCAATCACTGACAGCACTTGCGACATGTAGCAGAACACATTTTGGCCTGAATTTATGTAGACATTTTATTTTATGGAATATGTTTTATAACAAAGTAAAAAATATATTTTTTTTCAAAATTTCCAGTAAAAAACCCAGTAGTGATCAAATACCATCAAAAGAAAGCTTTATTTGTGCATAGCAAACAATGCCCTGGTTATGAAGGAGGTAAAACTTCCCAGAGGTCAAGTGGTTAAGCCAGGATGTTCATATTACCTGATGGGGAGCATTTACATTTTTATACATAAAATACACAAAATATGGAACAGTAGATCAGCAAAAATTTTTAAACTAGAATCAAAAATACTTCTCGGTAAATGTTATAGTAACATATCAAAAGGTGCATTTACTGAAATCTACTATGGTTCTGCTTTAAAAGCTAATCTGTAATTGTTTTGTATTTTATTTTTGTAACTTTTATATGTTTTTAATTAAAAAAAATACACATTTAATATATAACAAAGGTATTTCAAAGAAACAACCCAACAGAACAACTTGCTATGCAGCTCCCTTTGTCTCATTGAAACTTTGGGCTCAGCCATCTGATACGGGAGGAGTCACTGTTGTGATAACTCTTAGCCCTTGTACACACGGTCGGACATTCCGACAACAAAATCCGTAGGATTTTGTCCGAAACTGGTGTTGCATACACACGGTCAGACAAAGTTGTCGGAAAATCCGATCGTTCTTAACGTGATGACGTTATTTAGTTACGACGGGACTACGTTCAGGCTAGTAGCCAATAGCTTTGGTCTCGTAATTTGATCTGAGCATGTGTGCCACTTTGTCCGATCGGAATTCTCTACAAATGATCGGAAAAAGTCCGATCGGATCATGTTGTTGGAAAATTTTATAGCCCAGCTCTCAAACTTTGTCGGTCGGATATTCCGATGGAAACAGTCCGATGTAGCCCACACACGGTCGGATTATCCGACAACACGGTCCGATCAGACATTTTCCATCGGAATGTCCGACCGTATGTACAAGGGCTTAGAAGCTGTTACCAATGAAACTGAGAATATTTACAGTACATAATAAATTGTGTGATTATTCACTTCAGTTATCTGATCACAAGCAGATGAAATAAGTAAACAGGGATTTTTTTTCACATGATTGGATAATTGAGTTAAATATTTACACAATTTAGTGCATGAACATTCCTAACTCCTTTAGTAAATCGGTGTCAACAACAGGCCTCTTAAGCTAAAAAGTAATGATGTGAAAGGAGACTAGAAGTCATGTTGCCAGCTGGGTGGAGGACTACATCATTTTTTATATGCTAAATTTTCTATTTACCTGGATAAAAAAAAGAAAAATATTGTTGAAAATGTTTTTTTTCACTTCTGACCATAATAAATAAAGAGAATATGTACAAAGCCTACTGTACATTCCCGTTAATAGCAAAATTGTTTGTTTGTTTTGCAGGGTGCTGGAGAAAAAAGACCTTCCAATGACCTTGGGAAAAAACCCAAGAACCAGAAGAAGAAGAAGAAAAAGGACCCCAATGAGCCCCAGAAACCTGTCTCTGCCTACGCCCTCTTTTTTAGGGATACTCAAGCAGCCATCAAAGGACAGAACCCCAACGCCACCTTTGGTGATGTGTCCAAGATTGTTGCATCGATGTGGGATAGCCTGGGTGAAGAACAAAAACAGGTAAGTTCTTCTAGATATAAACTACTTTAGCCCCACTCTGGAAATATTATAACTGATGTAAATTAGAATGATGTGCTGAAGAATGGACCATATGTATGTGTATCAACCTTGGAGATTCTATGAGGTCCCACAATAATACCCACATTGTATAATACTTACAGGGGGGGTGGATAATCGATCATTCCAGTGAAGAGCAGGGAGGAGCACAATGATTTTGCCAAAATTAGACTCAAATTTCACCATATTTTCTGCTTAGATAAAATATACTTGACAAAATAATACTTATAAGAAAACATTCCCATGTTATTTGTTTCTTTAGTTTTTGTGTATTTATTGTTACTCTACTCTTTTTTTTTTTTTTTTCTCAGAAAAAAGTGACAAAAAAAATAGCTGGCAAAATGCACAAAAAAAAGAAAGAAAAAAAAACAACCCTCAGGGGACATTTAAAGCCAATTGCAGTAAAATAAACTTATTGGAACAATATGGGGCTGTCACTGTGGGCCTTCTTTGGAAAAGACTATTTGGTGTTATTCTGGCCTGATACTTTCTGAGTCAAGGACCTAGAAAAAGTATGGATGTCAGGAAAGTCAGCATCAAGTCAGAAATCTTTATCTTAGATGTTATTTTTGGGCAAGTGACTTAAATTATTGACACCAGAAGGTCAGCCATTACAGGAAATCTGCTATAAAAGGAATACAGACTTTATATTGTTGACTTTTTCCTTCTGAAAATGCTTGTTTCCTGGTCTGCTTGTCTCTAGCCTAAATACTTTGAGACACTGTCTTGGAAAAAGCTTTTAGATTAAGAAAGTCAGATTGAAGTCAGAACTACTGATCTGTTTACTCATGATAAGCCTTTGACTATAAAATATCAAGGCCATTGAATCAACTTGACAACCAAGGATTTAGTACCAGTGGCAGCCTTCCTACTTCTTCATTACACGTTTCCTTTAAAATAAAAGGTTCACTAATTCTTTGGTGGCTAATTAAATCTGTCCAAGATAAATTGGAGAACCACCAACACAGATCCTCAGGGGTCTCTATACTAGAAAACCAACCGATCAGCTGTTTGCACAATGGCAAAAGACACCATGGTCTACCACTGCTCAGAGCTGGCTTTTTCTTTCAATCGATTTTTATTGTTAAAGAAGTTGCACAACAGGAATGGAAAATAGTAATACAACATGAGAAATTAGATTTGCAATATTCAACCACTTTGCATAGTGATAAAAGGGGGTATGTGTATTATGAGTTCCAGTGAAATATGATTACAACCAGAACATATCAATTGCCGTGTCAGGCCTATGTACTAGAAACTCAGGTGACAGTGTAACTAGAGGACTATCTAGGATCCTCTTGGCTTTGTAGCTTAGGTTAAATTGTTAAGAGGCTTAAGACCCAGTTTGTCCAATCTAGACAAGCATTTATAATGTCAAACATTCTAAGGCGAGATATCCACGAGGGATATTATCAGTCTTTATTCAGGGTTGGTGACAGAGGAGCATAGCCACTCCTGAATTGCATTGTCCAATGTGTAAAAAGGGAGAATCAAACGGTCCCCTTTAATAGAGTATTCCCTGATGTATGTCTCTCACCTACTCAAGATGAGATGTCCCATATCTAAATCGTAAGTTAGCAATCAACTATAGGAGAGCAGTAGCGATAGGGGAGAGGAAAAAAGATAGAGGAGTAGATGAGTATAAGAGTAGATGTCCTGCTATAACCTCATTATAAGCTCAATCAGAGCTTCAGAGTCAGAGGAACCCTCATGTAGTTACCCCTCGGTTCCCAAATGGCTTTGAATCTCTGCACTGAGTCCTGTAGTACACTGACCATCTTCTCCTGGGTCATGATCCAAGAGATTTTGTTTTTTGCCATGGCGCGAAGGGTTTCCATGCTCTTCCTATTGCCATTTTAGTGCCAGGAAGATAAAGTGGATCAGCCTTCTTTTGCCTTTGGAGGCCTTTTCTGCTGGAAAGTTTAATAAAGATATATGCAGGGATTTGGGAGTCAGGAGTCCTGTAACTTTTCACACTATTGAGAAAATCTTGTTCCAGAACCCTCTTATTTTGGGGTATTCCCACCATATATGTATCACTGAGCCAGTGTGAGAGCAGTCTCTGAAGCAGAGAGGAGATGCAGAGGTGTAAAATTATGCTATTCTAGAGGGGACTAAGTACCACCGTGTCAGGACCTAAAGGTCCCCCTCAATTAAAGAGATATTTAGGTTGCCTTGATATGAACATGAGACAGCTCTGTGCCATTCCTCCAGGTCCCACTCCTGTGAGAGGTCTTTCTCTTAGTCTGTCATATAGCTAGGTTTGGAAAAAAGGAAATGCCCCCCCCCCCCCCCCACTTGGGACTTCAAAGTGGTTGTAAAAATTTTTTTTAAATAACAAACATGTTATACTTATCTCCACTGTACAGCTCATTTTGCACAGAGTGCCCCCCGAACCTGCTCTTCTGGGGTCCCTCGGCATAGAATGTATTAGGCCCCTTTCACACGGACGATCCATTCAGGTCTGCCTGTCAGTTTTTCAGGCGGACCTGAACGGATGCTCCATAGAGGTCTATGGAGCATCGGATGTCAGCAGTGACAAGTCCGCTGACATCCGACCCGCTCCGATCCGAAAAAGTGTGACGGAGGAAAAAATTATTTTTCCATTCGTCATCAGATCGGGTGACCACGGACACTGTGGTCCATCTTCACCCGATCTCCCATAGGGGAGAGCGCCGCTGTGACAGGTCCGTCCCTGCGCAGTGTGCAGAGACAGACCTGTCATCTTCGCTCCGGTGATCCCCGCTGAGTAAGCGGATATCCACGGGGCGGATCAGCACTGATCCGCCCCATGTGAAAGGACCCTTAAGGTGAAAAAATATTTACCTTTACAACCCCTTTAAAGGCAACAACACCACTAATACAGAGTAAAAATCATTTATTAATACATATAAAATTTGATCACACATACATGTAATGATCAGTTAAAAACATAACATAACAAAAAGCAAAAGAACAAAAACATAACAAAAGTACATAGTGAGCATAGAATTATATTGTAAATACTCTGATTACTGAAAAATCTCCGGTACCCGACATGTTTCTGGTTCAAGCCCATCGTCAGGGGTATTGGATAGGAGAATATGTGTTTATAAATTTGTCAAAAGGTAAGCACTAAGCAGAAGCTGATTTGAAGGAGTATACTGTACTATGCAAATAAAAAAAAGGTGATGAGACACTGCAGAAGATGGCGTCACTGGATGCCTAGAGACACTGCCCCATGGAATTGACAGATATTGTATGGGAGCCCTCCATAAACTGGTTGGTCACAAATCAGGGTGGTATGTGAAGTGCAGCGAAGGGGTTGTTTAAACAGCATTCAATCTGATGATTGTTGAGTGATGCTATCCAAGCCTCAATATAGCCTCTCTTGGTCTGTTTATAACACACTCAGTGTCACTTGAAAAACCCTCTCCCTGTGGTTGATGCATCCAGTGATGCCATCTTCTGCACTGTCTCATCGCCTTTTTTTGTTCACATAGTACAGTATACTCCTTCAAATCGGCTTCTGCTTACCTTTCGATAAATTTATGATCACATATTCTCCTCTCCAATAGCCCTGACAAAGAGCTTGAACCAGAAATGTGTCAGGTACAGGAGATTTTTCAGTAATCGGAGAGTATTTACGATATAATTCTCTGCTCACTATGTACTTTTGTTATGTTTTTTGTTATGTTATTTAACTGATCATTACATGTATGTGTGATCAAATTTTATATGTATTCATAAATGCTTTTCACTCTGTATTTATGCCTTTAAAGTGCCAAGAAAAGAGGGTTTCCTTTTTTCCTATATATCAGGGATGTGCAACAATACACTAATCTCTGACACGGTGAAAACGTATATATCTATCTATCTATCTATCTTTATATATATATATATATATATATATATATATATATATATATATATATATAGCTAGGTTTAGAGTTAGACGTGGAGAGTGACTTGCAGATCATGGAAATCCCTCCTCTTTGCTCCGTGGTCTGGCCACACACCATTGTTCATATGGGATATTGTTGGGTGGCACTGGTTTTGACACCCATAGATAGTTTAAGAAATGTGAGCTTTGGAGAAATCGAAACTTCTCTGCCGTGGGTATTTCAAGTTTGCTGATGCAGTAGCTAAGGGTGATCGGGCCCGCTGAGTTGAAGAAGTGTCTGATCCTGTACAACCCCTTGTTCAGCCACTATTGGAAGGCTTTGATGTTAATCCCTGGGGGGGATTGAGGATTGTGGAAGAGATGTGCAAATGGATGTGTCTGAGAAACTAATTCTGTATGACCCTTGAGGTTCTCCCACAGAGCAAATGAGTGAGATAGCATTGGTACTAAGATCGCTGGGCATCTCTTGGGGTTACACCATAATACATAATCCAGGATAAAGTGTGGGACCACCTGTCATTCCATATGAACCCAGTAGGGTCTGGCTGTGCTTGAGTAAATAGTTGATATCTGGGCTAGCTGGGGGGCTTGGTAATACCAAAGCAGGTTGGGTAAACCTAGACCTCCTCTGTTTCGGGTTCAGAAAAGGGACCCATTTAGCTACACGGTGCCAAAGCTGGCTTTTTGCATTATGATTCAGCCCAACCATGAAATCATTGATGGCAAATAGATTTCCAAGGTTAAGTAGCCTCAACTGAGTTTGGCTTTATTATGAGCAGTGAGACCTCTACCAACAAGAAGCCATTCTTACGGGTTTTCGACTTTCTGATAAATGTTCTGTTTAAATTTGAAAACCTCTGTAAGTAACTTTAAACCTTGTATATAAAAACTGAAAGAAAGGAAAGCAGAGATCATAACAAATTCAGAACAGAAATAAGAAAGTAGTACAGTATATTCAATATACATGATTGATTTTTCGCATATTACAATTTGTGTTTATTGCAGGCCTACAAGAGGAAGACTGAGGCAGCAAAGAAGGAATATTTAAAGGCCCTTGCAGCCTACAGGGCAAGCCTGGTTTCCAAGGTAAATGCTGGAAAGACTGCTCATCTTTACCATACAGGATTTTTTCTTAAAACACACATATTATAAAGATATACTGCAAACATGATCGCAGATTATATAAATCATCTTATACCAGTAGTTTATTTGTGGCCATTAATGTTTTCAACAGGAAAATACCTATTTTGGTGTACATTTTTGGATTTTGCACTTTAGTGCATTTGTTAACCATCAACCTCTGTGCACAATTGGGCACACATGGGCTATTACCTTGTTTTTAATCTAAAAAAAGCATTAAAGTTGGTGCTTCTGCAGGGTGAAAAATGTTATTGGTACATCCATGAGATAAAACAGTATTTGGTTCTTTCAAGGGGTACTACCACTGGGTAACAATTCCCATTGGCACTTTCACAGGATGGCTGTCCTTCAATTGTAGTGACAAGGCTGTCATTGTGTAAGTGCGCATTTATAAAAAAAGAAAGAATATATAGAAATTCAACATAACAATATAATCTGAAATAATTTCATTGATTATATACATAAAATGTGAAATCACGGTCTGAGTTTATTTATTTATTTGTCTTTATTTAGAGCTACACTGACCAAGGAGAAGCCAAGAACTCTCAACCCAACCAGCCCTCCAAAATGATTCTCCCAAAACAATCCATGTATAATCTGCCCCCACAGTCCTCTTCCCCCTACCCCGGCCTTGCCTCTTTCCTGTCCCCTGCTGAATTGCCAAGTTACCGTGGCCACCCTCACCCCAGCCTTTCCCGAACCCTCAATGCCAAATCAATGTTGCCCAGCCTTAGTGCCTCTCCTCCGCCCCCTTTCCAGATTAGTCCTCCCCTCCACCAACACTTGCGCCACCCTCCCAGCTCTCTCCTCAATCAGTCACTGAATATGCAGCCCTCCTCTATTGGACTACAGTCACCAATGAGCTCATCTCCCACAGGTCAACAGGTGAGACTAAAGGTGTTTATGCTTATTTCTTTTGAATAGAAACCAATCATATTCCACCTGCCATTTTCTAGTTATTATGGGCAACATAACCACTTTTTCACTCCCACTGTTTAATACATTATGTATATGCAATACATGTCTTTTGGAATTTGTAGGCCCCCTGCTATTGCGTCCCCATTCTTTTCTTTAACTTTTTTACTAGTACGTGCTTACATTTTGCAAACTGAAAATAACAACTGCTATTTACTTCTTGCCATAAGCTGGAGCACTTGACACATTGCTGGCCCACCCTTATGGCATGGTCTTCACACTAGCCAAGTGTGGTCCAAATTTTGTTTAAGAAATATAAGTATGTCCTATTGACTATCCTTATCTGTGCCCATTGCCACATGTGTAATTCTGCACATATGTGGCCCTCTATTACAGAGTTAGTGGACCCAAATTTTAGGCTTAAGTGAGTTCTTATGGGTTCAGTCACCTACTGCCTTGTTAACTCTACGGGGAACTCCAGAGGTAATATACCATAGTAATGTACCATAGTTGTGTTCCTGCAAACCTTTGACACTCTTGCTCTTGACATTTCCCTCTCCTCCTGTTACATTCTTCAACATTTAAAATAAAAAAAAACAATAGTATGACCCCTTGTATTTACTATGGTAGACCCGTGAACTAAAGCACAAAGATTTTACCATCAAAGTCCTCGAAGAATATAGGAAACCATAAGGTAGCATAACTCTTCAGCATCTTCTAGAAAAACGTAGCTGTCATATCTGTTTGATGTAATTATATTTCCATGTATACATCTACTACAATTGAGTTAGGCCAAATTAATAGTTGACTTCTCCTATTGTTTCATTTCAGTTTGTAGAATTTACTGTCTTTTGCAACAGACCATAATTGTCTCTTTTTTGCAACTGTCCCCAGGACTTCTCACATCTCCCGTCAGAATTTTCAAACAATGTTGGCCCACGATCCCCAGCCTCCTCCAATCCTCCAGGAAGCACAGAGTGGGACAATGAATATCCCAGTAGAGAGTGTGGTATCAATCACTGCAAGTGAGTATTCAAGATTCACTATTTGTCTATAACAATATTCTGCAAATGTTTAGATTTAAAACACAATGGATAATTGTAGAACCCTATGCAGTGATGGACACTATGTCCTAATGGTTGCCAAATGCATATTATTTTCTTTTGATACTTCCTCAATAACCACCTTGACCACTGATCCAACTTTATACTAGTAATGGCAGTGATCAGCGACATTTAGCGGGACTGCAATATTGTGGTGAGCATTCTGACACTGAGGGGTTTATTTACTAAAGCTAGAGAGGGCAAAATTAGTCACATTTCTGCATAGAAACCAACCAGCTTCTAACCTCAGCTTGTTCAATTTTGCTTTGGCAATAAAACCTGGAAACTTATTGGTTTCTTTGCAAAATTGTGATGAATTTTGCCCTCTCTAACCTTAGTAAATAAACCCCTAACTGACATTTTTGACACTTTTTGGGAATCAGTGAAACTAATACAGTAATCAGTGTCAAAAATATGCACTGTACTAATGACACTGGTTGGGAAGGGGTTAAACACCTAGGGTGTGCCTAGCCAGTGTTTATGTGTTCAGTGTGTGGTGCATTTACTAAAAAACAAAGCCATTATTTTCCCACTGACATGACAGAGCTCTGCCTTCTTTACTTAGGCAGGGTGCTGTCCTGTGTGTTTATCCAAATGATCGGCGGGTGCCAGCGGTGATCTATAGGCCGGCAGCTGCTGATCAGTATCTGCTGTATTTAATCACAACATGGATAGGCCATTGGCAGCACACGCACGCGCCCCCTACCCGGAAGAGATTGTAAGCTCGCAGGAGCGGGTCCTTCTAACTGAATTGTACTGTTGGTGTATTGTCTCCCTTTATATTGTAAAGCGCTGCGCAAACTGTTGGCGCTATATAAATCCTGAATAATAATCTGGCACAGCAGGGCCGCCTTGCCGCTGTATATTTAAGTGATGCGGTCAGAAAGTGGTTAATCCATATTTTGGCACCCTGGTTGTGCAAGTCAATCTTTTGATCAACTTGTGTACAGCCAGCCTATCGGGCTTTTCACAAATAATTAGTGCCGCAGTCACGTATCATGTTCGGTAGGCAGGGAAGGCTCCCCGTCAGTGGAACACAATAACACAGAGGGAGGGATTCCCCCATCAACACTGACTGTGCATAGATTGCATAATCTATGGTATGTTTTAGCTCTGCCATCATAGAGCACTAGAGTAGTAGGGCGGAAAGCAGCATTTTCATTGAGGGTAAAAAAATGAAAATAAAAAATAAATGTATTTCTGAGCGAAACTCCCCTGAAATCATAATATTTAGGAATTTGGGACCCTGAAAGTTATGCGATTTCACCTTGGCTTTAATTCTCCAGCATATATCGAAACCCCAAATATCTATCCAAGTGATCTGCATTTTTAAACTTTTTTTTTTTAAAGTTTCTAAGATTTTTGCTTGTTTATTTCAGTTCTCTGCAAGGGGACAAGCCACTCTACCTCACCTAGAACCACAGACGTACTTGCAAATGAAGGCTGAAGGAATGGACATTTCAGAGAGTCTAAAAGCACTGGACATATAGAACAAGAATGGCATGGTCACCAAGACAAGCAGACTTAAGTGGTTGTTTCTTCTTAAGCCTCTGAAAAGCGGCTTTGTTTGCAGACGTGTACTTGGTGAAGCAAGCAGCCAAACCCCCGTAACTTGTAGAGATCAAAATGGACACCTCTTACCGCCTCCTTATTTGTTACGGAAAGCATGAAGATGAATAGTCTGTGAGAGGGGGACTTCCCTTTCAGAGTTCATCTGGGCATATTTAAAGAGGTTTGTGAATATTGTATATTTGATATTTCCCCACCCCCACCAAAACAAATACTGGTTTGTATAAGGGGGGCAGTGACAAATACCTAAATAAATTGTGCAAATATACAAAAAAAAAAATCTGAAAATACAAGGTGATAAAAAAAATAAAGAAAAATGTAATTTGTTGAATAGTTGTAAGTAGATTTATCATGTGGTTTAGGACTGTGCTAAAGACATCTTTACAATTTTCTTTTGTGTATAGAAATTAAAGGCGTAGCTTACTTTATAGTAAAGGCATTTTATATTAATTGTAGCACATTTTTTTAGTTATACATAGGATGTGTAAAATACTGCCAAATGTTTTTTTTCCTTATGTTTTATTTTTACAGCAAGAAAATAATTTCTATCTGTGCTGAGTCATGAAGTTATTCTATTTTTTTTTTCAGTCATAATTTCACCTTATTCTAAATGTTGACAATTTTATTTATGGGAAGAAAAGAAAATACAAAATGGATTTCTGATTTAATAATAAAACTGCTTTTTTTTATGTTTGGATCTGTGCTGCCCAGTCCCGGGCAGGCAAAATATTAATTTTGTTTCACGATTGCTTATTTGATTTTTCTTTTTAATAAAACATTTGAAAAAGTGGCGCCACATTGGAGTTATTATTTTGTCTTTTTATTATTTTATTGACATTACAAACAAACAAAAATCATTGAAACACACATATACAGCATTATAAAAGAAAAAAAGAAGAAGAAAAAAAAAGTAAAAAAATTAATTATAGGTAATAATAACAGTGTAGACCAGTGATTCTCAACTAGAGTTCCTCCAGAGGTTGCTAGGGGTTCCTTCAGCATTGGCCAATTTCTGCCTTTCAGATATGTTCCCACTGACACCATTGATCTTTTTAGCTATCTGTAAGGAGGTAATGACCACAAGTGTAAGGCCGCGTACACACGGGCGGACTGTTCGCCCAACCTTGTCCGCTGAACAGTGTTTGGGCGGACAGTCCGCTCGTGTGTGGGCTTTCAGCGGACAGTTTCAGCGGACAGTTGGACGGACAAAGTCTTTCGGAAATTCCGAAAAACTGTCCGCTGAAACTGTGTTTGAGCGAACAGTCCGCCCGTGTGTGGGCTTGTCCGCTGTACTTTCGAAATGAGCGGACTGTTCCCGCTCGGAAAGTCCGCCCATTTCGAGCGCGTGTACAGGTAGGCGGGGCCCGCGAAGGAGACGTCGCGGGCTCCGCCGCCTGGAATGGGCTTAAAGGGGAACCCCAACGCCGAAAAAAATCGGCGTGGGGGTTCCCCCCCAAGTCCACACCAGACCCTTGTCCGAGCACGCTACCCGGCCGGCCAGGAAAGGGGGGCGAGCGAGCGCGCCCCCCCTCCTGAGCCGTACCAGGCCGCGTGCCCTCAACATGGGGGGTGCCTTGGGGAAGGGGGGGCTGCGCGGCCCCCCCACCCCAAAGCACCTTGTCCCCATGTTGATGAGGACAAGGGCCTCTTCCCGACAACCCTGGCCGTTGGTTGTCGGGGTCTGCGGGCGGGGGGCTTATCGGAATCCGGGAGCCCCCTTTAAGAAGGGGGCCCCCGGATACCGGCCCCCCACCCTATGTGAATGAGTATGGGGTACAATGTACCCCTACCCATTCACCTGTGAAATAAAGTACAAAAAAAAACACAACACATGGAAAAAGTATTTTATTGCACAGCTCCGGGGGTCTTCCGTCTTCGGGGGTCTTCTCGCCGGACTCCTCCGCTATCTGTGTGTAGCTCTTTTACTAGCGGAGGAGTCCGGCTTTCTTCCTCCCCGCCGCCGGCCTCTTCTCCCGACTTCGGGGGTCTTGTCCCCCTCTTCGGTTCTTCTGCCGGGCCACCGCGCCTTCTTGTAGCTCTTTTACAGGCGGTGGCCCGGTCTTCTGTCGCCGCTGTCGTCGCCGCCGCCGCCTTCCGTTCTTGTTCTTCTTCTTGTTCTTCTTCTTCTTCTTCTTCTCCTGGAGATGTTGACTCGACGATCTCTCCGGCCGGAATGCCAGGGACACGCTCCGCTGCCACTTATATAGTGACAATGGGGCGGTGTCACATGGTATATGTCACATGGGTTGGTCACATGGGTTGATGTCACATGGGGACTATGACATCGTAAGGGGGCGGGGTCACCATGTGACCAACCCATGTGACATATACCATGTGACACCGCCCCATTGTCACTATATAAGTGACCGCACAGCGCGGCTCTGGCATTCCGGCCGGAGAGAGCGACGTGTCAACATCTCCTGGAGAAGAAGAACAAGAAGAAGAACAAGAACGGAAGGCGGCGGCGACGACAGCGGCGACAGAAGACCGGGCCACCGCCTGTAAAAGAGCTACAAGAAGGCGCGGTGGCCCGGCAGAAGAACCGAAGGCGGCGACAGAAGAACGGAAGACGGCGACAGAAGACCGGGCCACCGGACCAGGCGCGGTGGCCCGGCAGAAGAACCGAAGAGGGGGACAAGACCCCCGAAGTCGGGAGAAGAGGCCGGCGGCGGGGAGGAAGAAAGCCGGACTCCTCCGCTAGTAAAAGAGCTACACACAGATAGCGGAGGAGTCCGGCGAGAAGACCCCCGAAGACGGAAGACCCCCGGAGCTGTGCAATAAAATACTTTTTCCATGTGTTGTGTTTTTTTTTGTACTTTATTTCACAGGTGAATGGGTAGGGGTACATTGTACCCCATACTCATTCACATAGGGTGGGGGGCCGGTATCCGGGGGCCCCCTTCTTAAAGGGGGCTCCCGGATTCCGATAAGCCCCCCGCCCGCAGACCCCGACAACCAACGGCCAGGGTTGTCGGGAAGAGGCCCTTGTCCTCATCAACATGGGGACAAGGTGCTTTGGGGTGGGGGGGCCGCGCGGCCCCCCCTTCCCCAAGGCACCCCCCATGTTGAGGGCACGCGGCCTGGTACGGCTCAGGAGGGGGGGCGCGCTCGCTCGCCCCCCTTTCCTGGCCGGCCGGGTAGCGTGCTCGGACAAGGGTCTGGTGTGGACTTGGGGGGAACCCCCACGCCGATTTTTTTCGGCGTTGGGGTTCCCCTTTAAGCCCATTCCAGGCGGCGGAGCCCGCGACGTCTCCTTCGCGGGCCCCGCCTACCTGTACACGCGCTCGAAATGGGCGGATTTGCCTCCGCCTTACGTGGGCGAGTCCGTTCATTTCAAAAGTTGAGCGAACTGTTTGCCCAACCTTGTTCGTCAAACAGTCCGCTCGTGTGTGGGCAAGTCCGCTCATGCAAATTTTGAGCGGACTGTTTGATGAAACTGTTTGCCGAACAAGGTTGGGCGAACAGTCCGCCCGTGTGTACGCGGCCTTAGGACCATTCTTCCAACTGACCATTACACTATTTTATTATGAGTTGTAGATTTTTAATTTTTAGCAGGGGTTCCCCGAGACCGGAGAACTATTTCAAGGGTTCCTCTATGTTGAAAAGGTTGAGAAAGGCTGGTGTAGGCAATATACAAAATTCATGACAAAACTTTCCTCTCCCTCTAGATTATGTCCCAGCCTTTCCTTTGTAGTGAGAGACAACTTTTATTACTCCCTTTGACATCACCAAGCTTGAAAAATTCTTGCAGGGGTAGCTGCTGCAAGCTCAGTCTCTATTAATATCGGCATGTTTTCAGAACTACATTTCCCAAGAGCCCTTTTCCTGCACATTCTATGTGGGCTGGCTCTTAACCACTTCAGGACCAAACTTTTTTACTCCCTTCCTGGCCAGACCATTTTTCAGATTTCAGTGCTGTCACACTTGGAACGGCAGTCAGGCAACACTGTACCCAGATGGAATTTGTATATTTTTTGAGACATATAAAACTTTCTTTTGTTGGTATTTAATCACCACTGGGATTTAAAAAAAATGTTTGCTATATAAAGGGAAAGAAGTCCAAAACACTTTAAAAAAAAATGTTTTTCTTAGGCCTCTTTCACACTGACGTCCCGTTCAGGCCCGCCTGTCAGTTTTTCAGGCGGACCTGAACGGGTGCTCCATAGAGGTCTATGGAGCGTCGGATGTCAGCGGTGACAAGTCCGCTGACATCCGACCCGCTCCGATCCGAAAAAGTGTAACGGAGGAAAAAGCTACTTTTCCATCCGTCTGCGGATCGGATCGGGTGACGACGGGCACTGCGGTCCGTCGTCATCCGATCTCCCATAGGGGAGAGCGGCGCTGTGACAGATCCGTCCCTGCGCAGTTTGCAGAGACGGACCGGTCATCTCCCTGCTCAGCGGGGATCGGCGGAGTGATCCCCGCTGAGCAAACGGATATCCACGGGGCGGATCAGAACTGATCCGCCCCGTGTGAAAGGACCCTTAGTGTTTGTTATAAAAATTTGCAGATGCATCTTCATAAATTTAGGCCAAAATGAAATTCTGCTACATTTCTTATAACCCAAATCAGTTTATATTATTTAGTATGTGTGAAAGTTTTAAGTCTACCAACTATGGTATATATATTTAAAAGCTGATCAGTTCCCATGTATTGGCTGCCTATCTCATTTCTTGAGGCCCTAAAATGACAGGACAGCACAAATACCCCCAAAATTACCCCTTTCTGGAAAGTAAAAATTCCAAGGTATTCAGTACAAGACATGGTTCAGTTTTTTTTTTTTTTTGAAAATAGTTTTTATTGAAAGGCTGATGAGATACAGATATCAAAACAACATATTGATAACGCATATACACTTGTATAGCATACAGGAGAATAGTTGCAAACAATAATACCAATGGACACAGAGTCTTATCAAGCAGATACAGGATAAGTAGCCACATCTGTTCATGGATATAGTAATATCTCCTTTTAATTACAGCCAAAAGTTTTTATATAATTGAGCAGTAAAGCAAAACAACAGAAAGAGAAAAAAGAGCATTAAGTTAAGGCAGAAAGTTATACAATGTCTCTAGTGCCGATCCAAGGTGCCCATTGAAAATACAGGGCAGAAGACTTCCCCTCTGATGTGAAAAGAATTTGTTCATACTTAAAAGTTTCATCTATTTTTTTCCTTAGTTCGCTAAGACAGGGAGGGTTTGGGGCTCTCCATTTTTGGGCTATCAAGAGTCTGGCTGTTGTCAAAATTTGGACTACAATAAATCTAAGGGATGGCGGAAATTGGTCAATGTGTATGTTTAGGATTGCTAGTTCAGGGGTTGCTTCTCTAAGAATGCCAGTGGTTCTGGAAATAAGAGCAAAAACTCCTCTCCAAAAATTTCTAGTACAGGGGCACTCCCACACCATATGCAACAGCGTACCCACTTTTCCACACCCTCGCCAGCAGGCGTCTGAGTTCCCCTTTGCAAATTTCGCTGTAATATATGGGGTGAAGTATCACCTTAAAAGTAGTTTCTGTGTTGTTTCCCAATGCGTCATGGATCTGATGTAGCGACCAGTGCTCTTAATAGCTGCTTTCCATTGCTCATCTGAGAATGAGGTGTCGAGATCTCTCTCCCACTTCTGGAGAGGATGTATTTTCGTAAAATCACTTTTAGATTGTAATAGATCATAGAAAAGGGAAATACCTCCTTTGACTTTCGCCACATCAGTCCAGAACGACCATTCCTTATGAAGGATTAGCACCATGGTCCCTCCATGTTGTTTTGAAAAGAAGCTATTCGTAAATAGGTAAAATAGGCTGTAGAGGGTATATCATATTTAATCGCTAGAGTTTCAAAAGGGATCAGCTTACTGTTCTTGAATAAATCTGAGACCAGTGTCAGACCCTTTTGTTCCCAGAGTGATAGATCAATGTCTGTTATGCATGTACCTAGTGAAGAAATAGGAGGTGGTATCTCCGTCAGATTTTGGTGATTGGATACATTAAGAATAAATTGAGTCCAAGTATCTGTCACTAACTCGATTATGGGGTGTTGTGTCCTAACCCTCGTGTTGGGAAATGAGGATGCCAGCAACGTAGAGTACAATGAGCTGGGGAGTAGCCATGCTCCCTCCATCGTGGCCCATTGCTTGTCCGTCTCTGGTAAAATCCAATACTTAATTTGATCGAGTATACATGCCTTGTGATAATCTCTTAGGACAGGGAACCCCATACCCCCCATGTCTTTCCGTCTACATAAAATGATGTTAGAACTTCTAGGCTTTTTTCCTTGCCACACAAATGACGATAGTTGCGCTTGGGCTGATATGAAAAAAGACGAGGGAATTCGGATTGGTAACGCCCTGAAAAGATATAGAAGTTTCGGAAGTACTAGCATTTTGTACACTGCTAGCCTTCCCATCCAAGATAGACAGAATTTCTTAAGTCTGTTCAACTCATGATGAAGGGAGGAAAGTAAGGGTAGGAAGTTAATTTTAAACAGGTTAGAACTAGGCGACATTATCTTAATACCTAAATATGGAATTGGTTGGTTTGTCCATGGGTAAGGGAATCTTGCGGCTAGGTCTTTACGGGTTTGCCTCTTGACATTTATTGCAAGTAGGTTTGATTTAGATGCATTTACCTTATAGTAAGAAATTTTGTTAAACTGTTCCAAAGTGTCGTGAACTGCTGGTAAAGAGAGGGATGGTTGTGAAAGGGACAAAATGACATCGTCGGCGAATAGCGTAATCGAATAGGGAGCTTTCAAAACTGGAATACCTATGATGTCTGGATGCGTACGAATTGTTTCAGCAAGGGGTTCCATTATGAGGGCAAAAATTAACGGAGATAACGGGCACCCTTGCCTCGTCCCATTTGTAATATTAAAGCTTTCTGAAAACATCCCTTCTGTGAATACCATCGCCGAAGGATTAGTATATAGGGCCGAAATAGCAGAATGTATGTTCCCCTCCATACCAAATTTGGTGAGTACTCGAGTTAGGTAGCCCCAGTGGACCCTTTCGAAGGCCTTCTCTGCATCTAAAGTGAGAAGCAGAGAAGGGTCCTTCGAGGTTTCGGCCGCATGGATCAAATTAATAATTTTCCTGGTAGCGTCAGGAGCTTGACAGCCCTTAATAAATCCCACTTGGTCGTTTTTGATGAGGGAGGGTAAAATTGTGGATAGTCTATTTGCCAGGATTTTTGCAAAAATTTTTAGATCCACATTTAATAGGGATATCGGTCTAAAGTTTTGAGTGGACTCTGTTGGTTTCCCTGGTTTAGGTATTGTTGTTATTGTGGCTGCCAACATTTCTTGAGGGAATGAGGTGGATAAAGTAGCTTTCTCAAATGTTTTTAGTAGGTATCTACCTATGATGGGGTAAAATGATTGATAATATTCTGACGAAAAACCGTCTGGGCCTGAGGACTTATTGAGCGGTAGCGCTAAGATTGTTTTGTTAAGTTCACTTAGTGTGATGGGTTCATTTAAATCACTCAGTTGGTCTTTGTTTAGACTTGGGAGAGTTAATTTGTCAAGGAAGCGTTCAATATCGTCCATGGTCGGTTGGGGAATGGAGTCGTCGTCTTTTAAGTTGTAGAGGGCGCTGTAATAGTCCCGAAAAGCGTTAGCGATATCTTTTGGGTTGGAAAGTTTGGCCCCAGTAACCGGATGATAAATGAAAGGTATCTTTTGTTTAATTGTTTTTTCCCTAGTTTGTCTAGCTAATAACTTTCCTGCCCGATTGCCTTGCTGATAAAAGCGGGCTTTCCATTTCTTAAGCACGTGTTCATGTTGTGATATCAACAATAATCTGAGTTCGTGTCTAAGGCTGTCTAGCTGAGAGCCTACTTGATATTGGGGCGCCTGTTTATTTTGGGATTCTAATTTTCCAATCTGTGAGAGTAGACTATTAATTTTTAGATTCCTCTGTTTGACGGCCGTGCATTTCAACTTGATTAAAACCCCTCTCATAAACGACTTGTGTGCGTTCCATAACATGAAGGGGTCCGACACAGACTGGGCATTATGTTTAAAATATTCTTGTAGCTCCGAGATAATTTGCTGCTTAAATTTGGGATGTGAGAGAAGAGAAGTATCGTTTCTCCACCTATTTGCTCCAGTCTCCGCCGGACGACCCCCCACCACTACAGAAACTGGGGCGTGATCAGACCACGAGATATTATGGATCGAGGACATAGTAACTTTCTGAAGCAAAAATTTGTCAACCAAAATTAAATCAATTCTAGAGTACGAATTGTGCACGCTAGAATAGTAAGAGTAATCCCTCTCTGAGGAATGTTGGCATCTCCATACATCAAACAGATTATAATTTGCCATAAAGTGCGCAAGGGTAATCCTGCCTCCGGATTTGCGAGGTCTAGAGGACACAGCCAGAACCTGATTCGGTATCGTATTGAAATCGCCACAGAGTATGAGATGACCCCTGCGCACCGATAACACTTTCTTGCCTAACCTGTGTAAAAAAGACAGTTGTTCGGAATTAGGTACATATACATTAACAATGGTATACACCACGTTATCTATTTCCCCTATTAGAATAACATATCTACCAGCAGGATCTAATTCAGTCTGCAAGCATTTGAATTGCAACTTATCTCGAAGTAGTATAGCTACTCCCCTCTGTTTCTTCTGAGCGTTGGCTAAAAATACAGTTGGAAAATGTCTGTTCTGAAGTTGCGGATGTTTTGAGTCTAGAAAATGCGTTTCTTGAAGGCAAAGAACGTCACTCTGTAGTTTCATGGCTTCTTTCCACAATAAACTTCTTTTGTGAGGGCTATTTAGACCCCTAACATTAAATGTTGAGATCTTAAACCCCATCTTGATATCGTAAAGGGTGATAAATGAGCAGGGTCCCGGAGCGGCACTAGTTTCAGTGTAGGAAAGTCCAAACCGGCTTACAGTTGCGGTGGACCCAAAAAATTGAAAAATAGGAAAAGAAAAATAAAACAAAAACAATAAAGAGAAAATGTAGGCACTTAGACTGTAGAACAAAGTGAGACAATTATTCCCAAGTGGTGGCACAACAAAAAATCCAAACGTCCGCTTGTAAAGTCTTGAAGGAATAAAATATAGCCGACCGCGAGGTAGCGGGCAGTCTAGCCTGGTCTAAGTATAGTCTTGAAGATAAATAATACAAAAAAAAAGTAAAAATATAAAAAAAGAAAAATAGTAGCGAGTAAGTAGGGAAAAAACCCTTTAAACAACGGAGGGCAAAAGAGAACCACATAGATAGCCACCGAGCACCGGAGCTCTAAGATTTAGTATGGATGAAAAGAAATACCTGGGAGATCAGTCCTGTAAACGTCTCGGCCAGGCAGGGGATTCGGCGCGAGGAGATGAAGACCCGGACGGCGAATTTTCTTCTTTGTCCAAGATTTGCCATTCTCTGAGGAGTCGAATGCCTTCTTCGACTGATTTGATAGCTATGGTGGATCCATCCTTGGAGATTAGTAGCCTAGCTGGATATGCCCACTTGTATGGAATTCGATGGTTTCGCAATGGCTTCGTAATCGTCGCCAGGGATCGACGTCTTTGCATCGTAAATGCCGACAGATCTGGAAAAAAAGATAAGGCTTGTGCGGACAGAGGTATGGTGTCCGGGTTGCGGATACAGAAAAGGAATTTTTCTTTCGTTTGAAAAAAATGGATTCTAGCGATCGTATCTCTTGGTAAGTGAGCTGGGATGTGCCTAGGCTTCGGAAGCCTGTGAATTCTATGGCGAGGTCTGTTAGCGATGCCTCTGGTAGTGCGTCCTGCAGAATTGTTTGAAAAAAAGAGAGCAGGTCAGTAGGTTTCACTGATTCTGGGATACCTCTTATCTTAATGTTGTTGCGTCTCGATCGGTCTTCGAGGTCGGCCATTTTCTCTTTCAAACTAAGCAATTCGTCTTCCTTCTCATTATGTGCATCTATAACCTCGTTAATAGTACCAGCGAACTCACTCATTTTGCGTTCTATGTGGGTAACCCTATTATCCACAGCTCTGACTTCCTCTTTGAAATGGCTAGTGAGGGATATAATGTCTGCATGCAGGGTGCTCCGTAGTGATACCAGCATATCTTTCAAAGTGGTGTCTATAACAGGCTGGTTCTTGGTAGGGAATTCAAGTATGGAGTCCTGTAGCTCTCTCGTGTCATTTAAAGACGCATTGCACGCACCCTCCTCTTCTTCCCTCTGCATGTGGGGCTGCTTAGCTTTGATAGGGCTGGAGGTGGATGAAGCTGAAGGACTGGTAAGCTTATCTCGCTGCGGTGTGTCAGACTGTTCTGTGGCATGATATGCTACATGTAATTTGCTGCTCACATGTCCGCCTTCCCCCTCATCACTCTGCTTACCGGCGCCATCTTGGGATTGTGAAGTGCGGAGCTGCCGATAGAAGTCCGTCATTCGGCTTAGGCGTTTTGCCTCTTTTCTCCGGGGGGACATGTTCCGCTTGCCTGCCCGACCTCCGCTCTGTGAAAACCGCTGAGTTTGACTCCCCAGGTCTGTCGGAATAAGCTCCGGTGTGCAGGCGGTGGATGGAGCTCTTTTACTCTGCGGCCATACTCCTCGGCTGCCGGCCACGCCCCCGGTTCAGTTTTTTGAAGTTGTCATTTTTTGTCAAAATTGTTTTGAAAATTAAGAAATTAAATGAAATGTGTTTTTTTTCACAAAGCAAAGGAATACTTACAATTACACCCCAAAACACATTTTGCTTTACCTCCTGAGTATGGAGATTCTACATGTGTGAGACTTTTTTTTTTACAACCTAGATGCATAGAGGGGCCCAAACTCCTTTGGGCTTTCAAAGAGCATAATTTACACATCTAATTTCCTGACTACATTTGATATTTGTTGGGTCCCTGAAGTGCCAGGACAGGAGAAACATTTACATTTTGGAAAGACGAAGACTTAATTTTTTCACCATAAGTTTTAGGAAAATGCGGAAGAAAAATATTTTTTTACACAAAGTTGTCAAATATTAATATATTTCTAACCTACAGCATAGGCATATATAGAATTGCACTCCAAAACAAATTCTGCTATTCCTTCCAATTGTGGTGATACCACATGTGTGAGACTTTTTCACAGCTTAATCAAAGGGAGAGGCCAGAAATCCAAGGAGCATCTTCAGGCCTTCTATGGGCAAAAATGACACATCTAATTTCACCTACCTATCACAATTTTGGAGACCCTTGATCGGTATTTTTAGAAGAAGTATGGCAAGTCTTTTGAAGACTTCATTTGTTTTGCTACAAGCTGTTGGAAATTGCGTAAAGAAAATTAAAAAAAACTGAATTTTTTTATTTTTTTCACAAAGTTGTCAATTTAAAAAGATCTTTTCCATGCATAGCATTGATGTACTTAGAACTACAACCTAATACACATTCTGCTACTTCAACCGAGTATGGGCGATACCACATGTGTGAGACATTTTAACTGTTTGGACTGATTATGTACCGGACATTTTATCTTGTGTGTCAAACAAATCAATTGTATCAAAAGCAATGTATTGTAACGGATGTCTCTATACAGGTGGTCAGGGAATATAGCTTAGTGTAGTGTCACTTAAAGCAGTCTCCATTCCTCTGGGGACTAGGCCTACTGATATGTGACTGCCTCTAGGAATGCCATGTTCACTGGCCAGAAAATCCAGGAGGCAGAAGAAAACAGAACCAATGAGTTCATGTGGTTCCAGAATTGCAGTTGTCCACAGAGGATGGCTGGGACTGGGATCTCGCAGGAACATAGTCAGTCGAATGTGCAGATGGGTCAGTTCAGGCAGAAGGCACACATGTGGACAACAAACCGGTCAGGGTCAGTACAGGCAGCAGGCAGAGGCAACACTGCCCTGTAGTGGCGGTGATTAGGGATGGGTGAACAGTTTGGGCCGAGCATAAGTTTGGGCCAAACTTTCGTTATTTGGGCATTCAAAACAAACGAGTCATTCGATCATTTGTTCGGCCCCCCGAACCGACCACAATGCACTGTGGCGCTGAACAGTGCATTGCAAACCCTGATTGGCTGAAGCAGTGAAAGCTTCAGCCAATCAGGGCACAGATCACTGTCATCATGACTTTATCCAATCATGGCTCATTCCCGCCCCACAGTATAAATGTATTCTTTCAATGGCAGCCATTTTCAGTGTGATTTTAGCTTGGAGAAAGATAGAACAGGACTCTGTTCAGAGCTTTTAGCTAGTTAGTGTGCTATACTGTGCTATTTTGCTTCAATTGTCAGTGTAGAATATTAGTTTAGTGTTAGTCTAGAGATAGTGTGAGTGTAGTGAGGAGGACCATCATTCAGCTTTGCATAGTGTGCAGCTCAGATAGTTTCACTGTAGTGTATTGAGACCGCGTCATTCATACATACAATAGTGTAGAGTAGGGACAGCTCATATTGTTTCAGTGTAGTGTAGTGAGACCATGTCAGTAATTTGACATTAGTGTATAACTAGAGTAGGGACAGTTCATATAGCGTCAGTGTAATGACAGTTAAACACTGTCTTTTTGATTGCGTTAGTGCCAGTTTAACGCCATTTACTTCTGTGTGTGTTACTGCCAGTTTAACGCCATTTACTTCTGTGTGCATTACTTCTGTTTGCATTACTGCCAGTGTAATGCCAAATTGTTTTGTGTGCGCTACTGCCAGTTTAACGCCATATTGTTTTGCACGTGTTACTTCCAGTTTAACACCATACAGTTCTGTGTGCGTTACTGCCAGTTTAACACCATATGGTTTTGTTTGCGTTACTGTCAGTTTAACGTTATATAGTTTTGCGTGCGTTACTGCCAGTTGAATGCCATATAGTTCTGTGTGCGTTACTGCCAGTTTAACACCATATAGTTCTGTCTGCATTACTGACAGTTTAACGACATATAGGTTTGTGTGCATTATTGCCCGTTTAATGCCATATAGTTCTGTGTGTGCGTACTGTGCGTTACTGGCAGTTTAATGCCATATAGTCTTGTGTGTTACTGCCAGTTTAACGCCATTTACTTCTGTGTGCTTTACTGCCAGTTTAATTCCATATAGTTTTGTGTGCGTTATGGCCAGTTTAACAGCATATAGTTCTGTGTGCATTACTGCCAGTTTAACGCCATATACTTTTGTGTGCGTTACTGCCAGTTTAACACCATATCCTTTTATGTGTGTTAGTGCCAGTTTAATGTCATATCGTTTTGCGTGCGTTACTGCCAGTTTAATGCCATATAATTTTGTGTGCGTTACTACCAGTTTAACACCATATAATTTAGTGTGCATTACTGCCAGTTTAACACCATATAGTTCTGTGCGTCACTGTATGTTTGGCGCATTATATTGCAGTATATTATAGTGTATCCATGGAGTGTGTCTGTGTAGTGTGAGTACTCAAATTAAAGTGCACCAAACATCTCTTTACATTGATTAAAGTGCATCTACGTATAGATTTTAACTTCTTCTTTACATTTGCTTCTAAGCACCACCGCCTCCCTCCCAATAGTGTCTGGGGGACAACAAGGAGAGGCAGACGTTCCTGCAACAAATGTGTCCACAGGCAAAGGTGGATGTGGTGGTCAGTTCTCAGGCAGGGCATCATTTCCTCTGTTTAGTGAGTTTACCCATGCTATCCAGCCACAGCATGCAGAGGAGGTGGTGGACTGACTTACTAAACCTTCCTCCCCATCCTCTGTCATGCAAGCAGAGACAAGTGTGCAGTCCCATGCAGTTGCCAGATTGGATAAACCTGCCTCCTTGCCCACATCTATTCCTGCCATAGCTCCAACATCAGCCATTGAGGAGTCAGCTGAGTTATTTCACCACAGCGTCGGCCACTAGCTCCTTGATGATGCCCAGCCATTACTGGATTCAAATGTTGGTTCTGAAGTTGAGGATGACAGGAACATGAGCCTAGAGAGAGGGAGGAACCCTTGTAAACAAATTGGCATTCATGTTTCCCAAACCGCAGCATATTCACAAGTTGTCTCCAGTGGTAATGATGAAGATGATGATGATGATGAGGTCACTGATGCGACTTGGGTGCCAGATGGAGCAGAGGAGGAAACTGAACGTGAGGTGGCACAACCCCAAGGAGGCCGACATCAAGAAAGAGTAGAGATTAGCCACCCTATTCCATCACACCACATGCTTAACCACTTCCCACCCGGCCAATGCATATATACGGCCGGGTGGGAGCCGTCTACTCCTGATAGGACGTTCAGGAACGTCATTCAGGAGTAGCGGGATCGCGCGCGTGCGCACCCGCGCAGCAGCGCGATCCCGATGTGCTCGTGTCACCCGGACACGGCACATCTCAGATCGGCAGGAGGGCTCTGTGATTGGCCCTCCTGATCACATGACGGCCGTGTCCAATCACGGCCGTCATGTGATGTAAACAAACAGCCGGTTGCTAGGCAATCGGCTCTCCTCTCCTCACACGGAAGTCACCGCTGAGGAGAGGAGAGCAGAACGCTGCAGCCGGCTGATGATCAGTGAGTATGGGCTGCTTTTTACAGCTTTTTACTCACTGATCATCAGTGTAGTGTAAACACACAACACACCACACAGTACAAACACAGTCCCCACATATGTCCCCAAAACACACATGTCCCCAAAACATACATGTCCCCAAATAATAAAAACACATGTCCCTAATAATAAAAACATGTCTCCCACATATGTCCCACTAAAATCACATGTCCCAATGATTATCTGCACACATATGTACGTGATCACCTGCACACATATGTACATGATCATTTGCGTACATATGTCCGTGATCACACAAACCAATTATTATACACTTAACGGAATTTTTTTTTACCAAAAACATGTAGCAGAATACATTTTGGCTTAAATTTATGACAAAATTTGATTTTATTGGATTTCTTTTCAAATAGAAAAAAGAAAATATTGTTTTTTTCCAAATTTCCGCTATTTTTGCGCTTATATCGCAAAAAAAAAAAAAACGGAGTCGTGAATAAATAACACCAAAATAAAGCTCTATTTGTGCGAACAAAATGATAACAATTTCATTTGGGTACAGTGTAGCATGACCGCGCAATTGTCACTGAAAGCGCTAGAGCGCTGAAAGCTGAAAATTGGGCTGGGAAGGAAGGGGGTGAAAGTGCCCTGTATTGTAGTGGTTAACAACATGCTTTAACGTCCAACCAATCAGCCCATTGGCAAGAGCAACTAAAAGCAACACAAAAGGGGCACAAGTCTGTCCCTTCTCCTCCTTGTTACCCACTTAAGTCTGCCCCTGCGATACCAAGTCATTACAGCAGTCTCCACTGACAGGGATGATGGTATAGCACAGGGTATACCAGGTCCTAGCAGCACACCACCAGCTGTAGACTGTAGCCGGCAAATTTCTCTGCCCCATCTGCTGCAGTGGAAAAAAAAATACAGTCCCTCATCATGGGATGACTGATCATTAAGGATTCATGCACTGTATTGAAACCATTTGAGGAGGCCACAAGGATGGTGAGCAGTGACAGTGCATGCATCAGTGACACAATCCCTGTTGTGTTCCTGCTGGAGTAGACTGCGTGCTGGCGAGCAGCAGGAGGAAGCGAAGGACTTCCTTTCCTTTCAAGGACCACTTTATCCAGACACCAACATTCCTATGTCACAGAACACACAGGAGGAGAGAGGGGAGGAGGATAAGGAGGAGAATTCTGCCACTTTCATAGGCTTCAAAGAAGAGAAGACATGCGTCAATCTGTAAGTGATGGCTTTCCAACCCCAGGACCCTTGGGAGTAGTACTTAGCTGGGAGGAGGAAGTTCCAGATTCTGTCATCCCAAGGCCCCCCGAGGAGTCTGCTTCTCAAGTCAAATTTGAGGCACATGGGCAACCTCATGCTTCAAAGCCTGCAAAAAGACCCAAGAATATGTGGCATAAAAGAGGACGATTACTGGTTCAACCCTCCTTGACCACCGTTATAAGGGGAAGGTCTCAGATCTCATCCTGTCCCCACAGAGAGTGCAGAAGATAAAATCTCTTGAGGACACGTTAAAGAGGATTTTATTGATTTGTTTTTCCGGACTCCAGTAGGTTACAGTGTTGTGGAAAACGTAGTTTTGAGTCTTCTGTTGGTCAAGAGATGAGAGTTGGAGAAGGTGTCTGCCTTAGTGAGGCATTTCGGAATTTTTTTAGTCCTCGCCGCCCAGGGCTGTCAGCTTCCACATCCCATCGGCAGCGTCTGTATCACATGGTGGATGATTACCTCTGGGCCAAAACAGAGATGGAGAGCTTTCCAGCTGATGATCCACTGAATTACTGGGTCATCAGAATAGACCACTTGCCAGAACTTACCCAGTATGCTATTGAGTTGTTGGGCTGCCCTGCATCCAGAGGGCTTTCAGAACGGGCATTCAGTGCTGCAGGAGGTTTTGTTACTGATCATAGAATGCATCTGTCCACAGACTCCGTGGACCGTTTGACTTTTATAAAAATGAATCAGCCCTGGATTACCAGCTATGAAGCCTTTGATTCTGATGTCCCTGATTAAGTCTTTTTGGGATGTGGACTCTCTGCAGGACTTTGATGCTGCCTAGCTTTGTGGGTGTTCAATCATTTCATATGGAAGAATGTTTTTGGTATAGGTTTCATGGGCATAATTAACACCTAAGACCAATTTTTCAGCACCTGTTTGACAGGTGCATATCATTGCAATTTTTTACAGCAAGGCCAATTCTTGCTTTCATCAAGAGTACCTCTATAGGGTTACGGTGAGAAGGTGCCACAACACCCAAAGACCAATTTTTCAGTACCTGTTTGACAGGCACATATCATTGCAATTTTTACAGAAAGGCCAATTCTTGCTTTCATCAAGAGCACCTCTACAGTGTTACAGTGGAAAGGCGACACCCAAAGACCAATTTTACGCACGCGATACTTATATCCAAAGTCACCCAAATGTATCCAAAAAGTCTCTAATCTTGTTCCCAGTGCACTACATTGTGGCCTCATCATAGGAACGGGCTCCCCAGCTGCTGCTGAGCAAAATAAAGGCAGCTTGCAGGGAAAATTACATTTTTTTGGCTTTAAAAATGTAATTATTGCTGCTGCAGATTCTAGACATGGTACAGATCTGCCACTTTACAGGTAGACTAAGGAGACCCACTAGGCACCGTATTAGAAGGAATTTTTCATTTTTATGCTTTCACTTTAAAAATAAAAAAAATGACTGCTCATTTAAAAATGACGTTTTTCACACAAACTTTTTTTTATTGATACATGTCCCCTAGGGCAGGACCCGAACCCCTATAACCTTTGTATGCCTAATTACTTGCATATAAGCCTTCAAAATGGGAACTTTTGATTTTTGACATTCGGGTCCCATTGACTTTAATGGGGTTCATTATTTGGGGCCAAACTTTTGCAGGGTTCGAAAGTTGTGTTGCAAAGTGAACGGAGTGCGTTTGGCCCATCCCTAGCAGTGATCAGGAACACTGTTGCTTGCTACACTGTTCTAGTGAGACTAGGGACTGGTGTAGCAACAATCAGGGACACTGTTGCTGGCTTACACTGGTCTGATAACACGGGTGTTGTTTTACTAGATCTGGAGAGTGCAAAATCTAGTGCAGCTGTGCATGGTAGCCAGTCAGCTTCTAATTTCAGTTCGTTCAATTAAGCTTTGACAGAAAAACTTGAAGCTGATTTTTTTCTATGCAAAGTTTCACCAGATTCTCCACCCAGTTTTAGTAAATCAACTCCACAGTGACTAGTGTGGCAGCGATAAGGCACACTGTTGCTGGTATACACTGATCTGGTGACACTGGTACTGGTGTGGTGGTGATCAGGAAAATCAATCAGGAACACTAATTCTAATTGACACTGGTTTAGCGACACTGGTCTGGCGACGCCGTGACTAGTGCATGGTGATTTGGGATACTGTGACTGGCTACACTATTAGGGCTTGTTCAGATGTAAGGTTGGGTAGGTGGCCCCTGCAGTAAGATACCGCTGCTGCCAGATGGTTACACACTGTAATTAGCTAATTAGTAGCTCACTGACAGCTCTGCACAGCTTTAGAATGGACCTCACTTTACCTGGCAGCACCACCCAGTCTTTGCCTCCTCCCAGCAGTCTTTCCTCACAATATGGAGAGGATGGGGGTACCTTCTCCACCTTCTGTCCTCTGCCTTCCCACCCTGTAAACCCCCATTTCACAGACGAGCCACCCATGGTCACCATATAACCTGTCACACTGGGGGCAAAGCACCGGTGGACTTTGTGGGAGCAGAACTTCAAGTGTGAAGCCTCATAATGCAGCCATCCAGTTCAAGATTCTCGTTGGAACAGGTAAGCCCTGTGTGCCAGAGAGCTTAAAGGGATATTCTGCCTCTTGCTCCGAGGCCCAGCTCATTATCGACTTCTGCTTCTAAAGGGACCATATCACTGCAGGATCCCATATAAAAGGAGATTGGGATCTAAAATAATAGCATGTTTATTTATTACCTTCCCAGTGGTAATAAGAGAGCACTTGAAAGTTTGATTGTACAGGCCACTGGAAAGGTAACTATACTTGCTATTCGTTTACAATCCAGTCTTCTTTAACCACTTACAGACTGGACCATTTTGCTGGTCAAAGACCAGACCACTTTTTGTGATTCGGCACTGCGTCGTTTTAACTGACAATTGCGCGGTCGTGCGACGTGGCTCCCAAACAAATTTGACGTCCTTTTTTCCCCACAAATAGAGCTTTCTTTTGGTGGTATTTGATCACCTCTGCAGTTTTTATTTTTTGCGCTATAAACAAAAATAGAGCGACAATTTTGAAAAAAACACATTATTTTTTACTTTTTGTTATAATAAATATCCCCCAAAAATATATAAAAAAACATTTTTTCCCTCAGTTTAGGCCGATACGTATTCTTCTACATATTTTTGGTAAAAAAAATCGCAATAAGCGATTATTGATTGGTTTGCGCAAAAGTTATAGCGTTTACAAAATAGGGAAAGTTTTATGGCATTTTTTATTAATAATTTATTTTATTTTTTTTACTAGTAATGGCGGCGATCAGCAATTTTTATTGTGACTGCAACATTATGGCGGACGCATCAGACATTTTTGACACATTTTTGGGACCATTGTCATTTATACAGTAATCACTGCTATATAAATGCAGTGATTCCTGTGTAAATGACACTGGCAGTGAAGGGGTTAACCAGTGGGTGGCAGTGTAGGGGTTAAGTGTTCCTAGGGGTGTGTTACTAACTGTGGGGGGTTGGGCTTTCATTTAGTGAACACTGATCTCTGCTCCAATCACATGGAGCAGAGATCAGCGTCACTAGTTGCTAGGCAGAATGGAGAAATGCCGTTGTAAACAGCATATGCCCGCGGCGATCGAGTCCGCGGGACCCGCAACTGGACTCACGGGGGTCCCGACCGGCACGCGCTCGCGATGGCAGGGCAGCATTGAAGATTGGACGTACCTGTACGCCAATATGCCTGCCCGTACCATTCTGCCGACGTACATCGGCGTGCGCTGGTCAGGAACTGGTTAAAGCTCGATTCACATCTATGTATGTTGCTTTTGAGCGTTTCTGCAGTGCTTTTTGCGGTGCTTGCCGCGTTTTTGGACACGTGTTTTACTGCGTTTTTCCCATGTTTTTGCCGCGTTTTGCGGTTTTTTTTTTTACAGTGTGGTTGCTTAGCAACCAGCTATATACAGTGTAAAAAAATGAAAAAAAAAAAAAAAAGCAAAACGCAAATCGCGGCAAAAAGGCGGTACTTGCGTTTTGGTTGCAGGTCCATTGACTTTTATTACATGCAAAACACTGCATTTTGCATTAAAAAAAGTCCCGACCCTTTCCGAAAACGCAGAGGCACAAAAATGCATTGATGTGAACATGTTCCATAGGAACCCATGTTAAAAAATTTCCCTGCATTTCTGCAAAATGCTAAATGCATCAAAAAATGCATTAGTGTGAAGGTACTGATTTTGTTCTCGGACATGTTTCTTAGTGTTTTTTTCAAAAATGATGGGGCATATACAGTAATTTTACAATAAATTATATACAAAGAAATTATGTCCACCCAATGTACTAAAGTCTTTTGAAAGAAATCAACATTTTCCACATTTTTTTTCTACATTTATTTTTACAAACCATTCCGGAATCCAGAAATTAAGTTGTCGCACCTTGTATATTTGTGTTTACCAAGCAAAGACAGGGAAAGCTCAAAAGACATCTTCTGGGGCTGGACTATCTTGGGAGGAAAACAATAGAAATGAGTTGGGAAAATACAACCAAATTGATCAAATTTGTCCCTTCCAGTAGTTTCAGCTGCAGACTATTTGACAAGCAATGGGGTTGTCTATCAATAAAATTACCTTTTAAACTTTAACAAGGCAAATTAAGTGGACACTGAGTTGGGTTCTCATGACAAGTTTGGCTCTCCTTCCTTCTTAAAAAAAAAAAAAAAAAAGTTGGTTACAGAGCTAATAGCTCAAGCTAAAATGAGCTTGTGCCACTAAGACCCTTTTCACACTGTGCTGCCACTGGCAAAAAAAATAAGAATATTGTCACTTTACCGTAGTTATAGTGCCGCTATTTGGCTGCCAGCGGGGCGATTTTAACCCCCGCTAGCAGCCGAAAATGGGTTAAATCCGCCCGCAAAATGCCGCCTCAGCGGAGGTATAACAGCGCTGCCCCATTGATTTCAATGGGAAGGAGCGGTGGAGGAGCAGTGAGTTCACCGATCCTTCACCGCTCTAAAGATGCTGCTGGCAGGACTTCTGATGCCCTGCCAGCGCAATGCTCCAGTGTGAAAGCCCTCGGCCTTTCACACTGGAGTGAATGGAGCAGTTGTTTTAGAGCGGTTTGCAGGCTCCATTTTTAACGCTATAGCATCTGCAAAACACCCCAGTGTAGGGTCTTAGTCATAAGTCAGAGGAGTGAATTCTCCCCCCCCCCCCCCCCATCTCCCTTCCCTATGTACAACATTGCCTGGAGTTTCAATAAAAGGTTCTTTCTTGTCTCTTTAAAAAACGTAAGAAAAGGTGCTCTGGAAATGCTTGGTAATGATTTGAAGTATATTTTGAAATGTATGCAATAGCAGCATATGTTTCAAATGTGTATATCAATACATATACATATATATATGTGCTCAGCATAAATGAGTACACCCAACAAATTTGTCAGAATACCTTTTACTTTCCTTTTAGAATCAACATTTTGTTTGGGAAACTATACTACAAAATACTCCCAAAAATGCGGGCCATTGATTGCAACCGAGGTTTCTTAATTTGCACACACAAAAAAGTAATTCATTAAACAGGTGTCCAGCAGACAGTTGATTATAAAAGAGCATTACTTAACAAAGAAAACCTCTTCCTATTTCATGCTGTCAGCAATGGTAACACAAAGAAGAGAACTGCTACCACTGTTGCCAACCTACCATATTAAAATTTACTGACACCACACCCAAAATTCACTGGCATAGTTTTACTGACATTTCCAGAAGTTACAAAATTATAGCTTGCTGGTTTGGGCCTAGTGACCCCAAATATGTATATGTGTCCTCCAGTTCCCAGAGTCTGTGTATTTTGGGGAAACACGGACTTGAATCCGAAGCAAGACGACTCCAGGGGTACCCCAGGCACACGCCTACCAAAGAGTACTACCCTTAAAAGCAAGTACATATAGTCAGTAGGCAGTCCCCTCCAAAAGCCTCTGTCCTGGTTGGGTCTGCCACATAGATCCAAACCATTAAAGCTTTTCTTTAAAGGTAGCACTTTTCACTTGCATGGGCTGCCTGCACACAACACTTGGCAGCTCAAACCACATAAACGCATAGGGGTTGATTTACTAAAGGCAAATAGACTGTGCACTTTGCAAAGGGCAGTTGCACACTGTAAATGAGGTGAAGCTTCACTTTGCAAAGAATACCCAATCACATGGCAGGAAAATAAAAAAAACAGCATTTTTGCTTGCACATGATTGGATGATGTAAGTCAACAAAGCCTCCCCTCATTTACTAAGCTCTGGAGCATTTGCACCTGCACTGTGCAACTGCACTTTGCCAAGTGCACAGTCTAATTGCCTTTAGCAAATCAACCCCATAGACTAGGGATATGCTATTAGCGGACCTCCAGCTGTTGTAAAACGACAAGTCCCATCATGCCTCTGCCTCAGGGTGTCATGCTTTTGGCTGTCAGAGCCTTGCTATGCCTCATGAGATTTGTAGTTCTGCAACAGCTGGAGGTCCGCTAATTGCATATCCCTGTCATAGACCATTCATGGACTGCGAGCATCAACGTCCGTGTGAATGAGGCTTTAACCCCTTCCCATCCAGCCCTATGGTATGATTATGTCAGAATTTTGATGCTGAAAGTTGTACATTGGTTTGCATGGAAATTTGGTGTTTTATATTGTAGGCCTGTAATTCTTAGGAATAACACTTAAATCTGTGCAAACAAGAGTCTAGTAGACATCCCGGGTATGATAAAGTTTGAAACACAAAAATCATAAATTATAATATAATAAATAACTATAAATAATTATCAATAATAATATTATAATAATAAGAAAATATATTTAATAATGTAATCAACTCAAAAACACTGAAATGTGCTCAGTTGCAGAATTGTCGCTGTCGTCACTTTCCGTGTCTGATGGTGAATTTCCCCACGAATCACTATTGCTCAATTCTGCAAGTGTTCTTATTTACTATTGCTGTTTTCAAGCTGGTCTAAAACCACTTTTGACATAAAGGGACATTCTCCATTTTCCAGGCAGAAAGAACAGTATATATAATATAAAACTGCATGCAGGGCACTGGACGAAGCACTAGGGGCAATAGGGTGGTGAAATAATTTGATACATTAATGTAATCTGTAAGAATACAGTGTACTGTATGTGTTCTGTTTTTTGCTTTTTGAATTTCCTGCTGGTCTCTGTCCCTGTGCGTCATGTCACTCGCAAGGAACGGAGCATACGGTACATCGGGTGGAAGCATACGGTACATCGGGTGGAAGACACAGCTACCGCACACAGCAGGAGTACATCGCAGGATCTAGGGGACAAGGTAGTTTACTTTCCTTGGATACTGCGATGCAATCCCGAGTGTGGCTCAGGGTTACCGCTCTTGGTATGGAAAATTCACCCCCAGCCACACTCAGGAATACTGCTAAGTATTAAAACTAGATGTCTAAGTAAGGGCGGGGGTGCATGGGGAAAGCCATCCCTGTCGGGAGAAGACAGTGATTATCGCTAGTGGCTATAGCAGCCGCTAGCAATAATCGTAAGAGAATCCAGAAGGCTGGTTGTACCCAAAATGATCGATCAATCAAGTTGGTACAATTAGCTCGCCCATTAATGGTTCGAATCTCGGACACTTTCTGCTGAACCGGCCAAGATTCAAACTGTATATGGCCGGCAGCCTTGGACTACCCTGTTCATAGGGTGACAATGCTGCTGCACATTTTTACTGCAGGATAAACAACATTGACATGTTATTACAGTATAGGAAGTTTAAAAATGTGAGATCTGCTGCCATTATCAACAAGTAATAAACCTATGCTATGAGGGCATTCAGGAAAACAAAAACTGCTGTGTTATTGCTACTGACAGACTGCACCGTAGATGTAATTTCTTTTTTATTTTGCTCTCAACGTTGAGGCAACAATGTTCCATCTATTTTGTGTCATTCTTCCCTTTGTGCCGACAAGTTGTGTCAATTTCCTGATCATCATTTGAACAGAGGCCATCCCTTGTCTTCTAGCGGCATTTTGTACCCAGCACTGATCCTCTGCTATTCTTCTTTAGCTGAGTGTGTGGCAGGAAATGACACAATACCAATTAAATTCCAGAGAGGCTGGTTTGGTAGACATAAACGCCATTGTTGTTTTGACTTTTTTGTCAGTATATGATATCAGAAGACCTCAGGCTGTCGAGGAGTTTCTGTCTAAGGCTGGATTCACACATATGAAATAAGGAGCCACTTGGCTTGTGGTTCTGATCCCTACCAAGCGAAACAAAATGTGCTGAAGTAGTAAAGATTGACAAAAGGTTTAGTTCACTTGTACATGATCAAGGAGAGTGATCAAAACTGGCCAATAATTTAAACAACATTCAGGCCATGACCGTGTATGTGTTACATTACTTACTCTCTAGTGGACTCCCCCAGCCAAGAAAGCAACTTGCCAGTTAGTGGGCAGCATCCCCAAAAGTACAGATTGCTAAAAGATCCCATTCATTCAGCACCATTTTAAATCCAACCTTTATGAGTTGGTGAGCATCAAGATCACAAAGGCCCTAGAAGTGGTTGCTACATTGTAGGAAGGGATTTTTAGCCTTCCCACCTTTAGGTGGTTTCATTTTTGCATGCTTCTGGCAAGGGAGCGATAAGGAGAGGAATCCACTTGTGAGGGACAGTACTTAGCACAGGGCCAGGTTCTAGATGACAAGGGATAGCTCAGGGAAGGCTCCTTATTCACTTTATACTCTCTGGTAAGCGGTGCGGAGACGTGGACCCAGTACATGCTGCAGAAACATCGTCTGCCTATGCCAAGAGGTGACATGACCCCTGGTAACAGAAGCTGTCCTCTGGAAACATATCCTACAAATAGCCAGCCATAGACTTGGCAAATTCAGCAGAGACCAGCCAAAATTCAAACCATGTATGGGCAGGCTGAATGTACCTAAGTTGATCATTGCACCGTTTAGGCAACCGGTTCATCGTCAGTACATGAAGAAGCATTCTCTAGCCACCTGTCCCAAACTTTATGGTATTTGGTAGGGCACCCTCTATGGGCATATAAGACTTTTTTGTAAGGTAAGGTCATATTAACAGCAACGACCCAATTCTGAAAAGTTGGTGGGAACCAGTGGCGGCTAGTGGTATATTTTTTTTGGGGGGGGGGGGGGGTGGTGACAAACAATCCACTCAACCGACACCCCCAGGTCGGTCGGGTTACAGTCATCCCCCTTCGGTCACTCCCTGGCCCTGCACTTACCCCATCTAGGTCGCGGACAATGCTTCCTCCAGGTGAGGGGGGCGGCGGCTTCACCCTGAATCTCCTCCTCAGCTTCATGGCGGCTCCCCCTGCGTCTCCTCCATCCTCCTCCTCCTTGGTGGCCAATAGGATCGTTTCTCCTTTTGGCCAATCTGCTTCCTGATTGGCTGGGAGGAGAATCGAAGAGAATAGTGAATATTAATTCGCTATTGTCACACAACTGGGTGCTCTGTGCCCCGAGCCCACTCTTTTTTTAAGCCAATTAGCCTCATTGGAGTCCATGTGTCCAGTGCCCTGCATGTAGATTAGGGGTCAGGCACATGGATTAGGCCCATATGGATGGGCTGCCACTGGTAGGGACTCTCTGAGCCATACCCTTGCAATCAACGGTCTGGCTGTGAAGAGAGTTACCTGGAGTGTGAAGGTGTGTGTCCCCTTCTGAGGTAGTAAGGAGCCCCAATATACATTGTTAAGGGCATAGGGTGAGTGGAGAACCCATATGATCATGGAGGAACTTCACCACTCGAGTCCAATAACCTACTATAGCAGGACAGGACCATATTAAGTGAAAGAAGGTATCATTGGTTTTGCCACAAAAAAGCTATACATTTTTAAGGGACTTTGCCTTGGCTGAGATGATGGCCTTAGTGTGCTGCAGGCAGGAGAAACCATTTTCCTAATCTTCTCTTCCCTAGTCACCAGACTGTACCGTTGCAGAAAAGCACATGGCAAGAGGCTTCAGCAGGGAGCTGATCTGTGTCAGACATTTGTGATCAGAGTCATAAACTGAAAAGACATTGGGATTTACATGACTGTGTTATCTCTGAGCCAGTATTTTGGAAGTAGATGGATGATGCCTGAAGAAAGATGGCTCTGATCTTGTGGAGAGAAAAGCAGATGAAGGCATTGTCAAGTAGCATACCGTGACCTTGGTTAGAAGTAATAAATACCTGGAAGTGCTAAAAGTACACATACATGAATAAACTATGACAAAATATACCTCTTACTAGGTTCTCTATAAGCTGTGTCTAACTCAAAGAATGTATAGCTAGAGGAAATCATCAAACTTTCAGCTAGCTTCATTATAAAAATCCCAGAATGGATATTAAAATTCTTCCATAAACTCAACAGTGGCTATTTCTCTTTAACCTGGAAAAAGAATGTTTCTAATTGGCTATTATAGCTTATTATGGAAAAAAATGTTTTAATGACACCAACTATATCATTTTTGTTTTTTCCATATTCCTCTGAGTTTTGAAGAGACAGCACAATATAAGGTTTCTGTTTTACATGGAACCCAACGTCTAAGAGAATCCTGGCTTACACTATGATGTTTTCATAAATTATGTAAGAGTGCCAAGACATCCTTATTGAAACACCCCCTCTAGTTCTGCATATGCCAAAACATGGTGTTATACTAATAACACACACTTCAAATGTGCTAAAGACTGTACACTTTCCTGTGTGTGTCCCATTACATCTATATAGAGAAGTGAGCTTAATATGCTTCACTGATAGGCAGTAATGAAGCAGCAGTAAACCTTCTCCGGGAAACAATGGGAAATACAAATAAATGAAGGCCAGTTCAGAGTTACAGCTGGCCGCACTAAATTAGTTCTTGCTGAAGTGACAAATTGCTGAGATAACTGAAATCTTGTTCTTCTGAGGGTTAGATTAAGTGAGAAGGATTTGTTAACTTACTGTTGGAAATGGAGTAGAGTATTTTAAAACAGGAGGTATCTGAATTACCTACTTCTGTCACAAATCCCCAAAATAATGGGTTTGTTGCTCATTGTAGGATAATGAGTGGAACCATACAAATGATTCTTTCTGAGCTGATAAAGGGAGGCCCAGAGTACAACCCCAAAGCCATAACGGAGGGATGGTATGACAGGGGTTAATGGGGTGTTCTGTCAAAAAATGTCCACCTATCGAATAGTGTCCACTGTGTACTGCGCAGGCGCACCGCTTATGCAGTACGGAGCACAAGAAGATTCAGAAAATCTCAGAAGATGAACGGCACCTGCGCCGTTATTCCAGGTGCAAGCCCCGCCATCCAAGTGGACATAGGACTGCACATAGTTGGACGGCCCCACATGGGCTCGCTTCGCTCGCCACGCTTCGGGCACAGCCTTGCTTCGCTTGGCTCTTTTTATTCTAACTCTATGTCCACTTGGATGGTGGGGCTTGAATCTGGACTCACGGCGCAGGCGCCGTTCATCTTCAGATATTTTCGGAATCTGCTTGTGATGTGTACGGTGCAGAGAGGCTTTAGGTACCAAGGATTAGGGAAGAAGGCGGTGTGACGGAGATGGGGACGAAGCTTTGGACGGAAGTAATGCAGAACAAGGAAGGGGGGTCTGAAGGGGAAGAGAGAGGAATGGCTTCCCACCCTCCCGCCCTACATGGTTTGGTAATTTTCCTGTTTGGTTTTGGGGACTGGAGCATCCCTGAGGAAAAGTGGTGCACTTGGCGGGGTGCAAGGTCCTTTTAGGTCATATGGGCACTTAAAGGGTATGGTGCAGGGACCTGTCTGAGGTATGGCTCCCAGTTGGTTTGGGGACCTGCTAGTTGTCTCCGAGTCCGTGGTTTGCGACTGGAGGCCTTAGAAGTAACTAGCAGGTACAGTTCTTGTTTATGCCTATTGAGACCGTGGGCTCGATTATCGTTAATAAACTGTATGTTATGTTTAAAAGGTTATTGATATTATTATTATTATTCAGGATTTATATAGCGCCAACAGTTTGCACAGCGCGTTACAATATGAGGGCAGACAGTACACTTACAATACAAATCAATACAGGAGGGATCAGAGGGCCCTGCTTGTTAGAGCTTACAATCTAGAAGGTTATTGATATGTTAATTATTGGATATTTATATATTTGGTTAATAAAACGGCTGCCACAGCCAATTTGCCCCAGTTATGTTTGGTCATTAGAGGAAAGGTAGGGTGGGTTTATTGGCACAGCAGGTAAGGTAACAAGCCATGGTTAAAACCATAGTCATGGGGGATACCTTTTAGAACAAAGTGTGTAGGCAATGAACACATCCCTGGTATGCCCCTAATTACATGGACTATGAAGAATTAAAAAATAACTTTCATTTAAAGGAGAAGTACAATCAAAGCTCGTTTGCCTGTACTTCTCCTGTGGATCACAGGGGTGCAAATCGTTTTGCATTCCTGTGACTCATTTTCAGACAGTGGGCTGAAGTTCATTGTCTGCTGATGTCACAGACGGTAAGTATTAATCTAGAAAAAAAGTGCAAACCCATAGTTCTCTTTTAATTCTTCTTAGCCCATCTAACTAGGGGCATGTCAAGTGTCCATTGCCTACTTTGTTCCAAAGGTCTTCATAGTTCATATGACTGTAACTACATACACAGAGCACTGGTAAAATTGAACTGAGAGTTCTTTAAGATGCAAAAAAAGATTTCACCACTTCCTTTCCTTAATACTAGCTTTCAATGGCAGTAATATAGCAGTTGAATGAAATACTTAATGCAGAAAAACACTCATGGAATTTTACAAACTTTTATAGAGGACTATACTTCAGACCAAAAAAGGAACAGCTGAGGAGAAAAGAGGGACAGAGGGATTAGGTTCCAAATGAGGGACAGTTGGGAGATATGCAGGTGCAGCCTATTAGTACACTATAGTAGGGGCATTGAATTAAAATCCACGAGGGTCCAGTCAGTAAAATTGTATTCCTGCAGAGGTCTGAATCGCATGTTGCATTCCTAATGGCCCCTGTAAATATTGGCAAAAGCGGCGTGTTTAGGGTCAGGGACTTTTTTTCTGCGTTTTTGCATGTAAGGCAGCCCATTGAAATGAATAGTCTGCCTACATGCACAACACAGGTTGCAATGATGTAAATGTAACCTCAGATCCTTCACATCACAATCCTATCAGTGGCGGCCCGTACATTGTGGGTGTATGGGCACCACTCCCCTATCCCTGCTGCCGCCTCCATATCCATGCACCCAGCCCCTTTCAGGACGCCGGATGCATGGACTTCTATGGCAGGGCAGGAGGGGGTGTATTTTTTTGAAGGACCTGATTAGAGCCAGAGGCTATAATAGGCTTTAAAAAAGGGTGGGCTCGGGGCACAGAGAGTGCACCCTGATCCCACCCAATTGTGTGACCATAGTGAATGAATATTCCCTATTTTCACATCACATTGCCTCCCGCCAATCTGGTGGCAGGTCAGTGAGACCTGTTTCCTGATTGGCCAAAGTGCCAGGCATCCCTATTGGATGCTCAGCATTCTGGCGGAAGTGGGACAGAGCAGAGGAAACTGACTGGAGAGGAGACGCCGAAGAAGAGGACACACTCTAAGCGCCGGACCTCCTGCGGGGTGCTGTGAGCAGGGTGCCCCGCGATCCCTCTGCGGCGGGGTGGTGTATATAATCATGGTGTCCCATGATCCATCTGCATTGGGGGGTGGGGGGTGAGCGGTGTGTCAGACGATCTATCCGTGGGGGGGTGCTTTGAGTGGGGTGTCCCACAATCCATCCATTGGGGGGCCGTGAGCAAAGTCTCCCGTGATCCATCCACGGGGGGGATGGAAGTTGTGCTGTGAGTCCCATGATCCATCTGAGGGGGGGTTGTGTGAGCGGAGTGTTCCACGAATCATCCGCAGGGGGGTTGTGCTGTGAGTGGGGTGTCTCGTGATCTGGCAGCATTTAATGGGCACACTGGCAGCATCTGATGGGCACACTGGCAGCATTTGATTGCACAGTGGCAGTGTTTGATGGCACAGTGGCAGCGTTTAACCACTTCAGCCTCGGACCAATAAATACCTTAAGGACCAGAGGTCTTTTTCCAATTTCGCACTGCGCTGCTTTAACTGGTAATTGCGCGGTCATGCAATATTGCACCCAAACGAAATTTGCGTCCTTTTCTTCCCACAAATAGAGCTTTCTTTTGATGGTATTTGATTGCCTCTGCGATTTTTATTTTTTGCGATATAAATGGAAAAAGAGCGAAAATTTTGAAAAAAAATGATATTTTCTTCTTTTTCTTATAAGAAAAATCGAATAAACTAAATTTTAGTCATACATTGAGGGCAAAATTTATTCAGCCACATGTCTTTAGTAAAAAAAATGTCAATAAGCGTATATTTTTTGGTTTGCGCAAAAGTTATAGCGTCTACAAACTAGAGTACATTTTCTGGACACAGCTTTTAATTTATGACTGCCTATCTCATTTCTTGAGGTGCTAAAATGGCAGGGCAGTACAACCCCCCCCCAAATGACCCCATTTTGGAAAGTAGACACCCCAAGTAAACTGCTGATGGGTATGTTGAGCCCATTGAATATTTATTTTTTTTGTCCTAAGGGATTGAATAATGACAAAAAAAAAAAAAAAAAAAATGTACAAAAAGTTGTCACTAAATGATATATTGCTCACACATGCCATGGTTATATGTGGAATTGCACCCCAAAATATATTCCGCTACTTCTCCCGAGTACGGGGATACCACATGTGTGGGACTTTTTGGGAGTCTAGTCGCGCACGGCATCCCGAAAACCAATCACCACCTTCAGGATTTCTAAGGGTGCAAATTTTTGATTTCACCCCTCACTACCTATCACAGTTTCGAAGGCCATAAAAAGCCAAAATAGCACAAAACCCCCCAAAATGACCCCATTTTGGAAAGTAGACACCCCAAGCTATTTACTGAGAGGCATGTTGAGTCCATGGAATATTTTATATTTTGCCACAAGTTGCGGGAATATTACAAACTTTTTTTTTTTTGCACAAAGTTGTCACTAAATGATATATTGCTCACACATGCTATGGGAATATGTGAAATGACACCCCAAAATACATTCTGCTGCTTCTCCTGAGTACAGGGATACCACATGTGTGGGACTTTTTGGGAGCCTAGCCGCGTACGGGACCCCAAAATCCAAGCACCGCCTTCAGGATTTCTAAGGGCATAATTTTTTTATTTTACTCCTCACTACCTATCACTACCTATCACAGTTTTGACGGCCATAAAATGCCAAGATGGCACAAAACCCCCCCAAATGACCCCATTTTGGAAAGTAGACACCCCAAGGAAACTGCTGATGGGTATGTTGAGCCCATTGAATATTTATTTTTTTTGTCCTAAGGGATTGAATAATGACTAAAAAAAAAAAAAAAAAAAAATGTACAAAAAGTTGTCACTAAATGATATATTGCTCACACATGCCATGGTTATATGTGGAATTGCACCCCAAAATATATTCCGCTACTTCTCCCGAGTACGGGGATACCACATGTGTGGGACTTTTTGGGAGTCTAGTCGCGCACGGCATCCCGAAAACCAATCACCACCTTCAGGATTTCTAAGGGTGCAAATTTTTGATTTCACCCCTCACTACCTATCACAGTTTCGAAGGCCATAAAAAGCCAAAATAGCACAAAACCCCCCAAAATGACCCCATTTTGGAAAGTAGACACCCCAAGCTATTTGCTGAGAGGCATGTTGAGTCCATGGAATATTTTATATTTTGCCACAAGTTGCGGGAATATTACAAACTTTTTTTTTGCACAAAGTTGTCACTAAATGATATATTGCTCACACATGCTATGGGTATATGTGAAATGACACCCCAAAATACATTCTGCTGCTTCTCCTGAGTACAGGGATACCACATGTGTGGGACTTTTTGGGAGCCTAGCCGCGTACTGGACCCCGAAATCCAAGCACCGCCTTCAGGATTTCTAAGGGCATAATTTTTTTATTTTACTCCTCACTACCTATCACTACCTATCACAGTTTTGACGGCCATAAAATGCCAAGATGGCACAAAACCCCCCCAAATGACCCCATTTTGGAAAGTAGACACCCCAAGCTATTTGCCGAGGGCCATCTTGACACTATTGAATATTTTTTTTTTGTCCCAAGGGATTGAATAATGACAAAAAAAAAAAAAATGTACAAAAAGTTGTCACTAAATGATATATTGCTCACACATGCCATGGTTATATGTGGAATTGCACCCCAAAATATATTCAGCTACTTCTCCCGAGTATGGGGATACCACATGTGTGGGACTTTTTGGGAGTCTAGTCGCGTACGGCACCCCGAAAACCAATCACCACCTTCAGGATTTCTAAGGGTGCAAAGGCCATAAAATGCCAAAATAGCACAAAACCCCCCCAAATTACCCCATTTTGGAAAGTAGACACCCCAAGCTATTTACTGAGAGTCATGTTGTCTGAACGAAAAAAAAGAGATTGATCGGTGGGTATGCCCACCATTAGATACCTCCCTTCATCCACCCACTTCTAATGATGGACATACATGCACCATTTATATATGCCGAAGCATGGGGGCATCCTCCCGCAAAAAAGTTATGCCGCGTACATATGTTCAAACTTTTCCATGGGCAAGCCCCCTGTCGGAATTTTGACCGTATGTACGCGGCATTAGGAGCAAAATCGCTCCTCCACCCCTTATGCCCCCATGCTTCGGCATATATGCTCTTTTTTAACTGTGGTGGTGAAATCACCGCCTACAGCACTGGAGTCACGGCTTTATGTATCGTGGGAGCAAACGCTGTTGCTGTCAAGATAAATAAATCCGCGCTGCAGCTGAATGGCGTACCTGCTAAGCAAATTATGGTTAACGTTAAAACAAAGTAACATTACAGTATAACAGTAAAACCTTACCATACCATACCTGCAAAGCAAATTCCCAAAAAAACTGTAAAAAAATAAAAAATTTTTTAACACAACCTGTGCCTAAAATATATATATGCCGAAGCATGGGGGCATCCTCCCGCAAAAAAGTTATGCTGCGTACATACGTTCAAACTTTTCCACGGGCAAGCCCTCCGTCGGAATTTTGACCGTATGTACATGGCATTAGGAGCAAAATCACTCCTCCACCCCGTATGCCCCCATGCTTCGGCATATATGCTCTTTTTTAACTGTGGTGGTGAAATCACCGCCTACAGCACTGGAGTCACGGCTTTATGTATCGTGGGAGCAAACGCTGTTGCTGTCAAGATAAATAAATCCGCGCTGCAGCTGAATGGCGTACCTGCTAAGCAAATTATGGTTAACGTTAAAACAAAGTAACATCCCAGTAAAACCTTACCATACCATACCTGCAAAGCAATTGCCAAAAAATGTAATGGCATCTTGGGAGACTCTGTGTTAGTGTGCCTAGGCTGTGAAATGCTGTACCCTACGCTAATACTTCACTAGTTCATGGTAGCGTTCAAAACACTCACCCTGACAAAGACCAGGATTGCCAGGACAGCGTGGACAATAAGAACGGGTGTCACGCCTATATCCGCGCTTGCTACAGACACGACATCTTTTTTGGGGGGCTCGTTGGGTAGGGGTACTCGGGAGGACATAAGAATAATGCCTCTCATGCAGCCGGCTTACTGCATTTGGTTGGGAATGGTGAGGTACAGAACCGTCTGGAAACAGAAGCTCTGTGACAACCTCTCTTTGGAAGAAAAGAAAGGTTAATGTTCCGCCTGAAGTTTTGTATAGCACAAAAGCATTCAGCAAAGCCAATTGAAATAAGTAAGCAGACACTTTTTTGTACCAGCGTCTGGTCTTACGGGAAGTTAGATACGGCGCCAACATCTGGTCATTGAGGTCCACCCCTCCCATATTTTTGTTATATTCGTGGACACAGAGGGGTTTCTCCACAATACCAGTCGCCGTAGAAATTTGGACCGTCGTGTCTGCATGAAGGGAGGTAAGAACGAAAACATTCTTATTATGCCTCCACTTCATAGCGAGCAAATTATTACACCGATAGCAGGCTCTCTCCCCCAGCCTAAGACGGGAATCTACAAGCCGCTGGGGAAAGCCCCGGCGATTAGGTCGCACGGTGCCACATGCTCCAATCTGATTATCAAATAAATGACTAAACAGTGGCACGCTGGTGTAATAGTTGTCCACGTACAAGTGGTACCCCTTTCCGAATAAGGGTGACACCAATTTCCACACTATCTTGCCAGCGCTTCCTATGTAATCAGGGCAGTTCTCCGGCTCTACGTAACTATCTTTACCCTCATAAACCATAAAGCTCCATGCATAGCCTGTGGCCCTGTCACAGCACTTATAGAGCTTGACCCCGTACCTGGTACGCTTGTTGGGAATGTACTGTTTGAATGACAAGCGACCAGTAAACTTAACCAGGGACTCATCAACGCAGACAACTTTTTGGGGAGTAAACAAGTCTGCAAAACGTTGGTTGAAGTGGTTTATGAGGGGCCGAATTTTGTAGAGCCGATCGTATTCAGGGTCTCCACGTGGACGACAAAGTTCATTGTCACTGAAGTGCAAGAACCGCAAGATCTGCTCGTATCGTTTCCTGGACATGGAGTTAGAGAACACGGGCATGTGGTCAGCCGGATGCGTGGACCAATAAGCCCGCATCCGCATAAATTTATGTGTGCCCATGTTGAGGGAAAGGCCCAAAAACGTCTTAAATTCGGAAACCGTAACTGGTTTCCAATCTCTGGCAAGAGACGGCAACTGGGGATTAGCGGCGATGCGTTGACCAGCATATAAATTGGTTTGGTCCACAATAGATCTATAGAGATCTTCCGTGAGATACAGAGAATAAAAATCGAGTGGCGTAAAATCATCTGTATCCACCTGAATACCTGGTTGGGCAGTGAATGGGGGAAGTACGAGTTCTGCAGAAGTGGTGGGCACCCAATTGGGATAGGCGAATTCTGCAGGAAGGGCACTATGGGTACGACGGGCCTGTCTTTGTCTTCTTCTTCTTGGTGGCAGCGGGACACTACTTGTGCTTGCCACCTCGCCAGCTTGAACTGCACTTATGGGACTCGCCACGTCACCACGTGATACTGCAGTGCTGGATGTACGTCCAGGGTGTACTAGGCCGCTGGTGCTTGCCAGTTCACCAAAAGGATGAGCGGCGCTAGTACTGGCTCTATACTCCATACGAGGGACTTGCGGTTCCTGCACCTCAACAACATCAGAAAATCGGGGTCGAGTACGCCTGACAATAGCAGGGACCTCTTCTTCGTCGTCAGAGCTATCTGACATGGAGGCGCTGTCCTCTACAGGTTCGTATTCTGAGCCTGAATCTGACAGATCAGTGTCTTCCTCTTCACTATCTGTCATGCTCAGAAACGTGTAGGCCTCTTCACTAGTGTACCTTCGCTTTGCCATTTTGGGCTCTAAATTTAGGGGTACAGTAGTGAGACTCACAGGTAAAAAAGCACCTAGCCTGTCAGCGACTGTATAAAAACGCTACCAAAAAAACTGCTAGCGATCGCAGGGATCAGGCCTGACTCTGCGAACGCTGCAGTTATGTGTGTTGTGTTTTGTAAGTGACAGTGATCGATCGATACTGCACTTGGGTGGGCTGGGCTGGGCTGGGCAGAGGGGCAAAACGCAGGTGCTAGCAGGTATCTGGATTGATCCTGCTAACAATGCGTTTTTTTAGAACCCTAAATTGCTGGGCACGCTAGTATAGATCTGATCAGATCAGATATCGATCTGTTCGGATACTATACCACTAAGGGAGGTGTATGCTTTGCGCGTGGGTGTTAGCGGTGCTGGCACTAACCTAGCACTGCCTGGGGCGACGCAGACCCTTTCTGACCCTAAAACCAAATTTATATCACCCGCCGGGTGATCAGGGGGTTAACTAAGGGCAATCAGGGGTTAAAACCTTTATTGGGTATTTATATGGGGGTACCTAAATAACTAAATAACTAACTGGCTAACCAGCGTCACCAGTGACACTTATGCAGCGATCGCTGGTGAAAGGGTTAACTCTAGGGGCAATCAAAGGGTTAAAACCTTTATTAGGTTATATATCGGGGTACCTAATGGTATAAAAACCTGGCGTTGAACCTAAAAAAAAACTAGCTTCCTAGCGGGACCAGTGACACTATTGCAGCGATCAGAAAAACGATCGCTTAGTGACACTGGTAAAAGAGGGTGAAAGGGTTAACTGGGAGGGCAATCAAGGGGTTAAACCTTTATTAGGGGGGGGTAGGGGGCTACCCTGGACCTAAAGGGGCCTAACACTAACACTAAGCTGGACCTAAAGGGGCCTAACACTAGCTGCCCTGACACTTTTTACAGTCACAACTGACACTAGTGATCAATAAATAAATGAACACTGCATTAGTGACACTGTGACTGGGGGGGGGGGGGGCGGGGGGGCGATCGGGGGGGTGATCGGGGGGTGACTGGGGTGAAATGTGTGCCTGTGTGTACCTATGTGTCAGTGGACTGTTGGTGCACTTACTTGAAGGTCTTCACTCCTCGCTGTCCGGTTCAAAAAGACCGCCACGAGGAGTGTGACATCACTTCCTCCTCCTGTGTTTACATTTTCACAGGGGAGGAAGTTCGTCACTGGCCAGGAGCGATCGAGAGGCGATGGGCGGAAACCAGCGGCCATCCCCTCATCGCCGATCGCTCCGGCACCGAAAGGGACCGCCGTATCTAGCGGGAGGGGGTCCGATCGGACCCCCCACCCGCTAGAAGGCATTCACGTACATTTACGTGATTGTGCCTGCCTGTGCCATTGTGTTGATGTACATTGGCAATACGGCGGTCCCGAAGTGGTTAAAGGGCACAGTAGCAGCATTTGATGGCACAGTGGCAGCATTTGGGTGCAGTGGCAGCATTTGATGGCACAGTGGCAGGGTTTTATGGCACAGTGGCAGCATTTGAGGGCACAGTGGCATTGTTTGATGGGCACAGTGGCAGCGTTTGATGGGCACAGTGGCAGTATTTGATGGCACAGTGGCTGCATTTCAGTGCATAGTGGCAGCATTTGATGGGCACAGTGGCAGCATTTGAGGGCACCGTGGCAGCGTTTGATTGGCACAGTGGCAGCTTTTGATTGGCACAATGGCAGCCTTTGATGGCACAGTGGCAGCATTTGAGGGCACAATGGCAGCAACTTTTTTGCACCAAAAAAAATAATTTTTGAACACCAGCCACCACTGAATCATATTAATACATCAGTATTCTCAGTCCCCTCTGAACATCAACTACCCCTTCATATGACCCCCACTTCACATTCCTGTCCTCAGCCCCCCTTTATATTACCCCTCCTCCTTCACATTCCTGTTCTGGCTTCCCTTCAAATCACCCCCCCTTTTCCTTTTACATTCCATTCATCAGCCCTCTTTCATACAGTGTCACCCCCCTTCAAATTTCTGCCCTCATCTCCCTTCATATAACCCACCTCCTCCTTCAGATTCCTGCTCGCACCCTTTTATATGACCTCCGGCTTCCTCCCCATCCTTCACGGCAGTGGCACAGCCCTCTCCCCTGTAATACCTTACACAAGGCTGAGCGCAGGAGACACAGCAGGTCTAGAGCTAATATCAGGAGGCAGGACAGTTCTGAATGGAGCTGCACAACTTTTCCTGTTAATCAGCTTGTGATTGGTTGCTAGGGCCATCCTGTGTCACCCGTTGATTAACTTGAAAAGTTAACATGGCAGTGCCTGCCCTCATTCAGAACTGTCCTGCCTACTAATGACAGCCTATGGGAATGTCAGCTGTGGCGATGGCTGAGGGGGAGAACCAGTTCCTAAATGGCAGGGGCGCAATGGTCCGGGCAGGACAGTGGCTCAATTCAGATGCGGACTGTGGTCCGCCATTTAGTGATGCTATAAAGCCTTTTAGTCTAAAATGCATACAGCTGTTTCAGGCTTGTTGGACATCAGCAATGTATATAAACCATGGCTTTGAAGAAAAATGGCTTGGGAAGCAATAAGTTAAGCATAACCAGACAGAAGGTGGTGATATTGGCCAAAAGAAACCAAAAAAAACCCCAACTAAGCATTTGTTCCTTTTCACCCACCTTAGCATAACCTGATTATACTGTATTTTCTAGTTGACCAGTCACAGATTGGTGGACACCTTACGAATAGCAACCAATCGAAATCAAGCTGTCAATCATGTGCACTTAATATGTTATTGGTTGGTGCTGATGACATAATGAAGTCTCACCTCTTAATATTTTCATAGTAACTGAACATTTGTAATAGGGAAAGGATACATTTTTTAATGGTTCCTTTAACTCCCAGGCCTTCAGATCCTACGGAGTCATGCCTCGTACACACGATTGGAATTCTCATCGGAAAAATCTCTGATGGTTCTCCCGACGGAATTCAGCTCAAGCTGTCTTGCCTACACCAGGTCACATCAAATTCCAATCGTTTATAACGCGGTAACGTACAACACGTACGATGGGACTAGAAAAAGGAAGTTCAATAGCCAGTAGCCTCTGTCTCGTAGTTGAATCTGAGCATGCGTGATTTTTGGCGTGTCAGAATTGCATATACACAATTGGAATTAACGATAGAAAGTTTTTCCGTCTGGAAAATTGAGAACATGCTATCAATTTTTGACTGGCAGAAATTCGGACAGCTAAATTCAGATGGAGCATACACACGGTCGCATTTTCAGATGAAAAGCTCTCATCTGTCTTTTTCTGGCCGGAATTCCGATCGTGTGTACGCAGCATAAGGGTATATAAATCTGGCCATTAGGAAACCAGCTAGATAATGTATGGCCAGTCCAACCATTCTAGAGTTGATAAGGAATTTTGGATGATATTTCACAGATGAGGATGACCAAGTCCGAAACTAAATTTCAGTGTTATTTTTGGTGGTTTTGTTTTTAAAAAGTCTTCTGGGAAAAGGGGACCATATACTCCTTCAAAGGATGTTTATGGTAAAAATTTTAAAGGAAGTGGCTTTGGTTGGTTTTTGGTGCTATCATCTTAGTCAGAAGCTTACAAAGCAACTCAATTTTGCATTTTTTGAGCCTGATTCAGATTTCCATTGACTGCAATGGGACTTTTAATTCATAAATTATGATTTTTCACAGGTTTGCAGATTTTTAAGTGTGGACAAACCACAATTTATCAGACTTTTCAGAAGTGAATGCTATCTACTTTATTCACTTCTGTAGAGGACAGCATTATTCAAGAGGAACACAATTATAGAAATTTCCTTCATTTTAATAGAAAAAATAAAAAAATATAAAACGTATTCTTTTTTTTTTTGCAATTGGCACAAATTGAGAACTCTAGTAAATAGAGAATTCTAATAGATTATCATGCTCCGGTTCCCATACTAGCAAACTTAAAGTGTCATTAAACCCACATGATTAAAAACTATCAATAAATGGTGTATTACATGCTGTTCATACTCACTCAGTCACTGTGAGATTCCTTTTCTGTATTCTAGAAAATACCTGGTTGTTCTCTGCCTCCCCTTCCTGTCCATGTCCCTAATGCAGTTGGGGAATTTGCAGAGCAGTGTTGGCAGCTCTGCACATGCTCAGTTTTCAGTGTGTTTTCTACCCTGAGCATTTCCTCCCTGTTACATCTGAGCAGCCCACGTGACTATAGAGTCACACATGTTGGCGTATACACAGTGGTAAATAACAGCCCACTTTCTCTCTCCTCCTCCATGCCCACTAACCAGTTAAACACAATAGGGGTTAGGATATTAAATTTTGATTGATGGAGGCTTCACCTCCCTGTTATTCTAAGACACAGGCGGGAGGAGTGTGACTGGCAGAAATCCATCCACACCATGTTATTGCCAAAAGACAGTAAAAATTTGATTTCAAATATATATTTGTATGACAATTTAAAATAGTTTATTAATATTAATTAGAAATTTTTACTCTGTATGCTAAAGGTAGTTTTCTTTTATTTTGAACATGTAACCAGCAGCAGAGGACTAGAAGCTCCGCCTCTGCTTATGTTTCTCATCAGACTGGGAAAGATCTGGGTCATGTGACAGCTGTATATCGATTAGGAAAAAAGGTACTTAGATATTTTTTAAATTAAAATGATTACAGTGCCATCATCCTCATACAGAAATAGAGGGGAACATTTAAATTTTAACCACTTTCAGACCGGACCATTTTGCTGGTAAATGACCAGAGGTCTTTTTACACTTTGGAACTGCGCTGCTTTAACTGGTAATTGCGCGGTCATGCAATGTTGTACCCAAACGAAATTTGCGTCCTTTTCTTCCCACAAATAGAGCTTTCTTTTAAAGATATTTGACTGACTCTGCGATTTTTATTTTTTGCGATATAAATGTAAAAAGACCGCAAATTTTGAAAAAAAATGATATTTTCTACTTTTTGTTATTAGAAAAATCCAATAAACTCAATTTTAGTCATACATTTAGGCCAAAATGTATTCAGCCACATGTCTTTGGTAAAAAAAAAAAATCAATAACTGTATATTTATTGGTTTGCGCAAAAGTTGTCACATCTACAAACTAAGGTACGTTTTCTGGAATTTACGCAGCTTTTAGTTTACGACTGCCTATCTCATTTCTTGAGGTGCTAAAATGGCAGGGCAGTACAAAACCCCCCCAAATGACCCCATTTTGGAAAGTAGACCCCCTAAGGAAATTGATAAGTGGCATGTTGAGCCCATTGAATATTTTATTTTTTTGCCTTAAGCGATTGAATAATGACAAAAAAGATTTTTTTTTTTTTTTTTTACACAAAGTTGTCACTAAATGATATATTGCTCACACATGCTATGGGCATATGTGAAATGACACCCCAAAATAAATTCTGCTGCTTCTCCTGAGTATGAGGATACCACATATGTGGGACTTTTTGGGAGCCTAGCCGCGTACGGGGCCCCGAAAACCAAGCACCGCCTTCAGGCTTTCGAAGGGCGTAAATTTTTGATTTCACTTCTCACTACCTATTACAGTTTTGAAGGCCATAAAATGCCAAGATGGCACAAAATCCCCACAAATGACCCCATTTTAGAAAGTAGACACCCCAAGCTATTTGCTGAGAGGCATGTTGAGTCCATGGAATATTTTATATTTTGCCACAAGTTGCGGGAAAATTACAAACTTTAATTTTTTTTTTTTCACAAAGTTGTCACTAAATGATATATTGCTCACGCATGCCATGGGCATATGTGAAATGACACCCCAAAATAAATTCTGCTGCTTCTCCTGAGTACGGGGATACCACATATGTGGGACTTTTTGGGAGCCTAGCCGCGTACGGGGCCCTGAAAACCAAGCACCGCCTTCAGGCTTTCTAAGGGCGTTACAGTTTTGAAGGCCATAAAATGCCAAGATGGCACAAACCCCCCCCAAATGACCCCATTTTGGAAAGTAGACACCCCTAAATTTAGGGGTACACTAGTGAGACTAGGTAATAAATGGCGGGTGCCCTGAAACTATAAAAAAATAACTAACCAACCAGCGTCACCTGTAACAGTTATATGGTGATCACTGGTGAAAGGGTTAACTAGGGGGCAATCAGGGGGCTTTATGCGGTAGTATATGGGGGTCCCTGGCTCTATAAAAAGCTGCGGTGAACCTAAATACCTACCTGCCTAACTAGCGTCACCTGTGACACTAATACAGCGATCAGAAAAACGATCGCTTATTAGGCTGGGTTCACACTGGAGCGATGCGGGAACGCCACGAATCCGCGGCGGGTTCCCGCATCGCATGCCTCCCGGCGGCAGTTCACACTGCCCTATGCGAACTGCTGGGAGTGTCAGTGAAATGTTAATGACACCCCCAGATCAGTTCGCATATCGCAGTGCGATCTGCAAACTCGGATCGCATGGTGTGAACACCCATGCGATCCGATTCTGCTGCGGACCAAAAAAAGGGTCCCGTGCGAATTTGCGGCGGGTGCGGCGAATGGCTGAACTCGAATCGCAGAGATCGGATGTGATTTGCACTGCAGTGCGGTGCGAATCACATCCGTTCTCATAAACCGCTGCAATGTGAACCCAGCCTTAGTGACACTGGCGACGGGGGGTGATCACGGGTTTAAACCTTTATTGGGGGGGTTAGGGGGGTACATTAGAACTAAAGGGGGCTAACCCTAACTGCCCTAACAGTTATTACAGTCACAAATGACACCAATGCAAAAAAAAAAAAAAAAAAAATGCATTGGTGTCACTGTGACTGGGGGGGCAGGGGCAATTGGGGGGGGGTGATCGGGGGGTAAAGGGGGGGTGTGAGTGTGCCTGGCATGTTCTACTGTGAAGTGTCGTGTTGGTGCAACTCACCGATCCTCTCTCCTCGGTGTCGGAACGAAAAATACCGACACGGAGGAGAGATTACATCACTTCCTCTCCTGTGTTTACATTACAGGAGAGGAAGTGATGTCACGAAGGATTTCCATTCGTCGGGAGCGATCGCGAGGGGGTGGCCATGAATGAATGGCCGCCCCCTCATCCCGGATCGCTCCCGAACGAATACCGACCGCCGCAGGCACCGGGGGGGGGGGGGGGCCCGAGTTATTACAGTCACAAATGACACCAATGCAAAAAAAAAAAAAAAAATGCATTGGTGTCACTGTGACTGGGGGGGGCAGGGGTAATTGGGGGGGGTGATCGGGGGGTAAAGGGGGGGTGTGAGTGTGCCTGGCATGTTCTACTGTGAAGTGTCGTGTTGGTGCAACTCACCGATCCTCTCTCCTCGGTGTCGGAACGAAAAATACCGACACGGAGGAGAGATTACATCACTTCCTCTCCTGTGTTTACATTACAGGAGAGGAAGTGATGTCACGAAGGATTTCCATTCGTCGGGAGCGATCGCGAGGGGGTGGCCATGAATGAATGGCCGCCCCCTCATCCCGGATCGCTCCCGAACGAATACCGACCGCCGCAGGCACCGGGGGGGGCCCCCCACCCGCGGGAAGGCAGGGACGTACAGGTACGCCCATATGCCTGCCCGTGCCATTCTGTCGACGTACATCGTCGTGCGGCGGTCGGCAAGTGGTTAATGTAAATTTTAATGTGTTTAATATCACTTTAACTACATCATACTAGTATTAAAATTGGCTGTCAACAGCTTCATAGTTCTGCTCTCCTAAGTTTAACCCTAAATAGGTCTTTAAAAATGGTGTATCTCTAGGCATAACTTTATTTTAGATTTTTTGTAGAGCTGAGAAAGCTTAGACCCTCTGCCAAATTTGTATTGGTGTCTGTGTCCCCATTGAGGAGATTCCCCACTGTATTTGTACTAGTGAGTGACCATTGTCACCAAGAAACAAAGTGAAGAAAAATACTACATTTTAGAGTTGTTTCTAGAGCCTGAGGAAAGGGGAAACCTTCCAATTGTGGACACCTGTTCTGGTGACAATTGGGGCGTTCTCCTCACTTTGCTAGATTTCCTCTAAAGTCCTGTTGACTCTCTAGGACAGGAATGGAAGGGAAATTTCCCCAATTGTACACAGACTGCAAAAAATAAACTGGCAGGGGTTTTAACCCTTATCTACTCAAATCTAAAAGAAAAGTCTACACATACTTTACACTTTGATTTAGCAGAGGGAACATAGAAGACCATTGTGTATTTTTTTACAGTGTTTTTCAGTAAAACAGCGATTAATGTGCAAATAGCTTTTCATTTTAAATAGATTTTTGGAGCTATTTTTGGTTAAAGTATATCTAAAGCCAGTTTTATGTAGAGGGATGAAGTGTTGTCCCCTGTGTGTTTTCTTTTTTCTTATTTACTATTACTGATATAGTGAAGATGGGAAATCCAAAATGTCGTACAGGAGGTGAAGTGAAATTTTCAAGAAAAAGGCAATGCCTCGAAACGCATAGCCATGAAGATGACAGGGCGCTCTTTGAAACCAGTTTTGTTCGGCTTGAGCAAGAGGTGGTGCCTTGAAACACGTTGCCCTGTAATGTTTTAATAAGAGTTCTCCTATTTTTTATGGTATCTACTATGTGTTGGATACCGCCCCGTATTGACTGAATGAGTCACTGCTCCTAGGTGGATTGTTATGTGGGTGGATTGGAAGGATTCCTTCTGGTAGGAATGGCCCGATATTGGAGAGGTTGTCATAGACCCTCTTGGATCTTGGGCTGCTGCTGTTTTGTTACAACCTTAAGGACTTTTTCTTATGTAAGATTGAGAAGAAATGAGGAAAGGAGAGGCACCCGGTATTCAAAAAAGTTTGGAGGTTGAATGGAAAAGAAGAACCCTTTGTATAGCAACTTACTTAGGTGCAGCAGATTTCCCACAAACATCCTCCCACATTCCATCAACACATCACAGTGGCACCACTGGTGAGAATAAGTCTTGTGCCATTCAGCAGGGTAGTGTTTTAAGAAAGGTGCCCTATTTTTTGTGGGACCACCTCTTGAAATACCCATGGGATTCTTAGGAGCATATGGGCTGATATCAACATAACTTATCATTGCTTTTCTCTCTGTAATGTACCTTGTGGCAGAGCTTGACGTGTAAAGGGAGACCTCTCGTACAACCCAGGCTGAAGAGCAACTGGAGTTGCAATAGTGGTCTCGAGAGCGCAGTGGGGTAAGAGTGCCTGCAAGATCTTTCATTGGTCGCATAGGTGTGTGCGTGTCAGTGACATGAACGGAAAAGGACTGGCAATTGACTGGCAATTCCGCCCAAGACAATCATGGCAACCACAGTGCACAGTGTGACTGATGTGGGCAGTACTTCCAGGTCTATTTAAGCATGATGTTGGAGCAGCCCCTTGCTGGATTATCGTTGGCTCCCCATTGTTTCCTGTGCTTCTGTATCTCTGTGATTCTGTTCCCTGTTACCGACCCGGCTTGTTTGACTTCTGTTTCTGATCCGCTTCTGATTGACCTCTGGCTTGCACCATGCTCCTGTCCTGGATCTGTACTTAGTCTCTGGCATTTCTGGTCTGATCTCTTGTGTATGACCCCTGGCTTGTCTTCAGTTCTTGCTACCTGTTTGCTCCTACTGACATCTTCTGCCTGGCACCCCACGCTCAGTGGCTCTGCGGGTCCCAGCAACCACCAGTGTACTCCAAGTGACCGGCTCATCACCAACAATACCTGGAAAACTATGCATCTTTGGGCACTGCTCCCTCTGTATCACTCCCAGGGGAGCACTGTGCTTAGCTGCAAGGGGCACTCTCTCAACAATCGGCCTCTTCCTCGGAACCTGACAGTATAGTCCAGCCATATGACTGAGGCAGATGGAGGCCTTCTGCCCTAAAACAAGCAGTGCAATGATTAGAGGAGGACTACTTCCAGTTGGAATCTGCAGCACCTTTCAGCGCCACCTGCTCCGTCGGATCAAGGCTCACCCTCTGCCAGTGCTGCGTCAGCTGCTTCTGCTCTGGAACTTGCTACCTCTACCCATACAGTAGTGGTCCCACCACCTGAACCCTGGGTTCCAACCCCAGAGTGCTTTACTGGGGACCAAAAGAAGGTCCGCTCCTTTAAAAATGCCTGTCTACTGTACCTGGCCCTGCAACCGAGCACCTTCACCATCGGGACCATCAAGGTGGGTGTCGCTGTTAGCCGATTAACCCCAGGCTTGGGCCCATGGCCTGTTGGAAAAGAGCCCAGTCATCAATTCCCTGAATGCATTTTTTGAGGTCATGGCTCAACTGTATGACGTCCCACAGCGAGTAGCCACCTCTCAATCTGCCCTGCATACCCTGCAAGATTATACGGTGGACTTCTGCAAGTTTTCCGCTGACACAGGCTGGAATGAGGCAGCATTGAGGTACCAGTACCATCAGAGCCTGTTGGAGCCACTGAAGGATGAGTTAGTGAGGCTGGAGACTCCTACCACCTTGGAAGGTCTCATTCAAGTTGCCATCCAGATTGACGGGCCCTTGCGGGGGCGATGGTCCGAATGAGCTCAAGCTTTCAGGCCCACCTGGATGCTACCAAAGGTTGCTCCTCCCCCAGCAGCAGTGCCCAAATCCCCATCTCCTGCAGAGTCAGTGCCTATGCAGATTGGCCAGGTCCAGTCATCTCTATCTGCTGAGGAGAAGCTCAGGTGAAGACCAACTAATCTCTGTCTATACTGTGGGAGCACTGGCCACTTCCCCTGCAATTGCCCTATCTGTCCAAGTAAGCCATCTCCATACATCCCTGTTCTCTCCCAAGTGGCTGCAACCTCGCCTACTCACCTGGTTCTCCCTGTTTCCCTTCAGGTGGCAGAAAAGAGATGATCCAAATTCCATTAATAGTTGATTTGGGGGCCTGTTGTTGTTATCTAGACCACTGGCAATGAAATACAACATCCCCCTTCTTCTTAGGGAACAGCACCTGACCTGTATCCTGGCCTAGACTGACAAGGCCCAAGCCTAGGGTAGCACTTTGCAGGGGGCAGCATGGACAGAGTCCCTGCTGGCTTGTGCTACACTATTAGTGTAGCACCAGTCTTATGGGACGGACAGGGCTGAGGGGAAAATTAGTCTAGCGCCCCCATAAAGTGGCCTCACTGCTTCCAGTATGCGGGTGGCTGGCATTCCGCAAATGTGTGGGGGGGCGCCGCTTCTAATTTTGACTGTCCTCTCATGGACCACAAACCTTCCTCACTGTGCTATATGTTTTCTGCTGCACCACTGGCATGGATATATCTTCCCAGTCCTCTCCATAAAATTATTAGAATTTTGTGCTTAAAGTAGAACTATAGGCAACACTTTTAAAAAAAAAATGTGAATAGAGTAAGGGAGGGTTATAGCTCCTGTCAGTTTATTTTTTTCCATCCCTGTCCCATTGCAGAGATTTCCCTTCACTTCCTGCCCCATAGCTAAGCAGGAAGTGAGAGGAAATCTATGCAAATTAAGGGAATCCATTGCCCCCCCTCAAGCCCTCAGAACTAGTGTCTCCACTCGAAAATTTCAGGGCGGGTCTTAAATAGCAAGTGGTATATCCTTGACAGGAAGGGGTAGGTCAGCACAAAGTCTAAATACACTACTGACCTGACCGTCTACCTGGCTGACGGCTCCAAGCCCCGTTCCGGACTGGTCACCCAAGCCATCACTCCTCTCCTCGTGTCCACTGAGTCTTGTCACCACGAGTTCCTCATATTTGATATTTTAAGTTCACCCATGTTCCCAGTTATCCTGGCAGGGACACAATCCTCACATCAACTGGTCCAGCAGGGAGATCTGCTTCTCCTCTCCGTACTGCCAGCAGCATTGCCATCACCCCACACATCAAGACCCCACCTGTTGCCTAACACTTCAGCCCAATGCCCACCAGGAGGTGCCTGCCGTCTACTGGGAGTTTCTGGACGTCTTGGACCCCAAGAGTGTTGCTGCTTTTCCCATGCATTGGCTATATGACTGCCCCGTTGAACTTTTGCAGGGCTCCGAGATACCCTTTGGTCGAATATTCCCCCTCTTGGAAAAGGAGCTTAAGGCCCTGTGGCTGAATCTGGACGACAACCTAAAGAAGGGGTTCATCCATCCTTCTTCCTCTCCAGCAGGTGCTGGCATATTCTTTGTTGGAAAAAAGGACCAGTCCCTCAGACCCTGCATAGACTACAGGGAGCTCAATAAAATGACAATTAAGAATCGCTACCTGATCCCGCTCATCCCGAAACTTTTCCAGAGATTCCGTAACACCCGGGCCAAACTGGACCTACAACCTGATCACCCCATCCGAAAGGGTGATGAGTGGAAAACAGCATTCCAAACTCGGTTCGGACACTTTGAATACCTTGTCATGCCTTTGGTCTCTGCAACACACCTGCTATTTTCCAGCACCTGGTGAACGACATTTTCCAGGAGCCACCCTGAGGAGACACGGACTGTATGCAAAGGCTGAAAATTACGATTTTGAAAAAGAATCCATCCAGTTTTTAGGCCTCATTATTTCTACCAAAGGGATCGCTATGGACCCCCAAAAGGTCAAAGCCATCCTGGACTGGCCAACCCCAATGGATAAGAAGGGTGTGCAGAGGTTCGTTGGCTTTGCCAACTTCTATAGGAAATTCATAAATGACTTCTCCACCATTAATTCACATTACCCAAGCAACCCACCAACATGTACGCTTCCAATGGTCCTCTGAGGCTCAGGTCGCCTTCACCAACCTGAAGTCCCTGTTCACTTCTGCTCCTATTCTTCAGCTCCCTGACCCTGCACTACCCTATGTTCTTAAAGTTGATGTCTCAGAATAAGCTACAGGAGCCATTCTGTCACAGAGCCAGGGGCCCAAGGCACTACTCCATTCCATAGCTTTCTCCTCCCGCCAGATGAGCCAGCCAGAAAAGAATTACGATGTGAGGGATCGAGAGCTTCTCGCTATAAAAACAACCCTGGAAGAATGGAAGTATCTCCTAGAGGGAGCCAGTCATCCTATTATGATCTATACAAATCATAAACATTTAGAATACCTCCGGTCCACCAAACGGTGGAGACCTCACCAGGCTCTCATCAGGTTCTTTTCTCGCTTCCAGTTCCATATCACCTACCGGCCGGGATCTAAAAATAGCAAAGCCGATGCCTTATCACGCATGTTCCCTGATACCCCAGAGGAGGCTACACCCGATACTATCATAACAAAACTGAACTTCATTCCACAACAGGCTAGTCCACAGGTCCTAATAACCTTTCATCACCACCAGCTAGCCTGTCTCTTTGGAGTAAAAAAAAACTACCAAACTCATCTCACGGTCCTTCTGGCCCACTCTCAAACTGGACTGTAAACAATATGTGCGCTCCTGTACTGTCTGTCAATGCAAGAAGGGATCCAACGCCAAAGCCTGGGGTCTGTTGAAACCTTTACCGGTGCCAGAGCAACCTTGGAAAGAGATCTCTATGGATTTTATTGTGCAAGGATATGCAATTAGCAGACCTCCAGCTGTTTCAAAACTACAAGTCCCACCATGCCTCTGCCTCTGGGTGTCATGCTTGTGGCTGTCAGAGTCTTGCTATGCCTCATTGGAATTTTAGTTCTGCAACAGCTGGAGGTCCGCTAATTGCATATCCCTGTTATAGTGGATTTGCCCCATCTAAAGAACATACAACCATCTTCGTGGTGGTAGACCGCCTGCCCAAGATGGCGCACTTCCTGGCCATGAGGTGCACACCTACCACCTACTACTAAGGAAACTGTGGACACCTTCATCAAGGAGATCTTCAGATTACACGGCCTCCCCAATAGTATTGTCTCAGACGGGGGGTGCAGTTTACATTTCTGGAAGGGCCTTTGCAAAAGCCTGGACATTGAGGTACGGTTATCTTCGGCTTACCACCCGCAAAGTAACGGGCAAACAGAGAGGATGAATCAAACCCTAGAACAATAATTGAGCTGCTTCTGTTCCTTCTGCCAGGATTGTTGTCTCTCTCGTCTCCCGTGTGCTGAGTTTGCCTAAAATAACTCAGGGAAATGGCTGAAGAAGGACTGGCAATTCCACCCAAAACTAGTGATGGACGAACTTCCGACGGGACGTTTCGCGAACGCGAAACGCGAACGGACACAAACGTTCGCGAAAACGACCGTTCGCCGCGGGCTCCATTGACTTCAATGGGAGGCGAATTTCGCAAACCTTTAGGTCGAATTTGCGGCCACGGGGTAATTATTAGGGGGTAGCACGTAGTCCCACCACCTGGACAATAGCATAATACATGTATGAGGTGAATTTGGGATCGATAACTACAAGCATTTTTTTTTTATTTGGGAAATTGTTCTGACAATTCAGGACTATGGAGCTAATGAAGGCAATGGAGGAGAGGGAAGGTCAGGGACCAGGGTAGGCAAACAAGAGGGTGCAGGAGATACAGAGCACTGACAGCAGCACCGTAATACAGAGCACTGACATCAGCACCGTGACATACAGCGCTGACAGCAGCTCCGTGACATACAGCGCTGACAGCAGCTCCGTGACATACAGCGCTGACAGCAGCTCCGTGACATACAGCGCTGACAGCAGCTCCGTGACATACAGCGCTGACAGCAGCTCCGTGACATACAGCGCTGACAGCAGCACCGTGACATACAGCGCTGACAGCAGCTCCGTGACATACAGCGCTGACAGCAGCTCCGTGACATACAGCGCTGACAGCAGCTCCGTGACATACAGCGCTGACAGCAGCTCCGTGACATACAGCGCTGACAGCAGCTCCGTGACATACAGCGCTGACAGCAGCACCGTGACATACAGCGCTGACAGCAGCTCCGTGACATACAGCGCTGACAGCAGCTCCGTGACATACAGCGCTGACAGCAGCTCCGTGACATACAGCGCTGACAGCAGCTCCGTGACATACAGCGCTGACAGCAGCTCCGTGACATACAGCGCTGACAGCAGCTCCGTGACATACAGCGCTGACAGCAGCTCCGTGACATACAGCGCTGACAGCAGCTCCGTGACATACAGCGCTGACAGCAGCTCCGTGACATACAGCGCTGACAGCAGCTCCGTGACATACAGCGCTGACAGCAGCTCCGTGACATACAGCGCTGACAGCAGCACCGTAAGCAGCCCCAGGAGGAAGTCAGCACAGCACAGGGATGGTGTGATCCCCTCATAATAAGAACCCCCAGGAGGAAGTCAGCACAGCACAGGGATGGTGGGAGCCCCTCATAATAAGAACACCCAGGAGGAAGTCAGCACAGCACAGGGATGGTGGGAACCCCTCATAATAAGCAGCCCCAGTAGAAATATGACACCGCTCAACCTCTTCAAAGAGGAGGGTAGGGGCATATAGTACGGTGTGCTTTTTTGGGTCAGGGAAGTGAGCCAAATGAATTAAGAAGGTCTGTGTGCTTGATTCCAAAAATTGTTTATAGACATATACATGGTCTACTGATCACATGTGTTGAATTCCTCCGAGATCCATGCCTCATTCATTTTTAGAAATGTGAGGTAGTTAACACTGTGGTGAGCTAGGCGAGTACGCTTATCGGTCACAATCCCCCCTGCTGCGCTGAACGTCCTTTCGGACAGGACACTGGATGAGGGGCAAGCCAACAGTTCGATTGCAAATTGGGCAAGCTCTGGCCAGAGGTCAAGCCTGCCCACCCAGTAGTCTAGGGGTTCATCACTCCTCAGAGCGTCCACATCGGCCGTTAACCCAATGTAGTCGGACACCTGACGGTCTAGGCGTTCCCTGATGCTGGATCCGGATGACACCTGTCGATGGGTCGGCTGAAAGAATGACCTCATATCCGAAGTCACCAACACATCTTCAAACCGGCCTCTTCTTGCAGGCGCTGTTGGATTGGTACCCGCAAATCCTTCTCTGGGAGTGGGAATTGCTCCTCTGCCAGCGCACGCAAAAGCAGAATGCAGCATTTCTCGAAGCAAGGCCTGGAAGTGCTGCATTCTGACAGCCCTCTGCGACGGCGGTAACATTTCCGCCATTTTGTGTTTGTACCGGGGGTCTAAGTACGTTGCCACCCAGTACTGGTCCTTGACCCTCATGCTTTTTATACGGGGGTCCCTATTAAAACACTGGAGCATGAAGGCCCCCATTTGCACTAAAGTGGAAGCGGTGTGGTGGCCTGGCTCCTGCTCATCATCCAGGATAATGTCGTCCTCTTCATTCTCCTCTCCCCATCCTCGCACAACAGGGATCCCAGAAAGGTTTAAAGCATGCTCTTCTTGCTCCTGCTCATCCGCCCCGGCACCATCCTCCTCTGACTCCTCATCAGACTCCTGTTGTTGACTTGTCTCAGATAGAGTAGCCCCCCCTGGGAATTCATCCAGCATTGCGACTTCCTCATCTTCCCGCTCCTGCTCCTCCACAGCCTGATCAATGACACGACGCAATGCACGCTCCAGAAAGAAGGCATAAGGTACCATGTCACTGATGGCGCCATGGCTGCGACTGACCAGTTTGGTGATCTCCTCAAATGGCCGCAGAAGTCTGCATGTGTCGCGCATGAGCAGCCACTGGCGCGGTGAAAAAAAACCCAGCTCCCCAGAACCGTTTCTTTCGCAGAGTTCATACAGGTAGACGTTAACTGCACGTTTCTGCTGGAGCAGCCTATCAAGCATATAGAAGGTTGAGTTCCATCGCGTCGGGCAATCGCAAATAAGACGTCTGACCGGCAGATGGTGTCGCCGCTGAATGTCAGCAAGGCGAGCCATGGCCGTGTAAGATCTTCTGAAATGGGCCGAGATTTTCCTTGCCTGCCGCAAGATGTCCTGGACCCCAGGGTATTTGACAAGGAATCGCTGCACGACCAAGTTTAAGACGTGTGCCATGCACGGCACGTGCGTGATTTTGCCCTGTTTCAATGCGCTAAGCAGATTGGCACCGTTGTCACACACCACTTTACCAACTGTCAAATTGAGCGGTGTTAGCCACTCATCTGCCTGTGAACGCAAAGCTGAAAGGAGTGCCGGGCCAGTGTGGCTCTTTGCTTCCAGGCACAACAGACGCAGCACGGCATGGCAACGTCTCACCTGGCATGTGGAATAGGTTCTGGGGAGCTTGGGCGGTGCAGTGGAAGAGACGCTAGCAGCGGAAAAGGAGGAGGCAGCTGAGGAGGAGAGGGAGGAGGATGGAGTAGGAGGAGGAGAAGAAGAGTCAGGCCTGCATGCAATCCGTGGCGGTAAAACCAAATCTACACGGGTGCCACGGGTTACATGCTTGACGGCCGTCAGAAGGTTCACCCAGTGGGCAGTAAAACTGATATACCTTCCCTGCCCGTGTTTGCTAGACCACGTGTCTGTGGTCAGATGTATCTTGGCACCGACACTGTGTGCCAGAGATACATTCACTTGCCGCTGAACATGGCCATATAGCTCTGGGATGCCCTTCTCTGAGAAATACTTCCTTCCTGGGACCTTCCATTGTGGTGTTCCAATGGCCACAAATTTGCGAAAGGCCTCCGAGTCCACCAGTTTATATGGCAGTAGTTGGCGGGCTATGAGTTCTGACAAGCCAGCCGCCAACCGTTGGGCAAGAGGGTTATCCGGCGTCATCATTTTTTTACGCTCAAACATTAGGCCCACGGAAGCCTGCCTTTTTGCAGAAAAATGTGAGCTTGGCGTGATGGAAGGTGGAGTGGAGGACAATTGTGAGGAGAGAGGAGAAGGAGAAGTAGAAGACGAGGCTGGACGGTGAGAGCCTGCAGTGTGGCTTTGTGTGTTCCGTTGCTCCCACTGGGCTCGGTGATGGCTGCTCATGTGCCTTCTTAAGGCGGTCGTCCCTAGGTGAGTATTGGGCTTACCGCGACTAACGCGTTGACTGCAAAGATTGCAGATGGCAACGCTATTGTCAGCAGCGGACACGTTAAAAAAAGCCCACACTGCGGAGCCATGTGCCGGTGTCCTGGGAGCGCCAGATGTGACCGTACATGGTCGATGACTCGCTCCTGATACATTTGCAGTCTGCTTTGTCCCTGCTGTGCAATGTAAGTCATTGCTGCTTCTCCTCCCTATCTGCTGGTCCATATCTCCCTCTGAACTCCCCTCCTCTTCCTCTCTTGTGGGCACCCACGTGACATCACTAGACACGTCATCATCAACGTCACCTTCCCCACCGCTATAAGTAGAGTAGGCAGCAACACCGGGGACCAACCTCCTCCTTGGGCTGATCTGGGTACTGGCGTCAGACTGCTGAGTAGCGCTTGTTGCTACCTCCTCTTCCTGATCCAATACCAAGAGTGGCTGCGCATCAGAAATGTCCTCTTGATATGGATCGGAAAATAATTCCAGTGACTCAAGCGGAAGGTATGTGGTGGTGGTGGTGGTGGTCGTGTTGTTGGTGGTAGTGTCTTTGGGGGTGCACATAGCAGAGAGTGAAGAAGAGGGTGCAGATCGAGAGGATGAGGAGGGTGCAGAAGAGTAAGGCTGAGCGAGCCACTCAACCAAGTCTGGTGCATCCTTTAAAGTAATTGAACGCACCTTCTGCAACTTCCCACTTTGGCTCAAGCCTGTTGCTCCTGCCCTACCCCTACCACCCCTGCGGAAGGGCCTGCCTCTTCCTCTGCATGTCATTTTTTAAATGACCCTGTGACAAAACTCTTAGTCCCTATACCGCTGAAGGACTGCTGCAGTATAGGTGAGCGGTCAGCAGTGGTGCACGTCAACCCTATCTATTGTGGACCTATAGCGGTCCTTACAGAACAGCAGACTGTACTGCACTCAGGCCTATGTACCGTAGCACCCTATACCAAGTTACCAGTCCTTATAAAAACTTTTGTGGACCAAGCAGGTTGTGTGTTAGTGTTTAGCAGACTGTGCGTCAGTCCCTATACCGCTGAAGGACTGCTGCAGTATAGGGCAGCGGTCAGCAGTAGTGCACGGCAACCCTATGTATTGTGGACCGATAGCGGTCCTTACAGAACAGCAGACTGTAACGCACTCAGGCCTATGTACCGTAGCACCCTATACCAAGTTACCAGTCCTTATAAGAACTTTTGTGGACCAAGCAGGTTGTGTGTTAGTGATTAGCAGACTGTACGTCAGTCCCTATACCAATGAAGGACTGCTGCAGTATAGGGCAGCGGTCAGCAGTAGTGCACGGCAACCCTATGTATTGTGGACCGATAGCGGTCCTTACAGAACAGCAGACTGTACTGCACTCAGGCCTATGTACCGTAGCACCCTATACCAAGTTACCAGTCCTTATAAGAACTTTTGTGGACCAAGCAGGTTGTGTGTTAGTGATTAGCAGACTGTACGTCAGTCCCTATACCAATGAAGGACTGCTGCAGTATAGGGCAGCGGTCAGCAGTAGTGCACGGCAACCCTATGTATTGTGGACCGATAGCGGTCCTTACAGAACAGCAGACTGTAACGCACTCAGGCCTATGTACCGTAGCACCCTATACCAAGTTACCAGTCCTTATAAGAACTTTTGTGGAACAAGCAGGTTGTGTGTTAGTGATTAGCAGACTGTACGTCAGTCCCTATACCGCTGAAGGACTGCTGCAGTATAGGTGAGCGGTCAGCAGTGGTGCACGTCAACCCTATCTATTGTGGACCGATAGCGGTCCTTACAGAACAGCAGACTGTACCGCACTCAAGCCTATGTACCGTAGCACCCTATACCAAGTTACCAGTCCTTATAAGAACTTTTGTGGACCAAGCAGGTTGTGTATTAGTGTTTAGCAGACTGTACGTCAGTCCCTATACCGCTGAAGGACTGCTGCAGTATAGGGCAGCGGTCAGCAGTAGTGCACGGCAACCCTATGTATTGTGGACCGATAGCGGTCCTTACAGAACAGCAGACTGTAACGCACTCAGGCCTATGTACCGTAGCACCCTATACCAAGTTACCAGTCCTTATAAGAACTTTTGTGGACCAAGCAGGTTGTGTGTTAGTGATTAGCAGACTGTACGTCAGTCCCTATACCAATGAAGGACTGCTGCAGTATAGGGCAGCGGTCAGCAGTAGTGCACGGCAACCCTATGTATTGTGGACCGATAGCGGTCCTTACAGAACAGCAGACTGTACTGCACTCAGGCCTATGTACCGTAGCACCCTATACCAAGTTACCAGTCCTTATAAAAACTTTTGTGGACCAAGCAGGTTGTGTGTTAGTGTTTAGCAGACTGTGCGTCAGTCCCTATACCGCTGAAGGACTGCTGCAGTATAGGGCAGCGGTCAGCAGTAGTGCACGGCAACCCTATGTATTGTGGACCGATAGCGGTCCTTACAGAACAGCAGACTGTAACGCACTCAGGCCTATGTACCGTAGCACCCTATACCAAGTTACCAGTCCTTATAAGAACTTTTGTGGACCAAGCAGGTTGTGTGTTAGTGATTAGCAGACTGTACGTCAGTCCCTATACCAATGAAGGACTGCTGCAGTATAGGGCAGCGGTCAGCAGTAGTGCACGGCAACCCTATGTATTGTGGACCGATAGCGGTCCTTACAGAACAGCAGACTGTAACGCACTCAGGCCTATGTACCGTAGCACCCTATACCAAGTTACCAGTCCTTATAAGAACTTTTGTGGACCAAGCAGGTTGTGTGTTAGTGATTAGCAGACTGTACGTCAGTCCCTATACCAATGAAGGACTGCTGCAGTATAGGGCAGCGGTCAGCAGTAGTGCACGGCAACCCTATGTATTGTGGACCGATAGCGGTCCTTACAGAACAGCAGACTGTACTGCACTCAGGCCTATGTACCGTAGCACCCTATACCAAGTTACCAGTCCTTATAAAAACTTTTGTGGACCAAGCAGGTTGTGTGTTAGTGTTTAGCAGACTGTGCGTCAGTCCCTATACCGCTGAAGGACTGCTGCAGTATAGGGCAGCGGTCAGCAGTAGTGCACGGCAACCCTATGTATTGTGGACCGATAGCGGTCCTTACAGAACAGCAGACTGTAACGCACTCAGGCCTATGTACCGTAGCACCCTATACCAAGTTACCAGTCCTTATAAGAACTTTTGTGGACCAAGCAGGTTGTGTGTTAGTGATTAGCAGACTGTACGTCAGTCCCTATACCAATGAAGGACTGCTGCAGTATAGGGCAGCGGTCAGCAGTAGTGCACGGCAACCCTATGTATTGTGGACCGATAGCGGTCCTTACAGAACAGCAGACTGTACTGCACTCAGGCCTATGTACCGTAGCACCCTATACCAAGTTACCAGTCCTTATAAGAACTTTTGTGGACCAAGCAGGTTGTGTGTTAGTGATTAGCAGACTGTACGTCAGTCCCTATACCAATGAAGGACTGCTGCAGTATAGGGCAGCGGTCAGCAGTAGTGCACGGCAACCCTATGTATTGTGGACCGATAGCGGTCCTTACAGAACAGCAGACTGTACTGCACTCAGGCCTATGTACCGTAGCACCCTATACCAAGTTACCAGTCCTTATAAGAACTTTTGTGGACCAAGCAGGTTGTGTATTAGTGTTTAGCAGACTGTGCGTCAGTCCCTATACCGCTGAAGGACTGCTGCAGTATAGGGCAGCGGTCAGCAGTAGTGCACGGCAACCCTATGTATTGTGGACCGATAGCGGTCCTTACAGAACAGCAGACTGTACCGCACCCAAGCCTATGTACCGTAGCACCCTAGACAGACCAAGTTACCAGTCCTGATAAAGAGCTTTGTGGAACAAGTGAGTTGTGAATGATTAGCAGACTGCAGCAGAAGGGCAGCAGTCAAGTATAATATTCTTTCTATATTTGGAAGAAAGAATATTATACGTGTACAAGCCTATTACCGTACCACTGATACCAGTCCTGAAAAGAACCTTTGTGGAACTAATAGTAACAGCAAGTCTTTAAAATTATCCTCACTGCCTGACACACTGCTTCCTGCCTGTCCCTATACAAATTGGCAAAAAAGAGTAGGCTGGAACGATTAGCTGGAACAGCTCTTTTGTGGACCTGATAGTAACAGCTAATGATGATGATGATGATGATGATGAAGAAAGACTAATCTGGCTGAGCTGTCCCTAAAATAGCAGCATACAGCGCTCTGTCCCTTTATCTAAACTGACAAAAGAAACTCAGGCTGCTGACCTAACACCTATACCAGTCCTGAAAAGAACTTTTGTGTACCAAATAGCTAGCGTTTTCTCTGTCCCTACTCCACACAGGATCCTTTCCCTACAGTGACAGAAGAAAGAATGTAAAATGGCCACCGGATCGGGTGTATTTATAGGTTAGGGGGAATGTCCAAGTGTCCATGAGCTGTCATGTCTCAATTGGTTGTCCTGTAACACATGATAAACGTGTCACGAAAGGTTAAAGTTCTTGTATACATTAAACACGTAAGTCCGCCGGGGCGAACGACGGAAAAAGGCGTTCGAACCCGCGGACGGCGAAAGTCGGAAATTCGCCGCGAAACGACCGCCGGGCGAACCGTTCGGCCATCACTACCCAAAACAATTATGGCCACTACGATGCACAGTGTGACTGATGTGGGCAGTACTTACGAGTCTATTTAAGCCTGCTGTTGGAGCTGCTGGATTATCGTCAGCTCCCCAGTGTTTTCTGTGCTCCTGTGCCTCTGTGATTCGGTTCCCTGTTACCGACCTGGCTTGTTTGACTTCTGCATCTGATTCTGATTGACCTCTGGCTTGCACCACCAACTACGCTCCTGTCTATTCCTTCATCTGAACTTCGTCTCTGACATTTCTGGACTGATCTCTCATTTATGATCCCTGGCTTGTCTTCAGTTCCTGCTATCGGTTTGCCCCTACTGATGTCTTCTGCCCGGCACCTGCAGGGCTCCGCAGTGGCTCTACGGGTCATCCCAGCAACTACCAGTGCACTCCAACTGGCCGGCTCATTACCAACAATACCTGGCGAACCGCGCACCTTTGGGCACCGTTCCCTCTGTATCACTCCCAGGGAAGCACTGCACTTAGCTGCAAGGGGCGCCCTCTGAACAATCAGGCTCTTCTTTGGAACCTGACAGAGCAGCAGGTGCATCACCAGAGCTGGGCTAGATGGCTGAAGCAGCGGATGGCAGCAGGAACAGATGCAGACATAGATACAGACACACCGTGGATGGAGGCACCATGCAGAGCAGGACAAACAGGTAACTGCATGCAGGGTCAGACAAGCCAGGCCAGCAACGGATGATCAGATGCATCATAAACGGCAGGCAGAGAATGGTCAATGTGCAGGCAGAGGTAGGCAACAGGATATCAGGCGGATGAAAGATATAACAAAGGCAAGCCAAGGTCAGAATAGGTGGAGAGCAAGCAAGGTCAGGATAAGCCAGGTCAAACAAAGGAATTAAGCAGAGATCACAGGAACGGATATACAGGTAAAGCTGCAGATCATACAGCAATGCACTAGTGCAGCTGCTTCCCTTTATATAGGCACTTTATATAGGCATATTTGGCACCAGCATCAATGGCTAACACACACGCACATGCGCATAAGCGCTTGCCTGTATGTGATCATATTTCCGCACATGCACATAGGCGTTCGCCTGTTTGTGACTATATTTTTGTACATGCGCATAGGTGTTAGCCTATGCCCAGCAAGATGGGAACCTGCAGGAGAGTGTGCATGCCTATCTGCCTTCACCTAGAAGCTTTGGTTGTGCTATGGCCAACATGTCCCTGACACTCTCATTGTGATGCTATCAATACATATGCTTGGTGTGGCAGGCTGGTATTTTTTCAGGAGGCTTTGTCAAACCTGGTTATTAATATTCCCACCCCATACATGGCAGTGTTTGGGGAAAGGAATTGGCCGATCAAGCCCAAGCACTGAAAGCTGAGAGGAGGTCACCGGATCCCTTTTAGAAGCACTAGCACTTTTAGAAGTGTATTTTGCATGGCCTCCAAGGAAGTTCTGTGGGGGAATGTGGCACTTGCAAAGGTGAGTATACATAGGTACTGGGTTGGCTAAATGAGTGAACTGACATATTCTTTTTAAAGGCTATCTAAACCCTAGAACAAAAATTTAATAAATTGCAGGTTAACTGTCACTGCCTGCATTACTTTTCTGTCAGTAATATACTCATGCATGCAAGTCATGTTAGTGTATGTATAGAGAAGCGGGGGGATTGGGGGGTTTGCATTGTCACTAAGACAGGACAACAGAAACCTCTACATCTCCTCCCTCTCTTTTGGATAATTTAGAATTTAATTATGCAGAACTTAAAAGTAACTTAGAATAATGTGACTAATAAAAATGCAACACAGTCCGAGAGCACAGGAAGTCAGCAGATGACAAGATTTCCAGCAAGATCGACAGATATTTCTTATTGAATAAAAAAAAACATTTTTAATTGTACATTTATCAGACCAAAATTATCCCAAAAAAGGAAGTACCTTTTAGGGGTTTCATACAATTTAATGGATTAGGGATTTTTTTTTTTTTTATTAACAAATAACATATATATATATATATATATATATATATATTTAAATAGCAATGGATCTGAATATTAGCAGGTCTTGAATAAACCCAATCAGCGATAATCCTCAAAGCCAACTGACCATCCCACTAGTCTCAAGGCAGTTGGTGCACATCTTATGGCTTGTACATATTTGCATGTGTGGAGGAGGGTCTCCCCATGAATATGGTCAGTAAAGACTAAAATTTAGAAGGTCAGGGGAGGTTTTGAAAGGTTTTTCTCTTATGCAGCTCTTCCTATGACAGGAAGTCTGTGGGTTTTCTTTACAAGAACAATTAATGGGGTTTCAGTACAAGTGCACTGTGTGCTTCAAAGTAGGAAACCGCACTGACAGAATCAGGTGCTTGCATGCATTTTATTAACTGATTTAACAATTATTGTTGGACTTCACATCTAAAGTCTGGGGATAAAAGAGTTAAATGTGTCTTTAGGATTTTAAGGCCATTTTGCTCAAATATAGTTATTAAAGTAAAACTCCAATTAGCACTATTTACATCTGCAAGAATCACCATTGCAATATGGTTTTAGAAAACGTACTTCTGTTGCCTTATGTTCTATACTAGTGTAGCACTGACCCCCGAAGGAGCTGCTGGTTTTATTGGACTTACCGTTACCTTCTTGACTGCTTCTCCGTCTAGGGGTTCCCGTGGTAGATGGCCCAAAGAAATGTGGAAACTGACAATGAATTTTCTTTTGGGTTATTTATTTGAAACAGAAACAGAGTCTCTCAATGAAGGGTAGAGGGTTAGGAGTAAGTTTAGGTACTTTAGACTGCAAAAATGGAAAGTCTCTTATAAAAAATCCAGAGAATAGCAACCGTTTCACAACTGGATTTTACAACCCCCAGAAAGACCTCCTCTCACTAGACCTAGAAGCCGGTAGGGTGTTAAGTAAAGTCTCTGCCAAAGACTTGAGCGTAGGATATTTGACAAAGTCTTTGCCACAGACTTGAACGTTACTGATTGAAATAGAGAAATTTAAAGAGCTATCATACAGTATCAGTATCTCTCAGCTGATCCGGCGATACCGTATGAGTGTAGATCCATGTAGTGTGCTTCAACTAAGCCTCCAGGCTCCTTCAGGGAAGCCAGCCTTGCGCACGGCCTTCTCCTGAAGAGTCCTCCCCTGTGGTTTCTCCAGTTGCTGGGCCTCTCCCTTCAGATGAGATTGCACCAGACCACCTTTGGATCAATAGACCCTGAAATCCATTCAGGCCTGTCTCTGCAGTTGCGTTGCCTCGGGCTAGCCAGCCCCGAGACTCGGAATGCATGGTTCCACACCCTAGGCCAGGAAGGCCATGGGGCTGGGTCAGGAGGACCACCCGAACCGAACAGGCAAAAAATATTCTCCAGAACCCCAAAGCACGTGATGCTGGTACCTTAAATACCAACTACCAGAATGCACAGCAGGAGAACACTCCCACTGGGCTGGTTCCGAAAGAACAGTGGCATTCAATACACCCAGCTAAACTGCGTTATTACTCTTGCTGGCAGTGACAGCGACACCTTCGGTCAAGGAGAACCCAGTGCAACCCAGCTGGACTGGTACTGAAACCAGAAATTTTGAAAATTAGCCCCAAAACCCAACTGTGGAGCCAGCGCTACACTAGTGTTCCTCAACCTTTTTTCAGTTGTGACACCCTTTAACTGCACAATCTTGAGGCACCCTATTCTAAAATGTAAAAAATGAAACCTATAGTTTTACATATCACAGCAGCATCCACACAAGTCGGACACCGAACATTAGAGGAGATTTATTTTTGCAAAGCAAATATACCTTTGCACACTGGTACTTACTAGTATTCCGATGTTTCTCTTCTCCCTCGGTTTTTCTACCTCATTCAGCTTTTCTCCCTCATTCAGCTAACGTGACCCCAGTGCTGATGTAGGGTTGCAGGGGAGGTCCAAAAAAGAATGTTCTTAGAGGCCCAATGTCCTCCTTATCAAACTAAGATGTCATTGGTTTTTAGGAAGTTAGCAGTTGGCCCACACAGTGCGCAAAGGACATAATGATGCAGAAATAATATCCTCTGGGTTTGTGAACGAAAAAAATGTAGGCTTGTTGACAATGTTTGGGCAATTTAGAGCAATGTTTAGACATTTTGCCATGGCACCCCTGAAGAACCCAAAATACACCCCGGGGTGCCATGGAACCCTGTTTGAAAAAGACTGTCCTATAGGAGCATATGTGAAATTTTTTTTATACTTGTTTGTCACTAGAGATAATTGAATTTTCCTCTGTTTGGTTCGCAAACTGTTTCAGGAACCTTGCTTGAGGTTTAAAAATTGCGAACCCTGCTGAAGTTGATAATGGTGGGGGGCGCAAATCTTGTTGTTCAATTCTGCCTATTTGTGGGGTTAATGAGCCAGCTATTGTCAAACAAAAACTTAGGAAGCTGATAAGGCCGACCATACATGGTGCAAAATTCTTTCCTCTAACCATGGGATGCAGGAAAGAAATTTGCATGATTCCCCTTTCAACACAGACAGTGCTGATAGGGGAATCAGCAACTGTCTGCGGGTGGGGCGGGGGCAGGTAGAGGAAGCCACCCCCGCTTGGATAAAACAGTGATTATCTCTAGCGATTATAGCAGCCCCTAGCAATAAACGTGTTTTCCCTAATTGTACTTTCTTACTGTGGGTGGGATGGGCTCACTGCATGGACACATGATTAGCAGGAACACTAGATCACAGTGTCTATGACTGACAGCATGGCGGTCTGCTTGTTTATATTGGCACACGGCCGCTCTGTCTCAGTGGGGAGCGATTGCGCTGTCTCTGTCTCTGTCTCTGTAGGGAGCGATGTCTGCCGAGCCTGCTGTGGCTAATCAGCATGCGATCATGCCTCTGGTGCCGCCCTGCCCCCCCTTGGCTATTGAACAAAATCACATTCAGGTATGTGATTTTGCGCAATAGAGCCGCCTTGCCACAGTATATGTACGACAGGCGGTCTGGAACTGGTTAAAGTGGACCCATATTCAAATATTAAAATTATCCTGATATAAAATATATTTATAGTAAAAACATATTATTTTTTTTTACGCAGAGAAGGGTTTAAACTTTTGGTTCTCCGTGTCCTACTAGAGAGCTTTCTCTTCTCTTCCCGTCTTGGAGTCTCAACAGGATGTGAGAGGAAATCTACTCAAATTGAGGGAAATTCCCACTTAAGACAGTTGTTATCAGAACATTTGAAGATGGAGGAGTTAACTACTTCCCTAAAATGGACGTACCCATACCTCCTTGAGTTGAAGTCATTATACTGGTTCCATGGCTGCAGTCATGAGCCCGGTATCAGTCTTGAATAAAGTAAAAGCAATCTGTGCAGCTGAATAGCCTTCTGCCGCCATTTCAAATTCTTCTGGCCCTACCGGGGGGGGGGGGGGGGGGGGGCAGATGACTGAAGCCAGCGGTTCTGCCTGCTTACCATACAGATGAACTTCCCTGATCATCTCTATGGTCTAAACCAGAAACAGTTTCTTAGACCATATTTTGTCACTCAAGTTCTGGTCTAATGTAAACTGACTGTTACCAGCCTGCGAAAGCATCTGATCAAACCGATCTCAGTTTGATCAGATGCTTTCAAGAGCAGAGGCGACATCTAGGGGCTAATAGACCCCAGTCTCCTAGAAAAGAGGACCTGTCATTGCCCATGCTATCACAAGGGATGTTATGTGATAGCAAAAAAAAAAATGAAAGATACAACGTAGATTCTTTTTTTATATAAAATAAATAATAGACTCTTCCTTCCTTTAGCAATGGTAGGTTTGAACCAGGTAAGCCTCAGTTGGCAACATTTGCATTTTCCAGGGGTACTGCCATATATGAGGACATTTGTTGGTGGGCATGAGTTCCACTTGGTTGTTAAACTTCAGGCAGACTTGTTTTAATTTTGAAAAATCTATCAAGTGGACCTCTATCTTTACATGGCCTCCACTGATGCATTAGTGGACATTTGTCAAGCAAATTGGTAACAAAATTAGACGTAAATCATGGTGCTTCTCAGTTCTCAATGTCTATGTGACATTTATTTTTTTGGGATATTTGTGACCTCTGCATCTGCAGTCATGGACAGGCAACTAAGACAGTTTTGCATAGATCTGTTACAGAATCACCACTGGAGAGAAGACAGATTTTTTCATTAAGATGAGACAGATTTTTGACTATAGCACGGATCTCAAGTGGTTAATGAATAATTAGACTGACCTGTAGTTGAATTCTTGGTAATTAGGATTTTGTTGTCTAAATCAGTGGTCATCAACCCTGTCCTCAGGGCCCACTAACAGGCCAGATTTGCAAGATAACTGAAATACATTACAGGCGATATCATTTGCTGCTCAGTGATTGCAGTATTCTAGTCTGCATCTCCCCAAGGTAATACATAAAACCTGGCCTGTTAGTGGGCCCTGAGGACAGGGTTGATGACCATTGAGCTACACAATTAAAACTGAACTCCGAGTATGGTAGCCACCTGTCCAGGATTCACCTGGACACGGAAAAGAAGGGGGAAAAGGGAACGGGATTCACCCAGATAGTTTGAATCATGTGTCTGGATTTCAGACCACCTGAAACCTGGACACATTATTCAGACCGGACTATGGGTTCCCAGCAGGGTTGTTGGCTGCGGTTATTTGTTACACTCTCTTTCACACTGCCTAAAGCCAGCATTATCAGTCCCCCCCCCCACAAACACATACAGACAAGAGAGGAGAGAGGGCTTGATTGATCTGCTCCTCTTCCTCCTGCCATTACTCCTCTGTGTCTACCCACACTCCAATCCAATAAGAAAAGGGAAGTAGGGAAGGGACATTTGAAGCCCAGCAGAAACGGATACATCTGGATGGGAGGTGCTGACTGCCAAGGGGTGAATGAGCTCACCATTCATCCCTGTCTGTGACTGTTCTCCCCCCTCCCCCCTTTCCTCTCCTGCCTCTGAGTGAATACACTAAGGTAAATCAGGGTTCTCAGAGCACCCCTTACATCAGAGTTCTCCTTTACACCAGAGGTCACAGTGTTCCCTCTTACATCAGAGTCTTCTCTGTACATAAGAGTTCTCAGTGTTAACCCTTATATCAGGGTTTCCAGAACATCCCTTATGTCAGAGTCCCCAAAGTTCTCCCTTACATCAGTCACAGTGTAAGGGAACTCTGCAAGTTCAGATGTAAAAGCAAACTCTACAGATTAAGATGTAAATAGGAGCTCTGTGGATTCAGCTGTAAAAGGGAAAGTCTGCGGATTCAGGTTTAAATGGGCAACCCTGTGGACTCTGATGTAAGAAGGGACTCTTGTGATTAACTTCATATGATTATGGAAACTTTGCAAAAAGATCTTAACAAATGAATGGGGTGGGCAACTACATGGCAAATGAGGTTCAATGTAGAAAAATGTAAAATAATGCATTTGGGTGGCAAAAATATGAATGCAATCTATACACTGGGGGAGAACCTCTGGGGGAATCTAGGATGGAAAAGGACCTGGGGGTCCTAGTAGATGATAGGCTCAGCAATGACATGCAATGCCAAGCTGCTACTAACAAAGCAAACAGAATATTGGCATGCATTAAAAAGGGGATCAACTCCAGAGACAAAACAATAATTCTCCCGCTCTACAAGACTCTGGTCCAGCCACACCTAGAGTATGCTGTCCAGTTCTGGGCACCGGTCCTCATGAAGGATGGACTGGAAATGGAGCGAGGACAAAGAAGGGAAACAAAGCTACTAAAGGGTCTGGAGGATGTTAGTTATTAGGAAAGGTTGCGAGCATTGAACTTATTCTCTCTGGAGAAGAGACGCTTGAGAGGGGATATGATTTCAATATACAAATACCGTACTGGTGACCCCACAATAGGGAAAAAATGCAGAAGAGAGTTTAACAAGACTCGTGGCCACTCATTTAAATTAGAAGAAAAGAGGTTTAACCTTAAACTACGCAGAGGGTTCTTTACTGTAAGAGTGGCAAGGATGTGGAATTCCCTTCCACAGGTGGTGTTCTCAGCGGGGGGCATCAATATTTTCAAGAAACTATTAGATGAGCACCTGAACGACCGCAACATACAGGGGTATACTATGCAATACTGACATATAATAACACACGGGTTGGACTTGATGGACTTGTGTCTTTTTTTCAACCTCACCTACTATGTAACTATGTAATGTATAGTATATACTGTAAAAAAAAAAATAAATTGATGTGCACCGCTAAAGTGTTCGGGTTTGACTTGAAGAAAAGGTGTCAATCCTAACTCCGAGTAGATATAAACAACACAAATTACTGTGGTTCTGTATTCATTAATGCAATATTACATTTATTTTTTATGAAATCAATGTAAGACCTAAATTTGACTTATATCCCTATACAGCAGAGCTTAGACAGGGAAATAAAAGTAGCACAAGGACTTAATCAGCTGTAATGCAGTGCAAGGAACATTTTGATAGGAGGTAAAAGCTGGATGATGAAGAAATGAGCTCATAAGTCTGCTGTTTCTCCATTTGCTGTCCATTCACAGGCTGTAGAGGGACAAGATCTGTTATGCCGCGTACACATGATCGGACATTCCGACAACTAAATCCTGGGATTTATTTCCGACGGATGTTGACTCAAGCTTGTCTTGCATACACACGGTTGCACAAATGTTGTCGGAAATTCCCATCGTCAAGAACGTGCTGACGTACAACACGTACAACGACACTATAAACAGGAAGTTCAATAGCCAGTGCACCACCCTTTGGCTCCTTCTGCTAATCTCGTGTTAGTAGAAGTTTGGTGAGAGACGATTTGCGCTTTTCAGCCTCGTGCTTTTCCGATCATTACTGCTCTTCAGTTTGTGCTTGTGGGTTTGTATCTGTTCTTCAGTGCGTGTAGTCAGTTCGTATCTGGTTTTCAGTGTGTATTTTTATATTACATATTTGATTTTCAGTGCGTTCTTGTCCACTTGTTTCTGAATTTCAACTCGCTTTTTTCCTTTCTGATTTTCAGTGCGTTCTGTTAGTTCATTCTGACCAGCTGACCATTTTGAAGCCATGTTGCGGGTACGTACTCATCATAGAGTTCGTGCTGTGCAGGGGCTTGGTGTTGGGGTTCTTACTTTGACCCAAGCCCAGTCCATGAACAGGGCGAGGTGGAGTTCATGGAGGAAAAATTGGTTGCTCCAGCGTGACCAATTCTCTCATATGCCTTTGTTGCAGGAGATCCCTGAGAATAATCCTGATGATTTCAGGACTTATCTCCGGATGACGGACCCCGTTTTTCACAGTCTGTAGCTTTGCTGTCCCCTTATATTACCAAGCAGGACACCTGCATGCGGCAAGCCATCACTCCTGAACAAAGGCTAGTCACCACCTTACAGTATTTGGCGATGGGGAGAAGTCTGCAGGACATTAAGTTCTCAACAAGTATCTCCCCCCAGCCTCTGGGGATCATTATTCCAGAGACCTGTTCTGTCATCGTTCACGTCCTGCAGAAGGACTATATTGGGGTATGTTTTCTCCTTTAACATCACATTATATGTATTTAAATAAATGTATTTTTTAAATAAATTTTGTATTTTAATCAGAAAAATATTTCCTTTGCTTTACTGCTTGTGTTTCTTTTAGGTGTCTCCTAGGTTATCCAATGGGCTTTTATTTGCCCATTTTTTCAATAGTGCAAATGTAATATCTTTGATACAAGAGGTGACAATCTCTTCTTCAGCTAACTATCAGGCCGCGTACACACGGGCGGACTGTTCGCCCAACTTTGTCCGCTGAACAGTGTTTGGGCGGACAGTCCGCTCTTGTGTGGGCTTTCAGCGGACAGTTTCAGCGGACAGTTTGACGGACAAGGTTTTTCGGAATTTCCGAAAAACTGTCCGCTGAAACCTTGTTTCAGCGAACAATCCGCTCGTGTGTAGGCTTGTTCGTCAAACAAAGTTGCGCGCATGCTCAGAAAGGATTTTCACGCCGAAAGCTATAATGCAGTGTATAGGACGTCGTATTTTTCGTCCCGTCGTACGTGCCGTTCACGTCATCGCGTACGGTTTCAGCAAACTGTTCGTCCGTCGTGTGTGGCCATGTCCGTCCATGCTAAGTTTGAGCGGACTGTTTGCCGAAACTGTTTGACGGACAAAGTTGGGCGAACAGTCCGCGCGTGTGTACGCGGCCTTATGTTGTGGGTCTGCTAAACACACATCTTGTTTTGTTGTTAATGTATGTAATGCATTAATAAAAATATTCATTGTTTTCAGCACCATCAATTCATTTTTTGGAGTGAGGAAAATGGCCTGATTGATGCAAATTATAAAGCATTGTGGGTGTTATTTACTAAAGGAAAATCCACTTTGCACTACAAGTGCACTTTCATGGGCACTGATGGGCACTGGCAGGCTGTATTTTATGGGCACTGGCAGGCTGTATTTCATGGGCACTGATAGGCTGTATATGATGGGCACTGGTAGGCTGTATATGATGGGCACTGATAGGCTGTATATGATGGGCACTGGCAGGCTGTATTTCATGGGCACTGGCAGGCTGTATTTCATGCGCACTGATGAGCACTGGCAGGCTGTATTTCATGGGCACTGATAGGCACTGTCAGGCTGTATTTCATGGGTACTGATGGGCACTGGCAGGCTGTATTTCATGAGCACTGATAGGCTGGATATGATGGGCAATGGCAGGCTGTATTTCATTAGCACTAATAGGCTGTATATGGTGGGCACTGGCAGGCTGTATTTCATGGGCACAAATATGCTCTATATGATGGGCACTGGCAGGCTGTATTTCATGGGCACTGATAGGCTGTATATGATGGGCACTGGCAGGCTGTATTTCATGGGCACTAATAGGCTGTATATGATGGGCACTGGCAGGCTGTATTTCATGGGCACTGGCGGGCTGCATTTCATGGGCACTGATGGGCACTGGCAGGCTGTATTTCATGGGCACTGGCAGGCTGTATTTCATGGGCACTGGCAGGCTGTATTTCATGGGCACTGATAGGCTGTATATGATGGGCATTGGGAGGCTGTATTTAATGGGCACTGATAGGCTGTATATGATGGGCACTGGCAGGTTATATTTCATGGGCACTGGCAGGCTGAATTTCATGCACACTGATGGGCACTGGCAGGCTGTATTTCATGGGCACTGATAGGCAGTGTCAGGATGTATTTCATGGGCACTGATAGGCTCTATATAATGGGGACTGGCAGGCTGTATTTCATGGGAACTGATAGGCTGTATATGATGGGCACTGGCAGGCTGTATTTCATGGGCACTAATAGGCTGTATATGATGGGCACTGGCAGGCTGTATTTCATGGGCACTGATAGGCTGTATATGATGGGCACTGGCAGGCTGTATTTCTTGGGCACTGATAGGTTGTATATGATGGGCACTGACAGGCTGTATTTCATGGGCATTAATAGGTTGTATATGATGGGCACTGGCAGGCTGTATTTCATGGTTACTAATAAGCTGTATATGATGGGCGCTGGCAGGCTGTATTTTATGGGCACTGATAGGCTGTATATGATGGGCACTGGCAGGCTGTATTTCCTGGGCACTGGCATTTCCCACCCTAGGCTTATACTCAAATTAATACGTTTTCCATTTTTTTGTGGTAAAATTAGGTGCCTCAGCTTACATTCGGATTGGCCTATACGCGAGTATATACGGTACCTTTCTCTGCTTCTGAGAAATAATGTAAGTTTGTTTCCTATGTGATTCACACTGGGTTTTTTAAGTGAAGGTTTTGAGGTTATAAAGAAAAAATAAATAAAGAAATAGGTCGCTAAGTGACTAAGCAAGCACTGAGGTTATTTTCTTAGGAGTAAAGTGTTATTACAGGTTGTGCAATGAAAAACTTACACAACTTAAGTCTCACGCATAGAATGGCATGGATACTACATATAGAACAGTAGCAAAGATGATAAAAATTGCATAACAATTACATTTTAAAGAGTTTTTCGTTTACAGCCTTGGGGGTTAGTGCTGGTAGTTTTTAGTGCAAAGCTACTGGCCCAACCCCATAGCTTCCTTCACATTACTCTCCGTGTAAAATGAATGCTCCCTACACCCCAACACTAACACTCTTGCTAACCCTCTCTGTAATGCTCATGCTAACTCTGTCTGTAACCCTCACACTAACCCCACCCTTTCCCGTAGCCCCAACATTAACCCTCACACTAACTCTCTCTCTGTACCCTAAAACTAACCTTAACCCTCCATGTACCATTAACTCCCTCCATACCCCAACACTAACCTTCACACTAATGCCGTGTACACACGATTGGACTTTCCGGCAGACTAGGTCCGACGGGATCAGTCCGTCTGACAATCTGATCTTGTGTGGGCTAATCCAATTTTCATTAAAAAAAAAATCAGACGGTCCTATAAATAGAACATTTCAAATCTGTCCGACGGACTCAATTCCTATCTGGAAAACCGTTCGTCTGTATGCTGGTCCGATGGACCAAATACGATGCATGTAAAGCTATTGGCTACTGGCTACTGAACTTGCTTTTTTAGTCCCATCTTACGTCATCACGTTCAAAATGAACTGACTTCCGTTAGTCCGTTCGTGTCTGGCCAAGTCGTTCGGAAGTCTGTCGGAACTCCGCCGAAAGTCTGTTGGGAAGACCTTTTCTCCCGGAAAGTCCAGTCGTGTGTACGCGGCATTACCCTTCCTATAACCCTATCCCTAACACTCCCTGTACCTCAACACTAACTCTCCCTGTAACAGTAAAATGTACTTGTCCTGTATCCCTTACACCGACCTTTTTTGTAACCCTAATGCCGCTTACACACGATCATACTATCCGGCGGACTTAGTCTGGCAGACAAACCGCCGGAAAGTCCACCGGACTTTCCGAACGAGCGGACCTGCCCACACACAACCAGCGTGGAGGTCCCCCCAAAGTCCATATCAGACCCTTATCTGAGCAGGCAGCCCGGCCGGTTAGGAAAGGGGGTGGGGACGAGCAAGTGCCCCCCCATCCTGAGCCGTACCAGGCCGCGTGTCCTCAACATGGGGGGGTGCTTTGGGGAAGAGGGGGCCCCCCACCCCAAAGCACCTTGTCCCAATGTTGATGAGGACAAGGGTCTCTTCCCGAAAATCCCTACAACACCTCCGTGTGCGGGAAAATCCGTTCATTTCAAAAGTCCGACGGACTAGCACACACATGGCCGGATTGTTTTTTGAGTCAAAACTACTTTCTAAGTCCGCCGGACTTTTGGGGAAAAAAAGTCCACCGTAGCCCACACACGAGCAGATTGTGCGCTGGACTCTGGTCCGCCGGAACCAAGTCCGCCGTATAGTCTGATCGTGTGTACGCGGCATAACACTAACCCTCACACTATCTTTCCCTGTTCCCTAAAATAACCTTCTCTGTAACCCTAACACTGTCCCTCCCCACAACCCTAAGCCCCTGTACACACGGTCAGAGATTTTCACAACCAAATCTGCCGGATTCTGCCCGTCGGATTTTGTCCGTCGGATCTTGTCCGAAACTGTTAGATACACACGGTCGGACAAAGTTGGCGAAAAATCCGTTCTTTCAGAACGTAATGACGTAATTTCGTTACGATGGGACTACATTCAGGCTAGTAGCCAATAGCTTTGATGTAGGAATTTGATCTGAGCATGCGTGGCACTTGGTCCGATCAAAATGCTCTACACATGATCGGATTAGGTCCGACCGGCCCAGTTGGTCAGGAAATATTTCCAACATGTTGGAAAATTGGGTCAGACGGAGATTCGGACGGAATCAGTCCGATGCATACCACACACAGTCGGATTATCCGACGACACGGTCCGATAGGACACATTCCGACGGATTCTCCGACCGTGTGTACAAGGCTTTACACTAAGGCCGCGTACACACGGGCGGATTGTCTGTCCAACTTAGTCCGCTGAACAGTGTTTCAGCGAACAATCCGCTCGTGTGTGGGCTTCAGCGGACTTTTTCAGCGGACAATCTGACGAACAAAGTCTTACGGAATTTCCGTAAGACAGTCCGTTCAAACTTGGTTTTGTCCGTCCAAACTTGGTTTCAGCGGACAGTCCGCTCGTGTGTAGGCAAGTTGGACGGACTAAGTATGGCGCATGCTCAGAAAGGATTTACACGGCCGAAGGTTGCATTGCAGTGTATAGGACGTCGTTTTTCTAGTCCCGTCGTACGTGCTGTACACGTCATCACGCACGCTTTCAGCGGACTGTCTGCTCATCGTGTGTGGTCAAGTCCGTTCATGCAAATTTTGAACGGACTGTCTGTCGGATTGTCTGACGAACTTAGTTGGCCAGACAATCCGCCCGTGTGTACGCGGCCTAACTCTTTCTGTACCACTGACCCTCGCATTAACCCTCCTTGTTTTACTGACCTTCACACTAACCCTCCTTGTAACTCTAAAGCCTGGTACACACTGATAGTTTTTTTCATTCAACCCAGCAGATTGAATGAAAAATAAAAAACCTGACATCTCCGGTCGGAGCTGCTATACCACCGGTCCAACATTAGTACAGGGATCTCCCCCGCTGAGTTTTTGTGTTCAGCCATTGGCTGAGAACGCTGATCAGGAGCTGCTGGTTTTCCAGCATGCATGTCCGACAGAAGCTGGCCAAATGCCCGGCTTCTGTCAGACCAGCTGACATACACACGGGCCGAATGCCAGCCAGTTTTTATTGAGCTGGCCAATGTCTCACAACATTTGGCCCATGTGTACTAGGCATTAGGCCTCATACACGTTGGACAGGCATTTGATGCTTCTTTTTTTTCAACCTGTAAAAGCACCTTTATGCTAGCCTATGTGTCCAGGCACACATGGGCATTTACAGGCGTTTAAGAAGAGGGGTGTTTACAAGCTGAAAAGGCACATTTAGGAGAGCAGCTTTTGAATAGAAAAAACACTTGACATGTTTGAGCGTTACTGCCTTCCAATGGCTAGAATACATTTATATTTAATATTAATGGACAATGGTATCCATTTACACTCAAACTCTTGATGCTCCTAAGCATCTAAACGCAGCTTTTCTCCTGCCAGGAATTCTGGCATTCAGAGTAGAAAAGCAAACACCCAGTGTGCATGAAACCTAACAGCAACTTCACACAAAGTTCTCGTTTACACTTGTGTTTGAGGGCAGTAAAACTGCTCAGCTGAGATGTGTTTTTACTGCACCCTAACTGCTCACCCTTATGCTGTGAAGGCACTAACTCTCCTAGTAATGCAAAAACTAACCCTCCCTGTAAGCTTCACATTAACCCCATCCTTCCATTACAGCAACACTAACCCACATGCTAACTCTTCCTGTATCCTCACACCAGCCTTCCCTGTACCCTCACACTAACCTTCTCGGTACCCTCACACCAACCTTCCCTGTACCCTCACACCAACCTTCCCTGTACCCTCACACCAACCTTCCCTGTACCCTCACACCAACCTTCCCTGTACCCTCACACCAATATTCTCTGTACCCTCACATCAACCTTCCCTGTAAACCCACAGCAACCTTCCCTGTACCGTCACACCAACCTTCCCTGTACCCTCACACCAACCTTCGCTGTACCCTTACACCAACCTTCTCTGTACCCTCACACCAACCTTCTCTGCAACCATAACACATTAACCCCATCCTTCCGTTACACCAACACTAACCCTCATACCAACCTTCCCTTTAACCCTCACACCAACCTTCCCTGTACCCTCACACCAACTTTCCCTGTACCCTCACACCAACCTTCCCTGTGCCCTCACACTAACCTTCTTGGTACCCTCACACCAACCTTCCCTGTACCCTCACACCAACCTTCCCTGTACCCTCACATCAACCTTCCCTGTACCCTCACATCAACCTTCCCTGTACCCTCACACCAACCTTCTCTGTACCCTCACAGCAACCTTCTCTGTACCCTCACACCAATCTTCTCTGTACCCTCACATCAACCTTCCCTGTACCGTCACACCAACCTTCCCTGTATCCTCACACCAACCTTCCCTGTATCCTCACACCAACCTTCTCTGTACCCTCACACCAACCTTCTCTGCAACCATAACACTGTCCCTCCCCGCAACCCTAATACCGCGTAGCCACGACCGGACTTTTCGCCAGACTAGGTCTGAAGGACTTCCCGACGGACTTCCCCATGGACTTTCAAAATGAACGGACTTGCCCACAAACAGACTAAAGTCTGTTCATTTTGAACTTGACCCGATGCGACTCTAGGTACGACAGGACTAGAAACGGAAGTCAATCTCACAGCTTTCATTGCGAGATTGACACCTTGCGATCCCCCGTCGCCTGGTATGGATTTAAAGGGGGACCCCCTACGCCGAAAAAATGGCATGGGGGTCCCCCCAAAGTCCATACCAGGCCCTCAACATGGGGGGGTGGGTGCTTTGGGGAAGGGGTGCACCCTGCGGCCCCCCCATCCCAAAGCACCTTGTCCCCACGTTGATGAGGACAAGGGCCTCTTCCCAACAACCCTGGCCGTTGGTTGTCGGGGTCTGTGGGCAGGGGGATTATCAGAATCCTGGAGCCTTCTTTAATAAGGGGGCCCCCAGATCCCGGCCCACCACCCAATGTGAATAAGTATGGGGTACATTGTACCCCTAACCATTCACCTGGGGGAAAAAGTGTCAATAAAAAAACACACTACACAGATTTTTAAAGTAGTTTATTAGGCAGCTCCGGGGTCTTTTTCTGAATTTGGGGGTCTCTTCTGACTTCTCCGTGCTTTCTGGTTCTTCTACCACTCTCTGGCCTCTTCTCCCTGTCTCCGGTTCTTCTGCCAGGCTCCTCCGATATCTTCTGCTCTTTTGCCACTCTTTTGCTAGCGGTGGCACGCCTTTTCCCTTCGTCGTCGTCGGATTTTTTCCAACGGATATTGTCCCAAACTTGACTTGCATACACACGATTGCACAAAGTTGTCGGAAAATCTGATTGTTCAGAATGAGGTGGCATAAACCACGTACGACGGGACTATAAAGAGGGCAGTAGCCAATAGTTTTCGTCTCGTAATTTATTCTGAGCATGCGTGGCACTTTGTCTGTCCGAATTGTCTACACACAATTGGAATTTAAACAATTGGATTTTGTTGTCGGAAAATTTTAGATCCAGCTCTCAAACTTTGTGTGTCGGAAATTCCGGCGGAAAAAGTCCAATGGATCTCACACGATCGGATTTTCCGACAACACGATCCGATCGCACATTTTCCGTCGGAAAGTCCGACTGTGTGTACAGGCCATAACCCTTCTTGTAACTCTACACTCCAGGTAACACTAACCCACATGTGTAACCCTATTAGTGGATGGTAATTCAGAGGGCTCCACAGTGGGAGCATGGACCCGAATGACCATTAGACTGTGTAAGGTAAAAAAACATTCTATTGTCAGCTCCCCCCCCCAATACTTACCTGAGCCCAATTTTGATCCAATGCTGTGCCTGAGACCCGAACCTTCACCTTTTTATATATCACAGGAAAGGAGGCTGGACCCCAAAAGCCTGCAAATGTGAGCAGGAAAGCAAAGCAAAGTTTACCCCTCCCACACTTAACCTGGTTGCCTACATGAACACAACCTGCCTACACATTCCCCTCCTTACTCACAAGCCGTCCCTACTGTGACCCACATACAAAACTGTAGAAGTGCAATACACAATATAGTAACAGTACAAAGAGGAAACTGGTACATTACTTCAACAAAAATGCAGAATCAACTAAATACAATAGAGCAGACAAAACAAGTAATCTTACACGTAGAGGTCTGGTTTTAGCAAGTCTATAGCGCACCTGGTGATGGGGGGGTCTTTCGGGGGGGAATGATAAACAGTGCGGTATTGGTGTCCGGGCTTAACAAGCTTAACCCTATCCATATAGATGTGCCAGCCAATGCTGAACCCCTTATATAGGGTGCGAAATTTGGGTTCAACATACTCATTTTGCCCTTTGAAACTCTGAAGATGCTCCGGAATGTGGAGCCTTTTCCAGATGATGCAACTGTAGGTTTTGGGTCTTTCCTCCTCAAACTGGAGAAATAAAGTTTCATATGGGAAATCATGGCGGTGCTTCTCCCACATATGGGCATTAAAGTAACACTGTAGTTGGGCCAATCTGGTGATCCTGGGGCTGACATAGATGTTGCCTCGGGACAGCAAAGCGTCCACGGGGTGGCTGTACTTGTGCCTAGTCCTTTTAACTGGTTCTGCCTTGGATGGAGGAGGTGTTTGAGGACTGGCTAGATAGGGAATTCTGGGTTCAGGCGACAGGTGATCCTCTTCGTCACTGTTGAACACCAGTGAGTCCCTGAACGATCTAGGGGAATTACAAAAGGAACTGGCTCATCAGTTATAGGCACTTTCATCGGTGTAATAATATCCAGGAGAGACATTTGCAGAAGAGCCAGTACCAGCGAGTCAATGATAGACTAGATGTACTGTCCGGGGAACCATGCTAGACAAATCCAGGGGTGGTGGTGGTGATTCTGAATCCCTGTGATCTTTAGGGGCAGGACCAGTGGAGACTCAGCATTGGGTGTGGAGGGCAGCAGCTCAACCCCAGACTTAGTGGGGGAGGCCATCCCTGGAACGATCCTTCCGAGCAGAAAGAAGTATCTTGGCTGGAGGTTGCAGAGAGATGCTGGCTCTGCTGTCCATAGAAATCACAGGCAATCCATCTGCATCAAGGTCGACTGGAGGCTCGATTTTGCATAGTGGCAAAACAGAAGCACCTCACACTGAGGACAGCGATCCTGCAGGTGAATAAGACATGTGTCTCCGACAATGAGGACATATGACCCGTAGCTCCACGCGTGTACCCATACGACATTGGGCGAACCCGACTGTTGGCACATACCACACCCCGGAGTTGTGGCAGTAGCTGGATGGATTTTTCCATGGTAGCTGCTGCTTGTGTTGCATTCGGAGAGACACACAGAGCCTATGTCCACTCCACCAGTAGTGTACCTCTGCTACTTCACTCCCAGTAACAGAATGGGGTCTTACTGAGCCCATAGCACGGACCTCATGCATGCTCACTTAACTCTGGTTCCTCTGTACCCAGTGATCAGGCCATAAATCTCCGTAACTCTAATTCACTCCTGGAGACCGAATGAGACAGACAGCTAGGAAGGGAGCCGTAACAACGGAACCCTCGCTACTGGAGAACCTGTCACCTTACCAGGTACCACGCTAACGACCGGTTGCAGTTAACCTTTTGTTGCAATGATGTTACTAGAACCTTTTGGTGTGCTGTAGTAGACTCAGACTCTTGTGTGTGCCCCAGGACCCCATGTGCACCCCTTGAGTAACTTTAGACCAGGCTTTGTACGATTAACAACTTTTACAAAGAGTTCAGCATGGTAAACATAACATGGAAGAATGTCCTTTCCCTATCTAACGATAACAGTGGCTGCCCCAGGGGACCTGCATAGCTAGAGTCCTTGTGGGTGAAGTCCATAGCTGGCACAACTCCATGGGAAAAGTTCATGATGGGTGTATTCTGAAGGCTGGTGCTCTGTCTCTGCATGTCCTGTAATGTTCCTGTTCTTTAGCCCACTGACCTGTGCTCTCTTGAATCCCAAACCTCTGCCTTTTAATATATCACAGGACAGGAGGCTGGACCCCAAAAGCCCACAATGGTGAGCAGGAAAGCAAAGCAGAGTTAACCCCTTCCCCTCTTAACCAAGGAAGCCACACTAGTCTGGCTAACATGAACACAGTAGGCAACCTGCCTACATATATGTTATTTAAAACATTTTTTTTAAACTTTACAATCACTTTAAACTTGAATACAGACCTGTTCTGTGATTTCCATTGTCGGGCATAGTGTGGTGTGGAGGAGCACAGAGGGCTGGGACAATCTCTTATAGCAGACCACTGACCTAGTTGGCTTTTGCAGCATGGTGCAGTTTCACACTAGCTTAGTGGGGGGTATAAAGGTTGGTATCAGTACAATGGGGGACCTGCATGCCTTTCACCCTTCAGCTATTGAGGCTTTTACATTGTGCCTGATGTAACTGAACTGGAATAAATCTGGGAGGACACCTTTAATTTTAAAAAAAGCAAAATAAGGGAAAAGGGTACACTGGCATCATTACAGGAAGTAGTAACTTGTCTCTAATTGAGACAAACCTAATTAACTTGTTCAATTTAATGTTCACAAAAGGCTTTCCTCCTACATTACCCTATAGCCACCCTTCGAGCTCCTCTACATGTTGAGGACACAAAAACCTCCTGCATTTCTGTCATAGGCAATATCTTCACACTTTTATGGATTTGAATTGTTCCCAAATAACAGTTAAAAATCAAAGTGGGGGGAGGGAGGAGAAATGTAATTTTATTGGTCTCATTTTCCATTTTTACTGAAGGAAAGAAGGATTTCTGAGTCTGCAGAAACAATTCAATAACAGGGGAAAAAAGCTAAAAAATAAAAAATAAAAAAAGCTAAAAAAAAATAAATTAAACCATAGATGAGGAAAAATACTGAATTAAACAAATTCAGTACAGTATGTGTAGTGCTAGCTCCACCTACAGGTAGAATACAGAAACTACACGTTCAGTGATATTTGAATAATGTGAAGGTTTTCTTTATAGTTGCAAAAAAAAAAATGTTTTGTTATTTATTGTATGATGGCTCTGTCATATGTGGCACATGAAACTAAAAGAAAATTCCCCCCAAAAAAAAGCATGAAAGATTTGCTGGAATAACTAGCACTGTAGGGAAATCATGGATAGCTAGGCACTGCACCTAGTGAATTATGACACATACACTATGCTATTTATTACAAACCTGCTAATTCTCAGTGTAGTCATGATGAATTTTCTGAGATAATAAAAGGGGAAAAAAATATCCTGTTGCTAGACATTTTATATGTGGTACTGCTATACTTCAACTTACCATGGGCTATGAAGGCCCATCAACAAAAGGATAGACCTTACATCGAGAGCAGCCTGGAACCAAAATTCAAAACCCTTTTATAGTTTATTCTAATATAATTATCATCAGAAGTGATCTGATCCAGCACCACCACCACTACAGCACCGTCCATTGACATAACAATGCTTCACTTGCAAACATGCTCTCCTTGGTCCTTGGAGTTGGCCATCGGGCTTCTGCCACCACAAACATTCCATACAGCCTCATGTAAGAGCCACTGCCAAGATGCAGTGCAATCTTTTCATGGGTACCCAACATTGCCGCTTCAATCTGCCTGAAGTTGAAAGATATAAATGCAATTATTACAATACTTATAAGTCTATTGCCACAAAATAATTCAGATAATAATCTCTTTATCATAAAACTAAACAACACACATTGGATAAAAACAATGAAAACACGATGCTGGTTCAGAAGCATGCATACACTGAAGAATAATACAAAACAGATTATGAAAGCTACAGAAAAATGGACTGCTCACAGTCATTTCTCTGTGGCCCAGTCAAGGTGCGGCTACATAGCATAGTCTCTTATAGGTTCTATAAAAGGTAAATGGTAGGGCTCTCTGGGTAACAAAAAGACCTTCTTGGGCAACGGTACATGAATTATCCTGATGAAAGTAAGGATATGCAGGTGTTGTTTGATAATTGCACCTTAGCAGCACTTCATGAGACAGAAGCTCACGCTAGTAAAACAAAGCAGAAAGGAAGGCTCTTCTAAGTGCAGTATTAAAAGGCTTTTATGATCAAAAATGGTTAAAAACACTTACAAGAGGTATGTGGTATACAGGCTTATCATAAGTAATGTAGCATCCAGCGGGCTGCCTCCTGGGGTTTGTGACAGCTGCAGATGGTGGACCAGATGACCAGCCCACCAGTGGTGGATTAGGGAGGCCCTAATCACCTGGCTGTAGATCACTTACCTTTACCTCATTGGGTATGGCTCCTCAAAGCTGCTGAGGGAGGGATACTGAGGAACTTATACTCCCCATGCATGCCCAGGAACCTACACCTAGGCATGAGTGAATAGGCACTCGGCTACAGATGTAAAAGTCATAGACCCACATGACTTATAGTATAGTATTTTTGGGGCCCTTGTCTTGTTTTACTTGGACACATGCTGTACCCCCAAAGCTGAACTCCAGGCGAAACAAATTGTGTCTAAATACAAGAGACACGAACAATCGTATTTATATCTTCGCACCCTTTGTGTATTTCTACAAAATACACAAATCTTCCGAAGGAGCCACTGGAAATTGTTATGCCGCGTACACACGAGCGGACTTTTCAACAGACTATTCGATCGTGTGTGGGCTGCAACGGATTTTTGATTTACCAAAGTCTGACGGACTTTAGAATACGGAACATGCTTCAAATTTTCCCGACGGAACTCCGCCGGACCCGGTCCCTTCGAAAAATTCGCTCGTGTGTAGGCTATTCCGACGGACTAAAACCGACGCTAGGGCAGCTATTGGCTACTGGCTATGAACTTCCTTATTCGAATCCAGTCGTACGTCATCACGTTCGAATCCGTCGGAGTTTAGTGTGATTGTGTGTGGCCAAGTCCGCTCAGCCGGAAAGTCCGTCAGAACTCTGTCGGAACTCCGGCAGAACTCCGGCAGAACTCCTTCGGAAGTCTGTCGGACATAAGTCCTCTCGTGTGTACGGGGCTTTAGGGTTCTTCTCGGTGATCCTGTTTCCTGGCTGTCAGGCAATCACTATCACTCTTTGGTTCAATAACAAGTCTGGATGTGTTCTTTTTGATGTTTTTATTTTAGGAGTAACTTGGATAGGTTTGGGGAAGTTGAGCAGGATACTCCAAAAAAACGATATACAAGATGAGGACAACAAATTTCCTTCTGTAGAACGGAAACAAAATTCCTTGCAAAAGCAACCTATGGACTTGGCTTTGTAGTAGAAGCAGTGAAAGCACACAAGCTTCTTTTTTTAGAGCAATCAGAGCAGAGTTCCTTCACAAAGAATGAGATTGCGACTAAGATTGAGACTAAAAGACTGAGCTCTTCAGGACATTAACTAATGTCCCATTTACACAAACGCACAGCTGACTCTCCAGCATCAGAGGGGTGGCAGCAGTCCAAAAGTCTCTAAGTTCTCTCATAGCAGTCCATACTCACAAGTGTCCTAGGAAAGTTGGATGCCTCCTTGCAACATCCATGCGAAACCTTTCTCCAGTGATACCAGACTAGATCTTCAGGTGACGACCCCTCAACCAGCTCTCTGTAGCTTCAGCATCCAGGCCCCTTAGCTAGGCCAGCTGAGGCCACTCGAACTACAAGCACATGGCAGGGCTTCCCCAAGGGTAGCAAGCCCTCCAAGATGGACTTCCCCTCTCCAGGAAAAGACTCAGCAGCTCTGCGTCTCAGTGTATTTATACAGACTCCCAGCAGCCTCCAGGGCCACCCTCCCTGTGATTGGCCAGGGCTGTATAAAAATTCATGCTACTATTTGCATTGCTCCACACCTACAATGGGTATAGAAAAGAATCACCCCTTTAAAATAATTAAATTTTGTTGCTTTACAGCCTTAAATGAAGACAGACATAGTTTTAGTTTTATCCAGCTGCATTAACTCAATGCAACTTATAAAAGCCAAGTGAAAGATATAACACCAACATCTCAGAAAAAAAAAAAACATCTCAGAAAAAAAAAGACAGAATCACTTAGTTGGAAAAAGGATTACCACCCTCCTAAAAATGACTTGTGTAGCTAATCACATTCGCAATGACACACAAAGCTACTTTTAACTGTGATAAGCTGTGGTCATTTTGATTAGCTCAGCACGAAAAGAGCTTTCCTGGAGCATTTCAGTTTTTGGTAGTGCAACTGAAGCATACAATCAACTATGGGTGGCAAGGCACTGTCAAACAAGCTCCGGGATAAAGTTATGGACAGGCACAAGTCAGAAGAAGGATACAAAAAAATGTCAAAGGCTTTACTAATGCCTAGAAGCACAGTGAATTCTATTATTAAGAAGTAGAAGGTATTTGGTACAACACAGACCCTCCCTGGTTCAGGACGTCTCTTCAAATGGAATGAAAGAACCAGGAGGAAACTAGTCACAGAGGCTACCAAGAGGCCTACAGCAACTCTGAATCAGTTGCGAGAATTTATGACAAAGAATTGTCATTGTGTGCATGTGACACCTCCACTGTGCGTACATCTTCCCCACCCAACATACCTTGCCTAACAGCACATTCAACACTCTCCTGTTTTGAATTGGCTATTACTGAAGAGATTACAAAACTTTTCTCAAATGCCCACCTAACCAATTGTCCCTTGGATCCTGTTCCCTCACAACTACTACGGTCACCCTCTTCTTCTATCCTATGCTCCCTCACTCACATCTTCAATCTCTCCCTCTCTAGTGGCACCTTCCCCTCCCCTCTAAAACATGCGCAGATCACCCCCATATTTAAAAAGCCCTCACTGGACCCTACCAACCTGAACAACTTAAAGAGGAAGTAAACCCTAATGGGTTTACTTCCTCTTTCATTCCCTGCAAAGGCAAAGCATAATGGACTACTATGCATCACATAGTAGCCCATTATGTGTCACTTACCTGACACAGGAGCCAGCGATGTCACCGCTGTCCCCTGTAGTCCGGCGCATCCATCTTTTCGGTGGGGTCTCGCAGCTCCGCCGCTGTCATTCGGCGGAGCCCCGATGACGTCACTCCCGCGCATGGGAGCCGACACGGCAGCTCCATTGTTGGAAATGCCGCGCTCAGTGCGCCGTAGACAGCGGTGCCTGTCTTCGGGCAAATATCTCCTAAACCGTATAGGTTTAGGAGCTATTTCTTGGACCTACAGGTAAGCCTTAATCTAGGCTTACCTGTAGGTCAAAGTGGTTTGTAAGGGTTTACAACCACTTTAAGACCCATCTCATTGCTCCCATTTACCTCTAAACTTCTAGAACGCTTAGTCTACAATCATCTTAGCTCCTGCCTCAGTTAAAATAACCTTCTTTGACCCCTTACAGTCTGGCTTTTGCTCCCAGCACTCCATGGAAACTGCCTTCTAAAACTCACTAACGATTTACTAACTGCTAAAACCAACAGCCAGTACTCCATACTCCTACTACTTGACCTCTCTGCAGCCTTTGATACAGTTGACCACCCGCTCCTTCTCAATAAACTACATTCCCTTGGCCTCTGAGATTCTGCTCTATCCTGGTTCTCTGCCTATTTATCACAGCGCTCCTTCTGTGTCACCTACAACTCTGTCTCCTCCTCTCCATTGTCCCTTTCTGTGGTCCCCCAAGGCTCTGTTCTTGGACCCCTTCTCGTCTCTATCTACACCTCCTCCCCTGGTCACTTGATAACCTCCCTATGACTTCCAATACCATTTATACGCCGATGACACCCAAATCTATCTGTCTACTCCTCACCTCATGCCTTCAGTCTCCGCTCGCATTACTAACCTACTAACTGACATATCAGCATGGACGTCACACCACTTCCTTAAACTAAATCTCTCTGAAACTGAGCTTTTAATATTCCCCCCGCCTGTGCCCCCCTCCATGACTTTTCCATCAAAATCAACAATGCAGTCCTTCCCCTCACGCAAGGGTACTCGGTGTAATCCTAGACTCTGGCGTGTCATTTCAGCCTCAAATCCAATCGTTGTCAAAAGTTTGTAGAATTCACCTCTGTAATGTCTCTAAAATTCGCCCCTTTTTAACAAATGAAACCCCCAAGCTCCTCATCCACTCCCTTGTTATCTCTCACCTTGACTATTGCAACTCCCTTCTCATTGGCCTGCTTCTCCATAGGCTATCCCCTCTTCAGTCTATAATGAATGCTGCTGCCAGACTTCTACACCTTACCAACCGCACAGTGTCTGCCAACCCTCTCCTCCAATCCCTACACTGGCTCCCAATCACCCAGCGAATTAAATTCAAAATACTGACCAGAACATACAAAGCCATTCACAACTCTGCCCCGAGCTACATCACCAACCTTGTCTCCAAATATCACCCAAATTGTCCCCTCCGTTTTTCTCAAGCCCTCCTACTCTCATGCTCTCTTGTCTCCTCCTCTCATGCTCGTCTCCAGGATTTCTCCAGAGCCTCTCCCATCCTCTGGAACTCGCTACCTCCACCTGTCCGGCTATCCCCTATTTTTGCTACCTTCAGGCAATCCCTGAAAACTCATCTCTTCAGGAAAGCCTATCACGTCTCCAACAAATCTTTTACCACTTCCATTAGCTCATTCCCCACAGTTACAACCTTTTGTACCACCTGCCCCCCCCCATTAGATTGTAAGCTCTTCTGAGCAGGGCCCTCTTAATCCTCTGGTATTTTATTGTATTATAACTGTATTGTCTCCCTTATATATTGTAAAGCGCTGCGTAAACTGTTGTTATATAAATCCTGTATAATAATAATAATGTGACAACAATATCACAAATTCAACACAACTGTGGCTTGTATGGGAGGGTTGCGAGAAAAAAGCCACTACTCAAGGAAGGCCACATGCAGTCACGGCTGAGCTTTACCAAAACACACCTTGAAGATTCTGAGGCCACTTGGAAAAAGGTGTTATGGTCAGATGAGACTAAAATTGAATTACTTGGCCTCAACACCAAACGATATGTCTGGCAGAAATCCAATACAGCTCACCATTCCTACAGTAAAGCATGGAGGTGGTAATATTCTGTTATCTGCAGGAGGGACTAGAGCTCTTGTCAGGATAGAGAGAACAATATATGGGGCAAAATACCATCAAATTGTTGAAAAAAATCTGCTGCCCTGTGGGAAGAAGGTTTACCTTCCAACATAACTATGACCCAAATCACACAGCAAAAATGACCACACAGTGGTTGAAGGAGAAAAAAGGTGAATGTCCTTGCATGGCCAAGTCAAAGCCCCGACTTAAACCCCATTAAAAATCTGGGGTTGTAACTACACTTGAGCAGTTCTGCAAAGAATAATGGGCAAATATTAAAAAGCCTTGATGTGCAAAGTTAGTAGAGACAAATCCCAACAGACTAAAGGCTGTAATTAAAGCAAAGGGTGCTTTAACAAAATACTGACACATGGGGGGGTGATCCCTTTGCCAACTCAGTGATTCTGTTTTTACATAGTTACATAGTTACATAGTTAGTCAGGTTGAAAAAAGACACAAGTCCATCCAGTTCAACCTTAAAATGAATTTTTTAATTTTTTTTTAATTGTTCATATTTTTTTCTGCTATGTTGGTGTTATATCTTTTACTTAGATGTTATAAGTTGCACTGAGTAAATACAGCTGGATGAAACAAAAACTGTGTCTGTCTTCGTTTCATCCTGCAAAGTAACAAAATGTGATTATTTTAGAGGGGGTGATTTTTTTCTATACCCACTGTATGTTCCAGAGAGATATACAAGTTTCTGGAAAGCAGAGGAAGCAACCAGCAGCAGCTAAAAAAGCTGAACAGACCTAAACTAATCACATGCAGCTGCACTGATTACAGTGAGCTAGAACTAGATTTACCAAACAAAAATACAGCTCCACTGAACACAGTGAGCCAGCACAAAATCTAACAAATCCTAGCACCTATCTAGAAAGGTGCTACATCAGCATTAACCAACTTCTGTATTTTACCTCTGTCCAGTACCTTCATTTACTACAGACCGGTCATTGCTACTCTTTTTCCTTGTGCAGGATGACTAGTCTTGCCTCCACCCCCTCCTGTTGTTTTCTGCAGACAGCTTGAGTGGGTGGAGCCTACTGGGTCCAGGGCCAGATTAACATAGGGGCTATTGGAGCTGCAGCTCCAAGCCCCTACCTTTAATATAGGCCCAGCAGGGTTGGACTGACCATTTGAGCACTGCCATTGCCCTACTGATGCTGTCCACTGCCAAAAACCCAGCCCTAAGTGCATTTTGAAAAAATAAAATAAAAAAATGAAATTGTAAAAAAAAAAAAAATTATAAAAAAATGAAATAAAAAAAGAAAAACTGCTGACACCATCCACTGCCCTACTTACACAATCCACTGCCCTCCACTGGAAAAAAAAATAATAAAAAAAATAAATTGTAAAAAACAAAAACATAAAAAAAACAAAAGTAAGAATGTAAACAATAAAAGATTGCAACAAATAATAAAAAAAAAAAATCAAAATGTAAAAAAGAGTATACAGAAAATTTGGGCTCATTCACACGGGTTCTCTTGCACATAGTGTGAATGAGCAGTTTGTTAAAAATACCTAATTTGTTTTAATAAAAATTAGTTTTTGCGTTATAATTTTATTTATTAACCATAAAAGTGGCCCTCCAAAATCCTCGGCACCAGGCCCATGATGCTCTTAATCTGGCCCTGACTGGGTCCCTCCCACAGCTCTGCTGTATGCACAGACTATGTACAGCACAGTGATGATTAGGGTTGCCCCCTTGTCCGGGATTCTCCCGGACAGTTCGGTTTTAGAGCCATGCATCCTGGTTTCAGACTGCTCATTTTGTTTTAACTCTTTGAATTTACTATGTATCATTTATTTTTTGACAAAAAAAGACAAAATAACAGAAACATAAAACATGTAATATAATACAATAACACAGCAGAGGGATTATATGATCTCCCTGAGAAATTAGCATCCAGATTCCAGACAGTACCTTACAGGGTCACTGGAAGTTTACTTTCTGAAACCTGCGCTGTATAACTTTCTTTCTTTCTTGTGTAGATGGGAGACAAAATGTAGCCAGTAGTTCCATAAAGACACGGATGAGTGAGTTTGGGGTGGAGGAACTTGACTGGCCTGCACAGAGTCCTGATCTCAACCCAATAAAACACCTTTGGGATGAATTAGAGCGGAGACTGCGAGCCAGGAATTCTCGTCCAACATCAGTGCCTGACCTCACAAATGCGCTTCTGGAAGAATGGTCAAACTTTCCCATAGACACACTCCTAAACCTTGTGGACGGCCTTCCCAGAAGAGTTGAAGTTGTTATAGCTGCAAAGGGTCGGCCAACTCAATATTAAACCCTATGGACTAAGACTGGGATGCCATTAAAGTTCATGTGCGTGTAAAGGCAGGTGTCACAATACTTTTGACAACACAGTGTATGTAAAGCCAACATTTCACATCGCTGATAAGTTTTTTTTTGTTTCAGTTTCAAAACTTTGTAAATAAGTACGTTTTCTCCTTCACTGATGGGCACTGATGGGGTTACACTGATGGGCACTGATAAGGCGGCACTGATGGGCACCAATGAAGTGGCACTGATGAGGTGGCATTGATGGACACTGATAGGCGGCACGGATGGGGGACACGGATGGGCGACACGGATGTACACTGATAGGTGGCACAAATTGGCACTGATAGCTAAGACGGATTGGCATGGATGGGCGGCACAGATGGGCATGGATAGGCGGCACAGATGGGCATGGATAGGCGGCACAGATGGGCATGGGTGGGCACTGATAGGCGGCACAGGTGGGCACTGATAGGCGGCACAGGTAGGCACTGATAGGCGGCACAGGTGGGCACTCATAGGCGGCACATGTGGGCACTCATAGGCGGCATTGGTGTTATACTGTACTAATGGATGCCAATCAGTGCCAAACAATAATGCATGCCAATCAGTGATGCCCATTGTGGGCACTGATTGGCATCCATTATGGGCACTGATTGGCATCCATTGTGCTGACTGGCATCCCTGGTGGTCTAGGGAGGATTACCTTTTCCCTGGTGGTCTGGTGGCGTCCCTGGTGGTCCAGTGTGGGCATCCTCGGGGGGGCTGTGCTGATAATCGATCAGCACAGACCCCCCCTGTCAGAGGAGCAGCTGATCGGCTCTCCTCTACTCGTGTCTGACAGACGCGAGTGAGGAAAAGCCGATCGCTGGCTCTTCCCATTTACACTGTGCTCAGCCGTGATTGGACACGGCTGATCACGTGGTAAAGAGTCTCCGTCGGAGACTCTTCACCGAGATCGTAGTTGCCGGGTGTCAGACTGACACCCCGGGGGCGCACAGCGGCTCATAATCCTGAGGACGTCATATGACATCCGATCAGGATTATGAAACCACTTTGCCACCGTCAATTTGTAATAGGGCGGGCGGCAAGTGGTTAAAAAAAAAAGAGGGAAAAAATTATTTATTTATTTTATATCTATACACAAATATACAATCACTTTAATATTATATCATTTGGGGGGGAGCTAGATAGGTGAAAAACATGTAAAAAGGTAAGCAGCAATTTTAATGAATGTATTTTTATGAATGCAAACATGTAAAGTAGGTAAGTTGTGTTTCCACATTTAACCCCCCCTGGCGGTATTTCCGAGTCTGGCTCGGGGTGGACGTTTTATACCAAAAGCGGTAACCCCGAGCCAGACTCGGGACCGCATCGCTGAATGTAGGAGGAGGTTTACTTACCTTGGATCCAGCGATGTCCCCCTGCTGTACGAGCGGCTCGTCCTCCGTTCGATTCATCACAAAGCCGATCTCTGTTCCCTGCGAGCGTTGCGACGCACAGGGACGGAGATCGGCACTAAATTCAAAAAGTTAAACACACAGTATACATACAGTATAATGTAATCTTACAGATTACATTGCTGTATGTAATTATTTCTCATCCCCTTTGTCCCTAGTGGTCTGCCCAGTGTCCTGCATGCAGTTTTATATTATAAAATCTGTTCTTTATGCCTGGAAAACGAGATTGTCCATAGCAACCAAAACTGTCCCTTTACATCAAAAATGATTTTAGACCAGCTAGAAAACAGCGATAATAAATTGGAATCACTCGCAGAATTGAGGGATAGATTTGTGGGGAGATCCGTCATCAAATACCGAAAAGTAATGACAGTGACAATTCTGCAACTGAGCAAATTTTAATTGTTTTTGATTTGATTACATTATTGAATAATTTTTATTATTGTTATATTATTATTTGGTATAATTATTTATAGTTATTTATTATATTACAATTTATGATTAAATTTTTCAAGCTTTATCATACCCGGGATGTCTGCTAGACATTACAGGACTACAATATAAAACGCCAAATTTCCATGCAAAATAATTGTACCGCTTTCAGCACCTAAAATCTGAAATAATCATACCGCCAGGGAGGTTAACTGGTGTAGAAATAAACATAAGCTGTGTTATGTGACTTATTATGTTTAACTGATCTCATCTCCATATGTACAAAAACAACGGAATATATCACATTCACATAAATATCAAATAAATAATTGAATATAAATTCCATGTACCCAGGCCTATGTTTTTTTTATTTATTTTTTATATGGGACAATTCATGAATTTGCATGTTATGTACATATCTTATCTAACCAAGATTATTTTTTTTTTTTTAATGCTTTCATATTAATGAAGTGCAAAGTGTCCACCATCATTTGCAAAAGTGAAATTTCTCTTTGTCTTGATGAAAACAACCAGTGAGGGTTTTCTAACCTATTTCACCAAACGCACTACAAAGAAAAGTGTAACATTGCCTTTTCCTACAATTTAACATGACAACTTGTTACTATGACAACATCACACACAAAAGAGATTGAAATGGGGGAGGAGTGATATGGATATTGCAGGGTACTGATATAATGGTTAAGACTCACACAACATGCTGGTTATTAGAATTAAACCCAGAACTTGGTGAGATTATTCTCCTTTCAACAATATACACTCAAAGATTCAACTTGAAATGTGTCAGATTGCTTCATTTTTCATGGGCTAACCTATAAAATGAAGGAGGCTGGAATAATCAGAATAATTAACTGCCCTCTTCAAAAATGTGAAAAAAAATAAAAATACAAAAACATTAAAATAAAATTTTCAAATAACATAATTATACAATTTAAATGATTTTTTTTCTTGTTTGCTATTGCCATAATTGCCTAACTTGCTATCAGTTTTCTAATAAAATGTTATAATGAAAATATGATTTATTTATATAATCTAATTATATATTGTATTTGAAAATTATAATTAATGTATATATTATATATTTTATCAATGTATATATATATATATAAGATAAATTTAAATATTTACAAAAATGTGAGGGGTGTACTCACTTTTGTGAGATACTGTGTGTATATATATATATATACAGTATCTCACAAAAGTGAGTACCCCCTTTACATTTTTGTAAATATTTAAAATTATCTTTTCATGTGGCAACACTGAAGAAATTACACTTTTCTACAATATAATGTAGTGAGTGTACAGCTTGTATAACAGTATAAATTTGCTGTCCTCTCAAAATAACGCAACACATAGCCATTAATGTCTAAACCGCTGGCAACAAAAGTGAGTACATCCCTAAGTGAAAATGTCCAAATTGGGCCCAATTAGCCATTTTCTCTCCCCGGTGTCCTGTGACTCGTTAGTGTTACAAGGTCTCAGGTGTGAATGGGGAGCAGGTGTGTTAAATTTGCTGTTATCGCTCTCACTCTCTCATACTGGTCACTGAAAGTTCAACATGGCAAATAACTTTCTGAGGATCTGAAAAAAAGAATTGTAGCTCTACATAAAGATGGCCTAGGCTATAAGAAGATTGCCAAGACCCTGAAACTGAGCTGCAGCACGGTGACCAAGACCATACAGCGGTTTAACAGGACAGGTTCCACTCTGAACAGGCCTCGCCATGGTCGACCAAAGACGTTGAACGCACGTGCTCATAGTCATATCCAGAGGTTGTCTTTGGGAAATAGACGTATGGGTGCTGCCAGCATTGCTGCAAGGGTTGAAGGGGTGGGGGGGGTCAGCATGTCAGTGCTCAGACCATACGCCACACACTGCATCAAATTGGTCTGCATGGTCATTCCAGAAGGAAGCCCCTTCTGAAGATGATGCACAAGAAAGCCTGCAAACAGTTTGCTGAAGACAAGCAGACTAAGGACATAGATTACTGGAACCATGTCCTGTGGTCTGATGAGACCAAGATAACGTATTTGGTTCAGTTAATGTCAAGCGTGTGTGGCGGCAACCAGGTGAGGAGTACAAAGACAAGTGTGTCTTGCCTACTAGGCTTGTGCAATTCGTTTCGTAACGAGTCGAAATTCGGCCGAATTTTGCATCTTTCAGACATTCGGATGCATCCGAATGCCCGAATAAAAACATAACGAATAACAACGAATACGAAAGAAATATAACGAATGAATTCAAATGAATTTGGTAATTCTTTAAAGATCTAATGAAACAAAAGGTCAGCTCAAAGTAAATCTTATAGTCCAATCAGCTAATTAATTTTGTGCCGGAGGATGGATTACTGGCAAAGTGCATTCCTGAGAACTGAGTTAGAAGGGTGTTGTGTTGTATTTGAGCCGAGGAGAAGAGACGTTGTCATTGTGTGTGTTAAAAGATTCAGTAAACAAACGACTTTCCAAACTACGAATCATTATCACGAATGTATATACATACATAAATGGCAAATTTCAACGAATACGAATGAATGAATTCGACACCCTACGAATAATAACGAATTATCCGAAAACTTATTAACGTAACATAACGAATATAACAGAATGAAATTATGTATTTTACGAATGACAAGGAAACGAAACTAAACAAAATTTTCCGTTGTGCACAAGTCTATTGCCTACAATCATACACGGTGGTGGGAGTGTTATGGTCTGGGGCTGCATGAGTGCTGTTGGCACTGGGGAGCTACAGTTCATTGAGGCAACCATGAATGTCAACATGTACTGTGACATACTGAAGCCGAGCATGATCTCCTCCCCTTGGAGACCGGGCTGCAGGGCAATATTCCAACATGATAATGACCCCAAACACTCCTCCAAGACAACCACTGTCTTGCTAAAGAAGCTGAGGGTAAAGGTGATGGACTGGCCAAGCATGTCTCCAGACCTAAACCCTATTGAGCATTTGTGGGGCATCCTTAAACAGAAGGTGGAGAAGCGCAAGGTCTCTAACATCTACCAGCTCAGTAATGTTGTCATGAAGGAGTGGAAGAGGACTGCTGGAAAATAATGGTTGTCACACAAAATGTTGACACTTTGGGCCCAATTTGGACATTTTCACTTAGAGTGTACTCATTTATGTTGCCAGCTAAAATATTTACAAAAATGTGAGAGGTGTACTCACTTTTGTGAGATACTGTGTGTGTGTGTGTATATATATATATATATATATATATATATATATATATATACTGTATTTATTGGCGTATAACACTCACTTTTTCACCATGAAAATCGGGGTGCAAATAGCGCGTGCGTGTTATACGCCAATACAAAAATCTACGTTTTTTTCCTGAAATGTCCCTCTTAAAATGAATGTGCGTGTTATACACCCGTGCGTGTTATACGCCGATAAACACGGTATATATATATATATATATATATATATATATATATATATATATATATATATATATAATTTTTTATTTTTGTCCTAAAATTTACAATTAAGGCCTGGTTCACACCTATGCATTTTTTTGTGCTTTTTGCAGAAACGCACTACAGTCCATTTAATATGGTTTCCTATGGGACAAGTTCGCATCTATGCTTTTTTCTGAATTTTTGAAGAGAATCAGGGACTTTTTTTAAATGCAAAACAGTGTGTTTTTGGTTCATTAGACTTCAATGGAGAAGCTGCAGAAAAGCATTTAGTGCATTTTTTGCAATTTTACCTTGATTTTTTGCCACAATTTGCATTTTGCATCTTTTAACCTGCCTAAAAAAACAAAATGCAAAACGCATCAAAAAACACAGGTGGAATGCAAGACGCACTGCAAAAAGCACTGCATAAACGTATCACATGCAAACTGCATAGGTGTGAACAAAGCCTTATACATTTCAAACAAAAACATTAAAATAAAAATTTCAAATAAAATAATTATACAATTTAAATGTTTTTTTTTTTCTTGTTTGCTATTGCCATAATTATCTAACTTGCTATCAGTTTTCTAATAAGATGTTATAATGAAAATATGATTTATTTATATAATATAATTATATATTATATTTGAAAATTATAATGTATATATTATACATTTTATCAACATACTAACTATATATATATATATATATATATATATATATATATATATATATATATATATATATATATATATATATATATATAATGTGTGTGTGTGTGTATATATATATATATATATATATGTATATATATATATATATATATATATATATATATATATATATTGTGACGGTATGCGAGGTGAGGTCATAGATAATCAATATATTACACCTCACATTTGTTCTATTGTCAGAGACTAAACATGAATGCCACCCAAATTTTTCCAGCCTCTGTGGCAGGCTTGATTCCAGTCCGGGCCTTGTGGTCCACTTGAGTCCATGCTCAGGTGGACTTCAAATGACCAGGAAGTGACCACAGCAGGGCTCTGGCCTGAGACTCAGAAGGGAATCTGAGAGAGAAGCCTGTTTGTTTGGACTGAAAACAAAGGTTTGCTTTACCTCATGTTTTGTGGGTGACGGGGACCAGCCCCACACAATATAGAGAGCAGTATACTTTTTAGTTTAGTGCCGGACGGCAAGGATTTGTTTTACTGTTTTGTTTATTTTTATCACTTTACAAAGCACCTGTAAATAAAGCTGGCAACCTGCCAGATTTTAAAGAAACTCCCTGTATGCTGACCTTCATTCTGAGGAAAAGGAGATGCCCATGAGTTAATTCCCCACACGTGGTGGATTCAGCAGACAATTTCTCAAGATGGAGGAAATGATAAAGGCCCTGCTACAGGCCAATGCAGTTCAGCGGGAAACAAACTGCCAAGTTGCAGAGGCTGCTGCAGCACAGCCAGTGGCCCAGCAGGAGATACACTGCAGCACAACAGGCTGCCCAGCAGGAGTTGAACTGGCAGTTCGCAGAGGCTCTGCTAGAATTGAAAAAGGGGTTCACACCTCCTGTGCCAGTGGAACCAAAGATGGTACGTGCCTCCTACCACCTGCAGAAGATGACACCTGCCCATGATGTCGAGGCATACCTTGCGACTTTCAACAGTCGCTGTCCGCGAAGGATGGTCAAAAGAACAGTGGGCGGGTCTATTGGTCCCATTTCTGACAGGAGAACCTCAAAAAGCCTATTTTGAACTGGATAAGGCCCAGGATTATGAGACTCTGAAGACCGAGATACTTGCACACTTGGGTGTCACCATGGCAGTCCGGGCCCAGCGCATGCATTAGTGGACCTTCTCCAGCAACAAGCCACCCTGTTCTCAAATGTTTGACCTGGTCCACCTCACCAGGAAGTGGTTGCAGCCAGAGACCTTGACAGGCCCTCAGATCGTGTGGCAATGGACCGCTGTGTGCACTCCCTGCTGCTCTGAGGAAGTGAGTCGGTCAGGGGGACCCCAAAACTGCAGCAAAATTGGTGGACCTAGTGAAGAGGTACAGTGCTACTGAGGACTTGGTGAACCCATCTACGCCCACTTTGGTGTATCAAGAGGTGCAAGATCGCCCAGCGGTTCTGGTAAGACTGTTTTGGGGTTCAAGAGTATGGGGAAGTTGGATAAGACTGTTGTTACAGCTGATGAGACTGGGGCTCCTAGACCTGAGACTGGCCAAAGAAGCCAGGAAGGGCTTTGGGACCGTTAAGAGGACTGGGGGTAGAGTATATACAGTGTTTTTGTTGCCATGCTTTAGGGCATATTGCTGTAAGCTGTCCTATAAATGATGAACCTATGCAATGCGATTATGCTTATATGAAAAGACGCATTTCTCTGTTTGCACGGGTTGCATGTACTGCATCATGTCAGGCTTGCATTGAAAAATAAATGTGTGTTATTTCAGTGGATGAGAAGCCACTTACAGCCCTGTTAAGACTCTGGTAGTGTGGTGACCCTAGTCAGGAATGATTGTGTAAACTACACCCCAGTACTATTGGGGTAATTTGCATCCATGGGGATACTCTGGACTACCAGACAGTGGTGGTTGAGGTTAATACCCCCTGAAGCAGTGTAACACATTCAGTGGGGGTGGTACCTTCACTGCTTCATGAAGCTTTAGTGGGGAGAGATTTTCCCCATTTTTGGAATTTATGGGAGCGCAAAGGGAGGCTTGTAGATGGAGCTTCCCCCTGCTGCAGAAGCACGGGAACTCTCACCACACCCTTTTTGCCAAAGGGAAGGGGATTGAAGAAGCCGGAGATCCTCTTCCTTTCCCTGTCATGGCTGGGGAGCCGGAGGACCTGGAAGCTAGCTCCCAGCCCGAGGGTAACGAACAGGGGAGCACCTCTGACCCTGACAGTGAGTAGCCTGAATGTGAGTAGCCTGAATGTGGTACGCAACTTAGAGGTCAGGGGAGAGGATTTCTGTACCGAGCAACTCTGAGTTGCCACCCTCATGAGAGCCAGAGAAAACATTAAGACTGTAGATGGGGAACCGGTGGATCCTAACTGGGGGGTGTCCCCCCCCCCCCCCCCGGCATGACCCTTAAAAACAACTTACTATATGACCAGGGAGACAATGGTCCAGATGTTTTTCTGGCCCAGATTGTATGCAGTTGTTAGGGAGTACTGCGAATCATGCCCCGAGGTCCAAATGTTGGAACCGTTGCCACATCTTCGCAGTCCCCTTGTTTCTCAACCAATAATCAAGGTCCTAATTGAGAGAATTGGCATGGACCTGGTGGAGCCAGTAGTGAAGTTTGCTTGGGGTCACCAGCATATTTTGGTAATCCTGGACTATGCGATGTGCTATCCTGAGGCCATGCCTTTTGCATAAAACCTCGGCTAAGGCTATCGCCAAGGAGCTAGTCCAGGTGTTTAGTCAAGTTGGGATCTCAAAAGACATCTTAACTGATCAGGGCATCCCATTTATGTCTAGACATGTGCAGAGGGAAATATTTTGTTTCAGAATTTAGTTTTCATCCAAAAAATCTATTTAGTTACTCCCGAAATTCGTTTTTTATTTTGTTTTTCGTTAAAAAATTGCATTCGTCCAAAAATCCACATGAATTACGGTCAAATCTGTCTTTGAAGGCTTATGGTGTCTGTCGAATGTATAAAGAAGATTCGACGGAGCTGCTAAGCTCTATATAGCCTATAGGTGGAGCATTGGACTCTGGAAATGTAAGATTGCAGTGTCATACAGTTTCGATGCTCTGTGGAATATTCTTATAAACGTGTGTGTGTGTGTGTGTGTGTGTGTGTGTGTTTTCGTTGCTTTGTCGAATCTCCGTCGTTCATGTTGAAGGAATGGTCTAAGTCTCACAGTGTCAGGTGTCATCTTTTCTCTATGTTGAATCTTTTCTCTATATAATCTTGGACTAATAGAGGTAAGGTTAGGCACATTCGACCACAGGTTCAATAGACACAGATCGTTGTTGCCGGAGTCACGTCAAATCTCCTATTCTATATCGAACTGTTGTAACAACGAAAACGAAAATAAAGCATTTATTTATGTCTGATTTTTCGGATTCTGCGCTTTCGTTATCGTTTGTCAAAACGAAAATACCTGAAATTCGGACGAAAATGCATTCGGACGAAAACAAATGCACGTGTCTATGTCCAGGGTTACCAAGGAACTATGTAAGCTATACAAAATCTCTCATCTCCGTACCTCTGTGTCTACCACCCCCCAAACAGATGGTCTTGTCGAAAGATTTAATAAAACTTTGAGAAGTATGCTGAAAAAGGTGGTCGACAAAGATGTGAGAAACCTGGGATTTTTTTGGTACCTTATCTCATGTTTACCATACGTGAGGTTCCGCAGGCATCCACAAGCTATTACCCCCCCCCCCCTTTGAGCTCTTGTATGGTAGACATCCCAGGGGGGCTACTAGATGTCGTCAAAGAAATGTGGGAAGGAGAGGCCACCCCATATAGAAGCATCATAGAGCATGTCTCCTTGATGCAGGATCGAACCGCAGTTGTCCTGCCCCTGGTACGAGAACATATGGAGCGAGCTCAGGAGGCTCAGTGGAGGGTCTATGATCGAGGTGCCAAGGTATGTACTTTCAGCCCCGGGGACAGAGTGTTGGTATTGGTGCTCGCGGTGGAAAGCAAGTTCCTAGCCAAGCGGCAGGGTCCCTTTTTGAGGTTGTTGAAAGGGTGGGGGAGGTAAACTACAAAGTCTACCAGCCAGGGAAAAGGAAACAACACCAAATTTATCATGTGACTCTTAAAGCCCTGGAAGGACAGAAACTTTTCTGGCAACATCCCCGCCTCCCACAGACTGGGTACTGGTGACAACTGATGTCACCATAATGGATTCCCTGTCCGTGACACAACAAAGTAACGTTGGGGCATTTGTGTACAAAAATAGACTTTTTCTCCCCCCTTACCGGGACTGACCAATGTGATCCAACATAACATAGTGACGGAACCCGAAGTTTGCGTAAATGTAAAGCCATATAGAATCCTTGAGGCCAGGTGAGAGGCAGTCGTGAAGGAAATCAAAAATATGTTAGAGTTGGACGTGATAGTCCCATAGTGCTAGTGCCATCAGGTTTAGTAACAACTTTAGGAAACTCAACAGTGCGTCTAAGTTTGATGACTTGGGTCGACAAACTCGTGGACAGGCTCGCTACATAACAACCCTAGACCTAACGAAAGGCTGTTAGGAAATAACGCTAATTTTCGACTCCTGAGGGCTTGTTTCAGTACAAGCGGGTGCCTTTTGGTTTGCATGGAGCCCCTGCATCATTGCAGCGAAGGATGGACAAAACTTTGAGCCCACATCGCCTGTATGCAGCTGCTTATTTGGACAATGTGGTCTTCCACAGCCCAGATTGGGAATCATACCTGCTTCGAGTACAAGCAGTGGTAGATTCCCTTAGGAAAGCAGGTCTCCTGGCCAATCCCAAAAAAATGTGCCCTAGGCCTGGAGGAGGCCAAATACCTTGGGTATATTATTGGCTGGGGACTGGTCAAGCCTCAGACCAATAAGGTTGAGGCAATTCAAAAATGGGCCCCAGTCAGTAAACAGAAAACAAGTTTGGGCATTATGGAGTATTAGAGATGGTTTATACCCAACTTTGCCACCATTGCCGCCCCTCTGACCGACTTGACGAAGGGTAGAGGGTCGGCCATGGATAAATGGAATCCTGAACCCGAGGAGCCGTTCCAGAAATTTAAAGCAGGCCCTTTGCGTACTACCAGTGCTGGTGACCCCAGACTTCACAAAGGAGTTTGTGGTACAGACGGATGCCTCCTGAGGTGGGGTTAGGGGCTGTACTATTCCAGAACAGATGGTGAGGAACAACCGGTTGTATACCTGAGCTGGAAACTGAACAAGCACAAAAATAAAAAACGATGCCATTGTCGAAAAAGGAGTGTCTCGCTATTAAATGGGCCTTAGACTCCCTGAAGTATTACTTGTTGGGGAGGTAACTTAAGCTGGTCACCGACCATGCTCCCCTAAAGTGGATGTGTGACAACAGAAAGAATGGCTGTGTAACAAGATAGTTCCTGCCCTGTAAATTTACAGTAGAGCATAGGCCAGGCAAGCTCCAAAACAATGCAGATGCCCTCTCTCACATACACTGTATGTTTGGGACAATTGCTCAGCTGCAGGAGCTTGAGCGGAGGGGGAGGATATGTGACGGTATGCGAGGTGAGGTCATAGATAATCAATATATTTCACCTCGCATTTGTTCTATTGCCAGAGACTGAACTGGAATCTGGCCTGGATTTTTCCAGCCTCTGTGGTAGACTTGGTTCCGGTCCCAGTCTTGTGGTCTACTTGAGTCCATGCTCAGGTGAACTTTAAATGACCAGGAAGAGAGCACAGCAGTGCTCTGGCCTGAGACCCCTTTCACACTGGGGCGTTTTTCAGGCCCTTTAGCGTTTAAAAAAAAAAAGCGCCTGTAAAGCGCTTGAAAGAAGCCTCATCTGCAATCCCAATGTGAAAGCCTGAGTGCTTTCACACTGGGGCTTTTTCAGGCAAAGCGCCTTTAAAAAAAAAAGCGCCTGAAAGAAGCTGCAACTGCAATCCCAATGTAAAAGCCTGAGGGCTTTCACACTGAAGCGCTGCGCTGGCAGGGCATAAAAAAAAAGTCCTGCAAGCAGCTTCTTTGCAGCAGTGAATACACCGCTCCTAAAGCGCCCCTTCCCATTGAAATCAATGGGAAGCGCCTGCAAAATGCCTGAAAATTGCTTAAAAAATGATTTTTGGCAGCAACGCTTTGTGGACTATTTTAACCCTTTATTTGGCCACTAGCAGGGGTTAAAAGCTCCCCAATAGCGCTCGAAAAATGCTGGTAAAGCGCTGCTAGTTTAAGCGGTGCTTTACGACTCGAGTGGTTTTCGTGAGCTGACATTGTGAAAGGGCTCTTAAAGCACTTTGGCTTTCACATTGGGATTGCAGATGAGGCTTCTTTTAAGTGCTTTTTTTTTTTTAACGCTAAACCACCTGAAAAAATGCTCCAGTGTGAAAGGGGTCTAAGACTCAGTAAAATTTTAAGGCCTGGTTCACACCTATGCATTTTATTTAGTGCTTTATTCAGAAACGCACTACAGTCCATTTAACATGGTTTCCTATGGGACACGTTCACATCTATGCTTTATTTTTATTTTATTTTTTTCAGCCGCTGCATTTTTGGAGAGAATCCTGGACTTTTTTTAAATGCAAAACTGAATGCAGTGCATTTTTGCAATTTTACCTTTTTATGATTTTTTTTTTTTTTTTTTTTTTTTTTTTTTTCCAAGATTGTTGCTTTTTGTTTTATAGTGCAAAAAATAAAAACCACAGAGGTGATCAAATGCCACCAAAAGAAAGCTCTATTTGTGGGGGGAAAAAGGGACGTCAATTTTGTTTGGGAGCCACGTCGCACGACCGCGCAATTGTCAGTTAAAACGAAAAGTGTGGAATCTAGAAAAGTGCTCTGGCCAGGAAGGGGGTAAATCCTTCCGGGGCTGAAGTGTTTTAACCACTAGAGATCCGTGCTATAGCCGAATGACGGCTACAGTGCGGACCTGCTTTGCCGGGACTATGTCTATTGACGTCGTCCCGTGCACGAGCGGCCTGCGCGCCCCCTGAGGGGCCCGCTCTGTGATCGGCGAGTCTGAGACTCGCCTGATCACGGATCCGAGCAAGGGGTCGATCCTGACCCCTTACCACGTGATCAGCTGTCAGCCAATGACAGCTGATCATGTGACAAAACAGAGCCGGTAATAGGCTATTTTTCCGCGCGAGGAGAAAAAAAAAAAGGCCGATCACCGGCTGCCGTGATCGGGACATTAGTCCCGATCATGGCCAACTTATCAGTGCCCACCTGCCAGTACCAGCCAGTTATTAATAAAAGTGCCACCCAGCAGTGCCACCCATCAGTGCCCATAGTGCCACCTATCAGTGCCCACAATCTGCCTCAACAGTGCTGCACCTCAGTGCCACATATCCGTGCCCATCAGTGTCATCTACCAGTGCCCAGCAGTGCCACCTATCAGTGCTACCCATCAGTGCCCCTTAGTGCTACCCATCAGTGCCCCTTAGTGCTACCCATCAGTGCCCCTTAGTGCTACCCATCAGTGCCCCTTAGTGCTACCCATCAGTGCCCCTTAGTGCTACCCATCAGTGCCGTGCCCCTTAGTGCTACCCATCAGTGCCGCCTTAACTGTGCCTATCAGTGCCGCCTCATCAGCGCATTTCAATGAAGAAGAAAAATGACCTGTTTTCAATATTTTATAACAAACTAAGAAATATTTTTATTTTTTTTTGTTTGTTTAGCAAAAATAAAACTCCCAGCTGTAATTAAATACCACCAAAAGAAAGCTCTATTTGTGGGAAAAAAAATGATAAAAATTTCATTTGGGTACAGTGTTGTATGGCCGCGCAATTGTCATTCAAAGTGCATCAGCGCTGAAAGCTGAAAATTGGTCTGGGCAGGAGGGGGGTTTAAGTACCCAGTAAGCAAGTGGTTAATTGAATATTTCTTATCTGGCATTCCTGCCATGAAAAATATACACCAAATTACAAGAGGAATATGTTCTTTGCAAAAATTTGGATTAAAAACAGCTAATGGGGGGCGTGGCTTAGCGGCGAATGTAGGAAGACGTGCTTACCTTGAGCTCCGCCGGCCATCCGTGATTCCATCCTTCCAGTCTGCCCTGAAATGCCGTTTTTGGGGCCCCTACCTCCTGCCACGCTAGGTGAAGCATTCCGGACCACCGCGGTACATCCCGGGACCCTCGCTGTGATGTCCAGACGCCATACCGGAGGGAAGGGGCAGACGGACCCCCCAGGCCAAGATGGCGCCGGCGCGCGGCGCGCAGCCAAAGACCAATACAAGGAAGCAGCACAGAAGCTCCTCTATGGCGGTAAATCATACAAGGATGCCCTGGCGGGCCAGCCCTCTCCTCAAGCTACCCCTGGAGGCTCTCCTGAGGCGGATGACACAGTTCCCTTGGAGGATGAGGATGGATTGTCTGCAGCATGGCAAACAGTGAGTACACCCAGGGACAGTGTTAGGCCTGAAACACAGACCATCCCCTCCCCAGCGCTGGAAAATGAACCTACACTAAGGGACATATTCACTGCTGTCACCTCCTGTAATCACTCTATTGCAGCCCTCTCTGAGGAAATTAAAGGGGTTAAAGCTGAAATAACGTTTGTCCGCCATGACATGCAAAAGCTCAGGGAGAGAACAGCTGCATTGGAAGGCAGACTGAGCACAGTAGAGGATGACCTGGCCCCCATGCAAAGGGATCTAAAATATAATTGCCATCTTACTGAACAGCACGCTATGCGACTTGATGAGATGGAAAATCGCATGAGACGCAATAATATTCGCGCTGTGGGGATTCCGGAACGTGTTGAGGGTAAAAACCCAGTAGACTTTATTGAAAATTGGTTGCTTGCCACCTTTGGTAAAGAAGCCTTGTCACCGCTTTTTGCAGTGGAACGTGCCCACCGGGTGCCGTCTCGCCCCCTACCGCCGGGCAATCATCCCAGGCCCTTCTTGTTTAAACTCCTCAACTATAAAGACAGAGACACCATTCTTTCTAAAGCGCGGGGGTTGTCGGACAAGATGGAGATTGAGAATTCCAGGATTTCACTATTTCCGGATTTTTCAGCAGAGCTCCAGAAAAAGCGTGCAACATTTCTTGAAGTTAAGAGACGCCTTCGGGACTTTAACGTTCAATATGGAATGCTATATCCAGCCAGACTCAGAGTTACGGCACTGGGCTCCACGCACTTTTTTGATCGCCCCGCGGCGGCAGCACAGTGGCTTGACCAGGAGTACAACGCACTCAAAGCCGCCAAACTTCAAAGATCTCCTCCACGCTAACGCCACTTTTAAACAGGCTGACTGGACTTCCACTTTTACAAGACCGGCAGAAGGCTGAGGTTTGTGGTTCCACTGTAACCCTACTAGAACTACAACATGCCTGCATATGTGAAACCCCGCTTGTCATCTGGGAGAGTCCTCTCTGGGTGTTTCCATGGCCTTCCCCCAGCCCCCAAGTTTCGGATGGGGCCTATTATTCTGCTATCTTTCCCGTGTGTGAGCCCCATGGGCTTTAATACAGAAGATGCTACGGTTTTTTGCTGTTTAACTGTTTTTGTTTTTCTTTTTCTTTGTGATTCATTTTTTCTCTCTCAGGATCACAACGGACAAGGACTATTTTCCGGCCTGTCTGCACCCATCTGGGCGCCTCTTCCTAGCTGCGACAGCCCCTGTCGGACTTTTTTCTCTCTAGTCTTGGGACATCTCAGGTGATGCGACTTCCCAGTCGCTAGTCGCTGATAAATGTGTGTCAATTGCCTTCTTCCTCCCTGGTGGTTTACGACTGTTATTATGGTTACTCCTACTTGCACTTATGTTTTGTATTTTTGATGGCTAAGATTAGATTTCTTTCTTGGAATGTTAGGGGACTGGGCAGTCCGGTGAAGAGGCTGGCGGTGCTTAGGCACCTTAAAGATATGAAGGCTGACGTTGTGTGTCTGCAGGAGACACATTTTGCTCCTGCTGGTACTCCTAGCCTGGGTTCTAGACAGTATATCCACCAATACCATTCCACATACTCTGCCTATGCAAGAGGAGTGAGTATCCTAATTAGACAGCATGCACGTTTCTCTTGCTCCCACCAGGTTATTGATCCGGGGGGGAGGTACATTTTTTTGCTGTGTAAGCTTGCTACTATACAATGCATTATTGCCAATGTTTATATCCCGCCGCCGTATTCGGCAGAGATCCTTAGGCGCCTAGCTGGGTTTATGGCACAGTTCCCTGACATACCCCTGTTGGCGATGGGTGATTTTAACAACTATGTCAATGGCCTGTGGGATAAGATTCCAACTCCTCCGGTAGTCCCCTCACGCCCTAATGGCGATACTCCTTTTGCAGCTCTGTTAGCTGAACTCGGGTTGGTGGATGTCTGGCAGAAAGCCCACCCCCACTCCCGTTTATATTCCTGTTGCTCTCCAGCGTTTGGGAGCTTGTCCAGAATAGACCTGGGACTGGGAAACTCCGCCCTCCTCCCCCTAATTAGAGATTCTGGTTATGGGGTTAGACATATATCCGACCACTCTTCTTTGTGGATTGAGATGTCCCTATCTACTGACCTCACACCTAGGAGTTGGAAGCTTAACCCCTTTTGGCTTGCATTATTCCCGCAGCCTGACCCCATTACAAGTGCTCTTAAACTTTTCCTGCAGGACAATTTAGGCTCGGCATCTTTAGATGTAGTCTGGGATGCAACTAAGGCCTTCTTTAGGGGACAATTTATCACTACTATAACTGATATAAAACGGAACACTAAAGCTTGGGAAATGGAGGTCGGTAGAGCTCTTAGAGAGTCGGAGCAGGCCTATGTTGACAACCCCTCGGATGACACTAAGAGGGCTTGGTTGGGAGCGCAATCTATGTCTAGACAAGTAACTTTACAACTGGCAGAAAATAAAAGGTTTTTCCTCCAACAAACACACTTTGAGGAGGGGGAATCGACGGGCCATATGCTGGCGAGGACCCAGGGTTCCGCGCCTATGACTCACTCACTGTGCGATTCGCAGGGAGTGACCCATTCGGACACACCTGGGATCTTGCGGGTATTTCGATCCTTCTATGCAGATTTGTACTCCTCTAAGGTGCAGCCCGGTGATGGGGAGATTGGGGACTTTTTAAATGGGTGTGATATTCCATGCCTGTCTGCGTCGGACGGAGAGCTGTTGAACGCCCCCTTAACGGAGGAGGAATTGGCTTCTGCACTGGAACACTCTCATAATAACAAAGCTCCGGGGGCGGATGGTCTCCCATCCGAGGTATACAAGCGTTATGCCGGGGTTCTTTTGCCAACCCTTTTAAAAGTGTTTAACAACGCCTTAGAGACGGGGGTCCTACCTGCCTCTATGAATGAAGCAGTCATAATTGTACTTCTGAAACCGGGTAAGGTAGCAACATCACCGGACGCATATAGGCCCATCTCCTTGCTCACGACAGACGTTAAACTATTAGCTCGGGTCTTGGCAACGAGATTATCTCTGGTAATACACAAACTGATCCATAGAGATCAATCAGGATTCATTCCCTCACGTTCCACTGCCCTAAATATTCGCCGTTTATTCTTAAACCTACAGGTTCCTGTGAATAACCCCGGTAATCAGGCCATCCTCTCGCTGGATGCGGCTAAGGCCTTTGATAGTGTTGAGTGGCCTTATCTGTGGAAAGTGATGGAGCGGATGGGGCTGGGCAACACATTTATTAGTTGGGTCCGACTGTTATATGCCAAGCCTACGGCTAGAATCGGAGCTAATGCGGAGCTCTCCGACCCATTCGTGCTGCACAGAGGCACGAGACAGGGGTGCCCTCTGTCGCCCCTGCTCTTTGCCATGGCGCTTGAACCACTTGCAGCCAGAATGAGATCGGCTCAGGATATTGTGGGTTTCTGCAGGCCCACTGGAATGGATGTGGTATCGCTCTACGCTGATGACACGCTTATATACCTGGGGGACACCCAGGGCTCCCTTACGGCCACCATGAACCTGATTACCCTATTTGGTACATTGTCAGGTTTTAAGATTAACTGGGACAAATCTGTACTGATGCCCTTGTCCCCTCTAACGGCTCCCTTACCCCCTTGTGCAAACATGATCCAGACGGTTACATCCTTTAAGTATCTGGGGGTGCAGATATCCCCCGAGGTGACGGAATATGCCAAACTGAATCTTATGCCATTGTTACTTAAGTTCAGAGATAAATGTAAGATCTGGTGTAAACTACCGTTATCGGTGGTGGGCAGGGTAAACCTCATTAAAATGGTGTGGGCCCCGCAGTTGCTCTATATTTGTCATAACTCCCCGACCTGGATCCCGAAACGTTGGTTCGATAAAATTGACTCTCAGTTTAGGGAATTAATATGGTGTAGAAAGACGGCCAGACTTAGTTTACTTACCTTGCAATATAATAAGGACGAAGGGGGGCTTCGCAGCTCCAGCACCTGGGTGGGTGGGGGTTGGATGACCCATTGGACCCGATCCGAAGGATACTGGCTGACACGGTCGCCTCGGACACAGCATTGTCTAGATTGGAGGCAGGCTTCCCTCATATGGACAGGGGTTCCCCGACTGTTATACTGCTGAATACACTGTGGTCTCATGTTAAAAAACTGCTACGAATACGTGGCTTCCTTGCCCTCACCCCTATTTGGCAGAACGCTAATTATGGTGAACTTTTTAAGCTCAAGGGATTTGGTAACTGGAGTGGGAGAGGTCTTCAGTATCTCTCGCAACTGTATAGCGGACGGGTACTGAAGTCCTTTATGGAAATACAAGCGGAGTTTGACATCCCTCGTAGGGATTTTTTTAAATATTTACAGTTGCGTCATGCATTGCAGACACAGGCACGGAGTGTGCAGCTCTCCCTAACAGACCATCCTGTGGTGAAGGAGATATTTATGCAGATTGACCGTAAAGGCATGATCTCTAGGGGGTATGCTATGCTTCTTGACGCGGTGCAGGACCCGGCACGTCTTCCATGTCGGCAGAGGTGGGAGACGGACCTGGGGCCCATGGACGCAGAGACCTGGAACCTTTGCTTGTCCTCCGCTCCATTGGTGTCGGTGTCGGCCTCCCATAGGCTCTCCCACCTATATTTACTACATAGGACCTATAGAACTCCAGTTAAACTGCACAGTTGGGGTGTTAGAGGGTCTCCCCTTTGCCCTAAATGTATGCGGGACCATGGGGATCTTATGCACATGTTCTGGAGGTGCCCGAAACTAAAACGATATTGGGCGGGAATTTTTGACACTATATCCTCAGTGTTCTCTGTTGGTATTCCGCGGTGTCCGTTAGTCTGCCTGCTGGGGGCCCTGGATGAGGAATCATTGACGCCCTCGGCCCATACAGCCATTATCAGGTTACTATATGTAGCTAGAAAATTGATAGCGAAACTATGGATGACCCACAGGGTTCCCACCAGGCAGCAATGGATAGAACAGGTGAACCAGATGCTGATCAGAGAAAAGATAACATACCAACACAGAAACGCACCGCACAAATTTAATGCCATGTGGGGGGGGTGGCTTGAGGTCCCGGGACTAGCTCCCCATCAACTTATACAGGACAGACTTTTACAGGGCTAACCGAAGGTCCTAGGACCGGTATATGGAGGTACATAAATGGTCATGCTTCCAGGATGGGTCTAACTCTATGTCTCTCCCTTATCTGGTAATTGTACGGGGTGTGGGGAGACACCAGTGGGACTGTGTGCTGGGCTGTGGGCCGTAGTATATATGTAAGGTACCTATGCGGCTGTTTCCTGGTGCGGAGTGGTCTATGAGAGAAAGAGATACTTTTGTTTCTACTTTTGGTTCCCTTTTTTTTACCTCCTTTCTTCTTTATTTTTTGGTTCTATTGATATTTTCCATGTCTCAACAGTTTTCAAACCGAACCTATTTGTATTTCTATATTTTCTGTATACTTTTGGATGTAAAAACCAATGCTACTGTAAGACTGTACTTTACTCCTATGTTTGGTTTGTACCATGAGTGTTTTACAATAAAAACTTATTTGATTTAAAAAAAAAAAAAAACAGCTAATGGGCTTTAAAAAAAAATCTAATTTTTTTATTTTAATAAAATGCATGTTCACCTCAATGAATTACATACTGTACAAGTTTGTGTTTGTCTTATTTTAGGCTCAGGCTGTTCTGGATGTATAAGAAATTACATCCATCCATGTAACTGTTGGCCAAAACATGACTAGGGTAAATTCAGAGGAATCTTGCCTATCTAACTACTAGGCCTATTCCCCCTACCCTTACCACTTGGAATCCCCAGGACAATTTGGGCAATACCACACTGAATTTAATGGCCTTTATTACAGATTCTGTTTCAATAATTGCAAATATTCATTCTTTTATATTGTATAACAAACAAGGGTGGGTTGATTAGGGACACAACAACATCATTCCAACCAGTATTGCATTTGTGGCCAAATCTGTTACTTTCTAGGTCCCAGCCACACCATACAGCCTCTGGGGTGATAACAGAACATGTTCAGCTGAATTTCCCCTGTACAGATTTCCCAAATGCCAAACAACTGGACCACATAACAATATGAAACTACATACTTTAACGGGGACCCCACCCACTTGATGCACATTAACTCCGTCTGAGGCCCTTAAAAACTGCACCACCTAGAACAAATGGAAGTTCCCCCTCTGGTCGGTCACCAGCACCATCTGTCCAGGCTGCGCTTCCTCTGGACAATGGCTTCCCCTACATCCCCCTCCTCCTCTGCATCATGGCGGCTTCCACTGTGCATCTCCTCCCTCCTCCTCCGAGGTGGCCAATAGTATCAGTTAACCTTTTGGGCAATTGGGTGATGGGTCTCATGACCAGCTTCCTGAGTGGCCGGGAGGAGAATCTGGAAGAAAATAGCGGCTATTCATTCGCTTTTGTCACACAACTGGGTGGGATCCGGGTGCAGAGCCTATTAGAGCCTCTGGCTATAAGCATGTGCGAACCCCACCCCCATTCAAATCCATGCGTCCAGTGCCCCACATGTAGATTGGGGGAGTGGCGCAATACAGACCACCACTGGAGAATAGGAGGAGTCTGATAAGTCGGAGGACTTTTACCCCATTTACAGATCATGTTATAGGCAGTGTAATTAGGGAAAGAACTTCTCTCGGTGGAGGAGAGGGCAGGGGGGGGGGGTGTCCCCATCTGATCATCTTTAGTGCAGCTGAACCCGGAGACCCTGAGTTATAAACCTTCTCAGTGCCAAAAGTTCAGTAGCAGGAAGAGGACAGGGCAGCCCTGCAGTGAAGATTTCTACAGAATCCAGTAGCCTGATATCGTAGGACATGTTTCATTAGAAGTAATGTGATTTAAAGCTGTACTTCACTTCAATTTTTATCAATGTGTTATGTTCCCCAGGAAACAATGTACATGCATTTCTTTGACCCATCTTTCTGTGTGATGTCTAAAGCCTTGTACACACAATCGGATTTTCCACAGACAAAACCTCTGATTTTTGTCCGAAGGGCGTTGGCCAGGAACTTGCCTTGCATACAAACGGCAAGGAATTGTTGGCCAACAAACGTAGTGACCTACTACATGGTTTTTCAGCTCTTTAGCACCACCCTTTGGGCTCCTTCTGCTAATTTTGTGTTAATAGAAGTTTGAGTGTTGATTTGCGCTTTTCAATTCACTTCTGAACGGCCGTTCGTCAACCAACTATGTTGCGGAATCTGAGGAGAGAACGTGTTCTTTATTATTGGCCTTGGAGTTATTGCTTTGACCCAAGTCCAGTCCAGGAACAGGAGGAGGAGGATTTCTTGGACCAAAAATTGGTTGCTTTATTAATCGTGACCAATCATGTCATATGCCTTTGCTGTGGGACCTCCAGGAGAATAATTCGGAGATAATTTTGAAAATCCTCTGGACGATGGACCCTTGATTTCACCAACTCTTGGCAATGTTGACCCCCTAAGTTAAGAAGGACACATGCATGAGGCTTTTATTTTTATTTGTTGGTTGAATAATTGATTTGGTATATTTCCTAGGGTTTTTTTTGATGCATAGAATGCACTTTTTGGTTAAGTTCTATTGGCAGATAGCATGTCTAATTTTATTTCTTTTTTTTTTTTTTTTATGCACAATAGAAAAATGATGTAGAATAATACATGGTTATGTGTTTTACTTCAAATGACAGTTTGGGAGTAGGCAGTTACATTGTAAAACAATTACATTATATTTTTAAAAATGTAATAAATACAATTGTTAATTAACAAGGGACACCGACATAGTTGTATCTTTGATCGTAAAAACTCTGGGATAAAGCAAGCATAATAATCTTGATATCACTGGGGAAAAAAAGCCTTTGAAAATTTTAGTTTTTAATAATTCCATCAGTATCACCAGCAAAGCAGCTTCATTTGGAGATTTCATAATTTGCCACGTCACAATGTTAATTCTCCATTACGAGCACTAGTTTACAAGACCGACCGCTCCTGGCTCGTCCTTGCCTCTGAGCATGCGTGTTTGTACATTGGACTTTTGTCTGACGCACTGGTGTACACACACTCGGAAAAATCCGACAACAGACATTTGTCTGGAAAATTTTAAAGCCCCCCCCCCCCCCCATTCAACATTTGTCCGAAAAATCTGGCAACAATTGTCCAATGGAGCATACAAAAATGGTCAGATTTTCCGCCAACAGCTTGAAATTGAACAATTCCCGTCGGAAAATACGATTGTGTGTAAGCCGCTATAGGCTAGCTGTGACGTCAGACATGACATCCCTCCTCCGTCAACAGTACCCAGCAACACACCTAGCAACGAGATGACTGCTTTTGGAGATGGCATTTTCTACGCCTTAATGCATTGAGACAAGATCCTTGAGTCATGTGGAGTGGATTGTCAGCTAAAATGTTAGCCCTTGTACACACAGTCGGAGATTCTGACAACCAAATCCGTCGACGTTATTCCGACGGATTCATTCCGGGCGAGGTCCGGAAGTGATGTTGCATACACACGGTCGGACCAAGTTGTCGGAATTTCCGGTTGCCAAGAACGCGGTGACGTAAGCCACGTACGGCAGGACTAGAAAAGGGAAGTTCAGCACCACGTCTGGCATCCTTTGGGCTCTTTCTGCTGATCTCGTGTGTATCGCGTGTTCGTAGAAGTTTGAGAGACGATTCGTGCTTTTCAGATCGTTACTGCTCTTCAGTTTCTGCTTGTCTTTGCGTATCTGATTATCAGTGTGTGTAGTCAGTATTTGTTTCTCATTGTGGACTATATCTTGGTATAGTACGCTTTGATTTGCATTGCTTATTGTCTGCTTGCTTCTGCTATTCAGTTCGTTCTTTCAGGCATTGCTGTTTATCGGTGCTTTCTGTTTTGTTCTGACCAGCCGACCGTTTTTCAAACCATGTTTCATCTACGTACTCGTCGTAGAGTTTGTGCTGTGCAGGGGCTTCATGTTGGGGTTCTTACTTTGACACAAGCCCAGTCCATGAACAGGGAGGGGAGGCGTTTGCGGACCAAGAATTGGTTGCGCCAGTGTGACCAGTTCTCGCACATGCCTTTGCTAAATAATCCTGATGATTTCAAGAATTATCTCCGGATGACGGACCCTGTTTTTCACCATCTGCTGGCTTTGCTGACCCCTTATATCAGCAGGCAGGCCATCACTCCGGAGCAGAGGCTCATCACCACGTTGTGCTACTTGGCGACTGGGAGAAGCATTCAGGACCAAGTTCTCTACAGGCATCTCCCCCCCAGACTCTGGGGATCATTATTCCAGAGACCTGTTCTGCCATCATTCAGGTCCTGCAGAAGGACTATATGAAGGTAAGTTTTCTCCTTTAACATCACATTCTATGTATTTCATGATTGCTAATGTCTTGCATTTCTTTCCTCATTCCCTAATTACCATCATTGCAATATGCTCTAATTCATATACTCTGCCCCTTTTGTCCTCATTCATATTTGCCTCACTAACTTCCCCACCATGCTCTTCTTGGCCCATAAAACTATAGTCTAGTCACTTACCAATGTCTGGGTGATGACTCTGATAAGGGGACCTACTTTAGGCTTTAAATACTCAGTTCCCAAAATGTTATACTGATCTTGGCAAAAAATGTTGGTGTCTAATCTGCTTGCAATGTTGATTTGCAAAATTACAAATTTTTGGTCTTGTTTCACTCCACAGTGTCCTTCAACGCCACAGGAATGGCAGACTGTGGCCTCCCACTTTGCCAGTCATTGGGACTTTCCCAATTGTGGAGGTGCAATTGATGGGAAGCACGTCCGCATCGTCCCACCACCCAACTCGGGGTCGTACTATTTTAACTACAAGGGGTTTAATAGTATCGTGATGTCTGCGACCTATGACTTCTTGTATGTGGATGTGGAGCAAAATGAACGGATGGTGGAGTGTTCTCACGGACGGAGTTCTACTGGCGTCTCCAGAGTGGCAGTCTGGGCTTGCCACCCACAGAGGAGAATCAGGAAGGACTCCCGTTCGTCTTCGTCGCGGATGAGTCATTTGCCCTGGCGAACCATCTGATGCGGCCTTTCTCGATGAGGACACTCACCCCGGACCAGAGGATTTTTAATTTCCGCCTGTCCAGAGCCCGAAGAGTGGTGGAGAACATCTTTGGAATACTGGCCAGCCGGTTCCGCCTTTTTTTTTTTTTTTTTTTTTTTTTTTTTTTTTTTACATGGCGGAATACAAACTAAATCACATTGTGCTGGCGTGCTGTGTTCTACACAATTTCCTAAAAAGACATTCCGCAAATTATGCGGTCTCAGTTGGCCAAGAAGCAGACTTGCTGGAAAACGAGAACCTCACAGGCCTTAAAGCTCCTCGTCCTGGCTTGCGCCCGTGAGGTTAGAACCCAATACATGGACTACTTTGTGGGTAGGGGGGCCATTGATATGCCAGACAATGTCTGAGCGGCATTTTATGAATACATTTTTCTTTGAAACTCCAATATTTGTTTTCATTTACTGCTTGGCTTGGTTTTAGGTGTCTCCTAGGTGAATTTATGTTTTTTCTTGTTGTGCCTTTTTCACCAAGAGTGCAAACCCGAGTTATGAGCGAGATGAGGGGACAGTCTCTTCTTCAGATAAGCTTATTATGTTGTGGGTCTGCTACACACACACACACACCTTGTTTTTGGTAACTAATGTATGTAGTGCATTACTGACCAAAATCGTGCTCCTTTTCAGCACCATGGCAGGAAAATGGCATGATTGTCAAAATTAACACATCACTGTGGGTGTTTTTTACTAAAGGCACATCCACTATGCACTACAAGTGTACTGCAAAAGTGCACCTGAAACGGCACTTGGAGTGCAAAGTTGAGTTACCTTTAGTAAATAACACCGATTCTCACCTAAAACAAAACAACAATTTTACTCCAAATACATCTTTTGCGCAATGAAAAAGAAAGCCACACATTGTTAAAGCGGAGGTCCACCTTAAAATGGACCTCCGCTCATCGGAATCCCCCCCCCCCCTCCGGCGCCACAATCGGCACCTTTCAGGGGGGAGGGGGGTGCAGTTACCTGGATAATCCAGGTAACTGCACCCACTTCCGGGCTAGCTCTCTGCGGAACGGGCGTAGGTTACGCCCCCGTTCCGCAAGCGCCCGCCCCCTTCAGCAAGTGCCCCGCTGCCTGCTGGGAAACACACAGCTCCCAGAGGCAGCGGGGACCGTCCGGATTGCGCCGCGCGGCTCGCGCATGCGCAGTAGGGAACCGGGAAATGAAGCCGAAAGGCTCCATTTCCTGATTCCCATACCCAAGATGGCGGCGGGACCCGGCAGCCGAGCGAGCGATCGGCTTCGGGTGCCGACATCGCGGGCGCGCTGGACAGGTAAGTGTCACTATTTAAAAGTCAGCAGCTGCAGTATTTGTAGCTGCTGGCTTTTAAAAAAAAAAAAAAAAAACGCGGAGTCCCGGTGGACTCCCGCTTTAATTTAACTTTTTAATCCAAGCACATTCACATGTGCGTTTAGAAAAGGGGTTTTACACCCAATTTGTTGGTTTGTTGTATCAAAAACAGTCTTTCAGGTAATTTATTTTTTTTTTTTTTTTTTTTTCTTTCACTTTGTGTTTTTGTGTAAACGGCCATGTATCAAAGCGTAACATACAGAACACAGGAACTTACAAAGTTCAACTTTGAAAAGTGAAGACAATATCAGACATGAGTATGTACAAACTGGGCTGATATTGCCTTCATCACATGGGGTGTCACCCCTGGAAAATATAATTAGCACACAGAGGGCAGAAATAGGAATATGAAACATTGCTTGGAAGTGTTGTACAATTGTGTTTTTTGGCCGAGTTCCAAGGTGAGAACATTATTGTGGACACATTGTTAAGCTGGAATACTTACCTGCAGAACGATGTTTCATACGAACAAATGAAACCATGAACTTGAAAGTGGCCATTTTAAAATGCACAACATGAAATCAAAGCACATGGAGCATGTATGCAAGCAAGAATAATCATATGAATACACGACAACTACTTAATTTTTGAAGAACACACTTGATCCTTATGTACTGCTCGTGCTCCCTCAGTTTCAGGTCTGACCAGCGTTTTCTCAGTTGATCCATGGATCGGCGTACCCCAAAATTCTTCTGAAGACTCTTTACAACTTTATTCATGATCTTGGCCTTTCTGATATTTGGGTTTGGGTAAGGTCCATAATTCCCATCATAGTCGGTCCTGTTCAATATGTCCACCATCTCCAACATCTCTACAAAAGACATATTTGAAGCCTTAAATCTTCTCTTCCTGGATCGGGACATTTCAGGCTCCGGGCTTTCCTCACCATCCTCCTCATTAGTGGAACTCTGCGCACCTGCGTTCTCTCCGCCATGTGCTCTCCCCACTGCGCCGAAAGCGAAGGGGCGGGGAATAGTCTAGAAAGAACGTCGGGGGCGCAGTTTCACGCATGCGCACTTTATATAAAACGCAACACGCGTGTGTCGTCCGTACGATCTGTAAACAGAGGGAGAAGCTGAGGCGACGAACGTGCAAACGAAGGTAAAATTTTGAACTTGGTACATCACTAGGCTATACTGCTTCTAGATTGAGGCCTGCATTAGTGGAGTTTTGCCTGACATTAGGGTTTGACTTGTGTTGTGTCTTGCAGACATTATGGACGGGTTCAATGATCATGGCTTCCTCCCTCTGTTCATCGATAAATACAGAGACATGCCCTGCCTGTGGCAAGCGACACACCCTCAGTATAGTAACAGACTAAAGAGGCAGGCAGCAATGGAGAAACTGGTTGAGTTTGTGAAGCCAGTGGTCCTCAGGGCAGACGTCAACTATTTAAAAAAGAAAATCGGTGGCCTGAGGAGTACATATCTGAAGGAGAGGAAGAAGGTGCTGGACTCCATGCAATCTGGTGCTTCAGCAGATGATGTTAATGTCCCCAGGCTGTGGTATTATAACAGGATGCATTTTCTGTCAGACCAGGCTGAGGTCAGAGAATCCCTCTCTACTCTTCCTTCCACGCGTCCTATGCTCCATTCCACACCCGATGAGTGTACCGACGCCCAACCTGGGCCTTTCACTCAGGAAGAACTGGGGGAGCCCAGCTTGAGCCAGGTATAGTATTGTACATATTTTGGGAGTATAAATGAATGATGTTAACTTGATTTTTGCTCACTAATTGCTGATTTTAGAAAGTGTTCCACATATCAATAGACAGTAGTGGCCAAAACCTTGGGCACAAGAAAGAAAAATGCTGGGCTCAGAATGATAGTCTTTTTTATTGGTTAACAATTTGCAACAGTCTTGATGTGAAAATTGTGTGTGTTTGATGAACAAAAAACGATGTCCCTTTTTCATACACAGAAAGACCTCAGCCAGGAACAGGAGGGTGTGGAATGCAGCAGCCAGGAGGTGGCTGTGGAAAGTGGCAGCCAGGAGGAGGCGGGGGTAAGCGGCAGCCAGGCGGTGGGCGGGCAAAGGAGCCTCACAGAATGCCAGGTCCCTCCCCTCCGCCTTCCATGCAAAAGGGCGAGAAAGGGGGGGAATGTGGAGGAGTCGGCCCTGAGGCTGATTGGCTTGGAGGGCCGCTGATGCCTCCCCAAACCCACCTATCAAGAGGCCTTTGCCGCCTTGGCTGCATGCAAGCTTGAGAAAATGGAGGGGCAACAGCTCTTGTGTGAGGAGGTAATTATACACACCCTCAACAAGGGTCTGTTGGGCCAAATGACACAAACAACACACTTGTGTGATTTGGCCCATGCCCCTCCTCCTGCCACACCTCCAGCACCACAGCCACAGCCTGGAAGGAAGACCAGATCGTGATGACCTGGGTTCAGTCTGGTCTGACAGAAGATGCAGCCTGTTGTAGTACCACAGCCTGGGAACATGGATGTCATCTGCTGCTGTTCCGGGTTTCATGGACTTCAGGACCAGACTTCTCTCCCTCAGATATGTACTCCTCAGGCCACCAATTTTTGCGTTGAAATAGTTGATGTGTGCCCTGGGGGCCCAAGGCTTCGCTAATCTCCCCAGTTTCTCCATCGCTGCCTCCCTCTTTATTTGTTACTGACACCTAAATTAAGGGTTTTTTTTGTTTGAAGAAATACTTGCGTATGTGTTTTTACTTCAAAAAGGCCAGTTTATTTGTGAGCAGGCAGGTACATTTCAAAAATACAAAGTGAAATAAATAACAAGGGGTACCAACACTAAACAACCTCCTGTAGATAGAAAAAGAAAATATAAAAAATATAATAATGTTGTTGTGGTAAGTTTACACAAAAAACACACCCCAAAAAATGTAAAGATGAGCGAGAGGTTTATGAAAAAAACACAAAATTCACCCAAAAACAAAAAATGTAATTGTGTAGATGTGACGATTTAAAAAATTGTATTGCTGAAATGAGTAAAAAAGAGTCAGGAAATACGTGCGGGAGAAGTGTGTGTGTGTGTGTGTGTGTGTGTGTGTGTGTGACTATGAGCATCAAAAGAAGTTCCTTCTTTCAGCATTGTAAAGAGAATGCAGTTCATGAAAGAATTTTTAACATTGCAGCGTGACGAATGTGCTATATCGATTACGAGCGGTCGTTTTTCCTGAGCGAGCACTTCCGTGTCCGAATTGTATTGTGAGCATGCGTGGCACCTTGTCCGTCGGAGTATGTCCGATCGGAAATTTTTTCTGGCAAGTTGGAAAAGTTTGATGCAGACCACACACAGTCGGAATATCCGACAAAACTGTCCGATAGGAAACATTCCGACAGAATCTCCGACTGTGTGTACAAGGGCTTACAGGTAGGCAGGAAACTGCTTGGCGATGGAGAAAAGTGACACCTCTCAAAGCAGTCATCTCTTTGCTAGCTGCACAGCTGTGGAGGGAAGAGGGGTGCCCAGTTCAACTTCACAGATAGCCTTCAGACAGCACATAGAAAGATGGAGCAAAGAAATACACTATATTGTCAAAAGTACTGTGACGTCTGCCTTTACACGCACATGAACTTTAATGGCATCCCAGTCTTCGCCCAGAGTGGCCCCTCGATCCTCCTCTTCTGAGTCCCCCCACCGGCGCTTCTCCCCGCATTGAGTGCCCCCACAGAGAAGCGCTTTCCCTGGGGGCACTCGTGCGGCTCCTGAGTCCATTGACACAGACAGCAGGACCGGACACGCCCATGACTCTTGCGTCTTTGGATTTGATTGACAGCAGCGTGAGCCAATGGCTCCCACTGCTATCGATCTATCCAATGAGGACCTGAGACATTGGTAAAACAGGGACTCGGGTGGCTTCTGCAGCACAGGAGGTTTTTCACCTTAATGCATAGAATGCATTAAGGTGAAAAACCTCAAGGATTTACAACCCCTTTAACCACTTGCTTACTGGGCACTTAAACCCCCCTCAGTCCCAGACCAATTTTCAGCTTTCAGCGCTGATGCACTTTGAATGACAACTGCGCGGTCATACAACACTGTACCCAAATGAAATTTTTATCATTTTTTTCCCACAAATAGAGCTTTCTTTTGGTGGTATTTAGTTACAGCTCGGAGTTTTATTTTTTGCTAAACAAACAAAAAAAGATGCAAAAAAAAAAAAATCATGTTTTAATAGTTTGTTATAAAATTTTGCAAACAGGTCATTTTTCTCCTTCATTGAAGTGCGCTGATTAGGCGGCACTGATGGGCTGCATTGGTGGGCACTGATGGGCTGCATTGGTGGGCACTGATGGGCTGCATTGGTGGGCACTGATGGGCTGCATTGGTGGGCACTGATAGGCATAGTTAAGGCGGCACTAATAGGCACAGATAAGGCGGCACAGATAAGATGGCACAGATGGGTGGCACGGATAAGTGGCACGGATGGGTGGCACGGATGGGCACTGATAGGTACCACTGATAGATGGGACTGATAGGGGGCACTGATGGACGGCACTGCTGGGCACTGATGGGCGGCACTGGGGTGCAGCACCTTTGAGGCAAATTGTGGGCACTGTGGGTGGCACTGTGGGCACTGCTGGGTGGCACTGATGGGGGGGGCACTTACTTTTATTCAGGATGGCACTGCGGTGGGCAGGTGGGCACTGGCAGGGGGCAGGTGGTCTCTTGTACTGCTGTCCGTGATCGGGACTGATGTCCCGATCACGGCCGCCGGTGATCGCCTTTTTTTTTTTTTTTTTTCTCCTCGCGCTGTCAGCGCGAGGAGGAATAATAGCCGATTACCGACTCCGTTCTATCACATGATCAGCTGTCATTGGCTGACAGCTGATCACGTGATAAGGGGTCGGGATCGGTGATCAGGCGAGTCCCATGGACTCGCCGATCAGAGCGCGCCGTGCGCGCCCCTCAGGGGGCGCGCAGGCCGCTCGTACACGGGACGAAGTCAATAGACGTAGTCCCGGAAAAGTAGATCCGCGCTAATGCCGTCATTTGGCAATAGCGCGGATCTCAAGTGGTTAAACAAGTGTGACAGCGCTACAAGCCCCGCTCCAAAACCCAGTGCTCAGACCAGGAGGTCTCTGTGAACCTCCAGCAACAATATGCAATCTTCAGAATAAACCTGGAACAACAATGATATCAGCAAACAGTCATAATTTATTTAAAATGGTGAGATGCAGCCATAGAAAAAATTCCAACGCATTTCGGCTGTTGAGGTCTTAAAATGTTTAGGCAGTTCAGGCCTTTTTAGTGTTCCTGTTTTCTGCAGCCACTTTCTGTCTATATGCACTCACTCCAGCATAATCATTGTGGACTGGATTCCTCTCCCTGATGTAATATGGGTCAGTGATGTCACAAACAACTTTTGGAGAAACCTCCTACCCGCAAATCATTGGCCCAACGATGAAAGCTGCTTTCTGGGCTCGATTGAATATGGGTTTGAACCCAAGCTCATCCCTGTGAAGGGGTATGCACAGATCAGTCATAACTTTATGACCACTGACAGGTTAACTGAATTACATTGAATATCTTGTTAGAATGAAAGTTAGTAGTAGTATATTGGGCAACAAGTGAACATGGTGCCTCTAATGGGCATCGCAGTTTGTTGTGCATGAGGCTGCGTAGTGGCAGATCAGTCGGGGTGCTCATGTTGATTCATGTCCACAGCCAAAAGTGCACATGAGCATCAAAACTGGACCATAGAGCAATGGAAGAAGTTGGCCTGGTCTGATGAATCACGTTTTCTTTTACATCATATGGATTACAAGGTGCGTGTGCGTTGCTTACCTGTGGAACAGATGGCACCAGGAAGACTGCAAGCCGGTGGGGGCAGTGGGATGCTTTGGGAAATGTTCTGCTGGGAAACCTTGGTCCTGCTAATCATGTGGGGGTTACTTTGACACATTCTGCCTAAACATGGATGCTGCCCAAGTACACTCCTCCATGGAAATGGTATTTCCTGATGGCAGTGGCTTCTTTCAACAGGATAATGCACCCTGCTACATGGCAAGAATTGTTTGAGATACACAATGAGTTTGAGGTTTTGACTTGGCCACCAAATTCTCCAGCTCTCAATCTAAACGAGCATCTGTGGGCTGTACAGGAAAAACTAGTCTAATCCATTGAGAACCTACCTAAATTACACTCAACCTGCAGGACTTTAAAGATTTTCTACTGATGGCTTGGTGCCAGATACCACAGTGTACCTTCAGAGATCTAGTAGAGTCCATGTCTTGATGGCTCCTGGATGCTTTGACAGAAAAAGGGGACTTGCTGAAAGTGGTTGTCCAGTCAATTGTTCAAAAATGTAAAGTCAGCAGCTACACAAACTGAAGCTGCTGATTTTTAATAAGACCTGGTCTACACCTATACAGATTGCGGTTTATGTATTTTTGGATGTGTTTTGTGTTTTTTCACATGCGTTTTTGACAATTTTTAATGCGTTTTTGGTGCATTTTACTTTTTTGAGAGGTATCTGTTTTCCAGGATAAATCAGCAAAAACGCAGCAGAAATGCATCTGCATTTTTTTTTATGCATTTCCGCCACATTTCCATTGAAGTCTATGGAACTGAAAATTCAACCTGCTAAGGAAACAAAGTCCCTGACCCTTTCCAAAAAATGCACATGTGGAAAATGCAGAGATGTGAATGTGACCCATACGAAACCATTTTAAATGGACTGTAGTGCGTTTCTGCAAAACTTAAAATGCACTGAAACACATAGCTGTGAACCAGGTCTAATAGGACACTCGCTTGCCCCAGGATCCCTGGCATCGGCATACAAACTGTGGGCAGCGGGCTGTGACAACTTGCAGCTTCATAGCCAGCTGCTCGCTGTGCATGTGATGTGAGTTACAAAGGCACAGGAAATGTGGTCAAAATTGATGACAAGATGAATGCAGTATGTTATCAAAAAATACTGGAGGAACATTTGCATTCATCAGCCAGGAAGCTGCGCAGGGGATGTACTTGGACATTCCAACGTGACAATGAGTCAAAACACAAGGCCAAGTCGACCTGTCATTGACTACAACAGAATAAAGTGAAGGTTCTGGAGTGGCCATCTCAGTCTCCTGACCTCAATATCATTGAGCCACTCTGGGGAGATCTCAAATGTGCAGTTCATGCAAGACAGCCCCAGAATTTACAGGAACTGGAGGCTTTTTGCCAAGAGGAATGGGCAGCTTTACCATCTGAGAAGATAAAGAGCCTCATCCAAAAATACCACAAAAGACTTCAAAATGTCATTGATGCTAAAGGGGGCAATACAAGGTATTAAGAACTGGGGTATGTAAACTTTTCGATCAGGGTCATTTGGGTAGTTTCTGTTACCATTATGATTTAAAAAGAGTAAACAGTTGATTGATAATAAATGGCTTCCATTTGAGCTGGGCCTGAGGAAGGGAACTTTTGGAACATTGATAGACCAGGGGTTCTTGCAGGCTTCTCATTTTGTGACACTGGGATCATGGCCTACGTTACAGTTGATGACAGCAGGATCCAGACCATATCAACTGGATTTCTGGCGAGCGGTGCGGCTGAGACATTTTCTTAACACTCTAACTTCACCAAGTGGTTATGAACGTAATTTAACACCATTTGAGCAATACTGTAATGTCAGTGGCCTTCATCAAACTCTTTCAAAGATGTATACAATACATTACTGGCTGCACCTCCGGAGGATTTTCAGCTACCCTTTTTTAAGAAGTGGGAGATGGACCTGGACCGAGTCTACTTGGAGGAGCAGCATACCAATATAATATAACTGAATCTTTAATTTGCACAAATATATGCAGGAGGCAAACGTTAAGTTTCTATCTCAGTGGTACCACACTCCGTCTTTGCTACATAGATGCTACCCGGATATATCAGATAACTGTTGGTGCTGTGGGGAGAAAGGTGGGACGTTAATGCATACTTTTTTGGAGAGAGGTTCGGAGAATTGCTTAAAAATTTAGCGATCAGGAGATCCCTGAAGACCCCACTTACTTTGTATTACATAATTCTAAAACTCTGGTTAAATTATACAAGAAATACTTTTTATGCCACCTTCTGAACAAAGCTAAATCATGCATTCCACTTACCTGGAAGCAGACACAACCTCCATCAGTAGGAATGGGGCTTAAAGTGGTTGCAAACCCTTACAACCAACTTTGACCTACAGGTAAGCCTAGATTAAGGCTTACCTGTAGGTCCAAGAAAACGTATAGGTTTAGGAGATATTTGCCGAAAGACGGGCACCGCTGTCTATGGCGCATGCGCCGTAGACAGTGGCGTGCAGGCGCACTGAGCATGCCGCTGTCAAGGCTGATATGCTGCGAGTGGCGGCTCCCGTGTGCTTGCGCGGGAGTGACGTCATCGTGGCTTCGCCGAATGACAGCGGCGGAGAATCGAGACCCACCGAGAAGATGAACGCTCTGGACTACAGGGGATTCTGCCATGGTATGTGAACTTAAAGCAGAAGTGTGTGTGTGTCTGTCTGTAATATATCTATTGCAAATATGCTGCCACTAACTAACCTGCCTGCCTAATCTAGCTCAATCTATCTCTATACACGTCCGCTATGTTAGCAGCCTTATATCTTGTGGGGCCTTGGTCCCCCTGAGACATGATTGGCCAAATGCACCCTGCCTTTGGCCAAGTATGGCTCTCTCAGCAGAGATCACTGTGATTGGTCAAAGCATGCAGGTCAGGTGCATGCTCATGCTTTGGCCAATCATCATACAGCAATGCATTGCAATCTCACGGTACATTATGGGGCATTCTGCAGCGCTCAAATTTTCTGCGAGCGCCCATATGTTCAGTTTGTTTTCAGCTTGAACCGCTGGCTCATCACTAGTGAGGTAATACCACGATTGTTAGAGCAAGAACAATAATTCTAGCACCAGATCTCCTGTGCATCTCTAATCTGGTGACCTGTAAAGGCATTTAAAACGTCGCCTATAGAGAATTTTAAGCACCGTAGTTTGCCATCATTCCACAGGCAGACGCATTTTAAAGCGTGACATGTTAGGTAACTACTTAATTGGCGTAACATCATCTTTCCCATTATAGAAAAATCTGGCCTAATTTTAGTGTTTTTTTTTTTTTTGTTTTTTTTATTAAAGTGTTTTTTCCACTAAAATTCATTGCATCCAATTCGCACTAGTGTGAACCCAGCCTCAAGCCCCGTTCACACGAGAGCAGCTTTAAAATACTACTTCAGCGCAATTTCAAAGCTGCACATCAGTGTGATTTTTTTTTTTTTTTTTTTTTTTTTCACTGCTGATTTACATCGACTTTTGTTAAATGAAGTTGCAATGCAATCTGCAAAAAGTAATGCAGGAAACGATTTCAGAATTGTGGCGACACGAGTCGCGATGATCTGAACTGTTCCATTGCTGGCAATACGGTGTGACTTGTTATGCGATTTGACAGTCCCAAATTGCATGACAAGTCGCACCACTGTGAACGGGGGCTTAATCTGGTTTAACAACTTCAATACTGGGCACTTTCACCCCCTTTCAGCCCAGGCCAATTTTCAGCTTTCTGCGCTGTCGAAATTTGACAATTGCGCAGTCATGCAACACTGTACCCAAATGAAATTTTGATAATTGTTTTTCCCCCACAAATGGAGCTTTATTTTGGTGGTATTTGATCACCTCTGCGGTTTTAATTTTTTTTTGCGCTATAAACAAAAAAAGAGCGATTTAAAAAAAAAAACACAATGGCGGTTATTTACTGAAGGAAAATCCATTTTGCACTGCAAGTGCACTTGGAAGTAAAGTCGCTGTAGATCCGAGGAGGACATGCAAGGAAAATAAAAAACAGCATTTTAGCTTGCACATGATTGGATGATAAAATCAGCAGAGCTTCCACTCATTTCAGATCTACCCCTTAGATTTAGAGCGACTGCACTTCCAAGTGCACTTTTAGTGCAAAGTGGATTTGCCTTTAGTAAATAACCCCCAATATGTTTTACTTTTTGCTATAATATATATCCCAAATTTATAAAAAAAAAATATATATATTTTTTTTTCCTCAGTTTAGACCGATATGTATAATTTTACATATTTTTGGTAAAAAAAATTGCAATAAGGGTATATTGATTGGTTTGCGCAGAAGTTATAGTGCCTACAACATAGGCTATTGATTTTTGGTTTTATTATTATTATTTAAATATATATATTTTATTTTTTTCACTAGTAATGGCGGTGATCTGCAATTTTTTTATTTTATTTTTTATCGTGACTGCGACATGGCATCGGACACTTTTGACACTTTTTTGAAACCACTGACATTTATACAGCGATCATCAGTGCTATAAATATGCACTGATTACTGTATAAATGTCACTGGCAGGGAAGGGAGTAACTGTTTCCTAGCTGTGTTCTAACTGTGGGGGGGGGGGGGGGGTGGGACTGACTAGTGGAGACCGATCAGTGTTCCTATATACTAAGAACACACAATCTGTCTCCTCTCCCCTAACAGGACGTGGGTCTGTGTCCTTACACAGAGATCCACAGTCCCGCTCTGTCACGAGCATTCGCATGTCGCGGCCGCCAGGCACGCACACCAGCTTCTCGGTGACGCAGGTGCAGGCGTGTATCTCCGGCGGAGCGCCCCCTATGCTTGCGGGAAGCCAAGAACGTCATATGATGCCCGCACGGGATAGGAGAGCCACCTTGCGGGCTTCGTTTCACTATGGGTGGGATGGGAAGTGGTTAAATAACTCAAAATTCAACTGGTAATCTTTTTAGTTCAGCTTTTAGCATTGTTCTGAGTGATGACTTTTCCTTTCTAAATGCTACATGTTCTCGTTTATACAATCCCCGCAGTTTGTTCCTGTATAGAAATAAATATTTTTTCCTCCACATTCTTCCCTATAGAGAAAACAAGTCGTTATTTTGACAAACATTTGTTTGCTATTTTTTTGAAAAAGTGCTGATGAGGGGGACTGATCTCTGACCTTCCAGACTTAGATCATAGAACAGACTTGATTGAAAGGGTAGAAGAAGTTATCCGGCGTAGCTATACTAAACGTTCGGCAATGTGGAAGCAATCGCGTATCTCCCGATCTTTTCTAAATAACAATAATGCGTGGGTCGCGGCTTGTGTTTCCTCAAAGATCCCCCGGATCGGGAGGGGTTAAGTGCATGTTGGTGACGGTGATGATTTAAATGAGTTTAATATTTCTGTACCTTTCTGGGAAGCCCTCCCTCCCCCCCCCCCCCCCCATCACTTCATTCCGGTTTCCATGACAATGTGATTTTCCAGTCTCCGTATAAAACAAAAGATAATATTTTTTCCAGGCCTCCCTAAATAGGAAAATAATAAGCAGATTTAGTGCTTCATCTACAATATGCTTTTTTATTTTTTTTTATTTCGAGAAGGATGTATAAAGTTTGCAAAGCACCTCAATCGCATCCTAGACTGCAGGCGCCTGTATATTAAATCCAATATATACTTTATTCTGCATCTCTCTCTTGTTTTAGCGAGGATAAAACATTTGTTTGCTGGGCAATGCATTGAGAAAGATCAGTTACATGTATAAAATTGGAGTAAGAAAGTGATCCCTGGAGAAGGCATTTGTATCTACATTAGGGTCAGCCTCAAATGTTTTAAAGTTGAACCCCAAGCAGTTTTTATTTTTATTTTTTTTAAATATACTTCTCAATAACTAAAGATTATAATTCCACTTTGTGTGTATCAAATGCCTTTGCAAACCCAGATCTTACCTTGTAAAAGTAGCGGTGACCTCATCACTGGGCTGTATGTAGCCTGTACAGGAGGGGGCGGAGACAAGACCAGTCAATCTGCACAAGGAGAGGGAGCAGCAGTGAGCGGTCTTTATTACAGGAAGATCCCGCACAGAGGGAAAGTCTCACACCAGATTACTGCACAGATCTGGAGAAAATAAACAGAGCGCAACTAGGTTCATGTAGGAATACACGACTCTTATATTTGGGTAATATTTGTTGTCCTGTAGCTCAGCTTCTAAATAAGCGAAATTTTAGTTATGGGGGGACTCAGGTGAGTTGAGTGTGTTGAATATTTCAAAGTAGAACTCTACGGAACTAAAAAACAACCCTTGCAGTGGGTCTACACCCCTCTCCAGCCCCCCTGAAAGGGTTAAATGCTCAACTTTTCTGAGTGAGGGGCGGCAGGAAACTGACCTTTTGTCTTATTCCTCTGGGGTTAGCACTTAGCAATTCTTTTCTAAGATGCTGCATTGTGGGGGACCTTGGTGTCCTCACTTACAGTGCAGGACTGTATTGTGTATATAGTGATGTCATAACTGCGGCTACCGACTGGAACACCAAAAAGGCTTTGGGGGACGTCACATGGAAGGAGGAGCAGCAAAAGGAATGGCTGATGTATGTAAAATGGGCCTGAGCAAAAATGAAAATTTAATCCTTGCAGTGAGAGGTATGGGGGGGGGGGGGGGGGGGCAAGAGTCTTTTTTTTTTTTTTTTTTTTTTTTTGTTCCTTGGAGTACAGATTGAGTGGCAGTTTACATAATTTCTGTAAACGCGATATTTTAATCGCACAAAAAAAAATAGTGCACTATAACCATAATGTATGGTACTGTGGTAACGTGTGTTCTGGTGCAGGCAAATGCACTGCATTTGTGATCAGAGTTTGGGGTGTCATTAGGAATCTATTGACATCTACAGTAGATTGCACACCCAGTGCATTTAGAACATGGTACGCAAAAGCAGGTTTTCCACACTGCGTTCTGATTCAGATTCCCTTCATTACATCAAAGTCTGCCCATAGCATCAGATTCCCTTCATTACATCAAAGTCTGCCCATAGCATCAGATTCCCTCCATTACATCAAAGTCTCCCCATAACAGCAGATTCACCCCCATTACATCAAAGTCTTCTCATCACATCAGATTCCCCCATCACATGAGTATTCCCCCCCCCCCCCCTCATTACATCAGAGTCTCCCCATCACATGAGTGACCCCCCTCCTCCATTACATAAAAGTCTCCCTATCACATCAGATTCCCCCATTACATCAGTCTTCCCATAACATCAGAGCCCCCCATTACATAAAAGGCCTCCCCCATCACATCAGATTCTCCCTATCACATCTGATTCCCCCAATACATTAAAGTCTCCTCCATCACATCATATCCCCCCCCATTCTCAAATAACATATCATCACACAGGAGAAGCCAATATCGTATAAAATCCCCAGCAACTAGCACCACAATACCTCCTTGGGCAGGTTAAACATTTAACCTAAAAAACAGCACTCAAGGAAATGCCCCGATATTCGATCAAAGTCTCTCAACTGGGTATAAAATAAATGTTTTCTCATGGGATCCTCACCAGATGGATAGATAGACCCTCCATGGAACTGGGTCCAATAACGCTTGCAAAAAGTCCATGAGGCGAAACAAGTCAGAAAGTGATGTCAGACTGACGACCAGAAGTGGCCATTTTAAAAGAGGTTCTATATGAATGCACAAGCCATTATACTGATGTAAGCTTAATTTTGGAGAATATATATATTTTTTTATGTTTTAGTACTATTCTATGGGCCTTTTTAAACTTTCTTTTATGGGCACTACCCTACAAACTGGCAGAGTACACTGGATGAAATTCAAGGATGTGGGTAGAGGTCAACTCCAAATAGATCATACATACAGGTCATACATACAGGTACCAACATCCCTTTAGGTTATAAGGTGAATAGATGGAGAGATGGGATTTTAAAGGTACATCGCATAAACAAATTATGCAACTTTTTATGTAAAAATGTAGGAATCATTTATTTAGAAAAACAATAAAAGTAGTGAATACAGTTACATTCAGAGTCCTAGGTGTATTTATACACAATTCCTATCCCTGACAATACTGTCACATACACATAATCCTATGTCCAGGAATTTCTACATGTTTCGCCAGAACGGCTTGCTCAGGAAAAGGACGAGAATATTTGGTTAATAGGTTTAGAAAACATAATATATTCAACCCTAGGTGTATAAGAAAAGGGAAACCTAGATTAATATAACATCATTAGATCAATACAAGATATCATGAAGCAAATGTGGCCACACATAGCCCACCAGGTATAGACAAACCACCCCCCCGCCTGGGTCTTAGTCTGTAGGGTTCAATATTGAGTTGGCCCACCCTTGTGTGTCTATGGGAATGTTTGCCCATTCTTCCAAAAGCGCATTTGTGAGGTCAGGCACTGATGTTGGACGGCAAGACCTGGCTCAAAGTCTCTGCTCCAACTCTTCATCCCAAAGGTGTTCTATCGGGTTGAGGTCGCGAGCCCAGTCAAGTTCCTCCACCCCAAACTCGCTCATTCATGCCTTTTATGGACCTTGCTTTGTGCACTGGTCCAAATCATTTGGTGGATGGGGGATTATGGTGTAGGGTTGTTTTTCAGGGGTTGAGCAAAAATAAAAAAACCCAGTGGTGATTAAATACCACCAAATACCTCTCCATGACATCATATTCCGCTCATCACAACAGTGTCCTCCCATCACATGAAAGTCTCCTACCCCCAATCACATCTTTCATCTATCTGTGATCTAGAGCAAACTGGGTCTCATTATCATGGCACCCTGGGGAAACCCAAATGGCAACCTGGTGGAGAACCACCACTTTAAACTAACTGGTAGATAAAGAGGAATTTTGAAGTACAATGAACCAATTGTGGCATCCAGGGACATTTTTAAGGATACGCATTTCCGGGGACGATTTCCTGAAACCGGTAATAAATGTACACATTTTCCACTAGCAAACACAAGAGAAATGTCAGACTCTCAGTGCTCCTGCATATCTCTGCATTAGGCTACACAGAAGGTTTAATGGACAACACTCTCTGACTGATGTATTGAATGTCATTAAATATTAAACAAAGCCATAATTAATAAAGCATATATGAATCGGAAATTGAATGGGAATAGAGATAATGATATTTTTCCTTGCACTGACATGTCTCTGATAGAGAGATAAATGGTCATCTGCACTCAGAAGAGACAATGTATTGATTTACTATAAACAGGCATTGCATGTGGACACGAAGCACAATCAGGCATTTCATATACCTGTGGAGTAGATAAGACAAGATGTGGCATCATAGACATCTAAAGGGTTAGCCATCCTACCATGGATGGGGTTCTATTGAGGACGCTATTTGTCCAGACTTGTTTGTTCTCCCCTTTTTGTTTTTTTAAATAATTTTCTATGGGTGTTTTGAGGGTGTGTAGGCTGCAGGGATCCTAAAGTGAACCTCCACAACTGGGTTTAAGAAATAATCTGAGCATTCAATCCGTAAAGTGGCCATGTGACCAGAGGGTCCAAATTAAACAAAGCCCACTGTAAAATGAAGATGCTGTCTACTTACCTTTCTGGTGGTCCATGTTTTAATACTCCACCTGCTCAGTATTAGGCCGCTGTGAGCAGCCCAGATCCCTCGTGATCGCTGTGTTATCACATGACACGTAGTATACAATAGTCATGAATGGAATTCATCCATTACATCGTCTTTTACTACTGTGTGCGCTACGTCCCTGATTTCCAACGACTGTCCCTGATTTCGAGCAATGTCCCTCTTTCCTCCTCATTTGTCCCTCGTTTTGGTCTGATCTATATGGTTGTATAAAAAAATGCGCTTTTTATATTTCAAAAAGTGTTTCCCAGTGCTAAAGCTTTCATCCAAATTCTAAATTGCTGCTTTTGTAAATTTTAAAAGCCAATATAAAGGAATAATAGTGCTAAAAATAAAGCCCTTGTGGATTTTATAAACTTTTATTGGTTAATTCTCCTTTTTAAGGGGGTGTGGCAGGAGGTGTGTCCTATGCCTACATACGTTTGCTAGTAGGTGTCCCTCAATCCCATCTCAAAATATTGGGAGGTATGCTGTGTGTGATCTGTGATTGGTCACCAATAATCACATGGTACCTGATAGCTGTGGGCCAGTCACAGCATCACAATGGTAAACAATGAGTCATAGTTATTCAAATAATTGCTGTTACGATGATCATCACCCATCATCAAACCCAAATGTTATTTGTGTAGCGCTACCCCCTCATGAGCCGCTGCATTTTGGGTCACCCTTTATCTGCTCAGCCGGGGAACACACATTTTCATCAGGCATACATAGTCAGAAAACAGTTCAAGGGCTTTTTTTTTTTGTTATTTATTGGGGTAAATGACTTGTATGGGGTTAGGGTAGTTATGGGATGCCCAGAACTCGATCAACATAGATCTTTGAGAACAACTTGAGTGATCACAGACTTCTAGCAAAAGTTCCCTCCCAAATAACTGTATATCATGGCTAGCCAAAAGTCCCAACTTGACTTCAGGTATATTAGTCTTCCCTGCAAAAATGCCAGCGCACCTGGCTCCATCTGAGAATTTCCCAAGCAAGGGTGGGAGGATAACAGTATACGGTCCCTTTAAAAGCTAGCTGAATATTGCTGCTGTTCAGGTCCCGCTTGTTTGCCAGGGTGTCTCAACCAGTTGAGATGAGACTGAAGGGGGTGAGGGTTCCTCTCTGGTCTCTTCCTTTCTCTCAGTGCACGCCTCCCTCCATCATAGGGGTCCCCTCCAGGCCTCTGGATCCTGGATTCTCTCTCTACATGGCCAGGCTCCTGACCATTTATGGATAAACTCTCCACCTTCTGGGTCCTCCTTACCCAGGGATTGGTAGAGCTTCAATGACTATTCAGACTTCTACCTCTATGCCTCCGCCCACTAAGTTCTGGAAGCTTCCAGAAGCCAGACAACAGAGGCTCCACCCTTGCCAGCTGAACTGTACATGACCCCAAATAATCCTGGCTCCACTGATACAGTGAAGCTTAACTAAACTTACCTAACCTAGGCACACTATGTACACAAGGAGGTGCTACATTTAATTTCTTCCTTTTCCAAAAGGACTGTCTACTTTCCAAAACTCTGTTATTTTGGGGGTATTCTGTCCTAGTATTTTTAGGGCCTCAAGAAAAGAGCTAGGCTGTCAGCACATCAGGATTAATCCATTTTCAAATATATATACCTTAGTTTGTAGACTCTATATTATTTTGCTTGTGGAAAAGTTATAAACTGATTTAGGTTAGTTTTACCAAAGAAATATAGCAGACTGAATTTATGAAGAAAGATTATTTGTTTGCAAATTTTTTTTTAACAGAAACTGAGAAAAACTTGTGGTGTTTTTTTTTTTTTTTTTAATTATTATTAGTATTTTTCCATTTATTTAGCAAAAAAAAATAAAAAAACCCCAGTTGTGATTAAATACCGCCAAAAGAAATCTCTATTTGTGTGAAAATATTTATAGAAATTTAATTTGTGTATAGTGTTGCATGACCGAGCAATTTCCAGTTAAATAGCAAAAAAAAAAAGCCTGGGCGTGAAAGGGGTAGAACCTTCCATAAGTCAAGTGGTTAAAGGAGTACATGAACAATCATTCTGCATAATAAATTAGAAATTGTAGGGTCTCGTGCTGGATTCCTGACAGGGACCCCCGACCCATAGGCAGCAAGTGCCAAGCCCAGGCTGTATCGGAAATCAAGCCTGTACCCCTTGTTGGTGGCTCAGCCTCAACACACCAGATACCCCCAGTAATATTAACCCCTTGACAGCCTGCAATATCACCAACACTATTACTCTGTACACTTCAGGTATCCCTAATACTATCCCTAATACTATTAACCTCTAACAACTAACATCCTCAGCACTCTTACCCTACACTGTACATTTCCGGTACACCCTAACTTTTATTCCCTCTACACCCCAGATATCCCTAGCAAATATACCCTTCTACCCAGCAGATATCTCAGTACGGTTACCCCATCAACATCCCAGATACCCCCAGCACTGCTACACCTCTATATTTCAGAACCCCCCTGCACTGTTACCCTTTACCCCCCAGTACTGATAGCATCTCTACATCTTAGCTACCCCTAGCAATGACACCCTTCTACACCACAGAACTTTACCCTCTACATCCCAGATACCCAAGCACTGTTATTCCTCTATGTATCAGACACTCCAGCACTGTTACCCTATATACAGTATCTCACAAATGTTAGTACACCCCTCACATTTTTGTAAATATTTTATTATATCTTTTCATGTGACAACACTAAAGAAATTACACTTTTCTACAATGTAAAGTAGTGAGTGTACAGCTTGTATAACAGTGTAAATCTGCTGTCCCCTCAAAATAACTCAACACACAGCCATTAATGTCTAAATCGCTGGCAACAAAAGTGAGTACACCCCTAAGTGAAAATGTCCAAATTGGGCCCAATTAGCCATTTTCTCTCCCCGGTGTCATGTGACTCGTTAGTGTTACAAGGTCTCAGGTGTGAATGGGGACCACTTTTGTTAAATTTGGTGTTATCGCTCTCACTCTCTCATACTGGACACTGGAAGTTCTACATGACACCTCATGGCAAAGAACTCTCTGAGGATTTAAAAAAAAGAATTGTTGCTCTACATAAAGATGGCCTAGGCTATAAGAAGATTGCCAAGACCCTGAAACTGAGCTGCAGCACGGTGGCCAAAACCATACAGCCATTTAACAGGACAGGTTCCACTCAGAACAGGCCTCATCATGGTCAACCAAAGAAGTTGAGTGTACTTGCTCAGCATCATATCCATGGGTTTTCTTTGAGAAATAGACATATGAGTGCTGCCAGTATTGCTGCAGAGGTTGGAGGCGGTGGGGGGGGGGTCAGCCTGTCAGTGCTCATACCATATACTGCATTAAATTGGTCTGCATGGCTGTCGCCCCAGAAGGAAGCCTCTTCTAAAGTTGATGCACAAGAAAGCCCGCAAACAGTTTGCTGAAGACAAGCAGACTAAGGACATAGATCACTGGAACCATGTCCTGTGGTCTAATGTGACCAAGATAAACTTATTCTGTTCATATGGTGTCAAGCATGTGTGGTGACAACCAGGTGAGGAGTAGGGATGAGCCGAACACCCTCCTGTTCAGTTTTCAGCAGAACATGCGAACAGGCAAAAAATTTGGCAGAACGCACGAACACCGTTAAAGTCTATGGGACACGAACATGAACAATCAAAAGTGCCAATTTAAAAGGCTTATATGCAAGTTATCGTCATAAAAAGTGTTTGGGGACCCGGGTCCTGCCCCAGGGGACATGTATCAATACATTTTTTTTATTTTTTTCAGGAGCAGTGATTTTTATTTTTTTATTTTTTATGTTTAAAGTGAAACAATAAAAATAAAATATTCCTTTAAATATTGTGCCTGGGGTGTCTATAGTATGCCTGTAAAGTGGCAAATTTTTCTGTGTTTAGAACAGTAAAAATTGTCATTTAAAACTGATCGCGGCTGTAATGAATTGTCTGGTCTCGGCAATACAGATAAAACTCATTGAAAAAAATGGCATGGGTTGCTCCCCCCTGTACGTTACTTTGAATTTCCTTGCGGCGTGCACCTGCTGTGACCATGCCTCCAGGACCGCGATCGTGATGCGGTGCAGAAGAATGGGGAGATGCCAGTGTAAACGCAGCATCTCCCCATTCTGCCTAGTGACAGGAGACTGATCGTCTGCTCCCTCTCATCGGGAGCAGTGATCAGTGTCATGTCCTAGGTAGCCCATCCCCCAGACAGTTAGGATCACTCCCTAGGACACACTTAACCCCTTCCCCGCCCCCTAGTGGTTAACCCTTCACTGTCAGTGACATTTTTACAGTAATCAATGCAATTTTATAGCACTGATCGCTGTATTAATGACAATGGTCCCAAAAATGTGTTGAAATTGTCCGATGTGTCCGTCATAATGTCAGTCGCAATAAAAATTCCTGATCGCCACCATTACTAGTAAAAAAAATTTTTTTCATAAAAATGCCATAAAACCATCCCATATGTGGAAGAATATGTATCGGCCTAAACTGAGGAAATAGTTTTTTTTTTTAATATATATTTTTGGGGGATTTTATAGCAAAAAGTAAAAAATATTTGTTTAATAACTTTGCCGTTTTAAAAAAAAAAAATGTTTGCATTGAAACACAGGATCTCTGTCTCCCCTACTAGCAGAATGGCAATCTGCCTCTCTCGTGAACGATCGGCGGGTCCCGGCGGACATCGGGTCCTCCAGTCCTGCTGATTGGCTTCCGCTTTGTCCAATCACAGCGGGTGCAGGTCACTGGCAGCAGACCCAGAAGAGCAAACTGTACCTGTATGTGATTTTGCATAAAGGAGCCGCGGCACCGTAGTATATGTATGTGGGGCGGTCAGCAAGTGATTAAAGTGCACTGTTTTAAGACAGCCCATTGAAACCAATGGGCCGTCAACGCACCATTACATCCCAAAAATCAGATGTGCCTCAAACATTTTAATGTATCACACTGTGGCAGAGGTGTAACTAGAACTTTCAGGGCCCCGGTGCAAGAAACAATGAAGGTCCCCCCTGACCTATTGGTCTCCAGGCCCTTTCCATCAGTGCCGGGGCCCTCCCCACTGATCCCAAGGCCCACAGGGCCCTTTGTTAAAATGTTAAGGTCCCGAGACCCTTTCACATGTTCTGCAGCAGACCCCTTTCCTGCTGTCTTGGGGCCCCGCCCCATGGTGGCAAGTGTGACTTTTGTGACCCTGGTAGTTCTGCAACTGCACTATGGTGCATTGACGTATGTAGCAGTGTACTGCAAAACTTGTTGGTGTGCCATTTAAAAGGAATGGCAAGGCAAAGATGTAAATACAATTTTAATAAATCAGCATCAATACTGTATGTCACATCTTGAACACCCAAAGATATTACATCAGAATTCTAAGATATTATACATGTCTGATATGTCCGTTTTTTTTTTTTTTGTTTTTGTTTTTTTAGGCTGGGTTCACACTGCTGCGGGGGGAGATCCGGATTTGATTCGCAGTGCAAATCACATCCGATCTCCGTAGCGATGCGAGTTCAGCCATACAGATAGTATGGCTGAATTCGCATCGCTCCCGCAGCAAACTCGCACGGGACCCTTTTTTTTGGTCCGCAGCAGAATCGGATCGCATGGGTGTTCACACCATGCGATCCGATTCCTGTGCGAGTCGGCAGATCGCACTGCGATATGCGGACGGATCTGGGGGTGTCATTAACATTTCATTGACACTCCCAGCAGTCCGCATAGGGCAGTGTGAACTGCCGTCGGGAGGCATGCGATGCGGGAAAACGCCGCGGATTTGCGGCGTTCCCGCATCGCTATGGTGTGAACCTAGCCTTAATTGGATAATATTCTGAGACGATATGTGAATAGAATAGAATTGGGACTCCTCTGTACTAAACAGCTCTACCTTTACAGATTACAGTTAATCATACTAAAGTGTTTGTTTAGATGGGAGATCTACTTTAATACCAATCTAACCTCAGAATATTTTTAATAATGTTCTACTTTTAGTTTCTCATCTGAAACTATATAACTATTCATTTTGCATTTAATAAAGCAACACTGCTCTCTAGTGGATAGTCAGAACAATGCGTTCATCTATCTGCCTATACACAGATAAAATGTCAGTAAAGTCTCTTCAGCTACTTTTACCTACAGGTAAGCTTATAATAAAGCTTACCTGTAAGTAAAATAAATATCTCCTAAACATGCAACGTTTAGGAGATATTCTATTGAGCAGCAGCTGGTGACAACACTGGTGCATGCCCTCTAAAGCAATTGATTGTTATGAATCGCTACAATTGTGCTATTATGTTCTGACAGTGGGAAGACTTCCCCGCCATCAGAACACACTGATTTACATTGCTGGCACTGATTATTCATGAAAAAACAGGCTGGTTGTACAGAAGTCGATCGTTATATCGACTTTAGTATAACCAGCCTGCTCCTCATGCATGGATCAAAATTCTGCCAGTTCCTACTGAACCGAACAAATCTTAATCCAAGTATGGCCACCTTTAGGGCTTATCTATATTTGAGTCGTCCTCTAAAGAGTAATCCACAAAGGGCATTTGACTGGAGGTGAGAAAACAACATGTGTTGCCTCTTCACCACCTGTTTTAACCCATAAAAACATACACAACTGTAGCGACTGCATGCATTGCATTGTGGTGTGGCCCCTTTCATGTCCGGTGGGTGGTACTGCCAATCAAATCGTGTGGGGAGAAAATGTTTAGCACACAACAATGCTGTACCCCCTATTGTGGTTGGCAAACAGTATTATTGGCTGAATGCTACCCATTCTACTAAATGGGGCCTGCCAAGCATTGCCATTGCAGTATGTGTATACCCCTGTATAGCTGTCTTCACAGATTGGAGGGGGGGGGGGGGGTTAAGGGGCAGCTTATCTGCCTGTTTTTACATTTGGGGAAAATGAAAGTGTAAACCAGGTCCTAAAGCTAAACTCCAAAAAACCAACCCCCCCCCAAAAAAAAATCCTAAACTGATGGGCTAAACAGAAACAGGAGGGAGAAACAGAAGGGAGTGCGCCTGACATAGGAAATAAAGTGCCAGTTCCCCCCCCCCCCCCTCCCTTCTGCTGACCTGTTTACAAAAGTTTCTCTGATTTACTGCACCCCATATTGCTTTGTTTCTAGTTCATGTGTTTTTTTGGTGATCACTTTTTATATTTGTATAATACGTATTTTTTATTAAAACCTATTGGTTTTTTGACCTACACCATCCGGAGCCTTTTTCTTTTTCTTTTCCCTGTTATATGCTACCTGCATGAACCCCCGAAATGGAATCGGGATACATTCAGTTATTGAGGTACCTTCACCCCTTAATATGGGAACTACTGGTCGGTAACCATTCGATTTACCTATCTTCATTTGGGATCGTGGATGTTCCTGAGAGGATTCCATACCGTGACCCTTTTCTCCAGAGGCTGCAGTACAATCCCTAGGGATTACAAGCTCTTCTGACCCATTGTCGTATGGCATGCGGGTCCAACTGTTCTGGTAAGCGTATCCATCTTATACCTTCAGATTGTTGCATCTACAGATATCTCCATAGACCAACAGATTGCTGTGACATGTCTCATTGATACCTTGAGTTAAAGTCTATTTGAGATTGATTGGCCAGTCTCTTTCCATATAAGTGGACTTGTGCACAGACTGATGAACTGGCAATATATTTTCTCTTTCAGGTCTCATATTATGTGACCCTACTTTGTTATTGTACTGTTTATGCACTGTGGTATTTATCCAGCACCAGGGATTATACCCTGCACATATTGTGGTCTGCACCTGCTTGTTAATTAGCACACCAGTTTTCTCTTTAAGTATAGGTTACTTATACTTACTCAAAAAAGTTTTTTTTTTTCTTTTTGAGTTTAACCACTTTCAGACCGGACCATTTTGCTGGTAAATGACCAGAGGTCTTTTTACACTTTGGCACTGCGCTGCTTTAACTGGTAATTGCGCGGTCATGCAATGTTGTACCCAAACAAAATTTGCGTCCTTTTCTTCCCACAAATAGAGCTTTCTTTTGATGGTATTTGATTGCCTCTGCGATTTTTATTTTTTGCGATATAAACGTAAAAAGACCGCAAATTTTGAAAAAAAATGATATTTTCTACTTTTTGTTATTAGAAAAATCCAATAAACTCAATTTTAGTCATACATTTAGGCCAAAATGTATTCAGCCACATGTCTTTGGTAAAAAAAAAGTCAATAATTGTATATTTATTGGTTTGCGCAAAAGTTGTCACATCTACAAACTAAGGTACGTTTTCTGGAATTTACGCAGCTTTTAGTTTACGACTGCCTATCTCATTTCTTGAGGTGCTAAAATGACAGGGCAGTACAAAACCCCCCCAAATGACCCCATTTTGGAAAGTAGACCCCCTAAGGAAATTGATAAGAGGCATGTTGAGCCCATTGAATATTTTATTTTTTTGCCTCAAGCGATTGAATAATGACAAAAAAAAAATTTTTTTTTTTTTTTACACAAAGTTGTCACTAAATGATATATTGCTCACACATGCTATGGGCGTATGTGAAATGACACCCCAAAATAAATTCTGCTGCTTCTCCTGAGTACGGGGATACCACATATGTGGGACTTTTTGGGAGCCTAGCCGCGTACAGGGCCCCGAAAACCAAGCACCGCCTTCAGGCTTTCTAAGGGCGTAAATTTTTGATTTCACGCCTCACTACCTATTACAGTTTTGAAGGCCATAAAATGCCAAGATGGCACAAAACCCCCACAAATGACCCCATTTTAGAAAGTAGACACCCCAAGCTATTTGCTGAGAGGCATGTTGAGTCCATGGAATATTTTATATTTTGCCACAAGTTGCGGGAAAATTACAAACTTTTTTTTTTTTTCACAAAGTTGTCACTAAATGATATATTGCTCACGCATGCCATGGGCATATGTGAAATGACACCCCAAAATAAATTCTGCTGCTTCTCCTGAGTACGGGGATACCACATATGTGGGACTTTTTGGGAGCCTAGCCGCGTACGGGGCCCCAAAAACCAAGCACCGCCTTCAGGCTTTCTAAGGGCGTTACAGTTTTGAAGGCCATAAAATGCCAAGATGGCACAAACCCCCCCCCCCCAAATGACCCCATTTTAGAAAGTAGACACCCCTAAATTTAGGGGTACACTAGTGAGACTAGGTAATAAATGGCGGGTGCCCTGAAACTATAAAAAAATAACTAACCAACCAGCGTCACCTGTAACAGTTATATGGTGATCACTGGTGAAAGGGTTAACTAGGGGGCAATCAGGGGGCTTTATGCGGTAGTATATGGGGGTCCCTGGCGCTATAAAAAGCTGCGGCGAACCTAAATACCTACCTGCCTAACTAGCGTCACCTGTGACACTAATACAGCGATCAGAAAAACGATCGCTTATTAGGCTGGGTTCACACTGGAGCGATGCGGGAACGCCACGAATGCGCGGCGGGTTCCCGCATCGCATGCCTCCCGGCGGCAGTTCACACTGCCCTATGCGAACTGCTGGGAGTGTCAGTGAAATGTTAATGACACCCCCAGATCAGTTCGCATATCGCAGTGCGATCTGCAAACTTGGATCGCATGGTGTGAACACCCATGCGATCCGATTCTGCTGCGGACCAAAAAAAGGGTCCCGTGCGAGTTTGCGGCGGGTGCGGCGGGTGCGACACGAATTCAGCCATACTATCTGTATAGCTGAACTCGAATCGCACAGAGATCGGATGTGATTTGCACTGCAGTGCGGTGCGAATCACATCCGTTCTCATAAACCGCTGCAATGTGAACCCAGCCTTAGTGACACTGGCGACGGGGGGTGATCACGGGGTTAAACCTTTATTGGGGGGGTTAGGGGGGTACCTTAGAACTAAAGGGGGCTAACCCTAACTGCCCTAACAGTTATTAGTCACAAATGACACCTGCCGGGTGATCAGGGGGTTAAACCTTTATTAGGTAATAAATGGCGGGTGCCCTGAAACTATAAAAAAATAACTAACCAACCAGCGTCACCTGTAACAGTTATATGGTGATCACTGGTGAAAGGGTTAACTAGGGGGCAATCAGGGGGCTTTATGCGGTAGTATATGGGGGTCCCTAGCGCTATAAAAAGCTGCGGCGAACCTAAATACCTACCTGCCTAACTAGCGTCACCTGTGACACTAATACGGCGATCAGAAAAATGATCGCTTATTAGGCTGGGTTCACACTGGAGCGATGCGGAAACGCCGCGAATCCGCGGCGGGTTCCCGCATCGCATGCCTCCCGGCGGCAGTTCACACTGCCCTATGCGAACTGCTGGGAGTGTCAGTGAAATGTTACTGACACCCCCAGATCAGTTCGCATATCGCAGTGCGATCTGCAAACTCGGATCGCATGGTGTGAACACCCATGCGATCCGATTCTGCTGCGGGCCAAAAAAAGGGTCCCGTGCGAATTTGCGGCGGGTGCGGCGGGTGTGGCGGGTGCGGCGAATGGCTGAACTCGAATCGCACAGAGATCGGATGTGATTTGCACTGCAGTGCGGTGCGAATCACATTCGTTCTCATAAACCGCTGCAATGTGAACCCAGCCTTAGTGACACTGGCGACGGGGGGTGATCACGGGGTTAAACCTTTATTGGGGGGGTTAGGGGGGTACATTAGAACTAAAGGGGGCTAACCCTAACTGCCCTAACAGTTATTACAGTCACAAATGACACCAATGCAAAAAAAAAAAAAAAAAAAAAAAAAATGACATTGGTGTCACTGTGACTGGGGGGCAGGGGTAATTGGGGGGGTGATCGGGGGGTAAAGGGGGGGTGTGAGTGTGCCTGGCATGTTCTACTGTGTGTGGGATGTGTTGGTGCAACTCACTGATCCGCTCTCCTCCGTGTCGGAACGAAAAATACCGACACGGAGGAGAGAATACATCACTTCCTCTCCTGTGTTTACATTACAGGAGAGGAAGTGATGTCACCGGGGATTTCCATTCGTCGGGAGCGATCGCGAGGGGGTGGCCATGAATGAATGGCCGTCCCCTCGTCCGGGATCGCTCCCGAACGAAAACCGACCGCCGCAGGCACCGGGCGGGGGCCCGATCGGGCCCCCGACCCGCGGGAGGCAAAGGACGTACATGTATGTGCTTATGCCTGCCCGTGCCATTCTGCCGACGTACATCGGCGTGCGGCGGTCGGCAAGTGGTTAATGTCGGTTTAGCGCTACATTTTTTGTTTTCACATTTATTATAACTTTGTATGTTTGAATGTTAGCTGCTAGGTCTGATTGCATTAGAGTCATATTGTGTACTTTATATTTCCTTGCTACTAAAGGGGTCAAATCGCTAAATTTACCTTTCATAAATAGTTTCTGTTCTCATACAGAAAACAATTTGAACTGTTTCACTAATAGTGTGTGAGTCTCTTATTATTGGTACAGTTGGTAAGATGACTGAACCCAGGGTGTCAGAGGTGATGGAGGATCTGCAAAGTCGGGGCAACCAGTGGGGTACAGAGTCTATCAGCAGCCCTTACGAGGGTAACACTACATTTTGTAGGTCCCACTGAGATACCCCATCTGGGAAGCTCGAGCAAGTCAGGTGACATGTCTAGGATTGAAGAGGAAATGGACTTGGTTGCCGCCACTAACTGGGAGCCGATTGGAGCTAACCACAGTCTTGAAATTGCCGAGAGTCACAGGGTTGACAAGGTGCGACACCTGATGAGGAAAGTTATCCCAGAACAAGGGTCTTATCTCCTAGACTTAAAATACAAATATGATGACGATTGTACTAGGGAAAGTCTCTGGAGTCCAGCAGTTGATGTTATTTGAAACCTGAAGAGGGGAAAACCAGACACTGTGGCTATGGACTACATTGAGGCCTTGTGTGCAGTCTATGGCAGAGTGGAAGAACTACCTGATCTGATTTATAAATTTGAACATACCCATCAGTGTCGAGGGGAGAGGTTGTCTGACTATGTTGTCAGTGTGGATCGAATTTTGCCTCAAATTATCCTGAAAAAGGTGATCGATCCTGATAAAATCAGACTTGAAAGGATTTTGCAAGGGGCTAGACCAAATCATCCAATCATGCTCCCATTGGGAGGGAAGAAGAAACTTTGTTGAATGAGAAAAATTAAGGGTCCCGGGATGTGACGAAGACTTCACCGAAGGTAGAGAAAGTAGCAGCTCAGCCTGCTAGAGTGGATACCGGTGTGCAGGAAAGTGACGAGGAGTCAGACTGGGGGGAGTGCCTAAAGTCTCCCGTGGTGCAATCTACACCCAAAGTTAGCCCTGTTAAGTTGCCTGCACAGGCGGCCCAAGTCCAAGAGCAGATGCAACAGACCTTGATGCATGTAATGGAAGCCCAAGCAAAAGCTCAGGCTGAAAGGATAAATATCCAGAAGTGCTTCCAGTGTGAGGAACCAGGACACTTCAGGGCGCAGTGCCCACAGCAGAACTTATGAAAGTCTTATAAAAGTTATTCTCAAATCAGAAGGCAGGAAACTTTCAGGGGTCTCAGTGAAGGATCCAACTGGTAACTCCGACAAGAAACGGAGCTCCAGGATTGGAAAAAGGAGGAAGGCTAAGAAGAGACAAAAGAAAGGCCTGAGGTCGACATCTTTGTCACTCTTGCAGTAAAGTAACCCGTCACCGGGTTAGGGACACACAGAGGGGGTAAATGTCTTATCACCACCTAGGGCCAGTGTTAAGTCCTCTCAGAGTACACCAAAGAGAAATTATAGACCCAACTTTACTGGAAACAACCTAGAGAGCTTTCCAGAGAAGTTAGTGGGGCCATCCCCAATTATGTCTGTACAAGTGGAGGGCATCTGCACTAGGGCCCACTAGACACTAGGGCCCAAGTCATACTCCTATACAGAGACTTTTTTGACAAATACCTGCAGCACATTCCTCTACGCAAGCTTGAACTAGAGATCTGGGGAATTGGAACTGCCAAGTGCCCGTATGATGGGTATATCCCCATCCAGATAGAATTTCAACCAGCAGCTGTTGGGAAAAGTGGAAGCATTTGATACATTGGCAGTTGTGAGCCCCAGGCCACCAGAGGCCAGATGGAATTCTATATTGATTGGGACGAACACTGACTTGGTGAGAAGACTGTTGTCATCTGTATTGGGAGAAGATTGTTCCATGCCCAATAAGATTCACCCTCAGCTACTTTAAGCTTGTCGACGTGTGGCCAAAGAATAGAGTGCCTCTGCCAAGGGGGTAGGATGTCTGTGGAAGCTGGGAACCAGGGAGAGGGAGTTGTAGCCTAGAGAAGTTGCTTGTCTGAAGGCTACAGTCAAGTTGACCTAGGACCAACCCGTCCCCTAAATTGTGCTAGAAACTGACGAACAGGCCCAAGTTGTTGGATTAGAGATGGTCCCTGAGTTGTTAACCACCAACGACCCGTCCTGAACTGGAAAGAAGGTGCCAACTAGTCTTCGGAATGTTACATATCATTACATTAGAGGCACATATGCCAGAGGGACCAGTGAGTGCAGCCACCCCTGTGCTTCCTGGAGAGGCTGTTGGGAGAGAGTTGTCAGCGGATGCAGAAGGAGTTCCAGCATTGCACTAAAGCTTTACCCCCCTGCATGGCAGCAAAGAATGAATTTACAACTGGCTAGAAGGGAGATTTTTCTCAAAGGATGTGGGATGTGCCAAAAGCGCTTAGCACCAAATTAGTTTACAAGAGGACAAGCCCTTTCGAGAGCGAGCTAAGCGAATACTTCTCAGTGACCTGGAAGAACTTTGAGAGCAGTTGGCTGATTTGAACAGGTCGGGGGTCATTCAAGAGTCCAGAAGCCCCTATGCGTCTCCTATTGTGGTGGTACGGAAGAAGAATGGGGCACTATGCATGTGCATTGACTACCGGACTTTGCATCGCCACACTATTCCTGATCAATACACAACCCCTCACATCGAACGCGGTCTCCAGTGTCATACTGGAGCTAAGTGGTTCAGTGTACTTGACTTGAGGTGTGGGTACTACCAGATCCCCATGCACCCGGAAGACAAAGAGAAGACTGCATTCATTTACCCCTTGGGGTTCTATGAGTTCAGCCGATTACCTCAAGGATTGTCAGGGGCCCTAGCAACCTTTCAGAGATTGATGGAAAGAATGGTAGGGGACATGAACCTAACGCTCTGTACACACGGTCGGAAATTCAGACGGAAAAGGTCCGATCGAATGATATTGTCGCAAAATCCGATCGTGTGTGGGCTCTATCGGACTTTTTCCGTAGGAAATTCAGACGGAAAAAATTTGAAAGCAGGATCTAAAATTTTCCGATCGTTTTGTAGAGAATTCAGATCGGACAAAGTGCCATGCATGCTCAGATCAAATTATGAGACCAAAGCTATTGGCTACTAGCCTCTACGTAGTCCCGTCGTATGCAACGAACGTCACCACGTTCCGAACGATCAGATTTTCTGACAACTTTGTCTGACGTGTGTATGCAACACAAGTGTCAAACAAGATTTTGTGGTCGGAATGTCCGACCATGTGTACAGGGCATAATAGAAGTACTAGTATAACTGGATGACATCATTGTGTTTGGGAGAAAGTCTTTACAAGACTTGAATCTGTCCCTGGAAAAGTGTCAATTCTACAGGACTTCTGTCAAGTACTTGGGTCATGTAGTCTCTGCAGGAGGTGTTGCCACGGATCCAAAAAAAATTGCAGGCCATCACTACATGGCCTAGGCCAAGGACTGTGACAGAATTGAGATCATTCCTGGGATGCTGCTCCTTATTATCAAAGGTTTGTAGCTAATGTTGCCAGGATTGCTCTGCCCATTAATGAACTGTTACAAGTGGCTACAGGGGAAGGATAGAATGAATCCGGGGGCGAAGAAGTCTGTCATAGGAGAATTAGTACAAGATTGATGGACTTATCAGTGTGAAGAGGCATTTAGGCACCTAAGGAAAAGTCTCACTGATGCTCCGGTTTTGGCTTATGCTGACCCTGGCAGGGCTCTTGAACTTCACATAGACGACAGTAGAGATGTTCTAGGAGGAGTTCTCTATCAAGAACAGGACAGTGGTCTCAAACCAGTGGCTTATGTGAGTCGCAGTCTGACTCCATCAGAAATGATCCCATTCACAAGCTGGAGTTCCTGGCTCTAAAATGGGCTATAGTAGACAAATTGAAGGACTATCTGTATGGAGCCGAGTTCATAGTGAAGACGGATAATAATCCTTTGACCTATCTTCTGACTTCTGCCAAATTGTATGACATAGGTGGCTGGCCGCCATTGCTGGATTCCAATTCAATTTAAAGTACCAATCTGGGGCAGGAAATTGAGATGCAGATGCCTTATCTTTTAGACCCCATAGGCAAGAGATGGAGCCAGGAAATTGGGCCTATGTGACTGCAGAATGTGTTTGAGCCTTGTGCCAAGATAAGGCTCGGAGGATGAAGAGAGATGTTGCAAATGAATCCATCAGAGTCCACCTCTCAGGGATACCCAGATGCTACTGTGGGCTGACACAAGTTCGAGCTGAGGGCCTTCCTCAGTTGTCCAAAAGAGATTTGAGAAGCAATCGCGATCCGCAATGCCATCTGGCTATCCAAGCCCAACAAGCAGGATCCAGGCTTGTAGATAAAGAGCTCTGTGCCTGGAGCATAGATTCTCCATTGGGAATGGAATAGATTGCAGTTAAGGGATGGAGTGCTGTATAGGCAAGATCCTTCAGAGGATAGGGAGGAAAAATGGCAGCTATTTCTTCCTGAGAAACACCGTTCATCAGTCTTGATCACTTTGCATGATGACCATGGACATTTAGGAACAGAGAGGACCTTTTGCTTAGTTTAGAGATGGATTTTACTGGCCTGATATGAGAGGAGAGGTAGAAAGTTATTGTCACTTCTGTTTAGCATGTATCCAGACATAAAGGTTTGGGCTGCTCCCATGGGGCATTTGCAGAGTCGGGCACCTTTTTAGAGCTGGTTTGCATTGACTTCCTGTGCCTAGAACCTGATACAGGTGGAAGTAATGTCTTGGAGGTGACTGACCATTTCACCCGTTATGTGCAGGCCTATCCCACTAAAGAATAACGGACAAGCACTGTGGCCAAAGTCCTTGTTGAAAAGTTTTTCCTGTATTATGGACTGCCTGTCAGAATCCACTCTGACCAAGGATGGGACTTTGAGAGCCGGTCAGTCCATCAACTGTGCTCCTTTGCTAGGCATAAAGTAGACCATGCCTTACCATCTGCAAGGGGATACTCAACCTGAGAGGTTTAACCAAAATTTGTTGAAAATGTTGAGGACTCTGCCCCCAGAGAAGAAGCACTAGGGAAATCATATTGCAGCTGTGGTTCATGCCTACAACAGCACCGTCATTATTCTCCCTACTAACTCATCTTTGGAAGAGAGGCAAGCATATGAAAAAGCCATGGAATATTCTTCAACTAGAGAATTCCTGGGTTACCAGTCTATCAAATCAGACCTGAAGTACAACAAGGGCCCTTAAAGATGTGGCATGGAAACCATCTGCTTCCATTGTCAGATACAGTCAGCAGTGGCGGAATTATCAGGGTCACACCAGTCGCATTTGCGACTGGGCCCTTGAGCTCCGCCACTGTAAGGGGGCCCCGCCACCGCCCGGGAGATAGTCATTTACGCGGAGTCCCGGTAAGCTCCGCCCATCCTTTCCGACTGCTCCGCCCATCCTCCCCGCCCATCTTCTGCTCCCGCACTCATCGGGGACAGTCCCCGCCCGCTTCGCCCATCCTCTCCACCCATTCCCTCTGCCCGCACAGTCTCCGCCCAAATTCACTGTCCCCGCTTGCTCCGCCCATCTTCTCCGTCCACACCTTCAATCACAGGCCCCGCCCAGCCTCCCTGCTCACCCAAGCAAGACCGAGCAAGCAGGGGGAACCAAGTGATCTACAAGTGAGTGACACCCATCTCTTGATCCCCCCCCTCCACACCACTGCTGCCACTGATACCCCCCACACCACCACTGCTGCCACTGATACCCCCCACACCACCACAACTGCCACTGATACCCCCCCACACCACCACAACTGCCACTGATACCCCCCACACCACCACAACTGTCACTGATACCCCCCCACACCACCACAACTGTCACTGATACCCCCCCACACCACCACAACTGCCACTGATACCCCCCCCACACCAGCACTACTGTCACTAATACCACCACAACTGCCACTGATACCCCCACACACCACCAACTGCCACTGATACCCCCGCACACCACCACAACTGCCACTGATACCCCCGCACACCACCACAACTGCCACTGATACCCCCGCACACCACCACAACTGCCACTGATACCCCCGCACACCACCACAACTGCCACTGATACCCCCGCACACCACCACAACTGCCACTGATACCCCCGCACACCACCACAACTGCCACTGATACCCCCGCACACCACCACAACTGCCACTGATACCCCCGCACACCACCACAACTGCCACTGATACCCCGCACACCATCACAACTGCCACTGATACCACCCACACACCACCATTACTGCCACTGATACCCCCACACACCACCATTACTGCCACTGATACCCCCACACCACCACTACTGCCATTGATACCCACCACACAACCACTACTGCCTCTGATTCCCCCTCCCCCACACCACCACCATTTATACCCCCCACACCACCACAACCACTGCTGCCACTGATCCACCCCACCATGACCATCCAGCAACGACCATCCTTGCCACTGATGCCATTCCCCTCCCCACCACTGATCCCATCCCACCCTCCCAACCATCACCCTCACCACGGATCCCATCTTCCCACCACCACTGCCACTCATCCCATCCCATCCCCCTCCAACCATCACCCTTTCCACTGATCCCATTCCCACCACCACATCTGCCACTCATCCCATTCAACCCCCCCATCACTGATCCCACCCCCCAACCACAACCCTTGCCACTGATCCCATCACCCTCACCGCTGCCACTCATGCTGCCACTCATCCCACTCCCCACCACCGCTACTACTGATCCCATCCCCACCCAACCAACACTGCTGCCGCTGATCCCATCCTCCCCACCGCTGCCACTCATCCCATCTCTCCCTCACCACTGCCACTCATCCCATCCCCCACCACCGATGCCACTGATCCTATTCCTCCTCAAACACCACTGCTGCCACTAATCCCATCCCCCACCACCACCACTGGCACTCATCCCAGGAGCGTAACTACAGGGTTCACAATTGTGATAGCGCACATGTTGCCCCTGAACACCTAGATGGGGAGGGGGGCATTTAGAGTAACACATCCCCTCAATTTTTCTCCTGTAGCCACTAAAAGTCTGCTTCTCCTCCTCTCCCTCTGATAGGAATTAAGTAACTGCAGGAGGAAAATGGAGAGGATTTGTTCCCCCTCCTATCCAGGTCCTGCTGCCCCCGGGATCAGTCAGAAGAGCCCTGGCTGGAGGTCAGGGGGGCCCTCCATGGTTTCTTGCATCGGGGCCCTGAAGGTTCTAGTTACGCCACTGACAGTCAGGGTGCCTCAAGTGCCTCCTTCACCTTCTCAGAAACCAACTCCATCCAAGACTGGATGTGGCTTATAGAAAAAAGACTGATGAAAGAGTTACCAATGTGAAGATCACCTAGTCCAGAAGTTGAAATTTTACCATCATTTAGGGAAGCTGATCGGATTAAGGTTGAGAGTACCAGTTCAACCTATGAGAAACAAACAAGAGATTTGATCACTTTTGTTGATGAACCCATGGAATTGCCTGCACCAGATTGTCCCTCACAGTCTGAAGTTCCCCTTATAGGTGAAGAAAACAGAGGATGTCCAATACCTATCTTTGAATTCACTGAGGAAGTTGATATTTTGCCTCCACGGCCAAGTCCTTAGTGTGCAGCTACAGATTTTCCCCTGGAGCCAGGCAGTCCTGATCATGTCAGCAGTCCAGTTGAGAGCTCTGTTCAACCCTCTGAGAAGCATTCTATTTGGTTGAGACAAAGTATACACCCCCCAAAAAGACTCACTTATGATACTTTAGGAGAGAACTCCACGCCTAATCCCTCTACTGTCAAGTGGGTAGGGGGCAAATCTGCTTTAACCTCTGACACCAATGGGTGGGACACGGCTATTGCCCTGGCCTTTTCAAAAACGGATTTTGAGTTAACGGAAAGCATAACTTCAGTAATTTTTTCATTTTTCCATCTATTAAGTCTTCTGCCCTTGTTGTTTTAACTTTGGATAGTAAAACATTTTTTTTCTGCCAGTAAATACCTTATACAGCCCACTTCCTGTTCCTTGTCTGGTAAAAAGCCTAGACTTATGACATCATGCACAGCTCTCGAGAGAGAGTTTGTCAGGAAGGGAGGGGAGGGGGTGGTGAGCCATAAGAGGGCCAAATAAAGCTGCAGCGCTGGAAATGTGCCTCTGTGTGTCTGTGTAAATCCAGAAAGTGAACAGGCAGCAGTTTCAGCTGCCCACAGTTAAAATGGATGTAGCCAAACTCAGTGGAGGGAGATTTCTGCTGCATATTTGGCAAGTACAGAATCACAGTATATATAAAATATGTAAAGTGGTTGGAGGGAAGCTTCGGAATGGCAAAGATGTTTTTTTTTTTTTTTTTTTTTTTATTACAAATGATTTAAGCAGACTGCAGTTCCTCTTTAAGGTCTATATAAATGGTTCTAGCAAAACACATGTGTGTCAATATTTTGTTGAATTTAGATTGTGGTTAATGTTGTCAATATAGACCTGTTAACTCTTTCCTTCCATAAAGTTTGAATAAGTTTAATGTTTCCGTCTCTCTGGGGACCAAATAATTCAAGGGAGAGAATGTAGCCAGGAACAGGCTGTTATGCCTGAAATTCAGAGAAATTTTTGCAGTATTATTAATGTGGGGTTGGCTCCCTCACGTGACCGCGATGTAACGCATAGGGCGTGACTAGAGGCATAACAGAAGTGACGCGATTGTGGAATGGGCTCGGAGCTCGTAGATTAAGCTTTTACTCTACTTTTTAATGTGATCGCACTGTATGATATTATGATTTTAATAAATTCATTCTAAATTACTACACTACTAAATGATCCTGGTGACTCTCTGCGGGGCGCACTCGGAATCATGGATGCCTTCTCTGCCTTCACCGGGTTGAAGGTGAATTGGCATAAGTCTCAGCTCTTTCTGGTGGACGAGGGGGCCAGGACCTCACCATTCTCCACCACGCTTCAATGGGTGGATAGGTTTACCTATTTGGGTATTGTTATTTCAAGAGCGAACAAGGACTTTGTACGGCTCAATCTTGAACCTGTTCTGATAGATCAAGTCCAAATTAAAGGCGTGGGGCAATCTCCCCCTCTCCCTTATTGGCCGCATAAACCTTCTTAAAATGAAGGTCCTCCCCAAACTTACATACATATTTAGGAACTCCTCACAATGGCTGACTAAAACCTTCTTTAACTCTCTGAAACAACTCTTCCTCTCCTTCATCTGGGGACCCAAATCCCCTAGATTCAAATACACCACACTCACCAGGCCTGTGGGTAGTAGGGGGTTGGCTCTTCCTGACTGTCTCAAATATTTCCTAGCCACTCAGCTTGTAACCGTCCACTGGTGGTTGCGGCCGGAACCTGACCAACGCTGCAACGGTCCTGGAGGCAGCTATAGTGGGGTCTCTGGAGGCCTTAAGGGGGTTGGTATTCAGGGGGCCGAAAACACCTCGCTGCCTCACCCCTTCTATGCGCACCACTATAAGGGCGTGGGAGAGGCACTGAGGGCATCCCTGCCGAACTCCTGGTCTCCTCACACCCCCCTGTGGCTGAATCCTGGCCTTCCGCAGTTTAGTACCATCCCGGACCCACAGGCCTGGGCCAAGTGTAAAATACTGACACTCGAACATGTTGTTACCAACGGGGAACTCACTCCCTTTCATATACTGCGTGCTCAATTTAATGTACCTACATGGGCCCATTTCTGATATCTTCAAATCGCACATGCTTATCGATGTCAATTTTTGGGACAACCGGTTGTACTGGAATACTCTGAGCTTGAATCCATCCTTCGGGCAAAAGACCTAGAGAAACCCATGTCTCAGATTTACGGGTCCCTACTGGTTGCTGCCGTCCCCGAGCTGTCCTCCCTCCGCAGGAGATGGGTGGTGGACATACCGGAACTGGATGACGATGACTGGAGGGAGGTTTGGGATTTTCCGTTCTCCCCTTTGGTTTCAGCCAGGGACAAATTGGTCCAATACAAAATTGTACACAGAGCCCACTACACACCCCACAGACTGCACCAGATGTCGCCGACGCATTCCCTGGCGTGCTGGCGCTGCTCTTATCGGCCAGGAGACTTCATTCACATTTTCTGGGCTTGTCCAGCGATTGTATGCTACTGGAAGGAGGTTCTCCTGGTGATAGTTAAGACTACTGAGATTAGTATTCCTTATGATCCTAAATATTGTCTGCTGGGGTTAGTAGAGCAAATGTCCATCCTCAGGGCTAGGAAAACACTCATATCCCTGTTGTTGTACTATGCACGCAAGGCCATCACCATGACCTGGAAACAACCGTCTTCCCCCCTCTATCAAATTCTGGAAAAACCTGGTGAACGCTAGCTTGCCCCTCTATAAGGCCACATACTCGAGCAGGGGTTGCCCACAGAAATTTGAGAAGGTGTGGAACTGCTGGTTGGATGATAACACTACGGCAACGGATGTCGTGAATAACCCATAGTTCCTCGTTATGGCTATAGTATGATTATAGGCTGACCCAACTGCTCCTATGACACCTTATCCGGTTATTATAACACTTAGCACAAATTCTCCTACAATACCCTCTCCCCACATTGGGGTATAGATAGCCAAGGTTATGTTTGTGTTGATTTGCCCTGTTGCGGTCAGTTGCTGCATCAGAGGCAGAATGTATATTATGTGATGTGCCTTTTGTGGCCTGTTGCCGCAGTTTGCCCCTGTGTGGGAAATGTTTGGCCCCTGCGTGGGCAATTCTGTATGCCAAATAAAAACTCAATAAAAAAAGATTTCCCAAAAAAAATAAAAAATGACTACACTACGGGAGCGCTTTACTTCCTTTGAGAGGACATTAGAGGGAGAAAACAGAGACACAACATATGTGAGTGCAGACCATCGGAAACAACTATAGAGGACCCCAAGAGGTGACTACACGCCAGTACACCGTCCAAGGACGGTACTTGTGTTGCTCCTGTCTATTTTCATCATCTGTCTCACTTTAAAGGCCACTCAGGCAGGAGATACAAAAGTCCATTAAGGCCGCCCGTGGTTATGTCATTGTGGAGCCCTCCTGTCAGCTTTTGCTGTTAGCCTTTTATTTAGAAAGACTAGGTAGACAATCTCATATGGGTGTATCCTTTTCTGCCTTAGTTTGTATGGGGGAACATTTCCCAACTCCAACGCTTGATGGCAATGTTTTATCATATATGCCATAAGTCAAATATGTCAAAAGGTCAGGCTGTTGACTTTGGTTACCTGGATGCATCGTTTGCCCAGAATTCCTTTAAAACAATGGAAACAGATAACTGCCAACTGACATTTACCTAATATATAGCAATACTATCTATTTACCCATTGTATTGTATTAGAGGACAGCTTGTGCAAGAGTGTGTCACGGAGCTGGGTCTGTGTTCGGTGGTGCTGTAACAAGGTCCCGCCACCCTAGACCAGCTTGTGTGATGGTAGCTGGAACACTTATTGAATCAGTGTGTGATCCAGGCAATGATGAGTTTGTATTAATGGGCACAGTGAGGCTGCATTGATGGGCACAGTGAGGCTGCATTCACAGGCAGAGTGAGGCTGCATTCATGGGCACGGTAAAGCGACATTTGATGGACACAGGCTGCATTGATGGGCACTGATGAGGCTGCATTTGATGGGCACTGATGAGGCTGCATTTGATGGGCACTGGTGAGGCTGAGGGAGTCTGGAGAGGAGTCAAGAGTGGGAGTGCCACCAGGATGTGGGGGTAATGCGAGAAGTCAGATGTATATGGACTGTGAAGAGGAGACTATAGGATAAAACTAGAGCCACCAAGCTGGAGCCGACTGACTGACCTGGTGGTACTGTCACTGACCTCTCAGGTGCACCGTGCAGGGCTCAGTTGGGGGGGGGGGGGGTCGGTGGGGTCACTGATGTAAGGGGGGAGTGAATACAATAATGTAGGTGGGCACTGATATAAAGGTTTCCCCCTTATATCAGTAACCCACCCCCGCCTTACCTTAGTGTATTCTTTATATATATATATATATATATATATATATATATATATATATATATAATATTATTAAACCAATATAAAGCCATTTCATATATGTCTTCTCTATGTATAATACACTTCAAATGTGCTTTAAAATGCATGGTTTTCCCTTTCATGAACAGGAAAATAATGACGTTATGGTTTTGAGCTGGTCTAATAATGCTATGGGGCTGGTATGACATTTTTTCCGGGGCTGTTTTTTTATTCCCAGTCTGGCCCTGCTTGGAGCATATTTGTGTGCATTTCGGCAGACAGTGCTGTGCCGAGAGTGCGTGTCCTGTGCGCTCCTGGCACAGTGACTGGAGCCTCGCAGGAAAGTCCCCGATCACCATTTGCGATTGGGATGTTTCCAATCATGTGACATGACAGTCAATCACGGTGGTCATGTGGCCATAAGCCCTGCCCTGCCTCCTAACATAGCAAACCCTTAAAGGGCTGGCAACAGCTGGCACCAAGGGGTTAAAATAACAGGTTTATACTTGCTCTGTGCAATGGTTTTTACACATAGTGGCCCCGAACCTCTTCTTGTGTCCTCTGCTGGCATTCCTGGGTCCTTCTGTCTAGTGAGTGCTCCCATAGGAAGCTGCGTTCTATGGGGCAATCATGTTGGCTCACTACTGAGCCCCACTGCCTGTGTCTATAGACACAGATGGGTATTTGGCCCTGCCCTCTGCTCCCATGATTGACTTTAATTGACAGCAGCAGCAAGCTTGGAATAAAGTATTTTTCCTTATTCTGCCACCCCTAAACATAGCCAGCATTTAACCTTTCAATTGGAAAGGCAGATTTATTTTCTAATTCTTGAAGTTGAGCCTTAATGTTAAAAGTTTATTCCCCACACTGGTGCCCCCTCTCCTTCTGTCCACAGCTTTGGAGCTTAAAGCGGACCCTCACCCAAAAGAGGAAGTCCAGTTTTAAGGACTTCTTCCTCTCTACTGTAAATGAAATGCCGCTTTTGGGGTGGGTACTTGATTTTGACAGGTGATCGGAATGGAAGTGCGGCGCAGTTTGTGCATGCGCAGTGGGCACCCGGCTCTGAAGCTGCAAGCTGTCACAGCTGGGTGCCCACAGTTAAGATGTCGGTGGTGGGGACAGAAGACGGGAGGTGAAAACTGGGGTGAGCACAGGGCTGGATCACTGGACAGATGAGTGGCTGTTAAAAGTCAGCACTGCAGCTACAGTTTTTGTAGCTGGAGACTTTTAATTTTTACATAGGAGACAGGAGCTCCCTTTTAAAGAGGAGCTGCACAAAAAAAAAAAAATATTAAAAGCCAGCAGCTACTAATATTGCAGCTGCTGACTTTTAATAATATCACACTTACCTGTCCCAGGTTCCAGCGATGTCGGCGGCAGATGACGAGCGATCGCTCGTCTCGCTGCAGCCACCGCCGCCATCCTCTGTCAGGGAATCGGGAAGTGAAGCAAGAGGGCTTCACTGCCCGGTTCCCTACTGCGCATGCGCGAGTCGCGCTGCGCTGGTTCCCCGCTGTGTCTCTGGGAACTGTGTGTTTCCCAGAACACAACGGGGGGCGGAGCCATGCGGCGGTCTGGCCGGAAGTGGGTGCAGTTACCTGGATTATCCAGGTAACTGCACCCCCCTCCCCCCCCGAAAGGTGCCGATTGTGGCACCGGAGGGGGGGAGGGATAATACTAGCGGAACTTCCCCTTTAGGGTGAAGAACCGCTTTAACTACTTGCCTACAGGGCATGTTCGCCCCTTCCTGCCCAGGCCAATTTTCAGCTTTCAGTGCATTCACACTGTGACAATTGCGGTCATGCAACTCTCAACCTAAACAAATTTTTTATCATTTTTTTAGACAGATATAGCTTTCTTTTGGTGGTATTTAATCACCACTGGGTTTTTTTTTTGTCTGCCAAACAAATGAAAAAAGACCACATTTTTTAAAAGATTTTTTTTTATTTTCTAAATAAGTAATTTTTCTCCTTCACTGATATGTTGCACTGATATGTTGCACTGATGGGCACTGACGAGGAGGCACTGATAGGCAGCACTAATGGGCACTGATAGGTGGCACTGCCAGGCTGCACTGACAGACATCACTGATTGGCAGCACTGGTGGGCACTGTTGGGACTGCACTGATCATCAGTGCAATGATTTTCAGTGCAGATGTCCCCAGTGTGGATTTGCCGGTTTTTCAGCTCTCTTCTCATGCCTTGTCAGCGTGAGGGGAAGATTACAGATAACTGGAAAATCCTGTTTACATCATGATCAGCTGTGACTGGACACAGCTGATAATGTGGTAAAGAGCCGCCATGATTGGCTGTTTATCCCGACCTGTGATCAGCTGCATCCAAAGAACGCAGCGATCACAGATCACTGCCGATGCATGCCACAGGGGGCACACAGGCAGCGCGAGCACATGAGGATGTCATTCGGCTACAGCGTGGTCACAAAGGGGTTAATTTAGACAGTGTTCTGTGAGCGCCCATGTGCTGTGAGTGCCCGTGTACTGTGGGTGCACTAGGAGTAGAGAGTTGGGAATAGGATAGGTTACAAATAGTTAGTCTCAATATCCCCCATAGACTAGCGGTTAAAATTTCCTACAGGATTGGTGATGCCACTTAGTGCACATCCTGATCCATGTATGCATTCCTTGTTGAGCCAATCAAGGGCACATACTGCTGTGTGAGATGTGAGCTAGTTGTTTCACTGGAAACCCAGATCCTGGTTCTGGAGAATCAAGTGGCAACACTGACAAGCATTAGCAACCTGGAGAGGAGCTTGGACATTACCCAGCATACCCAGCTAACAGAGGCCGGAGTCAATGAAAGACTTAATAAACTTAACACAAATAAATCAACAGGACCAGATGGTTTACACCCCAGAGTCCTCAAAGAACTCAATCAAGTTATAGCCAGGCCATTATTCCTGATCTTTGTGGACAGCATAATGACAGTATTAGTACTAGCTGATTGGTGAAAAGCCAATGTGGTGCCAATATTCAAAAAAGGGCAGAGACATATTCCTGGGAATTAAAGGCCAGTCAGCCTAACATCAATAGTGGGTAAATTATTGGAGAGGATGATTAGGGACTATATCCAAAGATTTACTGAGGAGAAGAATATCATTTGTGGTAATCCGCATGAGTTTATGAGAGGACGTTCCTGCCAGACCTATCTGATAACATTCTACGAGGAAGTGAGCTGCCATCTAGATAGGGGGAGGCCTGTGGATGTGGTGTATCTGGACTTTGCAAAAGCATTTGATACAGTCTCCCATAAATGCTTAATGTATATAAGCCGAGGTTTGTAGGCTTGGACCCTTGGGGTATGTGCTTGGGTAAGAAACTGGTTACAGGGTCAGGTCCAAAGGGTGGTGATAAATAACGTACTCAGTCTGGTCTGGAGTGGTGAGTGGGGTACCCCAAGGTTCTGTTTTGGGGCCAATTCTATTCTATATATTCAGAAATTATATAGAGTATGAGAACTAGTTCAGTCTGTTTTTTGCAGATGACACAAAGATAAGTAGAGTAATAGACTCACATCAGGACATTTTTCAGAATGACCTGAATAAGATAAAGGAGTGGGCAGACAAATGGCAAATGAGATTTAATGTGGATAAATGTAAAGTAATGCACTTGGTTGGCAAAAAACATAAATGCTAAATATTCACTTGGTGGAGAACCTCTGGGAGAATCAAGGATGGAGAAGGGTATAGGGGTGCTAATATATAACAGATTGAGCAACAGCATGCAGTGTCAAGCTGCAGCTGCCAAAGCAGGCAGAATATTAGCATGCATAAAAAAGGGATATACTCCAGGGACAAAACTATAATTCTGTTACCTTTTTAAAACTCTGGTTAGGCCACATCTGGAGTTTTCCGTCCAATTCTGGTCACCAGTCTTTCGAAGGGATGTGCTTGAGCTGGAGAGAGTCCAAAGAAGGGCAACAAAACTAATACGGGGACTGGAGGACCTCAATTACGAGCTAAACTGCAAACACTAAATTTATTTTCACCGGAGATGAGACGTTTGAGAGGGGACACAAATATCTCAATGGGGATCCGAGCATAAGAATTAAACTATTCAATCCCAGGGAGTGTAAAAGGACATGGGGCACACAATGAGACTGGAGGAGAAGCGGTTTTACCTTAAACTGTGTAGGGGGTTCCTCACTGTTAGGGCTATAAGGGTGTGGAACTCTCTCCCACAATTGGTGGTGGCTGCAGGGAGTATGGATATTTTTAAAGGACTCTTATGCCCCGTACACACGAATGGATTTTTACAACAACAAATGTTGGATGTGAGCTTGTTGGCTGAAAGTCCGACCATGTATATATGCTCTATCAAACATTTGTTGTCAGACTTTCCACCAACAAATGTTGGCTAGCAGGTTCTCAAATTTTCCGCCAACAAAACGTTTGTTGTTGGAATTTCCGATCGTGTGTACACAAGTTCGCCGCACAAAAGTTCACGCATACTTGGAATCAAGCAGAAGGAGCCGCACTGGCTATTGAACTTCCTTTTTCTCGGCTTGTCATACGTCTTGTAAGTCACCACGTTCCCACGTTCGTAATTGTTGGCCAACATTTGTGTGACCATGTGTATGCAAGTTAAGTTGGAGCCAAAATCCACGGTTTTGTTGGCGGAAAGTCTGATCGTGTCTACGGGGCATTAGATGTACATCTAATGCCCCATACACACGACCGGACTTTCCAGCAAAAAAGGTCCAACGGAATGATTCCATCGGATATTACGATCGTGTGTGGGCTTCATCTGACTTTTTTCTTCAAAAATTCAGACGGACCTAGAAATAGAACATGTTTCAAATCTGTCCGATGGAACCAATTTCTATTGGGAAAAATTTATTGGCTACTGGCTATTGAACTTCCTTTTCTAGTCCCATCGTACGTCATCACATTCAAAACGAACGGACTTTGGTCCATTCGTGTGTGGGCAAGTCCGTTCGGTTGGAACTCCATTGGGAAGACCATCGGACCTTTTCTGCCGGAAAGTCCGGTCGTGTGCATGCGGCATTAAAGGACACAACATACAGGGATATGGGAAATCATTATAGACACTGATACATGTACATCTACACAGATTGAACTGGCTGGACTATTGTCTTTTTTCAGCCTTACCGACTATGTAACTATGTAGAGTAAAGGGGGCTGAATACAAATGCATGCCACACTTTTCAGATATTTAATTGTAAAAAAAACGTTTTTAGTTGTAGCATGAAAAATGTGGAAAATTTCAAGGGGTATGAACACTTTTTCAAGGCACTGTATATGAGGCCTAAAGCTGTACAGTTTGAAGCTGTTTTCCATAGGCCCCATGACCCGTAGTTACTCCCCTGCCTGTTTCTGCACACTAACTGACACACAATACTAACATGTTATTTAGCTCAGCGAAGATCTTTCAGATGTTGAATGCAGAAGTCAGCGCTTAAATTACCGTGTGCTTTTAAATAAAAAAAATGTTCCCCTGGATATAAATATATATAATCAGGTTTCCAGTCTGTAAGGCACAGCGACATGAGGCTGGAGGAGGAGTTGGGGGTAATTTAAGGGGGTTTCCATTTTTCTCTTAAATTCATCAGCAGCCATACAATAAGCCATCAGAAAAGTCATGCCATCCTTTAATTCTCCCATAAACACTTGCACGGGAATCTCTTCCGCATACATGCTTGTTTGGGAAGGTTCATTCAACTCCTTGCTACAAATCCAGCAGCCCTGTATGTGGACATTGAAAGCCTTTAAAAAGGATTTCTTGCTGCAACAGGGAGGTGATTAAGACGCGGAGACATGTCTTCAGATCAGACGGGTAGGTGTAAGCAATTCTTGTGCGTCTGTCTTCCCCAAAATGGATAAACGATGAAAATATGTGCCAGTAAGTGGAGAATGGCAATTGTGCTAAAATGTTTCTTATTTTATGGTCGCTTTAGGGGCTACTCAATGACTGAGTACAAAGAGTGAGGCTATGCTGTTAGATACATCAGCCAATTTGAAGGCAGCTTTTAGCAGTTAATGGAGAACTCTATAGTCACATAGTTAGGGGGAATAAATAAACATGTCCATCAAATTCAACACAATTATCTTCAGCTCATCCAGAAAAAGAAAAAGTGTGGTGGGTCTACTTTGCTACATTAGGGAAAATTGTTTCCTGAACCCCCTAATAGCTTAATACTATTTTAGATAAATTATTAAAAATGCATCTTTGACATTTCTCTCCTACGTGTAAAAATCAGAATTTGTAACTAGGAAACTACTTAGAACTCTCAAACATTATGTATTTTTTAAGCAGAGGCCCTAGAGAATAAAATGGTGGGTGTTGCATATTTTCAGGATATTTGCACAGCGTTTTTTTAAACACAATTTTTTGGGGAAAAATACACTTTAATGAATTGTAATGCACAAAAACAAAATATACAGTCCAACAAAACCAAAGTAAAATTCCCAGCTCACCCACCAGCCAGCCTGCTACCAACCGAAGTCTCCTGTCTAACAATTTGTGCTAAAAACAGGGGTTTAGTTAGTATAGCTGCGGAGCCACTCCATAGCAACCCAGCATTATCTGCAGTCTGAACTGTAAATTTGATGGAGCCTCCATAGTAGAAGAACATGCATTTTAATGGATAGATAGAGGGCAGGTAAGCCATGAGGGAGCTCACCCCTCCTTAAAGGTACAGGGGCACACTGGACACCCAGGTGTGCAGTGCATCCCCTTACCAATATTACATCAGTGAAAACAACTTTTCTGCTGCCCACACTGGACACCTTTGCTGCCATTGTGCTATGTGCTGGGTGTCCAGTGCACCCTTGTGCTTTTAAAGAGGAAGTAAACCCTGATGGGTTTACTTCCTCTTTGTCTCCCTGCAAAGGTAAAGCATAATGGGCTACTCATTATGTGTCACTTACCTGACACAAGAGCCAGCAATGTCACTGATGTCCCCTGTAGCACGAAGCGTCCATCTTCTTCCGGGTATCACTGCTCCGGCCACTCGCAGCACCACAGCAGCGATGACGTCACTCCCGCGCATGCGAGCCGCCACTAACAGCATATCGCCGTTAGCAGCAACATGCTCATTGTGCCTTCATGCTGCTGTCTATGGCACATGCGCCATAGACAGCAGTGCCTGTCTTTTTGTAAATATCTCCTAAACCGTGTAGGTTTAGGAGATGTTTCTTGGACCTACAGGTAAGCCTTAATCTAGGCTTACCTGTAGGTCACAGTGGTTTGTAAGGGTTTACAACCACTTTAAGGAGGGGTGGGCTCCCTCCAGGCTCACCTGCTCTCTATCTATCCATAAGAATGCTTATGCTTCTACTATGGAGGCTCTTATAAATGTACAGAGTTAGGACTGCAGATAATACTGGGGAGCTGTGGAATGGCTTTTTAGCTTACAAATGCATTTGAAAATGTGTGCTAACTAAACCCCTTATTTTAACACAAATTGTTAGACAGGATAATTTGGTTGGTAGCAGGCTGACTGGTGAGCTGGGAACTTTCTTTGGTTTTGTTTGACATGCGCCACCCTTCCAAGTGCTCCTTGCTGCGAAGGCCAGTTATAGTTGGGGGCAGTGGCTAGTTGTTTGTACTAATAGAATATAATACCTAATTGTTTGGTAAAATATGAAAAATTATGCATTGCAGAGTAAATGGACAGCTGACATGTCACTCTTCAAAATTGCGTACACCCTTGAAACAGTGCTAAACTACGGTATGTGAATAGTCAATGCTTTCAAAGCCTGTACAGGTTACCAGTTTAGAGCTACACAGGAGGAAACACTAGAATCATTGCTCTCACCCTGACATTTGCAGTGATATCTCACATGTGTGGTGCAATCACCGTTTACATATGTGCCTGGGACCTACATGTGCGTTCGCATTTGCACGTGAGCACAGGGGGACTGAGCGCTTTCAAATTAAAAAAAAATGTTGTTGTATATTTTATTTTATTTTTATTATTTTAATATTGATCAACTTTGTTGCTATCACAAGCGATGAACAACATCCCTTGTGATAGCATAGGTCATGACAGGTCCTCTTTATCGAGAGATCTGGGGTCTATATCTCCTCTGGTCTCCAAAGCATCTGATCCGAGATAAGCCACCTTGTGTTAGCAGAGTCCTTTTAAGTCCCTGCTCTCCAGGCCTTGGTATGCATTCGCATTTGGGTAGTGTAGTAACAGGTTACCCGTCTGTTAGGGACAGTATTAACAGCAGGGAAAGCTTAGGGTTTGCAATCTCTTGGACATATTCCCGTTTGGGTACAAAATGGCCAGGCCGCATTCTGCCCCTTCAGGCGGATGCTGTCAGTTCGACTGAAACCTGCTCTATTACATGCTGTTTGAATTCATGAGTGCTCCCGGTTGGGCCCTCTCCCACTGGGTTTATTGTGAACCGTTTTGCCTTTACTACAAAACAAGTTCTACTAATTGCACCTAGACTGTGTGTGTTATTACCGCTGCACCCACCATATTGTTATTACAAAGAGCTGACAATACTGAATAATAAGGGATACTGGGCTGTACTGTGCTTTTAACTTTGACTTTGAAACATGTCCCCCATGGTAGGGCCTAGCTTCCCTTGGCTTTTATTTGGCAATAGTTTGCTTATTAGCCCTACTAATGGACAGAATTGAATAACAAGATTTACTTCCATAGACTTCAACAGTTTTTCAAAAAGATTTGCAAAAGTGCAAAAAACGGAACCCAGGCAGATTTTCTCATCATTAATTTCAATGCATGCATAAAGCTGCAGCGGGGTTGGAGAGGTGGTTCTGCTTGGACCACTATACACAGAGGGGGTTATTTACGAAAGGCAAATCCACTTTGCACTACAAGTGCAAACTACAAGTGCAAAGCACACTTGAAATTGCACTGAAAGTGCACTTGAAATTGCAGTCGCTGTAAATCTGAGGGGTAGATCTGAAATGAGGGTAAGCTCTGCTGATTTTATCTTCCAATCATGTGCAAGCTAAAATACTGTTGTTTTATTTTCCTTGCATGTCCCCCTCAGATCTACAGCGACTGCACTTCCAAGTGCACTTTCAGTGCAATTTAAAGTGAACTTTGCACTTGTAGTTTGCACTTGTAGTGCAAAGTGGATTTGCCTTTTGTAAATAACCCACAATGTATGAAGGAGTCAGTAAAATTCAGAAGAGCAGGATACAGACAACTACAGATGTTTAGCGAGCAAGAGAGCCAGCTGCAAAGTTTAATAGGATTATTATAACACTGGCTCACTAGCTAGGATGTGTCTTCTGCATTAGCTAAGATGTAGAGTTTTAATATTTGACTTGAGTATTTTTTTAATACTATTTTTATTTTAGTGAAGGATACCCATAATCATTTGCCAACATGCAAAAAGAGACGGGACTCTACTCTGGCAGAAAAAGTGAAAATCCTGGAACTTCTGCAGCAGCCCAAAGCCTCTCAATCATCAGTGGCTAGAAATATGGGTTTATCACAGTCTACCATTAGTAGAGTAATGAAAAAGAGAGACGAGATATTGGAGCGTTGGAACCAGAATGAGAATCCAAGCCGTAAAAGAAATAGACCTTTTAAGCATGCCAAAGTAGATGAAGCTTTATTAGAATGGCTTTTGTTTGCCAAGGCCAATAAGCTGCCCATTTCTGGACCTATTCTTATGAGGCAGGCAGAGGTCATTGCCAAGCAGATTGGTTGCCCACAGTTCAAGCCTTCCAATGGATGGTTGTGGCGATGGAAAGAGAGGTATCGACTGTTCTATAGAGGAGATCTTCTACTAGGGGAGAAAAGACATAGTGGTGGGATTATTGAAAGTAGATATGTTAAAATCCTACCAAAGCCTGCACCCATTATTAAAATGGAGTCAAACAGTGTAGTGGATAAAAGATATTCCAGTTGCCATTTAACATCAGTCAGACATGTTCAAGGAGAACGAGATGTTCACATGCAGTTGGAACACTATGGCCAATGTGCCCAAGGCAATTCTGTAAGCAGGTCTGTGCTTCTTGCTCGAATTTCCAAAGATTACCATTTGGAAGATATTTTTTGTGCTGTAGGTTCTTCTTTTCAATTCAGACTCATGTCAAGAGCAGGGATGACCTTAAAGCCAAAGGAGTCTGTCTGCATCTGGTTCTGTTGCAACACAGATGGTACGGAAAAGCTTAAATTGTTAGTTACTCACAATCTTTCACCAAGATCCTTGGGAACGCACTATCTTTCTCCCGTATCTCTGAAGGCCAGTGAAAATGGTTATTTGACTGATACACTGCTTATTGAGTGGCTTCTGAACTGGGATGCCAAACTTGCTAAACAGGAAAGAAAAATTTTACTGGCATTTACTACCCACAATGCTGGGCCAAAAGTGAAACTCCAAAACATCTCACTTTGCATTTTCCCAAAGGAAAATCCTTTATCAGGCCATCATTTTGGAGAAGAGTTGGTTAATGAGTTCAATATATTCTACAGACAGTTTCTTCTTGAGAGACTGAAAGAAGACACCAACATTGGTGTGAGAACTGAGATATCCCTACTTCAAAAAATGAGTGAGATTACCCTTGTGGAGGCTAGTTATACCATGAACAAGGCATGGTTAAGGGTAACACCTCATACTATAAAATCCAGTTTTCAGAAGCAAGAAGGTATCCAAACTCTTTGTTCGACCAAAAATGATCTGCCCGAGGCAAGACCTCATAAAGTTATATCTTTCCCCATTTCACAAGAGAGCAACAGTAATGTTGTCAATTCTTCCGTATTAACTACAGGTCAGGTATCTTACAGGACAATCACTATTAAAGAGGAGAATGATGATGAACATGAAAACCTTGAATATGAATCCACATGTACTGGTCTACTGTTTCCAAACCAAAAAGCACAAGTTGCCTTTTCAGCCAGTGGTGGCAAGCCCAAACTAACAAGTTTAAAGCCACATCCAAAAGTTAATGATCGAAAAGGAGACTCCACATTTGCCATCAAAACCGAAGACAAAAGGCAGCGCATCAATGTTCACGAGGTCAGACAAGCTTGTGATGTAATTCAGTGTTTTTTGTCAAGTGAAAAACAAGACATGAGCATTTTTTGTGCACTGCAGAACCAAATTGAGAGATGTTTGGCAAACTCAAATAGTAAGAAAAACATTTAATAACATAAGGAACTCCTTGTTTAAGCAGAGGAGGAGTGTTGGACCACCAGTGTAAAATGGGACAAGGTCTATAGAAAACAGGAAACACTGTTTGGCAACAGGACCCTACAACTACACTGTATGAGATGAAACTCTAACTTTGTAAAAGTTGTTTGTGTTTGCACATGTACTAAGATTTAGAGTGAAATTAAAAGTGCATGGGGTATAAAACAAATGAGGGAAATGTTAATCTATTTATTAGCACACCTTTCATTATCAATCAAAGGTGACCTTGTTATGACAGATTTTATCAAGTGGCTCATCTGCTGTGGAGCTTCTAAGTGATAAAAACGGAATCAGTAAAAGAATCAGCAGAATCAGCAAAAATCCAGGTGTCAACTAGGTATTGCTTGGGGCTGGGTTTATACTTTTGCTACTGGAGGCTCCTGATATGTGTCACCCCACCCACTCCTTAGCTCCATATTCTTGACTGTGATGTGTAATGTCATATGATTAAGCAAGGACTTTTCCTGGGTGCATCCTTCACTGTAGCATGGGTACCCCTGGGAACTGCCCAGGGTGCCCTAGGTGCATGGTGATCCCATGATAATCTTGCATTACATCATAGTTGCAATCTGTCCCAGATTTGCTGGGACAGTCATGTTTTTTACAAAACCGTCCCAGAACTGCCGTGTCCCAGGCAGCATCCTGGAGTCTGTGCTACAGGGACAGCAGCAGCCAATCTAGACTAAATCTACAATCGGAATGACATCTTCCCCTGCTACTTTCCACCCACTGGTGCTCTTCAGGCGCTTTGCAGGAGTTAAGGAAGAACCCTCAAGGCCGAGCATGTTCCCAAGCTGCTGCTTGTGTGGGCGGGAGGAGTACTGCGCCAATCACATGGGTTCAATAGGAGAGGACAGCCAGTGGGGGTCGGAGCCTCAGTGAATTACTTTGCCCAGGGTCCTATAATGCTATTAAGTCCTAACTTACGCATAGGTCATTATGGATGGCTCACAGAAACATACTGTACCTGCTGGCTCACTTGAGAAAGTCTAAGTAATTTGTTCTTTGTTTATCCTCCTCAATAGGAGTTGAGGAGGACTTCAACTACAGGGTATACAAATTGATAGTAAAGGTATGTATCATAGCAGACTCTCCCACCTGTTTACTAGTTGTGGAATGGCATTTCAACAGAGGAGGGTAGAAAAATGAGTTGCAGTACCTCGATTAAAGAAAACAATTGCAACTGCATAAAGTGTACAGCAAAGAAAATTAGTAAAGGGTTGACAATGAATATCATTTTATGTATAATTTTTGCAAGTTTGTGAATGTTATTTTTTTATAGTAAGCATTGTGTTGTAACGTGTGATTGTATTCGCTTTGGCATTTTTTGTAAGAAAGACCCCATTCAGTTCACTAGCTTCTGTATTAACGTGTACCATGGCAAGCACCCTTTTTAGGTTGAGAAGTCATTAAAACTATTAAAATAGAATGTGAGATATTAGTCTGATGTGAAAAATCTCATTAATATGCATTTAATCACTTAAGGACCGGAAGGATTTGCCCCATTAATGACCAGAGAACTTTTTACAATTTGGCGCTGCGCTGCTTTAACTTGTAATTGAGCAGTCATGCAATATGTACCCAAATGAAATTTGTGTCTTTTTTTCCAACAAATAGAGCTTTCTTTTAGTGGTGTTTGATCACGTCTGGGATTTTTAAAAATGTTGAAAAAAAATATTGTTATAAAAAAAAAATCCAACTAAATTTTAGTCCTTCATTTAGGGTCCTTTCACACGGGGCGGATCAGTTCTGATCCGCCCCGTGGATGTCCGTTTGCTCAGCGGGGATCACTCCGCCGATCCCCGCTGAGCAGGGAGATGACAGCTCCGTCTCTGCACACTGCGCAGGGACGGACCTGTCACAGCGCCGCTCTCCCCTATGGGAGATCGGATGACGACGGACCGCAGTGCCCGTCGTCACCCGATCCGATCCGCAGACGGATGGAAAAATAGCTTTTTCCTCCGTCACACTTTTTCGGATCGGAGCGGGTCGGATGTCAGCGGACATGTCACCGCTGACATCCGACGCTCCATAGAGCTCTATGGAGCACCCGTTCAGGTCCGCCTGAAAAACTGACAGGCAGGCCTGAACGGATCGTCAGTGTGAAAGGGGCCTTAGGCTAAATTGTATTCAGCCACATGTCTTGGGTAAAAAAAATTCAATAAACATATTTATTAGTTTGCGCAAAAGTTATAGCGTCTGCAAACTATGGTACATTTTCTGGGATTTACGCAGCTTTTAGTTTATGACTGCCTATCTAATTTTTTGAGGTGCTAAAATGGCAGGGCAGTACAACCCCCCCCCCCCCCAAAATGACCCCATTTTAGAAAGGAGACACCCCAATGAAATTGCTGAGAGGCATGTTGAGCCCATTTAATATTTTTTTTGTCACAATTGAAAAATTGTAATTTTTTATTTTATTTTTTTTTACACAAATTTGTAACTGAAATTATATATTGCTCACACATGCCACAGGTTTATGTGGAATTACGCCCCCTATGTGGAATTGCTGCTTCTCCTGACTACGGGATACCATGCGTGTGGGACTTTTTAGGAGCCTAGCTGCGTACAGGACCTTCAGGAAGGGCGTACATTTTTTTGATTTAATTCCTCACTACCTATCACAAATTCAAAGGCTATAAATGCTATTTGCTGAGATGCATGTTGAATATTTAACAGATCTTACTTTTTGTCACAAAGTTTGGAAAATGTAAATAAGAAAAAAAAAAACAAATGTGAGCTGAAAAAATACTAGACCTTGGGGTGTCTACTTTCCAAAATGGGGTAATTTTTTTGAACCCACAAATATTATATATTTTTTGAAAGTAGAGGCCCTAAAGATTAAAATGGTGGATGTTGCAATTTTTTTTCCACAAAGTGTTTTCGCAGCAATTTTTCAAATGCAATTTTTTGGGGGAAAAAAGCAATTTTTGAGAATCTTAATGCACAAAAACACACTATATTGCCTAAATGTTTGGTGAAATATAAAAAATGATCTTATGCCGAGTACATAGATACCAAACACGACATGCTTTAAAATTACGCACACCCGTGCAGCGGCGACAAGCTTATATACATTTTTAAAAGCCTTTACAGGTTACCACTTTGGATTTACAGAGGGGGTCTGCTGCTAGATAGTTTCACCATCTGTATTAAATCTGGTCCCCAGGGCAGCGCGTCTTGAGTTACACAACATTTTACAGTTGCCACTAGAAGTGAGGGTAAATCTTACAACACAGACTTAGTAGGGTTACAGCTGTTTAAAAAAAACAATTCTCCTGAATTGGTGATCTCTTCTCACTTAAGCCCCATACACACTATCAGATTTTCTGCTGATTTTTGTCTTTAGATTTACCAAAACCATGTAGTGCAAGGGCCTGCCTGATTGCACACACACTGAAACTCCTAAGGTCTGACCTCATATTATATGGTTTTGGTAAATCTGAAGACAAAAATCAGCAGAAAATCTGATAGTGTGTATGGGGCTTTACGGTTGACAGGAAGTGATGAGAAATTTCTCCACTGCGATACACACAACAAAAAATAAACTGATAGGTGTTTTCTCTTTCCCTACCCTAATTAAATGTAAAAAATGGTTTGGCTAGGCAGGAAAAATATAAAAGAAACCTTGTTTATATATATATATATATATATATATATATATATATATATATATATATATATATAATTCTATATATCAGCCTCATGTTCTCATTGCTTTACTTCTTGCTTTGCAGTGCTACAAAATGGTTGTCCTTTACTGATAATTATTGCAATGAAACTCTGTAAGTCAGCTGATCCCAATGAAAACAGTGCACTCCCTGAGTGGGTGATATTTGATCTCAACAGTTGCTTAAAAAAAAAAAATAAAAAAGAGCTAGAGTGAGTTTACTCAATATAGTGACTAATGTAGAAATCTCAATTTAAAGCGGTAGTAAACCCGCACATTTTTTTTTTTTTTTTAAACCTGCAAAGCAAAAGGCATAATGAGCTAGTATGCACCGCATACTAGCTCATTATGAAATACTTACCTTAGAACGAGGCCCCGACATCTGGCCCGATCCACGCCGAGGGAGCTGACATGCTCCCTCTGCGTTTCTTCCGGGTATCGCGGCTCCGGTGCTGTGAGTGGCCGGAGCCGCGATATCGTCACTCCCGCGCATGCGCGCGGGAGATTTCAGTCCGGCCGCTGCCGGATTTTGACGGCGAAAAACCCCTTGTGCGCATGCGCCGCTGCAGTCAGCGGCGCATACCGAGGGGAATATCTCCTAAACCGTACAGGTTTAGGAGATATTTTTTTTACCTACAGGTAAGCCTTATTATAGGCTTTCCTGTAGGTAAAAGTTAAAAATGTGGGTATACAACCACTTTAAGTGACCATTTGCGGATCAGCCACTGTATTAAAGAGGAAGTAAACCCTGATGGGTTTACTTCCTCTTTGATTCCCTACAAAGGTAAAGCATAATGGACTACTATGCATCACATAATAGCCCATTATGTGCCGTAGACAGCGGTGCCTGTCTTTTTGTAAATATCTCCTAAACGTGTAGGTTTAGGAGATATTTCTTGGACCTACAGGTAAGCCTTAATCTAGGTTTACCTGTAGGTCAAAGTGTGTTGTAAGGGTTTACAACCACTTTAAACCCTGCTGATTTGCTCCCTATTGCTTCGGGAGCACAAACCTGTTGTAATTTTTTTCTTTAATCTGACCTGCGTGCACAATGTCAATGCTCCCGCTGTCATTAGACAGCGAAGAAGTATTGGCTAAAGGTTCAGAGCCATTAGGAATGGCTCTGTGCCCTGTGAAGACTGTGATAGCCAATCACAGTGATCACAAATGTAAACAATGGGCGGATTTAATAAATTTGTCTAATAAATCCTACAGTCACAGCCATGTTATTGGACAGTGCAGATCGCATGCAAAATTTACAGAGCAATATAGAGTGGTTCTATACCATGTAATTGGTCACAGTGATCACCATTGTAAAAACTGGCTGCAGTGAGTAGTCAGCTTTCCTGTTCCTGTCACATGCACACAGCCATTGTAGATAGAAAGGGAGAGGTGGTGGCTGAGTGAAGCCACTGTTACAATGCAGTGTTCATACCTAATCACAGTGCTCCTTCCTAATCACATTGCCCCTAATTTACTATATGCCAGTATTTTCAGCATTGCTGACCACAGCCAACAGCGCTAGAAGTACTGGTTGTGATCAGCAATGCTGGAAACACTGACACTGGCTGTGATCAGCAATGCTGGAATCAATGGCACCGGCTGTAATCAGCAATACTGCAAACTCTGGCACTGCCTGTGATCAGCAATGCTGGAATCAATGGCACCGGCTGTAATCAGCAATACTGCAAACGCTGGCACTGGCTGTGATCAGCAATGCTGGAATCAATGGCACCGGCTGTAATCAGCAATACTGCAAACGCTGGCACTGGCTGTGATCAGCAATGCTGGAATCAATGGCACCGGCTGTAATCAGCAATACTGCAAACGCTGGCACTGCCTGTGATCAGCAATGCTGGAATCAATGGCACTGGCTGAGATCAGCAATGCTGGAAACATTGGCACTGGCTATGATTAGCAATACTGCAAATGCATATCGCCCAACTTTTTGTGAAGGAAATGAGGGACACCTATCAGCAAGGAAAATTGTACCAAAAAAAAAGATTGTTTAAACCCAAAAGTGCTTTTTTTAACGCTACTATTACTTTATATTGGCTTTTGGAATTTACAAATGCAGCAATTTATAAATTGAATGAAAGGTTTAGCACTGTAAAACACTTTTTAATGTATATAAAATGCACTTTTTATCTATCTATATAGATCATACCAAAATGAGGGACAAATGAGGAGGAATGAGGGCCATTGCTCCAAATTGGGGACAGTTGGGAGCTATGCAAATGCTTGCACTGGCTGTGATCACCAATGCTGGAAACACCGGCACTGGCTGTGATCAGTTCTTAACCTCATAATGTGCACAGTATGTGTGCATTTTTCTTCCGTCTGTCCTTAATTACATTTATTCAATGAAAATCCTCCTGCCGTAGAGTGGAAGGGGTGTATCTGCACTATTTCCCATGACTGAGGTTAGATAACCCTGGGAAGTCTGACGTGGAAACTGTAACCACAAACTGGAGCAGAGTAGCTGCTGGAGATGTAGTGTGCCTGTTTTCAACAGAGCTTTGTGCGGATGATAGAGCCAGGCAGAGGGTTGTGTACCTCCTACAGAGGGCAGGACAGTGCAGAGAATGGGCCATTGCATACCTGAATGTGTCACAGGAACAAAATCATCCTGCTATGTGGAAAATGTCACATGCTATGGTGGTGACAGAAGATCTAACTTGGTGCAAGCAAGGCCATGGCTGACAGTCCCGTGACACTCTGCTTCTGGCCTAAGGTGCTCTCGCTGGTTGCTTCATGATGCCCAAAGCAGGGGATTGGACCAAGGATTACCCACAGGCTGGGGGAGGGAGAATCTGGTTGTGAGAAGAGGTGGGCTCATAGGAAGGGGCAAAGACCTGGACTGACAACTTCTAAGGGAAAAGGCCACCAGGTGGAATTCCCTAATTCACCTGCTTTGGAAGGGCATATCCTCTTTTTCGTGGAGAGGATCTTCATGGGCTGGAACTATTGGGGTTCAGGTAGCAACTGCCCTGGACTTGTAGATAACTCTGCAGCTATCTACACCACAATGTACTGCTATACTGAGGGTGAGCGCCACATGCAGAGTCCTGGGCCGAAAAGCAACTATACCTGTTTCCATTTCTATACATTTCTTGTGGCAAGGTCCGCGTACATGCCCCAGGGTGACTGATCCAGAAGCTGCAATCATATTGACTCCGTGGTGTTTCTGCAGCCAATTTTGAGAACAATTTTTCCATGTGAAAAACTAAGTAAAGTCTTCCAGAAATTTTGGAAATATAGTCCAGGAACCTCTTTCAGTAGGAGGTTGTACATCACCTAAGGACAAGAGCAAAAAACTGGATTGCTGAGAGCGGAAAGGGTTATATGAGGTTGTCCTAACAACTTTGCCAGAGTTCCTTGCCTAAGTATCGCAGTAGATTCGCAAGATCAAAAGAAGAATTTGAAAAGAAAAATCGCAATGCAATTGTATCAAAATTCACACTGCAGCAGTGTGAACCTAGCCCAAAGGTGGCAGCATATAACCTGTGGTCAAGACTTAATATGATTTGATTAAGAAATATCCTCATAAATGGATTTCTTTGATTTAAAAAAATCTTTTTTATTTCTTTATTTTCTACAATCCTGAGGCAAAAGACTCACTATTCCTTCAGCATATACCTTGGGGTGTCTGCTTTACAAAATGTGATTATTTTGGGGGTATTTCTAGTGTCCTAGAACCACACGGCCTCCAAAAATGTGCTAGGTAGATCGGAAATCAGATATGTAATTTATGCCCAAGCTTGAAGGTGCTCTTTGGATTTCAGGTAGCTAGGCTGAAAAAAAAAAAAGTCTCACACGTGTGATATCCTAATACTTGAGAGGAGTAGAACAATGTGTTTTAGGTTGTAATTATGCTTATACTGTGCTTGAGAAATATCTTATTAAATTGACAACTTTCATTCTTTCTTGAAAAAAAAAAAAAAAAGATTTTCGAAAGACTCACCATAGCTTTTAGCAAAATACTGTACACTAGAGAGTCTGCTTTACAAAATGTGGTAAATTTGAGGGTATTTCTACTGGGCCAGAGCCTCAGGACCTCCAAAAATGTGCTCCTTGGATTTTGGGCCCCTCTATATGGTCAAGCTCACATGTGTGGTATCTGCATACACAGGAGGAGTAGAAGAATGTGTGTTGGGGTATAACCGTGAGTATGTTGTGTGTGAAAAACAAGTAAATCAAATCTAATTTACTTTTTTTCATTTTCCAAAAAACTGTGGCAAAAAATTAGATCTTCACCATGCCACTAACCACTAACTAAATACCTTGGGGTATCTACTTTGCAAAGGGAGTCATTTTGGGGGTATTTATACTGTCCTGGAATTTAACGGGTTCATACATACTACAGTACACGGTATATACATACTAACTGCAGGGCTCAAAATTTCAAGTCTCGAGCTACTTTAACCAGGTCTTAAAGCAGAGTTCCACCCAAAAGTGAGAAAGAAATTAGTTTTTTTTTATATATTTTTTGGGGATATTTATTATAGCAAAAAGTAAAAAGATATTGCTTTTTTTTTTCAAAATTGTCGCTCTTTTTTTGTTTATAGCGCAAAAAATAAAAACTGCAGAGGTAATCAATGCATTAAGGTGAAAAACCCAGAGACCTTACAAACCTTTTAAGACCGTTGTGTAGAATGACAGTTGTTGATGTGAAAGATCTACCGTTGAGGAAAGGATCTATTAATGCTGGCTTCCGGGAGATCTATTGTTGCTGTTGGGGTCTTTTGTTGCTTGGGTGGATCTACAGTATTGTTACTGGGGGGGGGGGGGGGGTCTATTGTTACCAGGGGTTTCTTTCTATTGTACTTGGGGGAATCTATTGCTGCTGGGATTGGTCTATGGTTGTTGGGGGTGTCCATTATTACTGGAGTGGGGTCTATTGTTGTTGGCTACAAAGGACCTATTTTACTGCCGTTAATTAGCAAATTCCATACAAACTACTTATCAAAAAATACTTGGTTCCATATTCTTGAGGGCCCTCGCTGTGAGGCGGGTAGCAGGTGGAACCCAGGACTGTTGCTAGGAGGTGGGCAGGGGACAGAGACAAGGGGTGATGTGCACCTGTTCTCTGAGAAAAAAAGCCCTCACTAAACTATTGTATTCTCCTGCTGGGAGAACACAGTAGTTATTGCTATTAGCTATAACACTCGCTAGCAATAATCATATGTAAAATCCAACAGGCTGGTTGTACCCAAGTTGAATGATCAATCAACTTGGGTGCATTCAGCCTGCCCATACACTGGTCGAATCTTGGCCGGTCCCTGCTGAACAGTCTATGGCCGGCTCAAGGCTTGGTTCACAGGCTTGGTATATTGGGGAACATGCGTAAAATCGTGTGCATTTCTGACACGCACACAAAACGTGCTGTTCTTCAGCAGCTATCCCCATGCATTGACAAACTCAGTGCATTTTTGGTGCAGTGCAATTTCAAAAATGCTTCTGAGAAGTCATCTATGGTTGGGTGGTAGTTTTTGCCACTATTATGAATGAGCCCTTAAAAGGCACACAAACCCACAGTCTTTTTAAAAACTGCAATATGGTACCTGCATTCGCTCTGGGTACTGCACTGCCGGGTACTGTCCTGTAGGGGGAGGTGGAGAGCTCAGGACTCAGGAAGTCACCTCCACCTTCCACTGTTTTCGCTTTCTGACTTGCCCTCACTTTGGAAAGATTTCTGCTCACTTCTTGTTCTATATTTACAGGACAGGAAGGGAAGAGGAATCTCTCAATTAGAACCACCAGCTACCTCTCCGGTTCTGAGCCCTTGTGGACAGCCTTCCCAGAAGAGTTGAAGCTGTTATAGCTACAAAGCATGGGTCAACTCAATATTGAACCCTACAGATCAAGACTGGGGTGCCATTAAAGTTCATAGTTGCACAGGTTGAAAAAAAGTCCATCCAGTTCAACCTTAACCACATTCAGACCGGACCAATTTGCTGGTCAAAGACCAGACCACTTTTTGCGATTCGGCACTGCGTCGCTTTAACTGACAATTGCGCGGTCGTGCGACGTGGCTCCCAAACAAAATTAACGTCCTTTTTTTCCCACAAATAGAGCTTTCTTTTGGTGGTATTTGATCACCCCTGCGGTTTTTATTTTTTGCGCTATAAACAAAAATAGAGCGATAATTTTGAAAAAAACGCATTATTTTTTACTTTTTGTAATAATAAATATCCCCCAAAAATATATAAAAAAACATTTTTTTCCCTCAGTTTAGGCCGATACGTATTCTTCTACATATTTTTGGTAAAAAAAATCGCAATAATCGATTATTGATTGGTTTGCGCAAAAGTTATAGCGTTTACAAAATAAGGATAGTTTTATAGCATTTTTATTAATAATTTTTTATTATTTTTTTGTTTACTAGTAATGGCGGCGATCTGCGATTTTTATTGTGACTGCGACATTGTGGGGGACCCATCGGACATTTTTGACACATTTTTGGGACCATTGTCATTTATACAGTAATCACTGCTATATAAATGCAGTGATTCCTGTGTAAATGACACTGGCAGTGAAAGGGTTAACCAGTGGGTGGCAGTGTAGGGGTTAAGTGTTCCTAGGGGTGTGTTACTAACTGTGGGGGGGTTGGGCTTTCATTTAGTGTACACTGATCTCTGCTCCAATCACATGGAGCAGAGATCAGCGTCACTAGTTGCTAGGCAGAATGGAAAAATGTTGTTTATACAGCATTTCCTCCATTCGGCCGCTCCGTGAGACGATCGCGGGGATGCCCGCGGCGATCGAGTCCGCGGGTCCCGCGACCGGACTCAACGGGGGTCCCGACCAGCGCGGGAGCGAGCCGCCGGCGGCGCGCTCCCGATGGCACGGCGGCAACGAATATTGGACGTACATGTACGCCAATATGCCTGCTCGTGCCATTCTGTCGACGTACATCGTCGTGCGCTGGTCGGGAAGTGGTTAAAAACAATAAATAAATAAAATAAAAAATATTGCATAATCCAATATACCCAATTCTATACCCACAGTTGATCCAGAGGAAGGCAAAAAAAAAACAGCAGAGCATGATCCAATTTGCTACAGCAGGGGAAAAAAAAATCCTTCCTAATCCCTCAAGAGGCAATCGGATTTTCCCCGGATCAACTTTACCTATAAATGGTGGTACCCAGTTATATTATGTACATTCAGGAAAGTACCCGGGCCTTTCTTAAAGCAATCTACTGAGTTGGCCAGAATCACCTCTGCAGGGAGTCTATTCCACATTTTCACAGCTCTTACTGTGAAGAAACCTTTCCATATTTGAAGAAGATGAACTCTCTTTTCCTCTAGATGTAAAGAGTGCCCCCTTGTCATCTGGGTAGACCGTAAAGAGAAAAACTCAACACCAAGTTCACTTTATGGACCCCTTATGTATTTGAACATGTTGATCATATCCCCCCTTAATCTCCTCTTATCAAGAGTGAATAAATTCAGTTCCTCTAATCTTTCCTCATAGCTGAGCCCCTCCATGCCTCTTATCAGTTTGGTTGCCCTTCTCTGCACTTTCTCCAGTTCCCTGATATTCTTTTTGAGAACTGGTGCCCAAAACTGAACGGCATATTCCAGATGAGGTCTTACGAATGATTTGTACAGGGGCAAAATGATATCTCCCTCTCTGGAGTACATACCTCTCTTAATACAAGAAAGGACTTTGCTCGCTTTGGAAACCGTAGCTTGGCATTGCATGTTATTATTGTGCTTACGATCTACCAAAACCCCCAGATCCTTCTCCACTATGGATCCCCCCAGTTGTACTCCCCCCTAGCATGTATGATGCATGCACATTCTTAGCCCCCAAGTGCATAACTTTACATTTCTCAACATTAAACCTCATCTGTCATATAGTCGCCCAATTAGAGAGTGGATTGAGGTCGGCTTGTAAATTGGAGACACCCTGTAAGGGCGCGTTCATGTGCGTGTAAAGGTAGGTGTCCCAATACTTTTGGTAATATAGTGTAGATGCATTGAAGTTTATGGAACCAAACACATGGCTGCATTAAAAATGAGTAACAGAGCGATGAATACAGAGTCGTAAAAAAAAAAAAAATCTTAAATTTTATGTTTGAGAGTAGTAATTTACGTACATGCCATTAAAGTTCTTTTGCGTGTAAAGGCAGGTGTCCCAGTACTTTTGGAAATATAGTATAAGTATAAAATTCCGATAGCCTGGCCTAATGTCCATTTTAGGACATTTCATCCAATTTTTTCATTGTGTTCGCTGAAGAAGATGCATCCTATGATGAGGAATTAACACTACACGTCAGACACGTTATATTTATGGAAAGAGCCATCTCCAAATCCAGACATCTCTGGCTTAAAAGTTTATTAAAGAATTTTAAAGCTTCACACTGATTTGTGAAAAAAAAAAAAAAACATTTAAAATGTAACAGACTGTCTTTATGGTGTATCCTTGGTCTAAACACATGCAGCAGCCATGTCACCATCAGAAGCTAGCACCTCAATATGGCACACTTTGGGATCCATTTCCAAAAAATTTGCAGTGCAAATGTCTCAAGCAATCGCACAGCCATCATTATTTCCTATGATCATCGGCTCCACCTTGTGGCCATAATGCAGAACATTCCTGATTGATTGTATTTAAGAAAAATACTTCAGTATGGCCACTAGGTGGAGACAACGATCACAGGAAATAAACATATTAGGCAAATTATGGGGGTTATTCAAGACAGTTGTGCGAATGCAAATCTTTTATAACTAGAATCATTTGTAACAATGCAATTTAAATCGGTTGCATGATTCCCTTTAAACAAGAGGGTAACCAGCAAGGGCACACAAATATTTTACAGCCAATGGAGAACTGCCATGTCATCACAAGTCTCACTTGACCATAGTGGAAAAACGAAACAGACACCATCTCGTCAATCAAACTTTTTTTTGCAACTCTAATAAAAACTAAATATATCTTATTTGACTTCTTCTTATGAATATACATATATAATATATATATAATTATTATGCACAAAATTTTAAGTCAAATGTAGAAATAAGAATACAGCTTAGGACCCAGTGTTGTATTTTACAGCTCTATCTACAATTTTTGAAGAAAACAGCTGAAGGCACCGAAAATCTCCTTCTTGATCAAACAGGTACGATGAGGTGCCTGCTCTCTTCATATCTGTGCATCGAAAACCATTACATAAAACTACATGTAAGGCACTACGTTGCTGTGAAAGGTATTGGCACCAAGTAACACAGGGTTAAAGTGTATCGTATAACACAGCGACAACTGCGGCAGGAACTATTCCAGTGCCGACAATTGTTCAAGGATGGCTTAGGCAACCCAAGAAGCTCTTTTCATTTATGAGTAGATTAGTGCAGGAACTACTTTGGTTCTCTGTAGGACTTCCCCGGAACTCTTCCTTACGGTAAGAGACCCATGCGAGACACCTTGGCTGACAAAAACGAGTGGATGATGAAGACGATGGTTTTGGGACAAGAGTGAAGATCCAGTTGCTGAATGGGGAAAAAAAAAAGAAGAAAATTAAACAGTTGAAAGTCTATATCAGGCTTTCTCAACCTTTTAATCCTAGAGGAACCCCAAAAATAATGTTCATGTCTCGAGGAACCCTTACTAAAACCAAATCATCAAGGCTCAATGCTCCTTATATTGGTGGTCAATAGGAAGGATGTCCCCCTTAAAGTGGTGTTCAGTATGCCACCCTTAAAGACAGCTAAAAAGATATTTGGTGTCATGCTGCTGGCTTTCCTAAGTGGTGCTGAACCTTGAACTCTGTTGGCATCAAATAGGGGGTTCATCAGCCAATGCTCAAGGAACCCCTAGCAACCTCCGGAGGAGCCCCAGCGTTCCACGGAACCCTGGTTGAGAATGGTTGGTCTATATATTTGATTTTATCATTGTACTTATGTAGCACCCTCCTAGATAGGTGCTAGAATTAGGTACATTTAGTTTTGGCCTACTGTACTCAGTGGAACTGCTGTTCATTGTTAGGCAAAAAAAATTCTCACTGGAATGTGGCAGTTAATTGTTTTCGTTTTTCTGTTTCAGAAGTTGCAGGATTAACTGCTTCCCTCTGGTTAATTCAGAACAGGGCTGCTGATAAGGCAGTACAGCCAGCCCTCCCGGGCCCAGGCCCCATCAGTTCAAAAGGGGTACCTGGGCACCTGCTGAGCTGAAGCAACACTATACTGCCTTATTGCCATCTCTTGTGGCACCCCCTGCAACTCTGCTGACTTCTCCTTGTTCTTCCTCTGCTTGCACTTGCAGGGGGTTTGGTATCTGCGTCCCTACCCCCTGATGTCCGGGTCTTCCTGTGTGCCCCCCTCCCCTCTAGCATTGCCAGCTTCCCTCCTCTCCCGCCAGTAGCTGCTTAGGGCACATGGAGATGTTTCAGGATGGAGAGGGGGGGGGGGGGGGGCGGGGGGGGGTTGTGCGGTAATTATGTCTTATTTACTAGCCCCTTCCTTTCCTGAATGAACACAGTGAGTGATTGGCACTGATCGCTTACTGTATCCATTTATCACTGAAGCATAGTAAATTGTGTACTATGTAATAGGGAGCTTTGGAGTGCTTCTGATTCATTCACTGTCCAGCGTAGCTGAGGCTGCAGAGAAAGGGACTGGGGAATCTGTCCTTAGTCCTTTTCGCAGTCTCAAATGTGAGACATCAGGGGTCTGTTTAGACCCCTGATATTTCACCAGAGGCCACCCCCTCCTGTTAAAAGGCTGTTAAAAGAATGTAAAAAAAAAAGGGGGGGGGGCCCTGTCAAGTAGGCTGTACAGCACCCCTTGATTTCTAATAGCGGTCTAGAAAGCTCTGGAAATCAGCAGCTAAATAGTTATACAGTCCTCACCAATCCCTGAGGGTTGCCAATATGGTAGCGGAGAGCCTGTATAAATAGTCTGAGACAGAACGCAGCAATGTGTTTTTCCTTAGGAGATCACAGCCTAAGAGGAGCTGCTTGTCCCCTTAGGCCACCCTGCCATGTGCCTGTGGGGAGTCAAGGTCTCAGGTGGGCTACCTAGAGACCAGCTTTGCCAGAAGCTGCAGAAAGCCGACTGAGGGACTGTTGTCTGTGGATCAAGTCTGGTATCACAGGGAGAAAGTGTTGCAAGGATTTGGAAAGAGGAAACCAATTTTCCAAGGACATTTGTGAGTACAGACTAAAGAGAGACTGTGGGCTGAGGCCATCCATCTCTCCTGTGATAGTCAGCTGTGTGTAAAGGGGGCATAGTGTCCAGTGTACTGAAGAGCTTTGTCTATTTAACTCCTTGTGAATGGACTTTGCTTGGACTTTCCGCCAGAGGAAGATTAATCTCCTCGAGGTGCTAAAGGCTCATAGTTCTACAGAAGAGGAAGCGTCCTCCTATTTGTACATTGTTTTAGAGTATCCCAATCAATTCCCTAACCCTCTCCAAGTTACCCCAAAAATAAAAACGCCAAAAAGAAAACCCCTGGACTGTTCACTGAGCCAAAGAGTGACCTTGACCGTGCGCTTGGCTGTATGGCAACTATTGGGGAAAGGACTCCGAGCAAACTACTAAGCGGCTTCTTTGGGGGTAGTGCTACACTTATATAGCAGGAAGCTAAAAAATAAAAAAAAGTGTAAGTGTAAGGGGCTTCCATTTGTTTCGGCTTCAACACACATTAACGGCTAGTTTACATTTGCTTCAAAACAAGGCTTCGGACAGGCTTTGTTAAAGCTTTCTGAAGGCTAGTCAAAGCCCCTGTCACTAAATCAAATGGTTAGCTTACAGTCCTATTTACACCTTGCTTTTGCTTTGCTTCACAAATTATACTCCATGTAGCTTCCGTGTAGCTTTAGTGGTGTTTCAAAGCGTCTTCAAAGCCTCCATTGAAGTCTATGGCAAAGCTTGCTTGAAGCCCCACCAAACCCTCATTTAAAGCCCCACTGAAGCCTCATTCGAAGCCCCACCAAACCCTCATCGAAGCACCAAGCAAAAGCAATGTGTAAACAGGACTGTAAGCTAACTATTTTATTAAGTGACAGGAGCTTTCACTGGCATTCAGAGAGCTTTAACAAAGTGTGTCTGAAGCCTTGTTTTGGAGCAATTGTAAACTAGCCCTATGATAAATATGATCTGACGGTCAGGGCCTTATGTGTCATGGTAGCTACATTATATGGCGAATCACCAAAGCTAGGTGCATGAAAACCTGGTTGGATGAATCTAGTGTAGAGGAAATTGAGTGTCCTGCACAGAGCCCTGACCTCGACCCTACTGAACACCTTTGGAATGAATTGGAACACACATTTTGAACGAGGTCTTCTCAACCAACAACCTGATCTCGCAAATAATGGTTGAATGGGCGCAAATTCCCACAGACACCCTCTATAATCTTGTGGAAAGACTTCTTAAGCCTTGTACACACGGTCGGAGAATCCGTTCGGAACGTGTCCTATCGGACCGTGTTGTCGGATAATCCGACTTTGTGTGGTATGCATCAGACTGATTCCGTCCGAATCTCTGTCAGACCCAATTTTCCAACATGTTGGAAATATTTCCCGACCAACTGGGCCGGTCGGACCTAATCCGATCATGTGTAGAGCATTTTGATCGGACTAAGTGCCACGCATGCTCAGATCAAATTCCTACATCAAAGCTATTGGCTACTAGCCTGAATGTAGTCCCATCATAACGAAATTACATCATCACGTTCTGAAAGATCAGATTTTTCGCCAACTTTGTCCGACCGTGTGTATGCAACAGTTTTGGACAAGATCCGACGGGCAAAATCCGACGGATTTGGTTGTGGAAATCTCAGACTGTGTGTACAGGGGCTAAGAAGGGTGGAGGCTGTTAAAGCCCCAAAGGGTGGCCCTCTCTACCATAACACCCATGGTTCCAGAATGGGTTGTCCCACAAGCTCTTATAGATGTGATCAGGTGAACATGTGGTACATATTTAAACAGGGCTAAAAGCCCATCACTCACCAAAAAAAACAGTTGCGTGTGGTTGTTCCCACACAGCATGGGTCAACTGCTCAATTTGTCTAGGAGTGAGGAGAAAGCTCTATACTCACCCAATCCTCCTCGCCAAAAGGCAATTTGAGCTCCCCCACGGTCCAGCAGTGGACTGTTCCTGGCATCCTCACATCCAGAGCAAGTCTATGTGGCGTGATGACTTCAGGAACAGTCCACTGTGCAAGACTGCTAGACTGTGGTGGGAGGGGCACAGGAGCCAAAGGGACTAGTCTTGTGTGGGGGAGGATTAGGTAAGAATATCTTGATTCTCCAATTCCCTAGACAAAAACTAGCAGTTTATCTGTGCAGTGCAGGCATAGCCCCACTGCATGGGAAAACTTTTATTTTTTTTTTGCTTTGAGTTGGGCTTTAAAGCAAATAAAAAAAAAAGGTTTCTTATATTGGAATGGTTATCTCGTGCCCATTTTCTGTGACATACAGGATTTGATTTACCAAAGGCAAATAGGCCATGCACTTTGTAAGTGCAGTTTGCTCCAGAGCTTTTTAAATGAGGTTAAGCTCTGCTGACTGCCATCGTCCAATCATGTGCAACCAGAAATGCTGTTTTTCTTGCATGTGATTTGGTATTTTTGTAACGTGAAGCATCACCCCATTTACTAAGCTGTGGAGCAATTGCCCTTGCAGAGTGCAATACACCTGCAAAGTGCACAGTCTATTTGTGTTTAGTATATCAACCCCACAGTGTTGTGGCATGTTCTTCCTGCTCTTTCGTGAATATGTAAGGCCATAACATACCTTAATCTATCAACAGAATGGCATCAGTAGTGCCAGGGAGCCTCAGAAAATGAGCACAGCATGTAGCCAATGCATGCCTTGGGTTCTAATGTCGAAACTCATCCACCCCCAGACCTCTCATAATGCAAAGTAAAATGATCCATGTTTGCCACTGCATTGCATTATGGAATAGTGGTGTAGACCAAAAGTCCTTTAAGGAGTTTAAGACAAAACAGTCAGCAATTACATTTAGGGTTAGGTTGGTGAACACCAGAGGCATGAATTGGCATAGCACAACAGTACAGCTTATGAGCTGAAAAACTGCTGAAATTAAAGCAATTGCTAGAAAAATCACCAGGAAAATATTCATCATTCAAGCTATATGTATACACAAAGAAAGATCTGCTTGTAACCATTAAAAAAAAACACTATATTGTCAAAAGTTTTGGGACACCTGCTTGTCTTAGTCCGTAGTGATTGAGTTGTCCCATCCTTTGCAGCTATAACAGCTTCAATTCTTCTGGGAAAGCTGTCCACAAGGTTTAGGAGTGTATCTATGCGAATGTTTGACCATTCTTCCAGAAGCACATTTGTGAGAACAGGCACTGATGTTGGACTAGAAGGCCTGGCTCACAGTCTCTACCCAAAGTTGTTCTATCGAGGTAAGGCAAATCATGTTTCTCCACCCCAAACTCACTCATCCATGTCTTTATGGACCTTGCTTTGCGCACTGGTGTGCAATCATGTTGGAACAGGAAGGGCCAACCCCAAACTGTTCCCACAAAGTTAGGAGTCCTCCACCCCAAACTTGCTCATCCGCACTATATTGCAAAAGTTTTGGGCCACCCCTTCAAATCATTTGGTGGAGGGGGGATTATGGTGTGGGGTTCTTTTTCAGCAGTTGCGCTTGGCCTCTTTGTTCCAGTGAAGGGAACTCTTAAGGCATCAGCATACCAAGACATTTTGGACAATTTCATGCTCCCGACTTTGTGGGAACAGTTTGGGGGTGGCACCTTCCTGTTCCAACTTTACTGTGCACCAGTGCACAAAGAAAGGTCCATAAAGACATGGATGAGCGATTTTTGGGTGGAGAGACTTGGACTGGCCTGCATAGAGTCCTGATCTCAACCCAATAGAACACCTTTGGGATGAATTAGAGCAGAGACTGAAACAGACCTTCTTGTCCGGCATCAGTGCCTGACCTGACAAATGCGCTTTGGGAAGAATGGTCAAACATTTCCATAGACACACTCCTAAACCTTGTGGACAGCCTTCCCAGAAGAGTTGAAGCTGTTAAAGCTGCAAAGGGTGGACCAACGCAATTTTGAACCCTATGGACTAAGACTGGGATGCCATTAAAGTTCATGTAGGTGTAAAGGCAGGCGTCCCAATACTTTTGAAAATATAGTGTACCTACAAAGAACAATGTGTATGAAATGGTACTTTCTGTACATACAAGTTCACCCTCGGGGTTGCCAAAGTCCAGATACAACATCCTGGCACCATCGTCAGAAGACATCCGGAGTTTCTCAAAGGGTTTATGAAGGTGAACGATTCTGTTGAGTCCAGGCTCCTCTGTGAAGAGTGTGAATCCTTTGTCGATGTGTATAGAGAGCGCACACTCTTTTCCGCCCCATGTACATGCTAGGTAGGTAAAAACAGATATTCATTCAGGAGGAGAATAGTATTGTACAGATGATGATCTACTAAACTATACACAAATGTTATCGTATATCTAAAGCCAAAATGTTTAATTTTGTTTTAAATAGAGTAGAGCAGCGGTCTCCAAACTGTGGCCCGAGGGCCAGATGTGGCCCTTTGTTCGCCTTTATCCGGCCCTTGGGGTACTTTTTCTCCCACTGATACAACACATTATTCCTTCCACTGACACCAACAATGGGGCATAATTCCTGATGGTGACATCAATAATGGAGCACTATTTCTCCCACTGATACCAGTGATGGGTCACTATTCATTCCACTGACACCAATGATGGGGTACTATTCTTTCCACTGATACCAATGATGGGGCACTATTCCTTCCACTAACACCACTGATGGGGCACTATTCATTCCACTGACACCAATGATGGGATACTATTCCTCCCACTGATACCAATGATGGGGCACTATTCCACCCACTGACACCAATGATGGGGCACTATTCCTCCCACTGACGCCAATGATGGGGCACTATTCCTCCCACTGACGCCAATGATGGGGCACAGTCTTTGATAAAATGGAAGATTGTCCACCCACATTCAGTCACTGTTTGGTTATTCACCCAGTTGCAGTCCCCCACAGTTGTTTGAGTAAAATAGCCGGCAGGGGAGATTCCTCCATCTGCACTGATTAGTGTGGCTGTCGGAATCTGTTCATTTTCTCTGCTTCAGTCTGTAGAGAGAGATCTAGCTGTGTATGGCTGTGTACACGGGAATCGTGGCCAGTCCGGCAGTACAGGAATGCAAGCAAATTAAGAACGGACGCCTTCCTTTCTTTAGGCCTTTTTCACACTGATAGTGTAATATGCCATCCCACTGAAAAGAGGTTTATGGTTGATTGCTTTTCAGAGGCAGTTGAGCAGCAGTTTGTCACCTCCTGAATGCATGTTTGTTTTTTTTGTCGTCTTGCAATAATTTTGAGCTGCATTTCTCTCACCTGTTGTCACCTCTTGTATAAGCTCCGCTGCATTGTGGCAGCCGTCTACTAATGCCCGTGTCCAGTCCGCCAGCTCTCTTTGAATTGCCACGCTGAACAAATGAGTTTCCACCCCCTTCTGTGTGCCAGAACGAAGAGCGAAGGCCAGCTCAGTGTCATAGACCGGTGAGCTCTTGGGGGGCCCAGAGTGTACAAGCCTGTGGAGGATGACAGAAATATTTTAGTAAATTTACCCGAGAAAAGTGCCCTCTGTTTAATTATCAAAGCCCAATGAAAGGCAAACGGCTAAAAACACAGATAAAAAAGATGAATGAAATTCACAGGTGCACACAATTTTAAGGCTTGACATGTTTGGTACCTATTTACTTGGTGCAACGTAATCTTTTACCAAAAATTGTGTGCAATTAACCACTTGACCTCTGGATTATTTACCCCCTTCATGACCAGGCCATTTTTTGCAATATGGCACTGCTTTATCTTAACCACTTGCTTACCGGGCATTTACACCCCCTTCCTGCCCAGACCAATTTTCAGCTTTCAGCGCTGTCACAATTTGATTGACAATTGCACGGTCATGCAACGCTGTACCCAAACTACATTTTTATAAATTTTTTTCACACAAATGGAGCTTTTCTTTTGGTGGTATTTAATCACCACTGCGGTTTTTATTTTTTTCTAAACAAACCCATAAAGACTGAAAATTTTGAAAAAAAAAATACAAAACGTTTTCATATTTTGTTATAAAATTTTGCAAACAGGTAATTATTCTCCTTTAGACCCCTTTCACACTGGAGGCATTTTTCAGGCGCTATAGCGCTAAAGATAGCGCCTGAAAAAAGCACCACTCCTACACCGCTCCTGCCCATTGAAAACAATGGGCCAGCGCCGCCATACCGTCGGCAAAGCGCCGGTGCAGCTTTGTTTTGCAGGAAAATGTAACTCTTTTTCAGCCGCTAGCGGGGGTTTAAAACTGCCCCGCTAGTGCCGCTAAAAGGACGGTAAAGCGGCACCAAAAATAGCGCCACTTTACCGCTGACACCCGGGTGCTTTCATTGTGAAAGGGGTCTTACTGATGGGCATTGATGAGGTGGCACTGATAGGCTGCACTGATGGGCACGGATAGGTGGCACTGATGGGCACTAATAGGTGGCACTGATGGGCACCACTGATGGGCACTGAAGACACAGGCAGCACTGATGGGCACTGAAGACACAGATGATGAGGCACAGATAGGCAGCACTGATGGGCACTGATTAGCAGTACTGATGGGAACTGATAAGATGGCACTGGTGGGCACAGATTTGCAGCACTGGAGGGCACTGATTACCAGCACTGGTTGGCACTTAGGGGACTGATGTCCCTCTAACAGAAGCCAGTCACCAGCTTTATTCTATTCTTCACGCTGCAGCGTGAAAAAAAAAAAAAAGCCAGTAACTGGCTTCTGTTTACTTCGGTAATCGGCTGTCATTGACTGACAGCTGATCCTGTGGCAAAGGGCCCGCTGTGATTGGCCCTTTTATTGTGCTCTGTGATCAGCCGAGTTCGAAGAACACGACGATCACAGAGCACGCCACGTGCGAACGGGTGGACGTACATGGACACCCTCCTGGCATTTGAGGTCCGCGCTGTAGCCGTCTTTCGGCTATAGCGCAGACATCTAGTGGTAAACTGACAATTGCGCAGCTGCGCAACGCTGTACCCAAATAAAATCAATGTCTTTTTTTCCCCCCACAAATAGAGATTTATTTCGGTTATCTTTGATCACCACTGCGGTTGCCATTTTGTTAAACATAAAAAGACCAAACATTTTGAAGAAGAGAAAAAAAAAATTTTTTTACTTTCTGCTATAAAACATATCCAATAAAAAAAGTTAAAAATCTAATTTTTTCATAAATTTAGGGAAATAAATAATAAACATTCTGCTATATATTTTTGATAAAAAAAATCCCAATAAGTGTTTGATTTGCGCAAAAGTTATTGCGTTACAAACTTTGGGATATTTATTTATTTTTGCTAGTAATGGTGGCGTTCAGCGACTTATAGCGGGATTGCAAACATTGCAGCGGACATTCTGACACTGACACTTTTTGGGGACCAGTGACACTAATACATTGATCAGTGCTAAAAATATGCACGGTCACTGTGTTTATTATTATTATACAGGATGTATATAGCGCCAACAGTTTGCGCAGCGCTTTACAACATGAGGGCAGACAGTACACTTACAATACAGGAGGGATCAGAGGGCCCTTATGACACTGGCAGGGTTTAACTTCTAGGATGAACGAAGGGTTAACTGTGTGCCTAGCCAGTGTTTGTGTGTGTGTACTGTGTATGGTGCTTTTACTAGGGGAACAGATGGACTTTATTCCATGCTTTGCAGTGACACAAAATCCATCCCTTCCCCCCTCCTCCCCCTTGTTTACATAGGCAGATCTCAGTCCTGTGTCTCTGCCTGACAATTGGCAGGCACCGTTGGACATCCAGTGCCTGGTGCCCACCAATCGGCTTCTGCTGTGTATAATCAGCGGAAGTGGGCCACTGGCAGCACACACGTGCCCCCTACCTGGCATTGCAGGATCACGTGTGTGTGTGTGTGTGTGTGTGTGTGTGTGTGTGTGTGTATATATATATATATATATATATATATACACACACACACACGATGCGGCGCAGAGCTGCCACCCTGTAGCAGTAAAACTGCTAAAGGTGGCTCAGCAAGCGGTCATGGAAGCACTATGCTGATAATATTGTATAAAAAATGTAAACATATTATAGCAAAAAAAGTAACCTCCCATAATATTTAAAGATTCTTAACAAGGAAGAAATCCAGCCAATATGTTCAATCCCGCAGTCTGCCTAAGCCAGGGCATGCAGTAAATGGTGATTTACATTATTTCCATTGGTGGTGCACTTCCCATTTACAGCCACCAGATGGCAGAACAGTTACTTGTAGTAGCACAATTTAACGTTTACAGAATTTCCTCTTTTGTGGCCACATTGGGATGACACTTTATATTTGTTACATGTCCCCATTCACATAGCATTATTTAACTTCAATATTTACAAAGTGTTGTGTACATTTTTATGACTTTTCTGAATACAAAACTAACCTTGTAATGTTAAAAGTGGTTGTAAATTCATTATTTTCCCTAAAATAAAAAAAACTGGATTGATGCTTACCTGCTCTGTGCAATGGTAGTGCACAGAGCGGCCTGTTACCTCCTCTTCTGGGGTCCCCCACCAGCGGTCTCAGCTCCTCCTCTCCATGCTATGAGGGCACATGTGAGATGCATTCTTGAGCCAGACAGGCTGTGTGCATCCATAGACACACACACAGCATGGCTTGACCCTGGCCCCGCCCCTGCTCCCTCCTAAAAGCCGACTCCCGCTGCTCTCAATCTGTCCTGTCTTCATAGACAGCTCTCAGTCTCTACTAATGATCGAGAGCTGGTGAGACCAGTTTGAATCATGTGACCACTGTGACAGCCAATCACAATTTATATGTAATCAACCAGTCCCTCCCGCCCCATAGGCCCTACTAAAGGGATGCTACAGCTGGGCGAGAATGGGTTAAGGAAGGGCCTGGGGAGTTAATGTATAATAATCAACCCCTTCTGTACTGTGCTGGCAGATCTAATTATCATTTGCAAACTACTGTATTTATCGGTGTATAACACACACTTTTTCCCCCTTAATATCAGGGAAAAAGAGCGAGTGCCACCAAAAAAAGACTGAGCCGAGTGCACCTGCTGTCTCTGAGGGGATGAGGAGCGAGCGCTGCCGAAAAAGACTGAGCTGAGTGTACTGTGTACTCGGCTCCGCTCGCAGTCCTGTCATTGGACCTGTGTTATGTCTATCAAGGGGCGGGACTGCGAGAGGAGCCGAGTACATAGGCTCTGTCTATCTCGACGGCAGCAAATTTAAACAGTTACGTGCCGCAAAGGGCACTGGGCAAGGCTGCAAACGGCACTGGGCAAGGCTGCAAATGGACACTGATAAGGCTGCATTGATGGGCATTTAAATGTAAGTTTTTTGTTTTCATAAACTTCCCTCCTAAAAGTTTTTTCATTAAAATTCCCTCCTAAACTTGGAGTGCATGTTATACGCCGATAAATACGGTAGTTTTGAATACTATCTTGTCCAGAAAAAGGAGAGGAAACTCAGTCTGTCCCCACTTTATCCCTCCCACTTTCCCTTCGACATTGTTCAGGGCAACTTTCGGTCTGCCCTAAGACCTGCTCCAAACAAAACTATTATAAGGGTAACACATAAAAAAAAAAAAAAAAATCACTTACAGGCAGAGACATACATTATCTCACAAAAGTGAGTACACCCCTCACATTTTTTGTAAATATTTTATTACATCTTTTCATGTGTCAACACTGAAGAAATGACACTTTGCTACAATGAAAAGTAGTGCGTTTTGTTGCCAGCGGTTTAGACATTAATGGCTGTGTGTTGAGTTACTTTGAGGGGACAGCAAATTTACTCTGTTATACAAGCTGTACACTCACTACTTTACATTGTAGCAAAGTGTCATCACATGAAAAGATATAATAGAATATTTACAAAAATGTGAGGGGTGTACCCGCTATTGTGAGATACTGTATGTGAACTAGACATGCGCACGCTGAAATATATTTCGTTTTGGAATTTAGTTTTCGCCCGAAAAATACATTTATTTAGTTACTCCCGAAATTAATTTTTATTTATTTTGTTTCGTTAAAAAATGCATTCACCCGAAAATCTGAAATAATTAAGGTCAAATCTGTCATTGAAGGTCGAACGTTCTAAGAAGATTCGCCGGAGCAGCTAAACTGTACAATGCCGCAATCGTACATTTTACGGTCAAATGTCCCACCTACAAGCTATAGTAGAATTCTAATGTTGTATGACACTAGTAATAATTATATTTATTAATTATTATTACTAGTCAACCAACATTAGAATTCTTCTATAGTCTATGAGCGGGGCATTTGACCATAAATGTCCACTCGCGGCGACTGCTTCATGGAATCTTCATGTCAAATCTTTTCTCTCTATGTCGAATAATCTTGGACTAATAGAGTTAGGTTAGGCACATTCAACCTTTTTTGCTATTGTCTCTATATTGTCGAATCTTTTCTCTCTGTCAAATCTTTTCTCTGTCGAATCTTTTCTCTCTATGTCGAATCTTTTCTCTCTATGTCGAATCTTTTCTCTCTATGTCGAATCTTTTCTCTCTACGTCAAATCTTTTCTCTCTATGTAAAATCTTTTCTCTCTATGTCGAATAATCTTGGACTAATAGAGCTAAGGTTAGGCACATTCGTCCACAGGTTCGATGGACACAGATCGCTATTGTCAGCGTCATCTCGAATCTCCTATCTATATCGAACTGTTGTCGCAACGAAAATAACGCATTTGTTTATGTCGGATCTTTCAGTTTTCGGATTCTGCACGTTCGTTATCTTTTGTTAAAACGATAACGAAAATACCCGAAATTCGTACGAAAACGAATGCACATGTCTCATGTGAACCCAGCCTGAAAAAAATTGCAGGATCTATGGCCAGCCTTAGGATATATTGAAGATTCTTCTGGTGGTGGAAATTTTAGGACCATATGCCACTGGACTATATATATATATATATATATATATTGCTGAAGGAGTATTTATATGGATTTTAAAGCCTTTTGTATCGCTTTTTGTTCACTTCTTTTTTAGGAGTAATTACGGTATATTGTGTTGGCTTTAATTATCAGTGCTGTATAATTTGCAGTATAATAATTAGATAGATTTGTATCACACAGCTTACCCCTTACCTGGTGGCAATGAGTGGGTGGCATCCAACTGGTTTACTGAACCCCTCTCTGGTGTGCGGGAGGCTATTGTACAATAGGAAATCTTTTTCTGTAAGAATGGCCAGTAGGTTCCGCTGTCCCTCTGGCATCAGCTAAAAGCCGGGAAAAGGAGAAACAATCCAATCAATATTGATCATTAGCCAAAGATATAGAACAAAGCACTCACAGAAAAAGTGTCTAAATCGTTTTTCTTCTTTTTGAGTAAGAAATTAATGAAAACCGCCAGATTTTTTGCCATCTTTGTGCCACTGGGAGATTTGCCTTCACCTGATAATGTTTATATTACAATCTTACTGAAATTATCAGTAGAAATATTATTGTTCGAGCATCATAAAATTTTATCTTATTTTATCATTTTCTGGACCCATTTTAAAATTATAGTATAAAAGCTTCATTATTTATTAATATGGACTATGCTAATATTATATAAGTTATTTATTAGTTTTATTATTGTAATTTTTTTTATCTTTCATATCATTTGGCCCTGATGAAGTGGTGTACAGGGCCCGAAACATGTTGGTTTCTTTTGTATTTAGAATAATTTTTTTTTTGGACTCAAACGTTACGATGTCCCATTTGAGTTTCTGCCAATGGGACTCTTTAAAGAGCCTAAAAGACACAGATTTTCTTTTTTTCATCTTTTTTCATCTTCAATTAAAATTATTTACATTTTCTCAGAGTTCAAATGGGGTTTAAAGAAAACTTTCCTGCAAGAGTCACAGATGCTGAATTGTTATTCTGCATATACTAGTACCTTGACTGTCATACACACTATGTTGTCAAATGTATCGGGACACCTGCCTTTACACACATTAACTTTAATGGCATCCTAGTGTTAGTCTGTAGGGTTCAATATTGAGTTGGCCCATTTTTTGAAGCTATAACAGCTTTAAGTCTTCTCTGAAGGTAGTCCACAAGGTTTAGGAGTGTGTGTATATGAGAATGTTTGACCATTCTTGCAATAGGGCATTTGTGAGGTCAGGCACTGATGTGGATGAGAAGGCCTGGCTCACAGTCCCTGTTTTAATTATCCCAGAGGTTTTCTATGGGGTTGAGGTCAGGACATTGTGCAGGCAAGTCAAGTTTCTCCACCCCAAACTCGCTCATCCATGTCTTTATGGACCTTTATTTGTGCACTGGTGCACGGTCATGTTAGAACATGAAGGGGCCATCCCCAAACTGTTCCTACAAAGTTGGGAGCATGAAATTGCCCAGAATGTCTTGTTATGCTGACGCCTTAAGAGTTCCCTTCACTGAAACTAAGGCGCCAAGCCCAACCACTGAAAAACAACCCCCACACCATAATCCCCCCTCCACCAATTTATTTGGACCAGTGCACAAATCAAGGTCCATAAAGACATGGATGAGGGAGTTTGGGGTGGAGAAACTTGACTGGCCTACACAGAGTCCTGACCTTGCTTTGTGCACTGGTCTGCAATCATGTTGGAACAGGAAGGGCCAACCCCAAACTGTTTCCACAAAGTTAGGAGTCCTCCACCCCAAACTTGCTCATCCACACTATATTGCAAACGTATTGGGCCACCCCTCCAAATCATTTGGTGGAGGGGGGATTATGGTGTGGGGTTGTTTTTCAGGGGTTGGGCTTGGCCTCTTTGTTCTAGTGAAGGGAACTCTTAAGGCTTCAGCATACCAAGACATTTTTGACAATTTCATGCTCCCAACTTTGTGGGAACAGTTTGGGGATGGCCCCTTCCTGTTCCAACGTGACTGCATACCAGTGTACAAAGCAAGGTCCGTAAAGACATGGATGAGTGAGTTTGGGGTGGAGGGACTTGGACTTGCCTGCACAGAGCCCTGATCTCCACTCCATAGACACACTCCTAAACCTTGTGGACAGTCTTCCCAGAAGACTTAAAGCTGTTATAGCTGCAACTCAATATTGAACAGATTTCTCCATGTATGTTAAACTGTGTATGGAGGAATCTCCCACTTTTTCCATATAACTAGTGATGGCCGAACGGTTCGCTCGGCGGTCGTTTTGCGGCGAATTTCGGCTGTTCGCGGTCCGCCCGTTCGGCGGACTATTGGCGCCGTTCGCCCGGCGGACTTCCGCGTTTACTGTGTAAAAGAACTTTGACCTATGATGACACATCCATCATGGGGTACAGGACAGCCAATTGAGACATTACAGCACATGGACACTTGGACATTCCCCCTAACTTATAAATAGACCCGATCCGGCGGCCATTTTACATTCTTTCTTCTGTCACTATAGGGAGAGGTTGCTGTGTGGAGCAGGGAGAGACTGCAGTGACCCAAATCGCTAGCTATTTGGTACACAAAAGTTCTTTTCAGGACTGGCATAGGTGTTAGGTGTAGTTCAGGATAGGCAGTGCTGTGCTAGTGATTGTTGCAGCAGCCTGAGTGTCTTTTGTCAGTTTAGAGAAAGGGACAGGACGGTGTGTGCTGCAGGGACAGTCAGTTTAGTCATCATCATTAGCTGTTACAATCAGGTCCACAAAAGTGCTATTCCAGTTATTGTTCCAGTAGCCTCTGTTTTGTCAGTTTATATAGGGACAGGCAGGAAGCAGTGTGTGAGGCAGTGAGGGTCAGTTTAATCAGTAGCTGTTACTATATTAGGTCCACAAAGGTTCTTTTCAGGACTGGTATCAGTGGTATGGTAATAGGCTTGTACACGTATAATATTCTTTCTTCCAAATATAGAAAGAATATTATACTTGACTGCTGCCCTTCTGCTGCAGTCTGCTAATCATTCACAAACCACTTGTTCCACTAAGCTCCTTATAAGGACTGGTAACTTGGTCTGTCTAGGGTGCTACAGTACATAGGGTTGAGTGAGGTACAGTCTGCCATTCTATAAGGACTGGTATCGGTCCACAATACATAGGGTTGAGGTGCACTACTGCTGACCGCTGCCCTATACTGCAGCAGTCCATTGGTATAGGGACTGACGTACAGTCTGCTAATCACTCACACACAACCTACTTGGTCCACAAAAGTCCTTATAAGGACTGGTAAGGTATAGGGTGCTACAGTACGTAGGGTTGAGTGAGGTACAGTCTGCCATTCTATAAGGACTGGTATAGGTCCACAATACATAGGGTTGAGGTGCACTACTGCTGATCGCTGCCCTATACTGCAGCAGTCCTTCATCGGTATAGGGACTGAGAGTTTTGTCACAGGGTCATTTAAAAAATGACAGGCAGAGGAAGAGGCAGGCCCTTCCACAGGGGTGGTAGGGGTAGGGCAGGAGCAACAGGCTTGAGCCAAAGTGGGAAGTTGCAGAAGGTGCGTTCAATTACTTTAAAGGACGCACCAGACTTGGTTGAGTGGCTCGCTCAGCCTTAGGCCGCGTACACACGGGCGGACTGTTCGCCCAACCTTGTCCGCTGAACAGTGTTTGGGCGGACAGTCCGCTCGTGTGTGGGCTTTCAGCGGACAGTTTCAGCGGACAGTTGGACGGACAAAGTCTTTCGGAAATTCCGAAAAACTGTCCGCTGAAACTGTGTTTGAGCGAACAGTCCGCCCGTGTGTGGGCTTGTCCGCTGTACTTTCGAAATGAGCGGACTGTTCCCGCTCGGAAAGTCCGCCCATTTCGAGCGCGTGTACAGGTAGGCGGGGCCCGCGAGGGAGACGTCGCGGGCTCCGCCGCCTGGAATGGGCTTAAAGGGGAACCCCAACGCCGAAAAAAATCGGCGTGGGGGTTCCCCCAAGTCCACACCAGACCCTTGTCCGAGCACGCTACCCGGCCGGCCAGGAAAGGGGGGCGAGCGAGCGCGCCCCCCCTCCTGAGCCGTACCAGGCCGCGTGCCCTCAACATGGGGGGTGCCTTGGGGAAGGGGGGGCCGCGCGGCCCCCCCCACCCCAAAGCACCTTGTCCCCATGTTGATGAGGACAAGGGCCTCTTCCCGACAACCCTGGCCGTTGGTTGTCGGGGTCTGCGGGCGGGGGGCTTATCGGAATCCGGGAGCCCCCTTTAAGAAGGGGGCCCCCGGATACCGGCCCCCCACCCTATGTGAATGAGTATGGGGTACAATGTACCCCTACCCATTCACCTGTGAACTAAAGTACAATAAAAAACACAACACAGAGAAAAAATATTTTATTGCACAGCTCCGGGGGTCTTCGGGGGTCTTCTCGCCGGACTCCTCCGCTATGTGTGTGTAGCTCTTTTGCTAGCGGAGGAGTCCGGCTTTCTTCCTCCCCGCCGCCGGCCTCTTCTCCCGACTTCGGGGGTCTTGTCCCCCTCTTCGGTTCTTCTGCCGGGCCACCGCGCCTGGTCCGGTGGCCCGGTCTTCTGTCGCCGTCTTCCGTTCTTCTGTCGCCGCCTTCGGTTCTTCTGCCGGGCCACCGCGCCTTCTTGTAGCTCTTTTACAGGCGGTGGCCCGGTCTTCTGTCGCCGCTGTCGTCGCCGCCGCCGCCGCCTTCCGTTCTTGTTCTTCTTCTTGTTCTTCTTCTTCTTCTCCTGGAGATGTTGACTCGACGAGCTCTCCGGCCGGAATGCCAGGGACACGCTCCGCTGCCACTTATATAGTGACAATGGGGCGGTGTCACATGGTATATGTCACATGGGTTGGTCACATGGGTTGATGTCACATGGGGACTATGACATCGTAAGGGGGCGGGGTCACCATGTGACCAACCCATGTGACATATACCATGTGACACCGCCCCATTGTCACTATATAAGTGACCGCACAGCGCGGCTCTGGCATTCCGGCCGGAGAGATCGTCGAGTCAACATCTCCAGGAGAAGAAGAAGAAGAACAAGAAGAAGAACAAGAACGGAAGGCGGCGGCGGCGACGACAGCGGCGACAGAAGACCGGGCCACTGCCTGTAAAAGAGCTACAAGAAGGCGCGGTGGCCCGGCAGAAGAACGGAAGGCGGCGACAGAAGAACGGAAGACGGCGACAGAAGACCGGGCCACCGGAGGCCCGGCAGAAGAACCGAAGAGGGGGACAAGACCCCCGAAGTCGGGAGAAGAGGCCGGCGGCGGGGAGGAAGAAAGCCGGACTCCTCCGCTAGCAAAAGAGCTACACACACATAGCGGAGGAGTCCGGCGAGAAGACCCCCGGAGCTGTGCAATAAAATATTTTTTCTCTGTGTTGTGTTTTTTATTGTACTTTAGTTCACAGGTGAATGGGTAGGGGTACATTGTACCCCATACTCATTCACATAGGGTGGGGGGCCGGTATCCGGGGGCCCCCTTCTTAAAGGGGGCTCCCGGATTCCGATAAGCCCCTCGCCCGCAGACCCCGACAACCAACGGCCAGGGTTGTCGGGAAGAGGCCCTTGTCCTCATCAACATGGGGACAAGGTGCTTTGGGGTGGGGGGGCCGCGCGGCCCCCCCTTCCCCAAGGCACCCCCATGTTGAGGGCACGCGGCCTGGTACGGCTCAGGAGGGGGGGCGCGCTCGCTCGCCCCCCTTTCCTGGCCGGCCGGGTAGCGTGCTCGGACAAGGGTCTGGTGTGGACTTGGGGGGAACCCCCACGCCGATTTTTTTCGGCGTTGGGGTTCCCCTTTAAGCCCATTCCAGGCGGCGGAGCCCGCGACGTCTCCTTCGCGGGCCCCGCCTACCTGTACACGCGCTCGAAATGGGCGGATTTGCCTCCGCCTTACGTGGGCGAGTCCGTTCATTTCAAAAGTTGAGCGAACTGTTTGCCCAACCTTGTTCGTCAAACAGTCCGCTCGTGTGTGGGCAAGTCCGCTCATGCAAATTTTGAGCGGACTGTTTGATGAAACTGTTTGCCGAACAAGGTTGGGCGAACAGTCCGCCCGTGTGTACGCGGCCTCACTCTTCTGCACCCTCCTCATTCTCTCGATCTGCACCCTCTTCTTCACTCTCTGCTATGTGCACCCCCAAAGACACTACCACCAACAACACCACCACCACCACATACCTTCCGCTTGAGTCACAGGAATTATTTTCCGATCCATATCAAGAGGACATTTCTGATGCGCAGCCACTCTTGGTATTGGATCAGGAAGAGGAGGTAGCAACAACCGCTACTCAGCAGTCTGACAACAGTACCCAGATCAGCCCAAGGAGGAGGTTGGTCCCCGGTGTTGCTGCCTACTCCGAGATCTCTACTTATAGTGGTGGGGAAGGTGACGTTGATGATGACGTGTCTAGTGATGTCACGTGGGTGCCCACAAGAGAGGAAGAGGAGGGGAGTTCAGAGGGAGATATGGACCAGCAGATAGGGAGGAGAAGCAGGAATAACTTTGCACAGGAGGGACAAAGCAGACTGCAAATGTATCAGGAGCGAGTCATCGACCATGTACGGTCACATCTGGCGCTCCCAGGACACCGGCACATGGCTCCGCAGTGTGGGCTTTTTTTAACGTGTCCGCTGCTGACAATAGCGTTGCCATCTGCAATCTTTGCAGTCAACGCATTAGTCGCGGTAAGCCCAACACTCACCTAGGGACGACCGCCTTAAGGCACATAAGCAGCCATCACCGAGCCGAGTGGGAGCAACGGAACACACAAAGCCACACTGCAGGCTCTCACTGTCCAGCCTCGTCTTATACTTCTCCTTCTTCTCTCTCCTCACAATTGTCTTCCACTCCACCTTCCATCACGCCAAGCTCACGTTTTTCTGCAAAAAGGCAGGCTTCCGTTGGCCTAATGTTCGAGCGTAAAAAAATGATGATGCCGGATAACCCTCTTGCCCAACGGTTGACGGCTGGCTTGTCAGAACTCATAGCCCGCCAACTACTGCCATATAAACTGGTGGACTCGGAGGCCTTTCGCAAATTTGTGGCCATTGGAACACCACAATGGAAGGTCCCAGGAAGGAAGTATTTCTCAGAGAAGGGCATCCCAGAGCTATATGGCCATGTTCAGCGGCAAGTGAATGTATCTCTGCAACACAGTGTCGGTGCCAAGATACATCTGACCACAGACACGTGGTCTAGCAAACACGGGCAGGGAAGGTATATCACTTTTACTGCCCACTGGGTGAACCTTCTGACGGCCGTCAAGCATGTAACCCGTGGCACCCATGTAGATTTAGTTTTACCGCCACGGATTGCATGCAGGGCTGACTCTTCTTCTCCTCCTCCTCCTACTCCATCCTCCTCCCTCTCCTCCTCAGCTGACTCCTCCTTTTCCGCTGCTAGCGTCTCTTCCGCTGCGCCGCCCAAGCTCCCCAGAACATATTTGACATGCCAGGAGAGACGTTGCCATGCCGTGCTGCGTCTGTTGTGCCTGGAAGCCAAGAGCCACACTGGCCTGGCACTCCTTTCAGCTTTGCATTCACAGGCAGATCAGTGGCTAACACCCCTCAATTTGACAGTTGGTAAAGTGGTGTGTGACAACGGTGCCAATCTGCTTAGTGTATTGAAACAGGGCAAAATTGTGCACGTGCCATGCATGGCACACGTCTTAAACTTGGTCGTGCAGCGATTCCTTGTCAAATACCCTGGGGTCCAGGACATCTTGCGGCAGGCAAGGAAAATCTCGGCCCATTTCAGAAGAGCTTACACGGCCATGGCTCGCCTTGCTGACATGAGCGGCGACACAATCTGCCGGTCAGACGTCTTATTTGCGATTGCCCGACGCGATGAAACTCAACCTTCTATATGCTTGATAGGCTGCTCCAGCAGAAACATGCAGTTAACGTCTACCTGTATGAACTCTGCGTCAGAACCGGTTCTGCGGAGCTGGTTTTTTTTTCACCGCACCAGTGGCTGCTCATGCGCGACGCATGCAGACTTCTGCACCCATTTGAGATCACCAAACTGGTCAGTCGCAGCCATGGCGCCATCAGTGACATGGTACCTTATGCCTTCTTTATGGCGCGTTCATTGCGTCGTGTAATTGATCAAGCTGTGGAGGAGCAGGAGCGGGAAGATGAGGAAGTCGCAATGCTGGATGAATTCCCGGGGGGGCTACTCTATCTGAGACAAGTCAACAACAGGAGTCTGAAGAGGAGTCAGAGGAGGATGGTGCCGGGGCGGATGAGGAGGAGCAAGAAGAGCATGCTTTAAACCTTTCTGGGATCCCTGTTGTGCGTGGATGGGGAGAGGAGAATGAAGAGGACGACATTATCCTGGATGATGAGCAGGAGCCAGGCCACCACACCGCTTCCAGTTAAGTGCAAATGGGGGCCTTCATGCTCCAGTGTTTTAATAGGGACCCCGTATAAAAAGCATAGGGGTCAAGGACCAGTACTGGGTGGCAACGTACTTAAACCCCCGGTACAAACACAAAATGGCGGAAATGTTACTGCCGTCACAGAGGGCTGTCAGAATGCAGCACTTCCAGGCCTTGCTTCGAGAAATGCTGCATTCTGCTTTTGCGTGCGCTGGCAGAGGAGCAATTCCCACTCCCAGAGAAGGAGTTGCGGGTACCAATCCAACAGCGCCTGCAAGAAGAGGTCGGTTTGAAGATGTGTTGGTGACTTCGGATATGAGGTCATTCTTTCAGCCGACCCATCGACAGGTGTCATCCGGATCCAGCATCAGGGAACGCCTAGACCGTCAGGTGTCCGACTACATCGGGTTAACGGCCGATGTGGACGCTCTGAGGAGTGATGAACCCCTGGACTACTGGGTGGGCAGGCTTGACCTCTGGCCAGAGCTTGCCCAATTTGCAATCGAACTGTTGGCTTTCCGCTCATCCAGTGTCCTGTCCGAAAGGACGTTCAGCGCAGCAGGGGGGGTTCGTGACCGATAAGCGTACTCGCCTAGCTCACGACAGTGTTAACTACCTCACATTTCTAAAAATGAATGAGGCATGGATCTCGGAGGAATTCAACACATGTGACCAGTAGACCATGTATATGTCTATAAACAATTTTTTTAATCGAGCACAGAGACCTTATTTCTTCATTTGGCTCACTTCCTTGTCCAAAAAAAGCACACCGTACTATATGCCCGTACCCTCCTCTTTGATGCTCCCACCATCCCTGTGCTATGCTCATTATGAGGGGCTCCCACCATCCCTGTGCTATGCTGACATCCTCCTGGGGCTGCTTATTATGAGGGGCTCCCACCATCCCTGTGCTATGCTGACTTCCTCCTGGGGCTGCTTACGGTGCAGGTGTCAGTGCTGTATATCACGGTGCTGATGTCAGTGCTCTCTATCACGGTGCTGCTGTCAGTGCTGTATATCACGGTGCTGGTGTGAGTGCTTTGTCACGCTGCTGATGTCAGTGCTGTATATCATGGTGCTGCTGTCAGTGCTGTATATCATGGTGCTGGTGTGAGTGCTTTATGTCACGCTGCTGATGTCAGTGCTCTCTATCACGGTGCTGTTGTCAGATCACTCTATCACGGTGCAGGTGTCATTGCTGTATGTCACCCTGCTGATGTCAGTGCTCTCTATCACGGTGCTGTTGTCAGATCACTCTATCACGGTGCAGGTGTCATTGCTGTATGTCACGCTGCTGGTGATCATCTCTTGCACCCTCTTCTTTTCCTACCCTGGTCCCTGACCTTCCCTCTCCTCCATTGCCTTCATGCGCTCCACAGTCCTGAATTGTCACAACAATTTCCCATATAAAAAAGAATGCTTGTAGTTGTCGATCCCAGATTCACCTCATACATGTGTTATGTCATTGGCCATGTGGTGGGACTATGTTTGCATAGCCATTAATTATTTTGTGGCTGCAAAATTGACCTGTAGGTTTGCGAAGTTCGCCTCCCATTGAAGTCAATGGGGCGCGCCGTGAATGTTCCGGTTTGCAAAATATCGGCCGTGTTCGCGGTCCGCGTTCGCGAAACGTCCCGTCGGAAGTTCGTCCATCACTACATATAACCATAGAAAATCGCCAGATAATCTAATGGTGTATGGCCAGCTTTAGTTCTGCTGATCGTTTCCAGCCTCTTTCAGCCACTTCTTGATTACATGCACTTGCTCCAGTGTCATTGTTTTGAACTAGCTTCCTAATAGTGACAAAGGGGGACCATGCCAGTGTTGTGACAGGCCTTGTCTGTGTCTCTATCAAGCGTTCATGTGACAGTAAAACTGGAACTCATTACACCAGAGAGAGGATCTGCACGGATTAAAGATCCAACAGAGTTCAGTTTTATGGAAGCAAGTGGCCAAAATAGCCATTTTTGACAGCGTACGGACCTTTGTTTGGTGGACGCAGTCTTCAACTATATGTGATCCCTATCCGAGGTGTGGACATCTGCAAGCTTAGAGGCCCTAGGCTGGGTTTAGCCAATCGCCTTTAATGCTTGCTATTTGTTAAGCACAATCTACTTCTGGATGAAGGGGCACTTTTGGATTTCATGCATGTGCACCGTGGTGTTCATAATTCAGAGACTTTATGATTCTTTATTTATTTGTGATCACGTTATCTGGCCTTAATTGGTTTGATACAATATATGGACAATTTGTAATTTAATTAAATTTTTTATTTTTTATTTTGTATAGCGCAGCTTTTTTGATTATGTTATATTTACCTGCTCTGTGCAGTGGTTTTGCACAGAGTAGCCCGATCCTCCTCTTTTCCCCTGATGGCACCCCTGGGTTCTCCTTTTCAGCCAGTACCCCCAATAGCAAGCCTCTAGGGGGGCTGGTGCATGACTGCGGCTCAGCCCTGCTCCCCATTCTCACCTCATTGGCTCACTGGCTGTGATTGACAGTAGTGGAAGCCAATGGCTCACGCTGCTGTCTTGGCCAATGAGGAATGAGAGACCCGAGAGAAGCTCAACTCTCGTGCCCATCGCTGGAGCAAGAGGGAGCTCAAGGGAGTATTGGTGGGGGTGGGGGCACTGTACACAGGTTTTTTTTATCTTCATACATAGAATGCATGAAGGTAAAGAACTTGATCCTTTAAAATCACTTTAATGCCAAAATAACTCAGACTGCAACACTCGCCCTTAATCCAGTTTTTCTCCACAGTACTTCCCCAGGGCCGGCACCAACATAAGGCTGCTTTGGCCTCAGGATGGGGGGGTTTAGTGTTTGTGCTGAGACCGTGCTGCACAAAGCACAGAACCCGGCTCTCACGGAGAGCTCCAGGTCTCTTACTAAAGATCGGGAACCGGGACTCCTGATTCCTGATCATCTGATCACTGTGATAGCCTCTAATTGGCTATGAAAGGGATCAGTCACTGTGCAGCCTGCCCCAGTTTTTTTCTCCTCTGAATGGAGAGAACGATACATTACATATTTTTCCCCTGACAAGGAGAGACAGATGCAAACAAACAAAAGTGTGTAAAAAATAATAAGAAAAATAAAATAAAATAAAGGAAAAAAAAATAGCTAGATCAAGGCCTGATCCAGGGGAATGCCAAGGTTAGTGTTCAGGTCAAAGTAAAGGTCCAAGGTCAAGGTTAGGGTCAATGGTCAGGCTCAAAAGGTCAGAGTCTGTATATGTTGGGTAGGATTTTTTTTTTTTTTAATTACTATCAGTTTCAGTAAGTGTCAGTGTGTTTTAGATAAGATAAAAAATGCAAACTGCACACCATTGTTTTTGTTGCACCAGCCCTGCCTTCCCCACATGATGCCATGAGGAAAGCTACAGCCGAAACGCGTTCGTTTTTAGAGATTCTGTCATTGCTGTTGTGGATTAAATAAAGTCTCATAAAGAAGAAACATGGAGTGGCCGGCTTTCTGTTTGATGAGGACGTTCAAGCCGGAGCACAGACACTCTGCTCATATATTGTTGGTATAGCAGTAGAGCTGCAAGTTGTTTTTTGTGTCTTCCCCACATGATGTCCTCATTCTTCCAGGTTGAATAGAACCCAGCATCACACAACATGGAAGACTGAGCTCACACTAGCCTATGGTAGGGCATCAAATGGCTCCCTTTATTCACAGAGTACTAGTGCCACTCTACGTGTCAGTGGGGACTGCCCAGCTTACTTAAGACAGCCCCAAAGACTTTGGAAAAGGTAAGTACAGAAACACAAAGAGCATAAATTACAAACAGTGGGGGGGAAGGCAGGGAGTATCAGATAGGGGGGGGGGTAGCACAGAGCCTGAAGTTGGGCTTTGGCATGCTAAAGCGTATATAACATTTTAGTGATTGGATTTAGATTTAATTTAATTTCTTTATGAAAGCCAGCTGTGGGAGGCTGTAGAAGCTGTCATAATGTCAGGAGGACATCTCATACCTGTTCCGTCAGCCAGCCCATGTGTTTGACCTCCTTGCCCAAGATCTGTTTAATATCCTCGCGGACTCTTGGTATTAGAGCGTTGACATTACTGTGAATGGCACTGAACCATGACTGGGCTGTCCCTGCATCCTTTGCTCGAAGGAAAAGAACATCTCTACCATCTGCAGAACAAATCTCAAGATATCTATAAAAAAAGGAAACAAAAAATGTCAAACTTGCTGACATCTCAAGAATTCTTGAAACTGTTTTAGCTCCACTCCAATCCTGCTTATCGTACATATCGGACTCCATCTGCTTGCTGGAGAAGTCAACTCAATGATGGAACCATGGACTGTTTTGAGACCAGTAGTATGTATGTATACTATTATTTTTGCACTCTTATCATGGTAAAGACGAGTATATGATGTTGTTTTGTGTGAAAAATCAAAAGATTCTTATTTTGGCTTAAGGCCTCCAAATATCTCCATAGCATTGTGCATACATGTGTTGTGAACACCAATGTCTGTCCATGAAGGTTCTCATTTAACCAGGTCCTGGTTTAGCTGGTAGTAGTTAGTCACATTAGGATGTGGTGGGTCAGATTCAACTGGGTCTATGGTGGGGTCACATTTAACTGTGTATCTGGTAGGTCACATTCAACTGGATCTATGATGAGGTCACATTTAAATGGGCCTAAGGTGGGTCGTATTCAACTGAATCTATGGCAGGATCACATTCAGCTAGGTCTATGTTGAGGTTGCATTCAACTGGGTCTAGGGTGGGGTCACAATCAACTGTAATGTTAAAGACGTTTCACTGCTCACTCAAGTATCTTCTTGAGATTTAAGGCCAGAACTGATGAAACTACCTGTATGAGCGACGGAAAACTTAAATTTTACAGTCCAGCTAAATGTGGCCAACTACTAATATGTAACTCCACTGCCTCCTAAGCACACAATTTGAGCCAACTATGGACCCAGGTGAATGTGACCCCACCATAGACCCAGGTGACTGTGGCTCCCATCATAGATCCAAGTGAATGTGACCCCACTGGAGACCCATTTCAGTGCAACTCCATCACAGATCCAGATGAATGGGACCCCACCACAGACCCAGCTGAATGTGACCCCATCATAAACCCATTTCACTGCAACTCCACCACAGATCCAGATGTATGGACCCTAACATAGACCCAGTTGAATGTAACACCACCATAGACCCATTTCAATGTAACCCCACCATAGACCCATTTCAATGTAACCCCACCACAGACCCAGTTGAATGGAACCCCACCAGCACCAACGATCTAACGGCATTGCATATGCAAGCCCAAAAATACTTGTTACAAATTCTTATGGTACTAGCATGTTAGTTTGCCCACTTATGTGGAGCATCTCCACCCCTTACCTGGGCTCTGGATCAGCAGGCAAGAAGGTGCGGGACACAAAACACATCTTTAGTGGAATACTCTTTCCATCCTTTATATCCCGGGGGGGCAGTGCAGGGGAACCTCTCTTCTGTGGGACAGGTGGTACATTATCCCAGCTCCCTGGGCCACCAGGGATGGGGCCTTTGAAAAAGGGGGATATGTCTTTCATGTACTTTACTAGGGAAAGAACACAGCACAGACAGGACAATTACACATAAGGTACATAATTGTGTAATACACAACAGCATGAAAATACAACCATTAGTATATGGGGAGAATTGTAGCTAAGAAAGTTTTTTGTCCTTATGTATCAATTTGTGAAATAAGAACTGTCTGCATTGCCACTATTACTTTTGGTCCTGTACTTCTGGCCAGGATTACAAATCTCATTACATGTTTGTGCTACTTATTCTGAGTCTAATGCCGTTTTTCACATGCAGCTCTCAAAGGTGATCATGAGCAAGACTCCTGCTTTTTCTGAACTGCATAATGACCAGGGCTGGATTAAATAAGGACAACAAGGGCAATCTGCCTGGTCTTCCACCATATAGGGACAATTCCCTGGTCCTTCACCATATGAGGGCACTTCTCTGCTCCTCCACCATATAGGTACAATTCCTTGGTCTTCACCATATGGGGCCAATTCCTTGGTCTTCACCATATGGGGCCAATTCCTTGGTCTTCACCATATGGGGCCAATTCCTTGGTCTTCACCATATGGGGCCAATTCCTTGGTCTTCACCATATGGGGCCTTCACCATATGGGGCCAATTCCTTGGTCTTCACCATATGGGGCCTTCACCATATGGGGCCAATTCCTTGGTCTTCACCATATGGGGCCTTCACCATATGGGGCCAATTCCTTGGTCTTCACCATATGGGGCCAATTCCTTGGTCTTCACCATATGGGGCCAATTCCTTGGTCTTCACCATATGGGGCCAATTCCTTGGTCTTCACCATATGGGGCCAATTCCTTGATCTCCCCCATATGGGTCTTCACCATATGGGTCTTCACCATATGGGGGCCAATTCCTTGGTCTTCACCATATGGGGGCCAATTCCTTGGTCTTCACCATATGGGGGCCAATTCCTTGGTCTTCACCATATGGGGGCCAATTCCTTGGTCCTCCACCATATAAGGGCAACACCCTGGTCGTTCTCCACATAGGTGCCCCCACCTAGTAAGTGGTGTTTTTTTTTCTCTGGCTGTTTCTATTGGCTGGTGAGCATAGCGGGAATTCAAGGGGGCACAAGTAGTATACTGTATGTGTATCAAAAACAGTAATTAAGGATAGTACCCCCCTCTCCCTGCCATTTTCCATACATGCTTAAATGACCTGCCAGCTGATGCCGCTTACTGAACCATCACACACCTCTACCAGTCTCAGCATACCCAATTTTTGCAGTTCTATAGAGGCCCTGATGAAGGGGAATTGTGCGATTCCCCAAAACACGTCAGCTGTCTGTTGCCCTGCTTGTGGTAACCAGTTGCACAATAAAGACTTTGGACTCTTAAAGACTTTTCATTTGAAGCTCTTTGACCCAATACACTTGGGGGTCTATGTATAAAATGTTTGCTGTGCAATTATGACAAACATCCGCTCAACCTGGATGAAAATTGCCATATTTTCTCTAATGTGTGTAGTTGTACATTGTGTAATTGTATATTGTCAGCACCAACTAGTGGCCATAATGCAACTTTTATCCCAGAGATGCCTCCATCAGGAAACAAACGTGTTGTGGCCACTAGATGGTGCTGACAACATAGGCACAAAACATATTAAAGAAAGTAAGGACATTTTCTTCATTGTGCCGATGTGTGTCCCACATTGCATACATAGACCCCTTAAATTTCTAGATTTAGGTGAGCTACCACCTTTGTGGTGAGCTGCTGAACAGAAGCCAATTGGGCTCAAGTAATGATTCCCACTGTATTTTGATAACCTGTGAAAAAATAAGTCTTACATCCCTAAGACTACCTCTAGTGAGAATGGTGGCAGGAAAGAATACATTCAAATGAAAAGTAAATAAAAAATAAATATTAACGCTCTATCTTTTTTTTTTTTTTTTTTTTTTTTTTTTTTTTTTTTAAATAATGGAGGGGGGAGGATAATGAGGGGGGAAATATTATGTTTTGAGTGATGGTTCACTTTAAATGACAATGGGTCCTTATAGTTTGGGTCCTGTACATACCAAATATGCCGCCAGCTCACGGTAGATTGGTGGTACCCCCGGTGCATGTCAAGGGTTCGTTTAATTTGCCTTTGAATCTCTGTGGGTGTGACACTGAACAAACAGCTGGAAGTGGAGAGCGCACACAATCTGGTTACAATAACTGCACTTACTCATCTCACAACTATTTTTATATGGAAAGTCATCCCACTTTTGTAAGGTCAATGTCTTCTTTTCTTCAGCCTATTTTAATTAGCAATGGAACAGTTTCTTACTGAACATGAAAATAATTCATCAAAACAAATGGAACTCAGAGTGCTAAAGATCGAGACTTGCAATGCAGAAGTAACTTGCACCTGTTTCTCTACACGACTTGCCTATCTGAGCACTTTGGATAGGTTCTACAATGATTTCCAAGGCTATCTGTTCAAAAACTACACATATTGTGGTGGTGTTATATTTTCTTCCAGATACAAGAAATACACATACAATAATTCCATTATCAGGCCCATTTACCTCTCTTTGGTGCATTAACATGACAATAAACAATATCCTTATTCTCTAAAAACAATCCACATCCACTATTAAATGACCCTGTAATCTTCACTATATTACCCAAAAGTATTGGGACACTTGCCTTTACACGCACATGAATTTTAAACCCAGTCTTAGTCCATAGGGTTCAATATTGAGTTGGACCACCACTTTGCAGCTATAACAGCTTCAACTCTTCTGGGAAGTTGGTCCACAAGGTTTAGGAGTATGTCTATGGGAATGTTTGATCATTATTGGAGAAACGCATTTGCGAGGTCAGGCACTGATGTTGGACGAGAAGGCCTGGCTCACAGTCTCCACTCTAATTCATCCCAAAGGTGTTCTATCAGGTTTAGGTCAGGCCAGTCAAGTTCCTCCACCCCAAACTCGCTCATCCATGTCTTTATGGACCTTGCTTTGTGCACTGGTGTGCAGTTATGTTGGAACATGAAAGGGCCATCCCCAAACTGTTCCCACAAAGTTGGGAGCATGAAATTGTCCAAAATGTCTTGGTATGCTGACGATTTAAGAGTTCCCTTCACTGGAACTAAGGGGCCAAGCCCAACCCATGAAAAACAACCCCACACCATAATCCCCCCTCCACCAAATGATTTGGACCAGTGCACAAAGCAAGGTCCATAAAGACATGGATGAGGGAGTTTGGGGTAGAGAGACTTGACTGGCCTGCACAGAGTCCTGCCCTCAATACGATAGAACACCTTTTGGATGAATTAGAGCGGAGACTGCGAGCCAGACCTTCCTGTCCAACAAATGCGCTTCTGGAAGAATGGTCAAATATTCCCATAGACACACTCCTAAACCTTGTGGATGGCCTTCCCAGAAGAGTTGAAGCTGTTATAGCTGCAAAGAGTGGGCCAACTCCATATTGAACCCTATGGACTAAGACTGGGATGCCGTTAAAGTTCATGTGCCTCTGACGGAGGCTCTTTACCACGTGATCAGCCGTGTCCAATCACGGCTGATCACAATGTAAACAGGAAGAGCCATTGATCGGCTTTTCCTCACTCACGTCTAACAGACGAGAGCCGATCGGCTGCTCTCCTGACAGGAGGAGTCTGTGCTGATTGTTTATCAGCGCAGCCCCCCCTCGGATCCCACCCAGGACCACCATCATGCTGCCCTGGACCACCAGGATGGCCATCCACACTGGACCACCAGGTATGACCCCCTAGACCAGCAGGGAAATGCAAATCTGTGCCAAGACAGCTGCCAATCAGTGCCCACTCACAATGCCTACCATTGCCAGTGTCACCAGGGATGCCTATCAGTGCCGTGTATTAGTGCCCAGCAGTGCCGCCTATCAGTGCCACCCATAAGTACCCATCTTTGCAGCCTTTCAGTGCCCATCAGTGTTGCCTATCAGTGCCAACCACGAGTGCCCATGAGTGCCACATATCAGTGCCCATCGTTGGTGCCCATCAGTGCCACCTCATTGGTGCCGCCTTATCAGTGAAGGAGAAAACTTACTTATTTACAAAATTTGTTTAGCAAAAAATATAAAGCGCAGAGGTGATCAAATACAACCAAAAGAAAGCTCTATTTGTGGGAGCAAAATGCTAATAGCATGACCGCGCAATTGTCATTTAAACAGCGACAGCGCAGAAAGCTGAAAATTGGCTTGGGCAGGAAGGGGGGTAAGTGCCCGGTATTGAAGTGGTTAATGATCTACCTGGTGGCTATAGGCTGCACATACACTCTCATTCTCTAGATTTATACATGTGGTTTTATAAAGCCACACACACACGGACTGTGTATCGGTTCAACAGAAACTGTCTGACATTCGATCCGTTTGGATGGCAGCCGGTCTGACGGAGGCCAGCCGAACATCCAGGTTCTGTCGAAAGGACATGCCCAAACAATATGTGCCAATTGGCATCTGATTAGTGCTCTTCAGCCAATGGCTGAATCGCTGACCTGTGTGTTCTGTCAGAACACAATAGCTCAGCTGGGAGATCGCTGTACTAACATCAGATAGTTAGTACATCAAGCTTCTCATGGGCTCCTCAGTTTTTTTTTGTTTTTTTTTTCATTCAGGCAGCTGGGTTCAACGAAAAAAAAAAAACCTGATCGTGTGTACGAGGCTTTAGGCTGATCTACCAAAGAGTTAAATCTTGGCTTCTGGCAGCGGTGGAATTCTTTGGACTCTTCCAAGTGCAGTCAGGTCAGTAGGTAGCTCACAGTTCACTGAGCAGAAGTGTCAGCTCTTCCAATCTCCCACATACATCTGACTCTGAGTAATGGAGGACTTTGCTGTAATCACCAACACTAATCATCTGCTGCAAGACAAGGGGGAACCGGCCACACACATTACAATCTGCCGTACAATTACTATACAATCTCCTTTAAACTGGCAACATGTTTTAATCTGGTTCTACATCCTCTGTACAATCTCTTTCAAACTTTCCACATACAATACAATCTGATTATACAATCTTTGTGCAATCTCTTTTAACTTCAGCCCTGAAAGGTTTATCCCCCCTTCATGGCCAAGCCATATTTTGCGATACGGCACTGCGTTATTTTAACTGACAAATGCGCGCTTGTGAGACGCTGTACCTAAATAATTGATGTCCTTTTTTCCCAAATAGAGCTTTCTTTTGATGGTATTTGATCAACTCTGCAGTTTTTTATTTTTTGCACTATAAAACAAAAAACATTTTGGGGAAAAAAAAAAAAGCGGTTTACTTTCTGCTATAAAACACGCCCAATGAAAAAAAAATGTAAAAATCAAATTTCTTCCTTAATTTAGGCCAATACGCATTCTACTACATGTTTTTGGTAAAATAAAAACCCAATAAGCGTATATTGATTGGTTTGCGCAAAAGTTATAGCCTCTATAAACTATGAGATATATTTATGGAACTTTATATTTTTTTACTAGTAGTGGCGCCAACCAATTTTTAGTGGGACTGTGCAATTGCAGCGGACAAATCTGACACTTTTTGGGGACCAGTGACACCAATACAGTGATTAGTGCTAAAAAAAATGCACTGTCACTGTACTAATGACACTGGCAGGGAAGGGGTTAACATCAGGGGTGAGCAAAGGGTTAAATGTGTTCTCTGGGAGTGCTTGCTAACTGTGGCGGGGGATACTTTAACTGGGGAAAGACAGATCTGTGTTCCTGCTTAGCAGAAACACAAGATCTCCATCTTCCCCTCTGACAGAACGGCAATCTGCCTTGTTTACATAGGCAGACCATGGTTCTGTCTGCCTCAGTACGATCTGCCAGGCCTGCCGATTGGCTCCCGCTATGTCCAATCACATTGGGAGCGGGGTCGGCGGCACGTGCGTCTCAGACCTGGCAAATGAAATCACATATAGATACGTGTTTTTTCACTGCAAGGCCGCCCCGTAGCAGTAAATCAATGTGGGGCGGTCCTATAGCAGTTAAGCTGACCACACATGTTGCAAATGCTGTGCAATTTATTATCCACTATATATAAGGTGAGGACTTTCCCAAGACATCTACTTTAAACTGTATTATTACCAATCTGAGTATGTGATGGCTACATTCTTTTCCTTTTTTTTTTTTTTTTTTTTTTTTTTATTACCTGTGGGTAGGTGGCACAGGCAGACTGGTCAATGTGCCTGTACCTCGCCGGCTCGCCTTCCGGTTTGGGGCACCCCTTGCTGACCGGTGCTGTGAATGGACACAGCACAAGTTTGGCAGCTGATTTCTGCCAATGATTTTGGCTGAAGTCAGCTGATCGGCTGTGGCCAATCACACACACAGGTCTGTGTTTACAAAGACACAGTACTCTGTGTACTGTGAACATAGTTCTGGCTGCTTCTTCTCCCTGCAAAGCCTAATTTCTTGAAGCCCTGAAATGTCAGGACAGTACAATAATCCCCCAAGTGACCCCTTTTTGGAAAGTAGACAGTCCAAGGTATTTGGTAAGAGGCATGGTGAGATTTTTTTAATGTTGTAATTTTTTTGAGCACAATTGTTTTATTGCTTACATACTGTTACTAGTACACAACTTTCTTTTTGTGTTATTTTTTTATTTTTTTTCATACTGTGACCAGAGCAATACAGTGTAACCAAAGTAACACTAAACAGCTCTGAGGGGGTGATCAGGATTTTTATTTATTTTTTACAAACTATTTACTTATAGCAGAGAATTTCATTGTAATAAGCAAGCATTTTTACTGAATGAAATAAATTCATTCAGTGTGTATTGTTGTGATTGCCCACACCTATTCACATGGTATACATGGGCTGTGATTGGCCCTCTCTGTACCGTGTGATTACTGTGACCAATCAGAGATCAGCACAATAGCACACAATAAATGGCATGAATCAAAGCCATTTATTGTTGACATTTGTCATGGGATCTGCTGTGATCGGTCACAGTGATCACATGGGACCGGTACACTCATCTGTTATCTGCTGTGTCTGGTGGACACAGCAGAAGACAGATTGCGCCACAGTGCAGCCTGTGCTTGGGCGCGTTTTGGGGAGGACGCCATATGACTTCCACCCAGAACAATAGGCTCCCGATCGGGCGTCCCTTTACAATGGCCTGGGCGGGAAGCAGGCCATACATTGCGCAAATTTGGCTGGTTCATTGGGAAATTTGCTTAGTGGGTCACCATGTTGGCTCCCTCCCACCCCACATCCTTTGATTGAAAAAACTGAACAGCAGCTGCATCCAATTATCTCATCCACTAAGCTAATTCACTTTGTAAAATGAACACACTGCTCCTTTAGTAAATCAACCCAATTATTTCCAATAGAGAGAAGTTGCAAGAAACAACTACCAAATCTTGCATATTCATTTTAGTTTTTGATGCATTTTTCTCACCACTTTTTTCAGCCTTACAGCTCCCTCCTGGAAATGACATATGCAGAGAAGGAACTCGGCAATATGAATAATCCTTCAAATCAAACAAAAAATTTGTCATACATGCCTGTCAGGATGAGGTATTACAGCCAGCACACAACTGCACGCTTCAGCTCTTCCCCATCGATTTGATATAATTGACATTTCCCGATTAAAACTAAGTGCAGTAATGGCTGTTGTAAGCGCTGACTGCGCGATGAACTCCCATTACCTGCAATGTCTGCACCTCGGAGATAAATGAGGGAGGGCGGCTGGTGCACAACTCGTCACCTTAAAGTGGACCTTTCCCCCTGAACACAAAATCCCCTGGTCCATGCTGATGTGAAAATAACAAAAGTCCCATGTTGATTAGAAGATGTATATGGGTTTGTATAGCCTACTTGACAGAGCTCTCTCCCCACTCTGTGCCCCATACAACCTACCTGACAGAGCTCCCACCCTATTATGGGCAATCTACCAACCTACCTGGCAGAACTCCCACCCCACTCCGTGCCCCATACAGCCTACCTGACAGAGCTCCCACCCTATTATGGGCAATCTACCAACCTACCTGGCAGAACTCCCACCCCACTCCGTGCCCCATACAGCCTACCTGACAGAGCTCCCACCCTACTATAGGCAATCTACCAACCTACCTGGCAGTGCTCCCCCCCTACTCTGGGCCCCATACAACCTACTTGACAGAGCTCCCTCCCCACTCCGTGCCCCATACAGTCTACCTGACAGAGCTCCCACCCTACCATGTGCAATCTACCAACCTACCTGGCAGTGCTCCCCCCATACTATGGGCCCCATACAACCTACCTGACAGAACTCCCCCCCTCTCTGTGCCCCATACAGCCTACCTGACAGAGCTCCCTCCCCACTCCGTGCCCCATACAGCCTACCCAACAGAACTCCCTCCCACTCCGTGCCTCATACAGCCTACCTGACAGAGCTCCCTCCCCACTCGGGCCCCATACATCCTACCTAACAGAGCTCCCTCCCCTCCCTGGGCCCCATACAGCCTCCCTGACAGAGCTCCTTCCCTGTTTCGGCCTCATATAGCCTATCTGGCGAAGCTCCCTCCCCACTCCAGGTTCCATACAGCCTACCTGACAGAGCTCCCATCCCATTCTGGGCCTCATACAGCCTACATGACAGAGCTCCCTCTTCACTCCGGGCCCCTATACAGCCTACCTGACAGAGGTCCCACCCCATTCCAGACCTCATACACCCTACATGACAGAGCTACCTTTCTACACCGGGCCCCATACAGCCTACTGGACAGAGCCCCCCTCCCTCTTGACCCCATACAGCCTACCTGACAGAGCTCCCACCCTACTCTGTGCAACTTGCCTAACAGAGCTCCCTCCAGGCCTCATACAGCCGACCTGACAGAGCTCCTACTCTACCCTGGGCAACCTACCAACCTACCTGACAGAGGTCTCTCCGGGCCCCATACAGCATACATGACAGTGCCCCCCCCCCCTAGGTCTCATACAGCTTGCCTGACAGAGCTCCTTCCCTACTCCAGGCCCCATACAGCCTACCTGACAGAGCTCCCACCCTACTATGGCCAATCTACCTGGCAGAGCTCCCCCCTACTCTGGGCCCCATAAGCCTACCTGGCAGAGCTCCCTCCCCAACTCCAGGCCCCATATAGCCTACCTAACAGCAGTCCCAACCCACTCCTGGCCCCATACAGCCTATCTGACAGGGCCCGCCTCAACCCCCAATGTCTAATAATACACTTGAACCCTCCTTCATGTCTGCTAATAAACATTAAGCACCCTACTTCCTCATGCCTGGTGTCTCCTCATACACTGCTGCTGCAAACACATAGACTGGGAACTACCTCAGCTACCTTTGGGCACACAGCCCAACAATCCTTATTTAGGGCCCACACCTATCCAGCATCTTGTTAATGCCGCCTTTTGCAGTTTCCAAAAAATCTTGCCTTATAACACACCAGTGACTGTACTGTGTCGCTCATAAAGGGAGTCGAAGATGATGCTTGTGGGGACACGCAGCTATGTCTGGTTATGTCCGTCCAGCCTCTACAGGCTTCCTGAGCCGAGCCTGGGGTGGGTGCAGGAGCAATAACAAATGTAGCCTGCACACAGAACAGGTGTCAACACCCGTCTGCACTAAGCCATTGGGATGTCGCCTTCACCTCCCGGGTTTAACACTCATTAAAAGCGCAGTGGCAAGGGGTCAAGGCAAACTAAGGGTACTTTCTGATTTTAGCCAAGCTGAGGTATGTATGACCGTATTAGTAACTGACTGTCTAACTTCACTTGTTGCCTAGAACAGCTCTTCAATAAGGCAGACAGGAAAAGTGAAATGTCCAAGTATAATCCCGTGAAAGCCAGAACTCGCCTATAAATTAGAGGTTGACCGATATATCGGCCGATATTTGCCGGCATCGCCGATTGTGCTGATAAAAAGGCAGATTTAGAACTACAGCGCGACTTGCAAATAACTTCTGTAATAGAAGTCAATGCAAGTTGCCTGAGTCTTCAGTGAAGCGACTTTCCTCCTCTCTGGGCAGTCTGCCAAGAAAAGAGTAAAGAGATACAATGTTCACACTTGAATTAATGAACTCAACTCAGTGTGTAGAAGTTCTCAGTTTAACCGTTTAAAGACTAAGGGTCCTTTCACACGGGGCGGATCAGTTCTGATCCGCCCTGTGGATGTCCGTTTGCTCAGCGGGGATCACTCCGCCGATCCCCGCTGAGCAGGGAGATGACAGGTCTGTCTCCGCACACTGTGCAGGGACGGACCTGTCACAGCGCCGCTCTCCCCTATGGGAGATCGGATGACGACGGACCGCAGTGCCCGTCGTCATCCGATCCGATCCGCAGACGGATGGAAAAATAGCTTTTTCCTCCGTCACACTTTTTCGGATCGGAGCGGGTCGGATGTCAGCGGACATGTCACCGCTGACATCCGACGCTCCATAGAGCTCTATGGAGCACCCGTTCAGGTCCGCCTGAAAAACTGACAGGCGGGCCTGAACGGGACGTTAGTGTGAAAGGGGCCTTAATCTTTTCTGACACTTGTTGCTTCCAAGTAAAAATCCTGTATTTTCTGCCAGAAAATCACTTAGACCGCCCAAAAATTATATATATTTTTTTTAGCAGAGATCCTAGGGAATAAAATAGCGGTTGTTGCAATATTTTATATCACACGGCATTTGCGCAGAGGTCTTTCAAATCAATTGAAAAAATACACTAATGATTAAAAAAAAAAAAAAAACAGTAAAGTTAGCCAATTTTTTTTTTTCGTCCAAAAGTTTTGACTACCTGTTTTTATTTAATATATAGTTTTTTTTTAAATCTAAATCATACATACAAGTAAACTGATTGGAGGTTTGTTTAATAAATGTTTAAATGTAAGAAATTTTCTGTATCACTTATGAAGGCTGCTTTCACACTGGAGCGGGCAGGCGTTGATGGTAAAACGCTGCTAGTTTTAGCAGCGCTTTACCGTCATTTTAGCGGTACTATTCGGCTGCTAGCGGGGCGCATATAACCCAGCTAGCGGCCGAGGAAGAGGTTAAATGCGCCCGTGAAGCACCGCTGCCAAATCGCATTGCATGCGCTTCAGCAGTGGTGCCCATTAATATCAATGGGCAGGAGTGGTAGAGGAGCGGTATACACCACTCCAAACGTGCTGCTTGCAGGACTTTTTTTTAACATCCTGCCAGCGCATCTCCTCAGTGTGAAAGCACTCTGTCTTTCACACAGACTGCAGGGGAGCTGTTTTGCAGGCACTTTAGGGGCGCTATTTTTAGCCCAAAGGCACCTGAAAAACGCCCCAGTGGGAAAGGTGTCTGTTAGATTTTATGAGATGAAGGGGGATATAAAAAAATAAAAAAGGAATATAAAATAAAATAAATCCGCCTAACATATCGGCCCAAAAAAAAAACGGCATCATATATCGGCCGCCATGATTTCTAAATATCGGCATCGGCCAGAGAAAATCCCATATCGGTCGACCTCTACTATAAATCCTATGACTTCAGTGAGGTTACTATAACTGATTGCACCTTACATGTTTTTTTTCTTCTTTTTTAAAATAAAATAATCCTCAGATGATATTTACAGCTTGTACAGACATTGGCATCAGATTTAATATTTGTTCTCCGTACTCTAGGCCGTACTGTCAGTTCATGTTCTAAGCCTCCCACATTCCACTCCCAGCATCCCAGGAATGTGCAAGTCCCTCTTAACAGCTGTGAGAGAATCATCAGAATTCCTGGCCATGGCCTAACGGTGGGGGGAGAGAGAGGCTACAACCAAAACAGCCTACAGCACCAATTCTTTTAGTCCTATATCTGACTGTTGTCACCACCTTTCCATGTCATTCCAGTCCTCTCCTTATCACTCCTCCTTTATCACAAACTCCCATTAGTCAGAATGCCTTGTCCTTTGCTTGTCCAGGCAAAATACCAAACATGAGCCTTACCTTCCAGCACCACCTCTTTGCCTGTCTTCTTCAGAGCTTGCACGGCATCATCATGGGTGGCTTCGCTTAAGTCGGCCCCATTGACGGACAAGATGGCGTCACCCACGTAAAGGGCACCTGTTAGGTCTGCAGCTAATCCCTTGAAAATCTTGGAGATTAGGATAGGCATCTTGTTTTCTCTTCCGCCTGTGAAGACACCAACAAATACAAAGATTGTAGATTATGGTGCTAACTTAGCATACCTTAGAACATCAGAGCGAACTCTTTTGTTTATTGGGCCTCATGTACATGGACAGCAAACGGGTAGTAAAAACAGGTGGTTGATCCGTGGTTTTACCGACCACCTACAACCTACCATTGCAGCCAGAGGCACTTGTATATGTTGCACCAAAACACGGATAAGACATCTACAATAGAAAAATAATTTTTTGATAATTATAAACATATCAAAAATATTAGCTTTTATTTGCAATGTACTATGGTAGTAAGATTTTGTTATCCTTGTGAATACGGTTCTGCCTTGTACACACGGTCGGAAATTCTGACCACAAAATCCGTCTGATTTTTTTCCAATGGATTTTGTCCGAAACTGGTGTTGCATACACACAAAGTTATCAGAAAATCCGATCGTTCGGAACGTGGTGACGTTCGTTGCGTAGGACGGGACCACGTAGAGGCTAGTAGCCAATAGCTTTGGTCTCGTAATTTGATCTGAGCATGCATGGCACTTTGTCCGTCGGAATTCTCTACAAACGATCAGAAAAATATGATCGGATTTTTTGTGTCAGAAAATTTTAGATCCTGCTCAAATTTTTTTCGGCGGAATTTCCGACAGAAAAATTCCGATAGAGCCCGCACACGATCAGATTTTGCGACAATATAATCAGATCGGACCTTTTCCATCGGAATTTCTGACCATGTGTACAGGGCATTAGGCTTACCGCAACCATAGACTTCCTTTACCATATGTGATTTCATTTTTCTTTATCTTTGTAGGTTTGTGGAGATGTACGGCTTGACATTACCCCAATGTTTTTCTATTCTATTGTGATTTATACCTTATTCTTGTAAAACGCTTTTTTAATAAAAATTATTGGAAACAAAAAATATTAGTTCCTGTGTAAATAACCTGGTGTAGGGCTGTGGAGGGAGATGTGTGCAAACGTGGGGGTTGGGGGAGAGTGATGCAGGGGTGAGAGCTCAGGAGGGGTGGAAGTGAGATGTGGACATCCTGTGAAAGAGTTGAACCCTGCACACTGTTCATAGCGCAGTCCTCTACCCTACACTCGGTATGTAGAGCACCCCTAAGCATTACACTTGGTGTGTAGCATACCCCTGAACCCTGCATTATGTATGTAATGCACCTCTGAACTCTGCATTATGTACATAGCACATCCCTGAACCCTGTATTATGTATGTAGTGCACCTCTGAACTCTGCACTATATACATAGTGTACCCCTGAACTTTGCACTATGTATGTAGCACAACCCTGCATTATGTATGTAGCGCACCTCTGAACTCTGCAGTATATTCACAGCGCACCCCTAAACTTTGCACTATGTACATAGCGCACACCCCAAACCCTGCATTATGTACATAGCACACCTCTGAACTTTGCACTATGTACGTAGTACATCCCTAAACCCTGCATTGTATGTAGCGCACCTCTGAATTCTGCAGTATGTTCACAGGACACCCCTAGACTTTGCACTATGTACGTAGCACATCCCTGAACCCTGCATTATGTATGTAGTCCACCTCTGAATTCTGCACTATATACATAGCGTACCCCTGAACTTTGCATGCATGTAGCACAACCCTGCATTATGTATGTAGCGCACCTCTGAACTCTGCAGTATGTTCACAGCGCACCCCTAAACTTTGCACTATGTACCTAGCGCACACTCCAAACCCTGCATTATGTACATAGCACACTCCTGAACTTTGCACTACGTACGTAGCACATCCCTGAACCCTACACTATGTGCATAGCACATCCCTGAAACCTCACCCTGTGCATAGGGCACCCCTGAATTTCACACTAAACACAGTCCAGGTATTTATTGCCCCTTTAAGATCCCCCCACATTTGGCCACACCCACAGTTTGATACAGTTCGGCTGGAGAGAGGGTTGAATTCCTGCACCTATTATGTGAGAAACAAATCCCTGGATAAATTGATATAGTCTTACAGATACAACCGGCCCTATGAGGGCAACCATAATGCTGCCACAGAGGAAAACAGAGATCCTTTGTTTCTGCTGAGCAGAAACACGGATTTCCATTTTCCTCCAGTCACAGCATTCCCCTCCACAGTTAGAAAGCACCCCCTAGGACAGTGATGGTAAACCTTGGCACCCCAGATGTTTTGGATCTACATTTCCCATGATGCTCCACTACACTGCAGAGTCCATGAGCATCATGGGAAATGTAGTTCCAAAACATCTGGGGTGCCAAGGTTCGCCATCACTGCCCTAGGAGCACACTTAACCCTTTGATCGCCCCTGATGTTAACCCCTACCCTGCCAGTGTAATTAGTACAGTGACAGTGCATTTCTTTTAGTAATGATCACTGTATTGGTATCACTGGTCCCAAAAAAATGTCACTTAGTGTCAGATTTGTCCATCGCAATGTCGCAGTCCCACTAAAGATTGCTGATCGCCCTCATGACTTGTGAAATAAAAAAAAAAAAAAAAAAAATGAAAGAGTACATAAATGAAAGTTTGCTAAACTAATGAATGTACCTTTATTGGGATTTTTTAACCAAAAATATGTAGCAGAATACACATTGGCTTGAATTAGTGAAGAAATTAGATTTTTTACATTTTTTTTACATGTGTTTTATAGCAAAAAGTAAAAAAATATATATATTTTTTCAAAATTGTTGCTATTTTTGTTTATAGTGCAAAAAATAAAAACCGCAGAGGTGATCAAATACCACCAAAAGAAAGCTCTATTTGTGGGAAATTAAGGACATGAGTTTTATTTGGGTACAATGTCGCACGGCCGCGCAATTGTCAATTAAAATAACACAGTGCCATATCGCAAAAAATGGCCTGGTCAGGAAACCTTCTGGGGCTGAAGTGCTTAGATATCATGTGCCTAAGCCCTTGTACACACGGTCGGAGATTCCGACGGAATGTGTCCTATCGAACCGTTTTGTCGGATAATCCGACTGTGTGTGGTCTCCATCGTACTGTTTCCATCAGAGTATCCGACGGACCAAGTTTTCCAACTTGGAAAATTTTCCGACAACATGCTCCGATCATGTGTAGCCTACTCCGACAGACAAAGTGCCACGCATGCTCAGATCAAATTCCTAGACCAAAGCCATTGGCTACTAGCCTGAACGTAGTCCCGTCGTAACGAAATCACGTCATCACGTTATGTACAATTGGATTTTCCGACAACAGTTTCTTACAAAATCCGTCGGACAAAATCCAACGGATTTGGTTGTCAGAATGTCCGACCGTGTATACAAGGGCTTAGAGTTCAAGAGCCAGTAGGTAAGTCCTCCTCGGAGATTATTCCACAGCAGACAATAAATGAAGTCAGTCCAAAATATGGATAATTCAATATATAACAAAGTATAACTCAAGTACAGCACACAGTTTTCCAATCATCCCACCCAGGGGGAATTTTAGGTAGAAGTGGGTTAGGAGTATTTGAATAGGTTGGGTAAAGAGCAGTTGTGGCCTGTCCATTAGGGGCGTACGGGCAGTACCCCCCTGATCTACATGCAGGGCGCCGGACGCATGTATTCCGATAGGGGGGTTTTGAAGCACGTGATTAGAGCCTGAGGCTCTAATAGGCTTCATAAAAGGATGTGAGAATAGGCAAAATATTCCCTATTCTCACACTGATCCTCTTCATGGTCAATCAGGAAGCAGGTCCTGAGACCCATCACCTGATTGGCTGAAAGGACAGGCAATCTTATTGGACGCCTAATAGGAGGAGGGAAGTGACGAACGGCAGAAGCCGTCGTAATGCACAGGAGGAGGAGGAGGCTCTGCAATGTAAGCCTGGACCTATATGGGGTAAGTGCTGGGTTGGACTACCGACCAACAGCCCGGAGGGTAAGGGGAACTTGGTTCAGGTGACCCGACTGACCGATGGACCGTGGGGGGAGGGGGGGGTTGTTTGTTGCCCCCCCCCCCAAAAAGCCACCACTGGTAGGGAGGTCAGGAGAGGGGGAAGGGAGTGTATATAGGTGGATAGTAGGGAGGAGGGAGGGAAGGAGCGAAAGGGGTACACTGGGTTATTTGCACTGGAACTAATATTTTCCATAAATGTTAATAATTAACCATTGTAGGTGTCATATCCATGTTTTTTTTATTTTTGGTACAATAGTATCTCTTGGATGCGCCTCCCCAGCATCAGTGGGTATTGGCATGCACTTTAATTATAGCTATTCCTTAGTCAGCTGGAATTTTTGGCACTCCTACACATGTTGTGGCAAATTTAACTCAACATGCCAAGTTTGACAGGTGGCACCTGTCAAATTTGCCCACTGAAGTCAATAGGATTATGCCAAACCGCAAAACCAAAGCCTGGCTTATGGCTTCTACATTATATTTAAATGGAAAATCCATGTTTGGCAGCTAAAAAAAAAAAAAAAAAAAAAAACAGCCATTCAGAAGTATCAAAACCTAAACACCTGGAAGCAGCTGCTCTACTACCCTCTGAAAAGTTTCCACTGCAAATCACTTTTCAGGGGGTGGTAGAGACTGCCTCCCATGTATATAAGGCCTAAAGAGGAACTTCAAGTATGAAGATGTAAGATGAAAATGATTGCTTCTCTGAATTCATCACCAATTGTAGTTTTTAAATGCAAGGAGTGTAAGTATCTGACTCTGACATGGTATCAGCCTCTGACACTCCCTGTACAGCAGAGATCAGACTGGAAGAGGGAGAAGCAGCATGAGGACCAACCAGTAGTGCTACAGTGCAAGGAGCATGCTGGCAGGAGGAGAGTGGCTGAAAGATGAGCTCATCAGTCTTCTGCTTCTCCATCTGCTGTCCAGTCACAGGCTGGGGGGGGGGGGGGGGAGAAGACCTGAACTGCAGCAGAGGAAAATCAGGTTGTCATCCCTGACAGACAGTCAAAGTATAGCAAGTAGTAGATGGAGCAAAGGTGGAGTGAACAGGAGATCCAAGGTGACAGCAGGTGGTATTGGCACCAAGGGACACACTAAAGCAAGGACAGCAATGGCAGGCAGAGGCATAAGGCAAATCCAAGAACACAAAAACAAGAATCACCACTCTGCAGTATGCAATAAAGACCATCGTTTTAATATTACAATTGGCAACTTACAGTGTAGTAGACATCGAAATGCATATCGAATCAATATCAAGGTGGGTCTGATATGCGCTTTGATGTCTACTACACTGTAAGTTTCCAATTGTACTAATAAAACGATGGTCTTTACTGCATACTGCACTTAGAGTGGTGCTGCTTGGTTTTCTACCCCTGACAGACAGGGCTATGCTGGGTGGAGAAGCTGGGTAAACCTCAGGACTGGTGACAACTCTGTCATTTTTTATTTGCCTCGGTGACAATGATCACCAGGACATATAGAGAGAAGGTGAATCTCCTTAGATAGGACAGAGACAGCAATAAAAACTTGACAGAGGATCAAACCCTTCCCTACTCTATCCAAAGACTAAAAAAAGGTATCAGTTTACTGAATCGGATCAGGCAGCTATTGCGATTGGTTGCCAGAGGTTACAGTGTATCATTACCGCTCACTGACTGGTTGCTAGAGTTTACAGCACACATTACGGCTCACTGATTAGTTACTAGAGGTTACAGCACATGATTTCTGCTTGTTGATTGGTTGCTATAGATTACTGTGTATATGACCTCAGGGGGGCATGATATACATATGCCGCAGGCCACTGCTATTTACATATGAATACTGCGCTATTTACATATGAATGCTGGTTATTTACATGTAAACACAGGGTCTGCAGGTGAGTCATCTGTACACAACAATATGGCAGAGCTAGGCAGCATTAGTAGCAGCACTTCACACTGAGATATTGGGACACAGCACAGGACTAAAACCTCAAGGGACGATGGTATTTAAATCAGGATATTTGGCAAGTATGAGGCAGCTGCTTTGGGCATCACAACAATGACAGGGCCCAGGACAGCTGCCCCTTTTGCCCTGCCTTAAAAACAGCCCTGGCTAGATACTTTACGGAAGCAAAACATACACTGCCCATATGTACCCCAAGTATTACCCTCCACTCTATGCCAGTTGGAGGATAAATAGGAGGAAGGGACTGAGGCTCTGTTCACACTAGTGCGACTCCAAAGTTTGGACTGCAACTTTGATGTGACTGTCATGCGACTTTACATTCTCTGGCATTCAAGTCATATTAAAAGTAGTGCAGGAATCTTTTCAAAGTTGCTGCGACTAAGTCACATAGATTGAAAGAAGTGTCATTGAGTCATGTCATCTCTCATCAGTTCTCCCTTTTCCAGAATATTTCTTTTATAACAAGGATTTCATTCCATGTCCACCTTCCCATGAGTCACCACTATAGGAACAGCTTAGCAAGAAAAAATAAAACAAAAGGGTACTAAGAGAAGTCCAATCAAATCGCTTGCTTCATTTTTTATCAACACTGGATGTTTCATTTTTTTTTTTTTTTTTAGCAAGGAACATCCATGACCATTATCATCATTTTTTTTTAATTATGTAGGGTTGTGAAGAAAGCAAGAGTAACAAGTTGGAGTAGACATCACTTTGTCTGACCACAGACTCCAACTGTCCCCAGAGGATTCCAAAGAATTTCCAAGCCAGCTGAGAGAGATAATCCCTACAGCAGGTTCTGAGTGTGAGTGTGCACTGGGACCTCCTGACAGTTGGGACATGACTGGTACAACTCCTGGGCCATAGACGATGCCCCAACTAACACAAATGTATATTCAAATGAATTCACGAATGGTTTTAGGAACACAACAAGTTTAAGATGTTGACTTGGCCTCCAAATTCTGCAGACCTCAATCTATTTGAGCATCTGCGGGATGTGCTGGAAAAACAAGTCTGATCCATGGAGGCCCCACCTCACAATTTACAGGCCTTAAAGTTTCTGCTACTGATAGATTGGTCCCAGATATCACAGAATACCTTCAGAGCTCTAGTGGAGTCCATACCTCAACGGGTTATGGTAGGTGGTCATAACGTTATGCCTTAGGCCGCGTACACACGGGCGGACTGTCTGACGGACTTGGTCCGCTGAAACGTGTTTCAGCGGACAATCCGCTCGTGTGTGGGCTTCAGCGGACTTTTTCAGCGGACAGTCTAGCGGACTAAGTCTTTCGGAATTTCCGTAATATTGTCTGTCCAACTTTGGTTTCAGCGGACAGTCCGCTCGTGTGTAGGCAAGTTGGACGGACTAAGTATGGCGCATGCTCAGAAAGGATTTACATGGCCGAAGGTTGCATTGCAGTGTATTGGACGTCGTATTTCTAGTCCCGTCGTACGTGCTGTACACGTCATCGCGCAAGCTTTCAGCGGACTGTCTGTTCATCGTGTGTGGTCAAGTCCGTTCATTCAAAAGTAGGACGGACTGTCTGTCGGATTGTCTGACGGACTTAGTTGGACGGACAGTCCGCCCGTGTGTACGCGGCCTTAGTGTACATATACAGGTTATCATTGTTTTGAGTCAATATGTTGGCTCCTTGTGGTTGTACTTTTGTGAATCGATAAAATAAATTGGACTATCACCATATGTGTTGTTCCTATGGTTTGAAAATACATAGACTGCTCAAGCCTGGGGCCTCCTGAGATTGGGAAGACCCCTTTTGTGTGCAGAAGCACCAAACCAGTTTAGGCCCAACAAATGATTTTCTATTATCTAGAAAAAAAAAATTGGGGTCCAGCGCCACTCATCTACCTGCAGTTTGACAAAAACACAAAATTACATTTTTAGATTGCAGGCACCAAGTTTTCTTGATAGTGCCAAACAGCCCACACCCCAGAATCTTTTACTCCTTCAGCCATAGTACATCAATGCTTCCTAACCCATCTAAGCTCTGATGATGGAGCCAAAAAAAGTAATTTTTCTTTAGTTAGAAATAAAGTTTTTTTTTTTTTTTTTTTTTTTAGGTCTTTGATGCCAGAGACATCCCAACAAGAAATAGGGGGTTCGGTTGTCACCCGGACAAGACAGCACAGGCAACAATAGAAAGATTGACAGTAAGACCCTATACACACTATTAGATTTTCTGTCGATTTTTGTGTTCAGATTTACCAAAACCATATAATATGAGGTCAAACCTTAATGCCGTGTACACACGGTCAGAATTTTAGTCGGAGAAAGCTCTGATGGTTTTCTCGACAGAATTCTGACGGGATTTCGCTGTCTTGCCTACACACGGTCACACCAAATTCTGACCGTCAAGAACACAGTGGTTTACAACACCTACAACGGGACTAGAAAAATGAAGTTCAATAGCCAGTAGCCAATAGCTTCCGTCTCGTAGTTTAATCTGAGCATGCGTGTGTTTTTGCACGTCGGAATTGCATACACACGAACGCATTTTCGGTTAGGAACTTTTTCCGACCGAAAAATTGAGAACATGATCTCAATCTTTTGCTGGCCGAAATTCGGCCAGCAAAAAGTCCGATGGAGCATTCAAACAATCACCTTTTCTGACCAAAAGCTCTCATCGGTCTTTTTGCTGGCCGAATTTCCGATCGTGTGTATGCAGCATAAGAGTTTCAATTTGTATGCAATCAGGCCGGCCCTTGCAGTACATGGTTTTGGTAAATCTGAAGACAAAAATCTGCAGAAAATCTAATAATTTGCTAAAAAAAGTGACAATACACATAAATCTTGTAATTAGCATTTTCTTTTTCCGGAGTTTAACTTTAGGCTAGTTTCACATCTGTGCGGGAGGTGCCGCTGCGGGACCCGCACAAATGCCAGCAGCCGCAACCACCCACAGAGAAAAATGCGGGACACGTGCTAATGGCACTTTGCCCGCATTGGAAATTGCAACCATACTGGGAACCGAAGTTCCCGTGTGGGCTGCAATTTCAAATATAATGCAGGGACTTATTTTCTGCATGTCACGGGGCAAAGTAGCCCATTCAAATGAATGGGCTCTTGTGCCCACGCAATTCGCAGCGTACGTGACCGCACGGGTGTGAACCTAGTCTAAAGTGATATTAAAGGATAAACATAAAAAACATGTTATACTCACCTGCTCTGTGTAATGGCTTTACACAGAGCAGTCCCGATCCTTCTCTTCTTGGGTCCCCTGCCTGCACTCCTGGCTCCTTCTCTTCTCCAAGTGCCCTCTATAGCAAGCTACTTGCTATGGGGTCACTCGTACATGCTCGCTTCCGAGCCCTACTCTCTCCTCATTGGCCCACTGGCTGTGAGCTCCCAAGTCTCAGCCAATGAGGAAGCAGAGCCGCACTCATGCACATTGCTGGATCAGGCTGGGGTAAGTATTATGGGGTGCTTGGGGGGCATTGCTACATTTTGAAGATTTTTACCTTTATGCATAGTCTGAATGAAGGTAAAACACCTTCAGCCTTTACAACCACTTTAAATACTTCCCTTGCATAGGCTGAAAAGCACTACAGCTTCTAATTAATCCATTAACTATCCTCATCATCCTTTTACTATGACTCGTATCCTGAGGCATTTCGATTGCTTATATGGAAAGTACAGTGTATGTTCAGGGAGCGCATATTTAAGGTTTATTTTAAAACATTTTACGACTCCAACATCTTTACAACCTTGCTCTTCCTTTTTGCTGTGACAGTATTAAATCAGAACTCGGTGCAAGTTTGCTTATGTTTAGCTTTCCCTGGTTCTTCCCTTTCCCTCTTATCACCATGCGAATGAAAATTTTAACCACTTGCCTGCTAGGCACTTCTACTCCCTTCCTGCCCAGGACAATTTTCAGCTTTCAGCGCTGTCGTACTTTGAATGACAATTACTCAGTCATGCAACGCTGTATCCATATGAAATTTGTATCATTATTTTGAGACAGGCAGAGCTTTCTTTTGGTGGTATTTAATCATTTAATCTTTTGCTAAATCAACTAAAGTAAAAAAAATTTGAAAAAAAGTTTTTCTGATATAAAATTTTGCAAATACACTTATCCCCTGTACACACGGTCAGAAATTCCGAAAATCTTGGATGGTTTTTCCGATGGAATTCCGCTCAAGCTTGGCTTGCATAAACACGGTCACACAAAAGTTCTCTGAACTTTCGACCGGCAAGAACGCGGTGACTTACAACACTACGACGAGCCGAGAAAATAAAGTTCAATGCTTCTGAACATGCGTCAAAATTTGTTTCCGAGCATGCATAGGAATTTTGCGTGTCGGAATTTGTACAGACGATCAGAATTTTCAATCGGAACTTTTTCCGACCGAAAAATAGAGAACCTGCTCTCAATCTTTCGCTGGTTGGATTCCTGCCAGCAAAAGTCCTATGGAACATACACATGGTCGGAATTTCTGACCAAAAGCTCACATCCAAAATTTTGCTGGCAGAATTACTGATCGTGTGTATGGGGCTTTGAGCCCCATACACACGATCAGATTTTCTGCTGATTTTTGTCTTCAGATTCACCAAAACCATGTAGTGCAAGGGCCTGCCTGATTGCATACAAATTCCCACGTACGCACGGCAGAAAAGGTCAGACTGAATCATTCCATCGGATATTCCGATCATGTGTGGGATAATCCGATCTTTTTCTTTAAAAAATTCAGACGGACCTAGAAATAGAACATGCTTTAAATCTTTCCGATGGAATCAATTTCTATCGGGAAAACCGTTCATCTGTATGCTGGTCCAAAGGACAGCATAAAGACGGACCGCAACATCGCAAAGGCAGCTATTAAACTACCTTTTCTAGTCCCGTTGTACGTCATTGTGTTAGAAACTAATGGACTTTGGTGTGATCATGTGTGGGCAAGTCCGTTCGGTCGGAACTCCGTCGAGAAGACAGTCGGAGTTTATTCTGATGAAAAGTGCGGTCGTGTGTACGCGGCATAAGGTTTGACCTCATATTATTTGGTTTTGGTAAATCTGAAGGAAAAAATAAGCAGAAAATCTGATAGTGTGTATGGGGCTTTAGTCGTTTTTCTCCTTCACTGATGTGCGCAGATAAGGCTGCACTGATGGACACTGATAAGGCGGCACTGATAGCTGACACTGGTAGGAACTGATAGGCAGCACTGATGAGGAGGCACTGATAGGCAGTACTTATGGGAACTGATAGGTGGCACTGATGAGGAGTCACCAATAGGCAGCACTAATTGGCATCGACAGGCAACACTGGTGGGCACAGATAGTCAGTACTTATGGGCATTGATAGGCGGCACTGATGAGTAGTCACCAATAGACAACACTGGTGGGCATTGGCAGGCAACACTGGTGGGCACTGATAGGCAGTACTTATGGGCACTAATAGGTGACACTGGTGGGGCTGCACTGATAATCAGGACACTGATGATCAATGCTCTGATTATCAGTGTAGATGTCCCCTGACACACTTGCCGATTACCTCTTCTCTTCTCCTCACACGGTACCAGCATGTGAGGAATGCCGATAAACGGCAAGTGTGTTTACAGGACATAACTTATCACATGGTAAAGGGCCTGCTGTGATTGGCCTGTTATCTTGATCACAGAGCGCACTAAGTTCACAGCCCCAGGGGTGTGATTCTAGGAGGACATCCATGGACACCCTCTCAGAATAAGAGAGTGGGGCTATAGCTGAAGTGGTTAAATACAAGCTTTCTATTTTCTCTACATACTTTATTTTAGACCCAGTAACACCATCACTGGGTCTCTTTGCTTTTCTACACAATGTAGTCAGATTGTGGCTGGTGGGAGGGGCCGGCAGGGGGCTGTATGTAGATTCCTGAAAAATCACTGCTCCCTGCCTCAGTCAGTAATCCCTGCAACAGCCCTCAGTCCTGATGCAAGCTGTGGGCCTTACCGTATGGCCAATTTTCACCTGGACTTCTGTTGAGCTGGGTTGTACATTGGGAGGAATGTGCCCCATCATTGGGAAGAATTGTGCCCCATCATTGGTCATTGGGAGGAATTGTGTTCCATCATTGGTGTCATTTTGAGGAATTGTGCCCGATCATTTGTAAGAATTGTGCCCTATCATTGGTGTCATTGGAAAGAATTGTGCCCCATCGTTGGGAGGAATTGTGCCCCATCATTGGGAAGAATTGTGCTCCGTCATTGTTGTCATTTGGAGGAATTGTGCCCGATCGGTAAGAATTGTGCCCTATCATTGGTGTCCTTGGGAAGAATTGTGCCCCATCATTGGCGTTATTGGGTCTCATTGTTGGTTTCAATGGGATGAATTGTGCCACATCATTGGTGTCATTGGGCTCCATTGTTGGTGTCATTGGGAGAAATTGGGCCCCAGCATTGGTATCATTGGGAGGAATTGTGCCCTATCATTGTTGTCACTGGCCTCATTGTTGGTGTCATTGGGAGGAATTGTGCACCTTTGTTGGTATCGGGGGGGGGGGGGGGGGGGGGCGAGGGGTCATTGTGCTCCATTGTTGGTTTTAGTGGATGAAATAGTAAAAGAAAACAAAGGGCCACATGTGGCCCCAGTTTGGAGACCAGGGTGTTAAACCCTAATATTGGAGTAACTGTTAGGCCCCAAAGTTGCTCTGTCTTTGATGCAGCTTCGGATGGGTAAAAACTTAGATATGACTTTGGCTTTTACCAGTGATAATGGACAACTGTTGTACAACTGTTGCATGTATAACATTCAGATATGACTTTCATGCAACTCCTGAGGGTTAATGTACCTTTATGTTGCCCTTTAGGAGGTGGCTTGCAGGCGCCCACCCACTGGGAGCTCCGTGAGCGTGAGCGCGGGTCCCGCGGACTTGATGTCTGCAGGGATACCCGCGATCGTCTCACGGAGAGGAAGAACGGGGAAATTCTAATGTAAACAAGCATTTCCCCGTTCTGCCTAATGACACTGACATCACTGACTCAGTGTCCTGTCACACACAGCCCCTCCCCCTCACAGTTAGAATCACTCCCTAGGACACACTTAACCCCTACAGCGCCACCTAGTGGTTAACCCAGGGCTCGACAAACCCCAGACGCCAGGTCGCCAATGCGACCAGAAATCGCAACCTGGCGCCTAAGCACCACCAGCCCACTCACTATTGATGCCCCAAACATGCAGCAGCATTAACACTGACTGCCGTCCTCCCCCCTCCTCCACACTCAGCGCCGCCACGCTGTGTGTGAAACTGACAAGCAATGGAGAGAGGAGGATTTGATTTTGGGGTGGGCGGGACCCAGCAGCTATCAAACACCAGCCAATGGGATCGGGGCGGGCCGCTACGTGTATGTGGCCCATCCCTTTTCTTAAGCAGCCCAATCGTTGGCTGGTGTTTGATAGCTGCTGAGTCCCGCCCACCTCGGCCGGCTCCCGCCCACCCCGGCCGGCTCCCGCCCACCCCGGCCGGCTCCCGCCCACCCCGGCCGGCTCCCGCCCACCCTGGCATTGAGCTCAATTCTGACAGCTCCTCTGATACATTTCAGTAACAGAGTGCTCCGTGTGAAACCTGCCAGTGTCAGTGCCACCACCAATCATGGCCACCTGCTAGTGCCAACCAGTGCCACTGCCAATCAATACCACCTGCAACCACCATCCAGTGCCACCTGCCAGTGCCATCTGCCACCACCAATCAGTGCCACGCCAATCAGTGCCACCGCCAATCAGTGCCACCTGCCACCGCCAACCAGTGCCACCACCAACCAGTGCCACCTGCCACCGCCAATCAGTGCCACCTGCTAACGCCAACCAGTGCCACCTGCCAGAGTCAGTGCCACCTGCCACCACCAATCAGTGCCACCTGCTAGTGCCAACCAGTGCCACCACCAATCAATAGCACCTGCAACCAACCAGTGCCACCTGCCACCACCAACCAGTGCCACCTGCCAGTGACAATCAGTGCCACCTGCCACTACCAATCAGTGCCACCTGCCAACGCCAATCAGTGCCACTGCCAACCAGTGCCACCGCCAACCAGTGCCATCTGCCAGTGACAACTAGTGCCACCGCCAACCAGTGCCATCTGCCAGTGACAACTAGTGCCACCGCCAACCAGTGCCATCTGCCAGTGACAACTAGTGCCACCGCCAACCAGGGCCACCTGCTACTTCCAAACCAGTGCCACCTGCCAATCAGTACCACCTGCCAGTGCCAAACAAGTGCCACCTGCCACTTCCAAACCAGTGCCACCTGCCAATCAGTGCCACCTGCCAGTGCCAAACCAGTGTCACCTGCCAGTTCCAAACCAGTGTCACCTGCCGGTGCCATCTGGCAGGTCCACGTGCCTGCCAGTGGCAACCAGTGCCAGCCAGTTCCATCTGTTGCCAGCCTTACTCTTTCTGGTCAGCCCATAACCCTGATGTAACAGCGTTTCAATGGAGTTATTGACTGGGTGCTCCATTGTGAGTTAGGGATAGGGGGTGAAAATGAGTGGCCTTACCCCGGGAGATGACAATCCATACCACTCTAAAAAAAAAAAAACAAAAAAAAAAAACTGGCTCCTAACTTTTTTAACTCCTAAATTAAAAGCAAATTTGTCAACCCCTGGGTTAACCCCTTCACTAACAATCACATTTACACAGTAATCAATGCATTTTTAATTGCACTGATCGCTGTATAAATGTGGTCCCAAAATCGTGCCAAAAGTGTCCGATGTGTCTGCCATAATGTCGCAGTCCTGATAAAAATCGATGATCGCCGCCATTACTGGTAAAAAAATTTTTTTTATAATAAAAACACCATAAAACTATCCCATATTTTGTAGATGCTATAACTTTTGTGCAAACCAATCAATAAACGCTTATTGCATTTTTTTTTTACCAAAAATCTATAGAAGAATACATATCAGCCTAAACTGAGGAAAACATTTTTTTATATTTTTTGGGGTATATTTATTATAGCAAAAAGTAAAAAATAATGAATTTTTTTCAAAATTGTGACTTGTTTTGTTTATAGTGCAAAAAATAAAAACCGCAGAGGTGATCAAATACCACCAAAAGAAAGCTGTGTTTATGGGGAAAAAAAGGACAACCATTTTGTTTGGGAGCCACGTTGCATGACCGCGCAATTGTCAGTTAAAGCGACGCAGTGCCGAATCGCAAAAAGTGCTCTGGGCTTTGGCCACCCAAATGGCCTGGGGCTTAAGTGGTTAAACAAAACATGTTATACTTACCTGCTCTGTGTAATGGTTTTGCACAGAGCAGCCCTGATTCTCCTCTTCTGGGGTCCCCCACCGACACTTCTGGCTCCTCCTGCCTTCAGAGTACCCCAATAGCAAACTGCAAAGTATAGTAAAGAGTGCCCCTATAGCAAGGTAAAAAAAAAAACTTCTGCCTTTCGACCCACTCACTTCCTGCCCAGGACTACATGTCCCATGAGGCATTGCTCCTCACACATTCACAAGTCCTCAGGCACTTACTGACATGTATGGATGGTGTACTAAGCTGTATGTGTGCTGCACTGTTTCCACATATGTAAATAATGCATTCTGTATGCAGTCCAACTAATTGGCTGGCTGATTAATAGATTATAAAAATAGTAGTCAACTATTTTCATAATCGATTGTCGATTAATCGATTCATTGTTTCGGCTCCAGTTTCTAGTCCTTTCAATGTACGAACTTCAAACTGGTCTTCGGAGGAGCTGAACCTTCGTTCATCCCACTTCACACCGTTCAGCGGACTGTGTCCAAAAATGGACTGTAAATGTACTGCTTGTGATTAATGTAAGAGATGCCAAATCCTCCATGGGAAAAATAAAAGGATGCCAGGTACTCCATAAATCAATCAGGAAGACTGTTAGGATTTAGAGCAGAACAAGCTGGGACTTCTAGGTCCTCACTAGACACAGGTCCCCTGTACACATATGACATAAAGCTTAAAGGCTTGTAAAGGTTTGTTTTTTATTTTCTAAATAGGTTCCTTTAAGCTAGTGCATTGTTGGTTCACTTTTCCTTCGATTTCCCTTCTAAATGTTTTTTTTTCTTTGTTTTCTTTGTCTGAATTTCTCACTTCCTGTTCCTCCTCAGTAAGCTGTTCTGGCTGACTAAACACCGCTCGGATGATGGTGTGAAGTTTACTGAGGAGAAACAGGAAATGAGAAATTCAGACAAAGAAAAAAAAAATTTAGAAGGGAAATCTAAGGAAAACGTAAGCGAACCAACAATGCACTAGCTTAAAGGAACCTATTTAGAAAATAAAAAATTAAGCTTTACAATCCCTTTAAAGACAAATTCCAGGTATGGGTATTTTATACACAGTTACATACAGTAGGTCTGGCTTGGGCCAAAGTAACTATGCATATAAGAAAGAGGGAGAGGTTACAGGCCGACAGACCCAGACTATAAAGAGGTTACTGCATATACATGCATATACCATACCTGGCCGATCACTGTGGAATCTGGAAACGACTGCAGTAGACACCACCACAGTCATCTCCACTAGCTTCCAGGTCCCGTGCTGAGCAGCTGCCTTGCTGCATTGTGACCACAGGAGGTGGTTGCCCACTTGGCATAGGTGCTATTCTCTCAGTGAATGCATCTTCTGAATGCATGCAAAGCGTTCTCTGAATGGACAAGGTGGAAACTGACGTCACCATCACACCCTCCACCAAGCTGGAGCTTGGCTTCAATTTGTTAATGTATCTAAATCTGCTAATATACCACGTTTCCCTGAAAATAAGACCTAGCGTCATTGTCGGTGATGGCTGCAATATAAGCCCTACCCCCCAAATAAGCCCTAGTTAAAGTCATTCACAGCTTCATGATGACGCCTGAATGCGAAACGCGTAGGAGTCATACTATCTTTGAACACAAGCCAGGAACAGGTTGGTCCAGTGGAGGGAGAACATCACCACCTGCGGAACATCAATGGTTTGCCCGATTCTAAACGTTTTTCTCATTGCTGGAAAGGCTTGGTGTCGGCCAATAGACACATTGAAATGTGAGTGCAATATGTTTTTATTGATTTTCCATTAAAGTTGAAACGGTTTTACATTATATTGGTTCTATTTAATTTTGTATGAATATACGGACATTGAGGAATTGCTAGTGGGAGAAGTGCATTGAGGATTGGTTATCCGTTGAATGAACCAAAGGCTTACTGGTTGGTGACGTCTGGTGAGTGGCCATTCTGCTTGCTGACGGTGGCACAGATTTGGTTTTCTTAGTTGACACAGTTGGACTTTTTATTAGAAGAATGGTGATTAAGATCGCACAGCTGGAGGGGTCGCATTAACAATCGCACAAGAAGGACGCTTTTTTTGCAAACGCTTATATGTTGTTAGAAAACTATTGTGTTGTTTATAATTTTAGGACACTATGGTGGCACAGTGATTATTCAGTATAAGTTACTTAGTAGTGAGTGGGAGGCGCAATCCCCTAAGATATATATACACCATAGTTAAAGTCATTGTAGGTCTTATTTTCAAGGTAGGGCTTATTTTCGGAGAAACAGGGTAGGGCTTATTTGTGGGGTAGGGCTTATATTGCAGCCATCACCGACAATCATGCTAGGTCAATACCAGCAATGCTATCATCTAAAGCATCATACACACGATCGGATTTTGTACAAAAACTTTCCCGTGGATTTTTGAACAAGGGGCATCGGCCGTGAACTTGTATTGCATACACGCGGCAGGACTTTTTCAGCCAACTTTCACCAAATCATGTGGTTTTTCTGCTCTTTACCGCCACATTTGGTCAACTTCTATATGGTTGTCTGATCTTTTGCATTGGTTCTGAGCATGCGTGTTTGTACTTTGTACAAAAGTCTGATGGTTTTCTGTACACACGATCGGACTTTGCTCCATCGGACTTTTGTTGCTGGAATGTTTGTCCGTTCGCACAGCCAACAAAAGTCAGATGAAAACCGAAAAAGTTTGTCTGATGGAGCGTACACACGGTCAGATGTTGCCTTAAAACAGCTAATTTGCATGTTGTTGTCAAAAAGTCTGATTGTGTGTATGGGCCTTAACACTACCCTCAACCCCCCCCCCCCGAGACTGACACTGCTGCTGTGCCTCCTGTTCTCTTTCCTCCAGAGTTGCGTCTCACTAATACAGGAGGTGAGTTACTGGCCAGATGACCAGGTGAAAACAGAGGGGAGAAAAGCTATAGAAAAGAAAAAAATTCAGCTAGCACAGCTACATTGTTCCCCAGAGAGGCAAAATGGTGATCTGCCTATGTAAACAAGGCAGATCCCCGTTTTGACAGGGGCAGACACAGATCTTCTGTTCCTGCTAAGCAGCTTCAGGCATCATTCAGATATACCACCACAAAGCCCAGGACGTCCATGGACGTTCAGCCGCCAGAAAGTGGTTAAAGACCACCTACCACATATATACTGCGGCAGGGCATCCTCTCTGGGGAATAATTGCGGGTGGCCGGTGGACATCAGGTCTGCCGAACCCGCTTATTGGCTCCCTCTCTGTCCAATGGGTGCTCACAGTATCTATTGCGCAAAATCATGTCACTGTACGTGTAGGCGCCCATTGGACAGGGGGGGGGAGTCAATCAGCGGGTTCGGCAGACCTGATGTCCACCAACCACCTGTGATTGTTCCCCAGAGAGGCAAAACAGCAATCATCCTATGTAAACAAGGCAGATCACCGTTCTGACAAGGGAGAACACAGAGATCTTCTGTTCTTGCTAAGCAGGAACATGGATCTCTGTGTTCCTCTGGTCAGTCCATCCCCCCACACAGTAAGCAGCCCCTAGGCACAAACAACCCTTTGATTGCCCCTGGTGTTAACCCCTTCCCTGCCAGTGTCATTAGTACAGTAACAGTGCATATTTTTAGCACTGATCACTGTATTAGTGCCACTGGTCCCAAAAAAGTGTCAAAAGTGTCAGTTAAAGAGGGATTCCGCCAAAAAAAAAAAAAATTTAAAGCCAGCAGCTATAAATACTACAGCTGCTGACTTTTAATAAATGGACACTCACCTGTCCCGGGTTCCAGCGATGCCGGCAGCCGAGGCCGATCGACCGCTCGGGCCTCGGCTGCTGCCGCCGCCATTCTAGGTGAGGGAATCAGGAAGTGAAGCGAATCGGCTTCACTTCCCGGTTCCCTACTGCGCATGCGTGAGCCGCGCCGTGCAATAGGAAATCTCCGCGCTGTCACTGGGACCCATGTGTGTCCCAGCAGACAGCGCGGCAGGGCAGGAAATGGCGTAGACTCCCGTGGGAGTCTATGCCCGGAAGTGGGTGAAAATACCTGTCTTTGACAGGTATCTCCACCCCCCTCCCCCCTGAAAGGTGTCAATTGTGACACCGGAGGGGGGGGGGGGGGTTCCGATCAGCGGAGGTTCCACTTTAGGGTGGAATCCCGCTTTAATGTCCAATTTATCTGTCGCAATGTCGCAGTCTTGCTAAAAATCACATACTAGTAAGAAAATAAAAATAAAAAATAAAATGGCATAAAAATATCTTACATTTTGTAGACACTATAACTTTTGCACAAACCAATCAATATACACTTTTTGTGATTTTTGTTTACCAAAAATATGTAGCAGAATTCATATTGGCCTAAGAAAATAGATTTTTTTTTAAACATTTTAGGGATGCACCGAAACATATCGGCCGAAAATTGCATTTTCGGCAAATTGCCGAAAGGAAAATCTTGCTGATAATGGGACCGAAAATGGGTGCGGGGCCTGGGCGGGCTTCCGCCCCCTGGTGCCGCCCATTGCATTTTCCTGGCTCATCCCCAGTCCTCCGTCCTCCCTCCCGACAGTGCCGTGATCTCCGTGTGTCACGGAGCTGTGCATTGAATTGCCTGGGCGGCTACAGTAACCATATAACATTGAATCAACCTGACGTGATCACAGGAGGCGGGACATTTGTTACTGCAGCCGCCCAGGCAATTCAATGCACAGCTCTGTGACACACGGAGATCATCGCTCTGATCCGGGCATGGGTGAGGCTGCATGAGGGGAAAAGAGTGTGCCCAGGGCAAGCATTACTAGAGTTTTGTCTGCAGCTAAATCACAAGTTTTTCGTGCCCACAGTGCTGCTGCATCCAAAATAGTCATGTTTGCCTCTGAAACCTCTGGCCACTTGTGTGAATGTAGCCATGCTATATAAAACCAGGTCACAGGACAAAGGCTGTACTCCCTTTACTCCCTTTACTGGCCATAAAAAATAAATAATAATCTTGATTTTGACCCAGCTAGGTTTTTATCGCCATGTGATAAAATGGGGAAGGGTTAAGTTGTTATTGCTAGTAGAGGTAACGATATGATCATTCCCAATAGAAGTCTGTTGGAACAGAACCAGGTAGCTTGCTTGGGTCCAGTTCACACCAGATGCAGTTCCGTGTGTTTTTTTTTTTTTTTGCACAAAATGCATGCGCAGAGTTTTCCATGTATTCCAATGGCTCTAGTTCACACCATGCAGTCAGTTTCCGCACCGGAAACTGACTGCATGGTGTGAACTAAAACCATTGGAATACATGGAAAACACTGCATGTATTTTTATCAGGCAGGCTGCATCTGAGGGGAGCTGGTGAGGCTGCATTGATCTCCTGTACCATGTCTGCAGTCTCTGGCCATCTCCTGTACCGTGTCTGCAGTCTCTGGCCATCTCCTGTACCGTGTCTGCAGTCTCTGGCCATCTCCTGTACCGTGTCTGCAGTCTCTGGCCATCTCCTGTACCGTGTCTGCAGTCTCTGGCCATCTCCTGTACCGTGTCTGCAGTCTCTGGCCATCTCCTGTACCGTGTCTGCAGTCTCTGGCCATCTCCTGTACCGTGTCTGCAGTCTCTGGCCATCTCCTGTACCGTGTCTGTAGTCTCTGGCCATCTCCTGTACCGTGTCTGCAGTCTCTGGCCATCTCCTGTACCGTGTCTGCAGTCTCTGGCCATCTCCTGTACCGTGTCTGCAGTCTCTGGCCATCTCCTGTACCGTGTCTGCAGTCTCTGGCCATCTCCTGTACCGTGTCTGCAGTCTCTGGCCATCTCCTGTACCGTGTCTGCAGTCTCTGGCCATCTCCTGTACCGTGTCTGCAGTCTCTGGCCATCTCCTGTACCGTGTCTGCAGTCTCTGGCCATCTCCTGTACCGTGTCTGCAGTCTCTGGCCATCTCCTGTACCGTGTCTGCAGTCTCTGGCCATCTCCTGTACCGTGTCTGCAGTCTCTGGCCATCTCCTGTACCGTGTCTGCAGTCTCTGGCCATCTCCTGTACCGTGTCTGCAGTCTCTGGCCATCTCCTGTACCGTGTCTGCAGTCTCTGGCCATCTCCTGTACCATGTCTGCAGTCTCTGGCCATCTCCTGTACCATGTCTGCAGTCTCTGGCCATCTCCTGTACCATGTCTGCAGTCTCTGGCCATCTCCTGTACCGTGTCTGCAGTCTCTGGCCATCTCCTGTACCATGTCTGCAGTCTCTGACCATCTCCTGTATGAAAATATTTTTTAAAAACAGTCATTTTCGGTATAGGTGCTGTTTCGGTATCGGTTTCGGCCTAGTGCATTTTTAATTTTCGGTATCGGTTTTGGCACCAAAAAACCCATTCGGTGCACCCCTATTTTTTTTTTTTTTTTTATTGGATGTGTTTTATAGCAGAAAGTAAAAAATATATATTTTTTCAAAATTTACACTTTTTTGTTTATAGCGCAAAAAATAAAAGCCACAGAGGCGATCAAATACCACCAAAAGAAAGATTTATTTGTGGGGGAAAAAAAAGGACATCAATTTTATTTGCGTACAACGTCGCACGACCGCGCAATTTTCAGTTATTCTAACAGCTGGCGCATGGGGGTGGCTGTCAAAATACTCAACCACTGTTCAGCTAACCATTTTCCTTCCGTCTTCTGCAGAAGAGATCGAAACGCCACAGGTGACAACGCTGCCATGAATTTACTGCAAGCAAAATAGTGTTGTCACCCTGAAGAGGAAGGTATTGGTGAGATCACCAGGTACGTGAACGTAGATTCAATTATTATTTTCTTAGAGCAGTGTACATTCATTATAAACAGTCTGGGCTGTCCCTGTACTTTTTGGGGAATTTGGGTACAGCTGTAATGTAAATCAATCTACCGGTCAGAACAATCGACAAGATTGTTATTTCCTCCGACAGATGATGAATTCAGGCATCTGACCCAGGCCTCATTTTCCCTTAGGGCCACAATTGCCCCGGTTGCAGCAGACAAGCAGGAATAATGCACCCTTTCATAAAAGTTGCTCCCGTCCTCTCACAGACCAATCATACACGGTTATAACCTAGAACACATGATATGAGGCAAGGCTCTTTAAATGCAGCCTACTATTCTACCACCTACAGAGAAAAACAAGCAACAAAAAAAAAGTGTCTTTTGAATCTTTGAGGTTCCCCCCTATACGCCTTTTACCTTCTGTTTTTGGACTAAAGCTGGCCATACACTATACAATCTGATTGTACATTCTTATCAAAACTATGCAATATGGTCACCTTAACCCTGAGGACTCAACAGTGGGAACTCCAGCAGAACCTCAAGATTTTCATTTATTGCCCCACACATCATGTGCCTCACTTGTATGGTTTATCAACCCTATCAGCCTCCAATCATTATTACGGGTTTTTGGTGACTTCAAAGAAAAAATGTCTGCCTGCATTCTGCTTTTTTAGTTCCCTTCCTGCCGGTGTATAGGAAAAGCAGTAATGGGAAAAGAAAAAAAAATATGAGGAAGATCTTCCTTCACTTACTGTCCTGTAGAGACAGCAGAAAGTAAGCCATGTTCTAAGGAGGCACCCATGCATGCGGGCTCCCAAGCCGGGCTGTGCGCATCTATTGACACACACAGTGCCAGTAGGCCACGTCCCTGCTCTCGCCTCACAGGTGTTTGACTGACAGCAGCAGAAGCCTATGGCTGTGTTCTCAGTTTCTCTAGTGAAAGCTGTGGTGCTCGAGCTGTGACAGCACTGGAGCAGAGACATGGAGACAGGTGGGTGTTTATGGATAGAGGGGGCAGTAGTGACGCATTTTTTTACTTTAATGCAGATAGTACATTAAAAAGTGATTGTAAACCCCTACATATACCCAGTGAAGTGGCTCTGTGATACACAGAGATTAAACAAACCCTCCTACATAAGTTGTACCTGTTTAGCTGCAGTTTTCTATTCTCTACATATCCATTCAAAGTGCTGAATGTTTAAAGTGGTTGTAACCCAAAAAACAAAACAAACAAAAAAAATGATCCCGCTTCTTGAACCACTTAAAGGGGACATAAATCCATCAATTTAACAGTTTCAAAAAACAGTTTCATTTCTGGCATGCCAGGAATATAACTGTCACATTGGTTGTGCTCTCAACCAAACTGTCAAACCATCCAATGGCTGGTGTCCTAACTGATCACATGTGCAGCATCATAGCAGTTGTAGATTAAACGGAGGCCAAGATGGCAGCTTCAATGGCTGAAAACGATAGAAGGGTTTACTTCCACTTTAACCGCTTCCCGCCCGCCCTATAGCCGAATGGCGGCTTTAGAGCGGGCGCTCTCATCCGGGAGGCCGTCCCTGGACGTCCTCGTGTTTACTTCCGCGGGCACGCATCGGGGAAGTTTTGTGTTTGCTGTGTCCCCCGGAGACAGGCAAACACAGATCGCTGTAAACGCCCAATCACAGCGGCCGTTTACAGTGCGATCGGCCTATCCAATGAGAGATGATCTCATATGTAAACATATGAGATCATCTCTCAGCGCCGCTCTCCCTCCTCACACAGACAGCGTGAGAGGGGAGAGATGAACGGCTGCAGCGGCCGCAAGTGGAAAAAAAAAAAAGTGCCATCCGCCCCCAGTGCCACCTGTTAGTGCTATCTGTCCCCAGCGCCACCTGTTGTCAGTGCCATTTGTCCCCAGTGCCACGTATAAGTGCCATCTGTCATCAATGCCACGTGTCATCAGTGTCACATAGTGCCATCTGTCATCAGTGCCACGTATCAGTGCCATTTGTCATCAGTGCCACCTGTCAGTGTCACGTGCCATCTGTTGTCAGTGTCACGTGTCATCAATGCCACTTATCAGTGCCATCTGTCATCAGTGTCACGCGTCATCGGTGCCACGTATTGGTACCATCTGTCATCAGTGCCACCTGTCATCAGTGCCACGTATAAGTGCCATCTGTCATCAGTGCCACATATTAGTGCCATCTGTCATCAGTGCCACGTGTCATCAGTGCCACGTATCAGTGCCATCTGTCATCAGTGTCACGTGTCATTGTCCTGGTGCTCCAGGGCCTTCAAAAGTGTAATAGGTAGTCAACAAGTTAGATGTGTAATTAATGCTCCCAGAACACGTGATGGTGCTCCCTGCATGTTGGGCCTCTCTATGTGGCCAGGCTGTGAAAGTCCCACACATGTGGTATTGTAATACTCAGGAGGAGTAGCAGAATTTTTTTGGGGGTGTCATTTGTGGTATACACATGCCATGTGAGAAAAATAACCTATTACAATGACAATTTTGTGGAAAAAATTAAAAAAAGTAAAAAATCTTAATTTTGCAAAGAATTGTGGGAAAAAAATGACATCAAAAAGCTTACCATGCCTCTTACTAAATACCTTGGAATGTCTACTTTCAAAAAAGGGGTCATTTGGGGGGTATTTGTACTTTACTGACTTGTTCGGGTCACAAGAAGTGAGATAGGCCACCAGTACATCAGATGTGATCAATTTTGTGCGATTCGCACCACAGCTTGTAGATTCTCTAACTTTCACAAAGACCAAATAATATCCACTAATTTGGGTTATTTTACCAAAGACATGTAGCAGTATAAATTGTGGCCAAAATGTATGAAGAAAAATTAATAATTTGCATAATTTTGTCACAGAAACAAAGAAATATGCTTTTTTTTCAAAATTTTCGGTCTTTTTTCATTTATAGCGCAAAAAATAAAAACCCCAGAGGTGATCAAATACCACCAAAAGAAAGCTCTATTTGTGGGAAAAAAAGGACAAAAAATTCATTTGGGTACAGTGTTGCATGACTGAGTAATTGTCATTCAAAAAATGAGAGCACCGAAAGCTGAAAATTGGTCTGGGCAGGAAGGGTGTTTAAGTGCCCAGTAGGCAAGTGGTTAAAGACCACCTACCACATATATACTGCGGCAGGGCGGCCTCTCCGGGGAACAATCGTGGGTGGCCGGCGGACATCGGGTCTGCCGAACCTGCTTATTGGCTCCCTCTCTGTCCAATGGGTGCCCACAGTATCTATTGCACGAAATCACGTCCCTGTACGTGTGGGCGCCCATTGGACAGAGAGGGAGCCAATCTATGGGTTGGGAAGAGCCGATGTCCGCCGGCTACCTACAATTGTTACTCAGAGAGGCAAAATGGCAATCTGCCTATGTAAACAAGGCAGATTGCCGTGCTGACAGGGGAGGACGCACAGATCTTCTTTTCCTGCTAAGCAGGAACATGGATCTCAGTGTTCCTCCAGTCAGTCCATCCCCCAAACAGTTAGTAAGCACCCCCTAGGCACAAACAACCCTTTGATCACCCCTGGTGTTAACCCCTTCCCTGCCAGTGTCATTAGTACAGTAACAGTGCATATGTATAGCACTGATCACTGTATTAGTGTCACTGGTCCCCAACAAAAATGTCAATTAGTGTCCAATTTGTCAGCCGCAATGTTGCAGTCCCGCTAAAAATCGCTGCTCACACCATTACTAGTAAAAAAAATAGAAATGCCATAAAAATATCCTACAGTTTGTTGACTCTATAACTTTTGCGCAAACCAATCATTATACGCTTTTTGGGATTTTCTTTTTTTACCAAAAATATGTAGCAGAATACATATTGGCCCAAATTGATGAAGAAATTATATTTTTTTTAATATTTTTTTTATTGGATATGTTTTATAACAGAAAGTAAAAAATATATTTGTTTTCAAAATTTACAAATTTTTGGTTTATAGTGCAAACAAATAAAAGGTGATGAAATACCACCAAAAGAAAGATCTTTGTGGGAAAAAAAGAACATCAATTTTATTTAGGTACAATGTCACACGACCGCACAATTGTCAGTTAAAGTAATGCAGTGCCATATCACAAAAATTGCCTGGTCGTTAAGGGGGTAAAACCTTCCAGGGCTGAAGTAGTTAAAGCAGGATATATAGCATAGTGCTTGTGCTATGTCATTTGTCCCTCTCTATGCTGTAAAATACCTGGTTGATCCTGCCTGTTGCCTGTTCCTGTGTCCCCCTTAGTGCGCTGACCACAGTAATCATGGCTGCTGATCCATAAAAACCGTGGTCAGTTTACTTCCCTCCAGTCTCTCCCCCTCCCTCCCTGACTGTCAGCTTGGGACTCTATATGTGTGTGTGAGCAATTGACTCCCTGCCGCTTTGCCACTGTGGCTGTAAAATCACTAATCCCAAATCCTGGAATCCCCTCTGTCACAGGACGATATACAGTAGAGTCTGTGTGTTTTTTTTTAATTATACAACAAAATACCTTATTTCAGAGCGCCACTGTGTGGTCACTGCTCTCCTCCTGGCTGACATCAGAGGGAATCTCAGCCCCTCCCACTGTAGTTCTGGGGATCAGGGAAGGAGAGCACTGGGAGGTCACGTGACCACACAGCGGCGCTGTAAATAAGGTACTTCACTGAATAATAATAAAAAAAAACACATACACTGCACAGTATATATAGTAGAGGAGATTCTAGGATTTGTGATTAGTGACTTTACCACCACTTTAAAGCTTGCCCGATAGGCCGGGTGAATGAATGGGATGGAAGGCACGTGATCTAACGCAAGATAATACAGTTTATTCTTATACAAAGTGGATATATACAAAAAAGTTACTACGTATTCATAAAAACTAGATTACAAAATATAGATTAAAAATTAGACATGCCCATGCAAGGGCAAGTGCTCAAAGGTTGTTGACGCATTTCGAGGGGTTCATTCTTTATTAGAGCCTTGGAAAACAAAGGAAAGTCTGTACAATGTGGTAGACCAACACAGAGAGGAGTGGCTGATTGGGAGATGTATCCCATGGTGAGTGATGGATTCTCCTTTACTCTAGAATTGTCCACATGCGCTCTAGTTCAGAAAAAAGGAGCCAGAAAGCTGAAATCACACTCTGCAAAACTCAGTGGGAAGAGCTGTGAGAGCTGATTGGAGGGAAGGGACACACCCCTCTCCACACAGCACACAGGAACGGTGCTAAAACGGTCAATCACAAGCTGTCTGTTGGAGCTCTGTCCCCTGTCACCCTTTTTCTGTTGGTGTCAGGAAAACTTGTCAGAAGTGATTAATGCTGATAGCAGAGGAATGAAGCAGCAGACAAAAAAATGACACTTAGGGCTCTGGATTGAGACAAGTATATACTAGAGAGGGATATGCTTTGTTCATATTTCATGTCAGAGGTTAGGTTATTTTTACGTAGACTTTTTTTGCTATTATTTAATCAGATCAGTATTCCTCCCTCATCCTTCCCTGCATCCTGACAACCCCTAAACGTCGTTCTGAAAGATTCATGACAGATTAGATACATTTGATTTTAAAGCATTTTTCCTCTATTAATATTTAAGAAGGACATTAATCTTTAAAATGCTAAAGGCACAAAGAGGGATAATGTGCCCAGATTTAGAATCGATCCTAGAAGACGTGTCGCTCCTACCGGTGAACGGCGGCACATACCTGGATCACTCCAACCCTGGCAGATCTCAGTCACGTTCGCTAAGGCACGCTGATCCGAGACGCCTATTGACTCTTTAGGAATGCCATTGCTATTTAGGGGCCGCTGACCTCCTAAAAATGTCCGACCTCGTTAGTACTTTCCATCGCTGCGATGAATCGCCCGCCGAACGCACAGGAAAACTTCATCGTTCTTTCAAGGCAAAGCTGGCAAATCTTGGAAAGGTTACGTTTAACCTACTTAGAGAAGCACTTAGTCTTGTAGGCTGGGAATGTTAAATAAAGACACGGCACAGAATAGAACAATTTCGGAGATATTCTAAATAAATAATATGTCAAAACGTACTCTATGGGAGAAAAGTTAATCTGCACGAAAGGAAACCAATATGACTAAATAGGAAAGGGTATACAGGGTAAGGCATACAAAGCTTTTAAAAACTAAAGAGGTGTATTTACACCGCGGCGGTGCACTTGCGGGACGTTAGGAAAAGTCCTGCAAGCAGCATCTTTTGGACGGTTTGGGAGCGCTGTATACACCTCTCCAAAAACGCCCCTGCCCATTGAAATGAATGGTCGGCGCTTCCGAAGCGCCGTAACACAGGTGTTTTTAACCCCTTCTTTGGGGTTATACACGCCCCGCTAACGGCCGAAAAGCGCTGCTTAAACAGCAGTAAAGCACCCCTAAAATGAGTGAAGCTTTACAGCTAACGCACGGCGGCCCCAGTGCGAATGGGGTCTTAGGGAAATTGTATAGTGTATGGCCACCTTTTTATATTGCATTTTTTTTCACCCTGACATACACTTTAAGCCTCATGTTAACATTTCTATTAACAAGCCCGGATTTGAGAACGTTTCTTTTTTGCACAAATATGGGTCAGGCTGTGTTCTATTCATCCCGGCTGACATGTGACGGGCAGAGGGGCCCTTTGTAAAAAGCCGTCTTGTTGGCGTCTTTTTATTTTCTGGGTTAAGGCAGCGCTGCGTCTGGAGAGGATCATGTATTAAACATGCCAGGACTCGGAGCTCCCACTACACTCCGGTCCGGGGAGGGACTTCTGTCCTCTTAAAGTATGTCACTGAACCGCTTGGAAGGACAGCAACAGACTTCAACTAAATTCCACATGCTGGCTTGTGCTATTTTGGGCGCAGCGGCGGTGTGACAACACGATGCGGGCGCCTGCCATGAATCCACCACACTGAGCTGAAAAAAAAAAGAAAAAAAGAAATTGATGGCACTAAACCTGCTTTATGTTATCATTTCACATCCAATCACGGTGCAAGAATTGAGGGCAGGGGGCGGAGCGACGGTTCCCTTTCTATAGGTGATATATACAATATGGAGCGGGCACAGGGACCATCATTATGGGCTCAGCAGGAGGTGGACCGTGTCACCGAAGCCAGCTTGTAATACATACCGCCGCCAATCCACTAAAAATAAATGATCCGTCTTAGATACACTCTGGGGAATTTACTAAAGCAACTACGACAGTTTTCTGGTGGTAGATCCCTTAAAGCGAACCTTCACCCCATCATGTTGTGCTGCCTTGCCCCCTCCCCCCCTCCTACCAATGGATATTATTACCATTTTATTTGTGCTGCGGCAGAAGGGCATGTACAGGCAGATCAATGTACCTGTACGTTGCCCTTTAAGAGGCGGCTCGCGGGCGCATGCCCGCCAGAAGCTCCATGAGCACGATCGCAGGTCCCATGGACTCGATGTCCGCGGGGATACTCTGTGAAATCCTCATGTAAACAAGTATCTCCCCGTTCTGCCTAGTGACACTGTCACTGATCAGCGGTCCCTGTAATCGGGAGCTGAGATCAGTGTCGTGTCACATGCAGCCCCTCCCCCCCACAGTTAGAATCACTCCCTAGGACACAATTAACCCCTACAGCACCACCTAGTGTTAACTCCTTCACTGCCAGTCCCATTTACACAGTAATCAATGCATTTTTAATTGCAGACAGCACCGTTGTCACTCTGGAGGGGATGGAAGAGTACTAGACACATCTCCTGTATTAGTGAGACGCAACTCTGGACTAATACAGGAGGTGTGTCTAGTACCCTTCTCTCTCCATACACTGACAATAATGCTGTCTGCTGTGCCTCCTGAGGTCATTCATCCAGAGTTGTGTCTCACTAATATGTATATGTTCACATGCTGGTGTGTCTCGTTTACTTCCTTCCCCCCAGACTGTGCTGCCCCCAGGGGCAGCACAGTGGTGTAGTGGTTAGCACGTTCACCTAGCAGTAATAGGGTCGCTGGTTCAAATCCCAAGTTTGCATGTTCTTCCTGTGCCCACGTGGGTCTCCTCTGGGCACTCCAGCTTCCTCCCACACCCCAAAGACATGCTGGTAGGCTAATTAGATTCTGTCTAAAACAAATTGGCCCTAGTATGTGTAAGCGCGCCTGGACCCTACAGGGCAAAGGACTGCGCTATACTGTATGATCATTCTCCGCCTGAAAGGGGCCCAACGCCCCCTTCCCCCAGACCAACAATGGCGCTGTCCGCTGTGCCTCCTGTTCTCATTCATCCAGAGTTGTGTCTCACTAATACAGGAGATGTGTCTAGTACACCTCCCTCCCCAAACACTGACAAGGTTGCTGTTTGCTGTGCCTTCTGTTCTCATTCATCCAGAGATGTCTAGGGAGGGAAGTGTACTAGAAATACCTCATGTATTAGTGAGACACAACTCTGGATGAATGAGCACAGGAGGCACCACAGACAGCAACATTGTCAGTGTATAGGGAGGGAAGCATACTAGACACACCACCTGTATTAGTGAGACCTGACTCTGGATGAATGTGCACAGGAGGCGCAGCAGACAGCAGTCTTGTTAGTGTATAGGGAGGGAAGTGCACTAGATACACCACCTGTATTAGTGAGACATGACTCTGGTTGAATGAGCACAGGAGGCACAGCAGCCTTGTCAGTGTATAGGGAGGGAAGTGTACTAGACACACCACCTGTATTAGTGAGACATGACTCTGGATGAACGAGAACAGGAGGCACAGCAGCCTTGTCAGTCTGGGTAGGGGAGTGTTAAATGGATTAGCAGATTTAGATGCACTAACAAACTGAAGGCAAACTCCAGCACACACTCTGTAATCAGTTACAACAGGTTTTTTTTCTCCTTTCGGTATAAAGGTTTTACATTTATACATAAAAGTTGATCATCATAAGCACCCCTGTGTGTTAAGTGGTTTGTCTCATCCATGTAAACTGATACATTCTGCTGGAGGGTTTGAGCTTATGAAAACCAACAGCATTACTGGCTGGATCACCAGATGAAAATTGAAGAAAGCCTTAAAAAAAAGGAAACAAATGCAGCCATCACATCTAAGAATTGGTAAGCTACGATAAAATAAATGTTTTTAAAACACTGTAAACGGCATTCACACTTTTATTTGCAAAGCATTTCAGGTCGGTATCAAAGACAGAGAAAAATACTAATTAGCACTCAGTGCAAGTTCCAGAGCACGGCAAAAGAATCAATGGCAGCACCAAAGGGGGGCTTGCAAGGATTCAGCCTGCCAAGCCGTGAAAGAGAGGATGAGAAGACTGAGGGGGGTGAGCTGATGAATAACGCTGAGTGACCTTTTTTTTTTTTTTCAGTGCCACACCTACCATGACACCCAATATCAATAGGAGAGATGTCTCCCAGCCAATCAGAAGAAGCCTGACTTTCCTGGTACGAGGGCTGAACCCAACATAAGAAGTTGTCTGCTCGGCCTCGTCCTACAACTGCAGCCCCCGCCTGCTATAATCCAGCCTGGAAAAATATACTTCTTCCTGCTCACCGTCTATGGTGACAGCGAATGTCCCATTTGTCATTTTGTCCCTTTCACCTTCTCAACTGTTCAGCTTCCAACAGACACAAGGAACTTCCAAAACAGGGGCTGCTTAAAGTGCAAGAAAAGCCTACTCAATAACCCACCTGGTAAAGCTGAGCGCCACACACCAAAACTTTAACCACTTCAATACAGGGGACTTTCCCCCCCTTCCTGCCCAGGCCAATTTTCAGCTTTCAGTGCGGTCTCTATTTAAATGACAATTGCGCTGTCATGCTACACTGTACCCAAACTAAATTTTTATAATTTAGTTCCCACAAATAGAGCTTTCTTTTGGTGGTATTTGATAACCTCTGCGTTTTTTTTTTTTGCTAAACGAATAAAAAAAAAAGACCGAAAATTTTGAACAAAAAAAAAAAAAAAATGTTTTTTGTTGTTTTTCTTCTAAAATTTTGTAAATAAGTTTTCTCCTTCACTGATGGGCACTGATCAGCTGCACTGATAAGGCAGCACCGATGAGGTGGCACCAATGAGGTGGCACCAATGAGATGGCACTGATATGCGGTACTGATGGGCACACATAGGTGGCACTGATAGACGGCTCTGATGGCTGGAACTGGCACTGGATTTCACGTATAGGCACCACTGGCAGGCATTTTTCAATGGCACTGATTGGCAGCTGCCTGGGCACTTATTGGCAGCTGCCTGGGCACTGACTGGCATTTCCCTGGTGGACCAGTGTGGCTATCCCTGGTGGTCCTGGGAGGGGGGCATCCGATCGGGGGCTGCTCTGATAAACAATCAGCACAGACACCCCCCCCCCCCCCGTCAGGAGAGCAGTCGATCGGCTCTCCTCTACTCGCGTCTGTCAGACACGAGTGAGGAAAAGCTGATCAATGTCTCTTCCTGGATACAGCTGATCACATGGTAAAGAGTCTCCGTCAGAGACTCTTTTCCTAGATCGGAGTTGCAGGGTGTCAGACTAACACACTACAACAAAAATCACACCATATTTGCGCATTGGTCTTACAAACGCAATTTTCTGGGAAAAAATACACTTTTTTACATAAAAAAATAATTAAACACGAAATATTATATTATGAAAGCCGAGTGAATTGATACCCAATATGTCATGCTTCAAAATTGCGCCCGCTCGTGGAATGGTGACAAGCTTTGACCCTTAAAAATTTCTACAGGTTACCAGTTTTGAGTTACAGAGGAGGTTAAGGCCCCTTTCACACGGACGATCCGTTCAGGTCCGCCTGTCAGTTTTTCAGGCGGTCCTGAACGGATGATCCATAGAGGTCTATGGAGCGTCGGATGTCAGCTGTGACAAGTCCGCTGACGTCCGACCCGCTTCCGAAAAAGTGTGACGGAGGAAAAAGCCATTTTTCCATCCGTCAACGGATCGGGTGACGATGGACACTGGGGTCCGTCGTCACCCGATCTCCCATAGGGGAGAGCGGCGCTGTGACAGGTCCGTCCCTGCACAGTGTGCAGAGACGGACCTGTCATCTTCCTGCTCAGAGGAGATCGCTCCGGTGATCCCCGCTGAGCAAGCGGATATCCACGGGGCAGATCAGCACTGATCCGCCCCGTGTGAAAGGACCCTTAGTGCTAGAATTATTGCGCTCTCTCCCTAACGATTGCGGCGACAGCTCACGGGTGTAGTTTGAACACTGGTTTCATATGTGGTCGCTACTCACGTATGCGTTCGCTTCTGCGCACGAGCTCGGCATGACAGAGCGTTTTAAATTTATTTATTTTTCTTATTTAACTTTTTTTTACACTGTCCTTTAAAAAAAACATTTTTGGATCACTTTTATTCCTATTACAAGAAATGTAAACATCCCTTCTAATAGAAAAAAAGCATGAGTGGACCTCTTTATCCGCTTCGCAACCGACTCATGAAGATATACTGTGGCAGAAGGGCACGTATAGGCAGATTAACGCACCTGTGCGTTGCCCTTTAAGAGGCGGCTTGCGGGCGCGCACGTGCCGAGAGCTCCGTGAGTGTGATCACATGTCCCGCAGACTCAATGTCTGCCGGGATACCCACGATTGTTTCACGGGGAGGAAGAATGGGGAAATGCTAATGTAAACAAGCATTTCCCCGTTCTGCATAATGACACTGACACTGATCACAGCTCCCTGTATTCGGGAGCGGTGATCAGTGTCGTGTCACACACAGTCTCTCCACTCCACTGTTAGAATCACTCCCTAGGACACACACTTAACCTCTACATCGCCACCTAATGGTTAACCCTTCACTGTCAGTCACATTTCCACAGTAATCAATGCATTTTTATTTGCACTGATCGGTGTTTAAATGTGAACGGTCCCAAAATCGCGCCAAAAGTGTCCAATGTGTCTGCCATAATGTTGTGGTCCTGATAAAAATCACTGCCATTACTAGTAAAAATAAAAATTAATAATAAAAATGCCACAAAACTATCGCCTATATTGTAGACGCTATAACTTTTGCGCAAACCAATCAATAAACGCTTATTGCGATTTTTTTTTTTTTACCAAGAATATGTAGAAGAATATGCATTGGCCTAAACTGAGGAAAAATAATGTTTTTTTTTATATATATTTTTTGAGGATATTTATAGCAATTTATAGCAAAATGTAAAAAAAAGAATGTGTTTTTTTTTCAAAAAAAGAAAGAGAAAAAAGGGACGTAAACTTTGTTTGGGAGCCACGTCGCACGACCGCGCAATTGTCAGTTAAAGCGACGCAGTGCCAAATCGCAAAAAACGCTCTGGTCTTTGGTTAAGTGGTTAATGTGAGATCTGAGGTCAAAAAGGCCTCAGATCTTACACTTAAATGCAATAAAAAAATAAATAAAAAAATTCCCTTTAATACAATTGGGCGGAAGTGACATTTGATGTCGCTTCCGTCATCCAATGTTATGGAACTGAGTGGGGGCCATCTTTCCCTTACTCGAGGGGATAGGATGAGATCGTCTGTCGCTAACAGTGGCTCCGGTAAGCTGCGGAGACGACCTCTCCCACTGCCAATAAAAGTGATCTCACGCTGAATCACTTTTATCTGAAAGGGGACCGCCCTTGTTGAAGAAAATACCGGTGTTATGGCAGCTATCTGTTGCCCTAACCCCGGTATTCTACATCAAAGTACTGACATATAACGATGACGGCTTGTGCGTAGGTGCTTAAGGCAATAAGTAAGCACATCTTTATTGTGTGAAACATGTCTACTTAGACCAGGGGTCTCAAAGTACTGGCCCATGGACCGGTTACAAATGGCCCGCAGGCAGAGACGATCCAAGGCGGGTGTGACATGTGCATAGTTGCCAACTGTCCCGGGATTAGGACATTTGTCCCGAATTAATATTGTCTTGGGAAATGTCCCGGGAAATTGAATTTCCCGCTTTTTTGGCACCGGCCGCTAGAGGTCGTCGGCCGGTGGAGACGATGTCTCCGCCGGCCGCCATTTTTAAGAAGACCAGAAGTTGGTCTACAATATAGAGTACCTGTGGCGCCGCCCACCCCCGCTGCCAGTGTGTGTATATGTGTAAAGTGCAGTGGGGGCGGCGCCACAGTTAAATGACTCTCCGCGCGGCAACGGCAGCATGTCGGGGGCCAGTGTCTGTCACTGTGGATGTCGGGGCGGGGGCCAGTCGTTGGATGTCGGGGGCCAGTCTGTTAATGTGGGGGCCAGTGGTATGTGGTGGGCCAGTCTGTGGATGTCAGGGGCCAGTCTGTGGATGGTGGGGGCCAGTGGTATGTCGGGGGCCAGTCTGTGGATGTCGGGGGCCAGTCTGTGGATGTCGGGGGCCAGTCTGTGGATGTCGGGGAATTTTGGCAGCAAATTTCGATTTTGTTTTAGTCTAATGCCGCGTACACACGAGCGGACTTTTCGACAGACTCGGTCCGATGGACTTTCAGCGGAGTGCCGACGGACTTTCCCACACACAATCACACCAAAGTCCAACGGATGTGAACGTGATGACGTACGACCGGACTAGAATAAGGAAGTTCATAGCCAGTATGTCGGACTAGCATACACACAAGCGGATTTCTCGATAGGAACTGGGTCGGGGGGGGGGGGGGGGGGTGGCGTTCCAGCGAAAAAATGTGAAACATGTCCTATTTCTAAAGTCCGTCAGATTTTTGGACAGCAAACGTCCGATGGAGCCCACACATAATCGAATTGTCCGCCGGATTCGTTCCGTCGGACCTCTGCAGTCGAAAAGTTTGGTCGTGTGTATGCAGCACTTTGGCATTTTAGTTTTAGTCCCATTTTATTCTTCTGCAATTGTTTTTGTTTCAGTCGTATTTAGTCGGCTAAATCTCCAGTATATTTTAGTCGACTAAAACTAATTTTAGTCATCTGAAATCTAATAGGTGTAATTAAATTGTAATGCATTAGTTAACATTTCTCTACAATTTTCAAACTCATTATATACTGCTGGAGTGAAAAATATAATATTTTATTTATTATGGCATTGAGCTATGAAGATGTACTACAGACCAGTGTTAATTTTGAAGTCAAATTTCAATTTAGTTTTAGTCTAAAGCCGCGTACACATGGGCGGACTGTATGGCCAACTTAGTCCGTCAGACAATCCGACGGACAGTCCGTCATACTTTCGAATGAACGGACTTGACCACACACGGATGCACAAACAGTCCGTCGAAAGTTTGCGCGATGACGTGTAAGCACGTACGACGGGACTAGAAATAGGAAGTCCAATACACAGCAATGCAACCTTTCGCCGTGTAAATCCTTTCTGAGCATGCGCCATATTTAGTCCGTCGAACTAGCCTACTCACGAGCGGATTGTCCGCTGAAACCAAAGTACGACGGACAATATTACGGAAATTCCGAAATACTTAGTCCGCCAGACTGCACGCTGAAAAAGTCAGCTGAAGCCCACACACGAGCGGACTGTCCGCTGAAATGTGTTTCGACGGACTAAGTTGGCCAGACAGTCCGCCCGTGTGTACGCGGCTTTAGTCTTTTGACTAAAATGACATTTTAATTTTAGTCATCTCAGTTGCTTTCGTCGTATTTTAGTCAACTAAAATAATATTCATTTAGTCGACTAAAATGTTTTAGTCGACAAAATTAACACTGCACGTGAGGTGCAGCCATTTCTCACTTGGATACCAAGGCTGGGTTCACACTTATGCGATTCCAGACATCGCATGTGATTCGCCTTACATCACATGCAATGCAAATTCAGCCATACAGTTTGTATGGCTGAAATCGCATTGCATTTGGATGAAAATGGTGCAGGACCTTTTTTTTTTTTTTTGGTCGCACTGGATTCGGAATGCATGGGCCATGTGATCCGATTCCGGTCCGATTTCATTAAGTTTACAATGACACCCGCGGCAGTTCGCAAAGAGCAGTGTGAACTGCCTGCGAGTCAGATGCAATGCGAGAACCCACACAGGAATCACTGTGGTTCCGGCATCGCACCAGTGTGAGCCGAGCCTCAATGAAGTATATTTCCCAAAACCACAAAGGATATACGCTCACTGGCCACTTTACTAAGTATACTTGTTTAATTGCTTGGTACTGCAAATTGCTAATCAACCAATCACATGGCAGCAACTCAATGCATTTAGGCCCCTTTCACGCAGGCCGTCTGATCAGGTCTGCCTGTCAGTTTTTCAGGCGGATCGGATTGGACCCTCCATTGTCCTCTATGTCCACTGACACCCTTGCCATCCGATTCTGTCCGCCCAAAACAGATGGATGGCGGTCCTATTTTCCATCAGTCTGGCGGATCGGATGAAAACGGACAGGCAGTCCATTTCTGACTGCCCCATAGAGGAGAGCAGCACTGTGTCCGTGTCCGCTCTGCATAGTGGAACAGACACAGACTTGTCATCCGCCTGCTTAGTGAGATCAGCGGACAGATCCCCCTCTGAGCAAGCGGATTCCACATGGTGGAGGCACCCGTGTGAAAGGGGCCTTAGGCATCTAGAAGTAGTGAAGACGACTTGCTGAAGTTCAAACCGAGCATCAGAATGGGGAAGAAAGGGGATTTAAAGTGATTGAAAAAAAGTCTTGCTTTTTTTTCTTCCTAAAAATAACAAACATGTTATACTTACCTGCACTGTTGCAGTGGATTTGCAAAAAGCACCCCAGATCCTCCTCTTCTAGGGTCCCCCTTCTGTGATCCTGTCCCCTCCCTCCTGTTAAGTGCCCCCCACATCAAGACGCTTGCTATGGGGGCACCCGAGCCTAGTCACAGCTCTGTGTGTCCACTCAGACTCAAGCCCTGTCCAATGGCACCGCTGCTGTGTCTCAGCCAATCAGGACAGAGAATCTCGTATGGCTGAGACACTAGTGGACATTGCTGGACAGAGAGGGACCTCAAGTATTAGGGGGGCTGCTACACACAGAAGGATTTTTATCTTAATGCATACAATGCATTAAGATAAAAAAAAAAAAAACTTCCGCTTTTACAATCACTTTAACCACTTCAGTCTCAAAAGGTTTACCCCCCTTCCTGACCAGAGCATTTTTTGTGATTCGGCACTGCGTCACTTTAACTGACAATTGCGTGGTTGTGCGACGTTGTACCCAAATTGTATGTCCTTTTTTTCCCACAAATAGAGCTGTCTTTTGATGGTATTTGATCACCTCTGCGGTTTTTATTTTTTGAACTATAAACAAAAAAAGAAAGGGGCGACAATTTAAAAAAAAAAAATTTCTTCATTAATTTAGGCAAATATGTATTCTTTTTTTCTGCCTACAAACTCCTAAGGGCTGGTTTACACTATTGCGATGGCAGACATCGCATGTAATTTGCAGCGCACTGCTTTTCACATTACATGTCAGCCATACAGATAGTATGGCTGATATCGCACCGCAATCGGTGCAAACACGTACAGGACCCTTTTTTCTTTTAGGACCAGAATTGGATCGCATGTGTGTTTGCACATATGCGATCCGATTCATGTCCGAACTATCAGTTCGCAGTGCGATATGCGAGCAGAAATGGGGGTGTCGTTAACATATGACGACACTCCCCAGCAGTTCGCATATGGTAGTGTGCAGGGGCGGACTAACAACTCATGGGGCCCCGGGCAATAGGAGATTATGAGGCCCCCGGGCAATAGGAGAAGATTATGGGGCCTCGGGCAATAGGAGATTATGGGGCCACACAGTATACACACACACAATATACACACACAGAATACACGTACACACACTGAAAAGGTACTGGAGAGCTATAATCTTGGGAATTAAAAATAAAAAAAAAAAACACTGTAAAGGCTGGCAACCCTGATGGGGCCACTTGGTGGTATGGGGCCCTCGGGCAGTGCCCGAATGGTCAGTCCGCCCCTGGTAGTGTGAACTGCCATGCGTGTCAGGTGCGATGCAGGGTTCTCGCATCGCAATAGTGTGAACCGGCCCTTAATGCCACTGTGCGCATGGATACATACTCACCGGCCACTTTATTAGGTACACCTGTTCAATTGCTTGGTAACATAAATTGCTAATCAGCCAATCACATGGCAGCAACTCAATGCATTTAGGGATATAGACGTGGTGAAGACGACTAGCTGAAGTCTAAACCGAGCATCATAATGGGGAAGAAAGGGGATTTAAATGACTTTAAGACATGGTTGTTGGTGCCAGACTTCCACTTGTCTGCTTACACACACACTTACACTTCTGCCAATCTGCCCATTTCTCATGAGGCACTATATAATGGGTTGTCTTCTGCAAATAATCAGCAGAGACAACTAGAAAGATCCTAATCGCCACATGCATCCTCTGTTGACCTGACATGCACTTCCACTCAACTGCTTACGTTGGCCAATCTGCTCATTACTCAGAAGGCACTATATAACGGGACGTCTTCTGCACTTTATCAGCAGAGACAACTAGAATATCTAAAAGAAAAGAAGTTTGCAGTCTGTTAGATGCCCCATGGCAGCCCAGCGAGCACCACATACAGTACCTACAATTAGTATCTGAACTATATACACAGGGAGGTTGTCACTAAATATAGATAAAAACCTTGTATCTTGTGACCATATCATTTTTTTAAAGGGTAACGCAGGCCTTGCTTCAGAATTCTAGTAAGGGAGGAGGTAGGGGTGAAGGTAGGGGTAAGGGTAGGGTCTGGAGCGTTAAAAGACCCACAACAGCTACTGTACATATTGCAAGCCCCAACATCAAAATAGACTTCATACACTTTCACTTAAGCCCCTTTCACAATGGGGCGGTGGGTGCGTCGGCGGTAAAGCGCCGCTATTTTTAGCAGTGCTTTACCATCAATTTCACGGCGCTATTCGGCCACTAGCGGGGCGCTTTTAACCCCCTCCGGTAGCGACCAAGAAGATTTTTGGGCAGTATAGCCACAGTATAGCTGCGCTGCCCATTGATTTCAATGGGCAGGAGCGGTGGAGGAACGGTGTATACACACCGCTCCAAAGATACTGCTAGCAGGACTTTTTTTTAGCGTCCTGCCAGGGCACCACTCCCATTGGAGACACAGGAGCAGCTCTTTCAGGGCGCTTTGCAGGCGCTATTTTTTAGCGCTTCAGTGCCTGCAATGCGCCACAGTGTGAAAGGGGTTTTAAGATTCTTTGACATTGATGCCCCAATGCCATCTGACCTGGAACTGGAACACCATGGAACGTTTTCTGAAGTGGAATTTTGACTTTTAAGCCGTGTACACATGATCAGGTTTTCCGACGGGAAATGTGTGATGACAGGCTGTTGGTGGAAAATCCAACCATTTGTACGCTCCATCGGGACAATTGTTGTCACATTTTCCACGGACAAATGTTGGATGGCAGGTTTTAAAGTGTTCCACGGACAAATGTGTGTTGCTGGATTTTCCCAGAGTGTGTACACAAGTCCGTCGGACAAAAGTCCAAAATACAAACACGCATGCTTGGAAGCAAGGACGAGCCGGAAGCGGTCGGTCTTGTAAACTAGCGTTCTTAATGGAGAATTAACATTCGCGACGCAGCAAATTATGAAATGTCGAAATGCAGCGCATAATTCTCTTCTTCTTTAATGAGATAATAATGAAGCGGCTTTGCTGGTGATACTGATGGAGTTATTGCAAACACATTTTCAAAGGCTTTTTTTTTCTAGTGATATCAATAATAATCTCATTATGTTTTTTTTATTTAAGCCAAGTTACCACAACACCATTATCCTGTAGTTTTTAAGATCAAAGATACAACCATGTTGGTGTCCCTTGTCAATTTTACATTGTATTTTTTTTTAAATGTAACTGCCTACTCCCAAACTGTCATTTGAAGTAAAACACATAGCCAAGTATTATTTTCCACAATTTTTTTTATTGTGTTTAAAGATTTTATCCCCTCCCTGACCAGACCACTTTGCAATTCGGCACTGCATCACTTTAACTGACAATTGCGTACCCAAACACAATTGACGTCCTTTTTTTCCCACAAATAGAGCTTTCTTTTGGTGGTATTTGATCGCCTCTGCAGTTTTTATTTTTTGCGCTATAAACAAAAAAAGAGCGACAATTTTGAAAAAAAAAACTTAATATTTTTTACTTTTTGCTATTATAAATATCCCCCACAAATATCTAAAAAAACCATGGTTTCCCCCAGTTTAGGCTGATATGTATTCTTCTACATATTTTTGTGAAAACAAAAAACGCAATAAGCGTATATCGATTGGTCAGTGCAAAATGTATAGCCTCTACAAAATAGGGGATAGTTTTATGGCATTTTTATTTAAACTTTAATTTTTATTAGTAGCAATCTGCGTTTTTTTCGGGACTGCTACATTATGGCGGACACATCGGACATTTTTTACACTATTTTAGTACCGTTGTCATTTTATACAGTGATCGATGCTATAAAAATACATTGATTACTGTGCAAATGACACTGACAGTGAAGGGGTTAACCACTAGGGGCGATGAAGGAGTTAAATGTGTCTTAGGGAGTGATTCTAACTGTTAGGGGGCTGAACTTTAGCACACAGGACAGTGATCACTGCTGTCAATGAGAGAGAGCTGTGATCACTGTTCTGTCACTAAGCAGAACGGGGAAATGCTTTGTTTACAGAAGCATCTCTCCGTTCTTCCTCTCCGTAGCACGATCACGGGCACCCGGGCAGACATTGAGTCCACGGGACCCGCAGTCACAGAGATGGCGGCAGGCGCGCGACCGCGCCGCCAGCTGCGGGCCTGCGACACCGCTTCTTAAAGGGAATGTACCTGTACGCCCTTTTGCCTACCAGCACTATTGTGCCGACATACATCGGTGTGCGCTGGTCAATAAAATTAAACATGTTATCTGCCAATAGGACTTAACCAAAAAGTGCATTCTATGCATCCAAAAATATACCAAAGCAAATCATTATTATTCAACCAAAAAATAAAACAAAAAGCCTCATGCACGTGTCCTGCTTCTTAATATAGGGGGTCACCAATGCCAAGAGTTGGTGAAAGCAGGGGTCTGTCATCTGGAGGTAATTCTGAAAAACATCTGGATTATTCTCCTGGAGCTCCCGCAGCAAAGGCATATGCCATAATTGGTCGTGATTAATAAAGCAACCAATTTTGGGTACAAGAACTCCTCCTCCTCCTGTTCCTGGACTGGACTCCAATAACTCCAAGGACAATAATAAATAATGCGTTATGTCCTCCGATTCCGCAACATGGTTGGGTGACGAACGGCTGTTCAGAAACAAACTGATAAGCACGAAATCAAAAGTGCAAATCAACACTCACCAACCTTCTACTAACAAGAAATTAGCAGAAGGAGCCCAAAGGGTGGCGCTAAAGAGCTGAAAAACAACGTAGTATGTCATGTTTTTTGGCCGACAATTCCTTGCTGTTTGTATGCAAGACAAGTTAGGGCCAACGCCCTTCGGACAAAAGTCCAAGGTTTTGTTGGCCAACAATCCGATCGCGTGTACAAGGCTTTAGTCTGGTTGAAGTTGACCCACGTCAAGGTGGAACTTTGGCTATTATACCAGAATAAGGAGACACTGCCACCCTGTCATCAATGACCGTGTAAAGGAAACTCTCCAAGCACCTCTTATTGAACTCTCCAGTTATTCCCCATTGATCACTCTTCTGCCACAAGGAGCGCCAAAATATCTTGTGTCACCTCTGTTGGAGATCAAAAGGAACAGTGAATTTGCCCCCTCTGTCATGTGACAGTGCACAAGCCTAGAATTTGGGCAAAGGAAGGTATGTTGCTGCTCAGTATCAGCAATGACACAAATATTGGTATCAGTCCAATTCTATCGTTTTCCATTCATTTCAATGAGGAGGTGTGTTTTGGATGCTTTTTTTTTTTTTTTTAACCACACCAAAAATGCAACTTTTAACCACTTCCTGTCCAGTGACATACCAGTACCTTGCTGGACTGTCCGTGGTTATACCGGGATGATGCCTGCAGCTACAGGCATCACCCCGCTACCCCGATGTACCAACCATTCAGTCGCCATTACCACCTTCCACGGCTCTCTCGCGCTCTCCTGTCCTGGGATCAGCTGTTCGTTATAGTAAACTGGAAGCGATGACATGACATTACTCCCGGTTTACTTGGAAACAATCGGCACTAGTTTTTGAGATTCTAAAGCATTCAGAACCACCGATCTTGGTGTTTTGAATGCTTATAAGTGCAGAGGAGGGATTTAGGGTCTTAGACCCCATTCACACCGGAGGCGTTTTCCAGGCACTAAAGGACTAATAGCTCCTGTAAAGCACCTGAAAAATGCCTCCCCTGCAGTTCCCGACCCGCCATCCCCAAGCATCAGTGTGAAGAACGGAGCCGGCACTAGAGGAAGCAGAGCAGATGCTTTCCTGTATAGTGCCGGCCCTTGTCACATGCGGTGTAAAACCTGTGACAGGAGCAATACAGGAAGCATTGGCTCTGCTCTCTACTGCAGCTGCATGCTTCCTTCAGCCAGCAGTACCCGCCTGCAGTACCAGCCAGCAGTACCAACCAGCCACACCCGCCTGGTAGACCGCGGCAGCCACAAGCCATACCCGCCTGGGGGACAGCGGCAGCCACAAGCCATACCCGCCTGGGGGACAGCGGCAGCCACAAGCCATACCCGCCTGGGGGACAGCGGCAGCGGACAGCGGCAGCCACAAGCCATACCCGCCTGGGGGACAGCAGCAGCCACAAGCCATACCCGCCTGGGGGACAGCAGCAGCCACAAGCCATACCCGCCTGGGGGACAGCAGCAGCCACAAGCCATACCCGCCTGGGGGACAGCAGCAGCCACAAGCCATACCCGCCTGGGGGACAGCAGCAGCCACAAGCCATACCCGCCTGGGGGACAACAGCAGCCACAAGCCATACCCGCCTGGGGGACAGCAGCAGCCACAAGCCATACCCGCCTGGGGGACAGCAGCAGCCACAAGCCATACCCGCCTGGGGGACAGCAGCAGCCACAAGCCATACCCGCCTGGGGGACAGCAGCAGCCAAAAGCCATACCCGCCTGGGGGACAGCAGCAGCCACAAGCCATACCCGCCTGGGGGACAGCAGCAGCCACAAGCCATACCCGCCTGGGGGACAGCAGCAGCCACAAGCCATACCCGCCTGGGGGACAGCAGCAGCCACAAGCCATAACCGCCTGGGGGACAGCAGCAGCCACAAGCCATAAGTGTGAAAGCAGCCTTAGGCCCCTTTCAAGCCATCGGTTTGATCGGGTCCGCCTGTCTGTTTTTCAGATGTACCCAATCGGACCTTCCATTCACCTCTATGGAGCAGCAGAAATAAACAGACTTGTGTCCATCTACACCCGCCTATCTCCAATCCGATCCACTTAAAAAAAACAGAATGGGATCTGTCCCCTTCTGTCCGAGCAGATCATCATCTGTGTCATCTGCACCGCTAAAAAATGTTTTTATATATATATATAATATAGATAGATATATACATGTTTGGGGGGGTTCTTAGTCATTTTCTAGCAAAAAAATACAGGATTGTTACATGTGGACAAAAAGTGCCAAAAAAGTCCTGACTGGAAGTAGTTAAAAATGCAACTGACGAAGTGAGGAGCTCCATAGTCACAGATTTTTCTTCCACTTTTGGTAAGGACCCTTTCACACTTTGATTTTGCTGCGATTTCAAGCAATGCCTGTGTAAACTTGAGGCCTATAGACCTCAACTCGCATCAAAGTTGGACCAAAGTAGTACAGGGACTGGAGCTGCACGACTCTGGGAAAAATGAGAATCACGATTATTTTGCTTAGAATGAAGATCACGATTCTCTCACGGTTCTCAAAAACTGAGAATAAATAAGAAAAAATAAGGCCCACTACAGGGCCATGCTGAGAGTTGTAGTCTTTCCATAACACAGAATCAGCCATGATGGGAGTTACACTGCTCAGGACTTTACACTGAGCGCTAGAGGGCCCGACTTATGCCCCGTACACACGACCAGACTTTTCAACATCAAAAGTCTGACGGAATGATTCCGGCAGACTATTCGAACGTGTGTGGGCTGCAGCGGACTTTTGATTTGCAAAAGTCTGACAGACTTTAGAAATGGAACGTTTCAAATTTTTCCGACAGAACTCCGCCGGACCCAGTTCCTACTGAGAAATCCACTCGTGTGTGTGCTAGTCTGACGGACGCTAGGGCAGCTATTGGCTACTGGTTATGAACTTCCTTATTCTAGTCCAGTCATACGTCATCATGTTCGAATCTGTCGGACTTTGGTGTGATTGTGTGTGGCCAAGTCCGTTCATTCGGAAAGTCCGTCAGAACTCTGTCAGAACTCCGTTGAAAGTCTGTCAGACTTAGTCCCTCGAAAAGTCTGGTCGTGTGTACGCGGCATAAGGGTTGTAGTCCCCCCACAAAACGATTGTGCTGGGAGCTGCAGTCCTCCAGCATGACTGATTTTGGCTTATGGGGGACTATAAACCCCCAGCATGATTCTGGTTTATGGGGGACTACAACCCTTAGCATTCCCCTATGTGGGGGGGGGGGGGCATATAGCACTGAGGACTGCAACTCCCCAGCATGAATTATTCTTTATGGGGGACTACAATTCCCAGAAGGGACCTGTGTATAGTAGTGAGGACTCCTACCCATACATATATAGACATTCATTCAGTCCATGCTGAATCAGATGAATTTCAATCCATGTATGGCCCCGCCATAAATCCAAGTCTCCTCTAAAGTGTGATCCTTGTTTAGACAGCTTTTCAGAAACAACTGACAGGCAGTGAGGAGGTGCGCACTCACTGCAGTTTCCCGGCCACTGTACCCGCCCACGCAGCGGCACGCCGCATCGCGTGCTCCGATAACTGACATCAGTTCCGGTGATTGACGTTAGTTCCATTATCCGCCATTTGCGTTCCACGCTGGTTACGTGGAACCGGCGGCACTAAACAAAAATCGCGGGTCATTCAGATTTTAGATCGCGTGGGGGGGTGAATCGAGATCACGATCTTTTCACGATTAATCGCGCACCTCTAACAAGGACTACTTTGAAGTCACACAGATATAAATGGTTATCATTGGGAGTCATGGGGTACGACTTGTCCTGCGACTCTGATGGCCAAAGTCACAGGAAAAGTTGCACAAGTAGGGGCCTAAGGCAAAAACCTGAAGAAAATCCGATCAATGTGAAAGGGGACTTTTACTGTGAGAAAAATACTGAAGAGCAAACGTAACATTTGAATGTTGTAATACAAATACACGCAAACACTGTGGTCATAACTCTACCGCTGCTAATAAACACATTCTATCTTAAAGGTGACAACATTGTTTCAGTAGAGGCCATTTATCAAACTTTAGATCCCCTTCCAGAGTCAGCAGCATGAAAGGTCCTCTCTCCCCCCTCCTCCTCCCTGGTGGGCTGCCCAGTAAACAGATCGCAGGGAGTGCGACTCTCCCAGCACAGGAATGCTGGATCCCGGCTCACATCTAATATGCTTACAAAACAACTTCTTTTTCACTTTTTCCATTTGCTGTGAACACGAGGCTGTCGTGCCATTTTCACATTCAGGACACAATATCCTGACTCCTATAAAACTTCAGGCAGCCAATCTGTCAGCGACAAGGTCCTTATATTATGCTCCTAAAATGAAAGTAACATATGATCCCCCACAACACGGATGCACAGCGCGCTAAACATAGCAAGAGGGGGATTTATTTCGGGAGAGTCACAGTCATCAAGAACAGGCGGTGACTTTTTTTTTGTTTCCAGGGACACTTTGCTGCAGGAACAGGATGTCTAACGCTGGACGAACGCTTGGTGATTTAAATAAATAAATAAAAACACGCAATCTGCTCGCTTCCAATGCAAAAAAGTTTATTGGCCAAAAGTAAGCAAAAAACTTTGCGGGGCAACTGAACCCCTTCCCACCCTGGCTCCCCTTTAACCAGTTTAGCCCCGGAAGGATTTACCCCTTTAATGACCAGGACATTTTTTGCGATACGGCACTGCGTCCCTTTAAAGAGGACGTAAACCCTGATGGGTTTTGCTTCCTCTTTATTTCCGTGCAAAGTAAAAGCATAATGGGCTACTATGCATTGCATAGTAGCCCATTATGTGCCACTTACCTGCAAACAAAGCCTGTGCTGTCCCTGCTGGTCAAAGCATACATCTTTACCCCTCTTCCTTCCAGGGCCGCTGACTCCGGCTCTGTGATTGGCCGGAGTCGCATGACGTGACCCCCCCCCCCCCCCCGACATGCGCACGGGAGCAGCCGGTCACAGAACGGGCCCTATAGAAATGGCATGATCGTGCCCTTTCTAAAGTGCACGTGCGCCTATGATGTTGGCGCAAGCGTATATGGTGAATATCTCCTAAACCGTGCAGGTTTAGGGGATATTTCCAGTGCCTACAGGTAAAGCCTTGTTATAGGTCTGAAAGGGTTTACAACCATATTAACTAACAATTGCATGGCCATGCGACACTGTACACAAGCAAAATTGATGTCCTTTTTTCCCCCACAAATAGTGCTTTCTTTCGGTGGTATTTGATCACCTCTGCGGTTTTTATTTTTTGGACTATAAACAAAAAAAGAACGAAAATTTAAAAAATAATTTTTTTTTTTTTTTTTTTACTTTTTGCTATAATAAATATGAAAAAAATAAATAAATTTTTATCAGTATAGGCCAATATGTATTCTTGTACATATTTTTGGTAAAAAAAAAAAAAAAATCGCAATAAGCATATGTTGATTGGTTTGCGCAAAAGTTATAGCGCCTACAAAATTGGAGATAGATTTATAGCATTTTTATTATTCATTTTTTTTTTTTTCTTACTAGTAATAGTGGTGATCAACGATTTTTAGCGGGATTGCGACGGACAGGTCGGACACTTTTGACACTTTTTTGGGGACCAGTGACATTTATACAGCGATCACAGCTAAAAATATGAACTGATTACTGTATAAATGACACTGGCAGGGGAGGGGATAACACTAGGGGGCGATCAAGAGGTTAAATGTGTTCCCCTGGATGTGTTTTCAGTGCTGTTGCACTTTGAATGACAATTGCACAGTCATACAACACTGTACCCAAACTAAATGTTTATCCTTTTGTTCACACAAATAGAGCTTTCTTTTGGTGGTATTTAAAGAGGAAGTAAACCCCGATGGGTTTACTTCCTCTTTTATTCCCTGCAAAGGTAAAGCATAATGGACTACTATGCATCGCATAGTAGTCCATTATGTGTCACTTACCTGACACAGGAGCCAGCGAAGTCACCGATGCGCACGGGAGCCGACACTCGCGGCATATCGCCGCGATCTGCGGCTTACCCAGTGCGCCTGCGCACCGCTGTCTACGGTGCATGCGCCGTAGACAGCGGTGGCTGTCTTCAGGTAAATATCTCCTAAACCGTATAGGTTTAGGAGATATTTCTTGGACCTACAGGTAAGCCTTAATCTAGGCTTACCTGTAGGTCAAAGTGGTTTGTAAGGGTTTACAACCACTTTAAAGTGGTGTTGCCACCCAAAAAAAATAGCTAAAAATTCATAAAAGATAAATACATTTTTTTACTCACCTCTAAATGCCTGTTGCTAGGGGGTCCCTCGTAGTCTGCCTTCTTCAATGCCTGGGCTGGTGACATCACTTCCCCTCACGCCATCTGGGACCTGTCACGTATCACGGCGCCCGGCACTGCTCGCACATGCGCAGTGGGTGGCCGGCTGTGAAGCCACAGCTGGGTGCCCACTGTAAGAATGCCGGCGCCGTGGGCGGAGTGGGGAATGAGGGAATGAGGGGGGCTTCGCTGGACCCTGGGACAGGTAAGTTTCCAATTATTAAAAGTCAGCAGCTGCAGTATTTGTAGCTGCTGACTTTTAATTTTTTTTTTTTTTTTTTAGGGGGCACCCCACTTTAATCACCGCTGTTTTTTTTTTTTAGAGAGAAAAAAAAAAACAATTTGAAATAAAACATTTTTTCTTAATTTCTGTTATAAAATTTTGCAAATAATAAGGCCCCTTTTACACTGGTTGGCTTCAAAACTCCCAGTAAAACGCTAAATGCTTTTGCGGCGCTTGCGATGCAGGTTTTTAAAGGACACGTTGCTGCACCAAAAACACTGTGGGGCATTTTTGAGGTGCTTTTGAGGCACATTTCATTCGCTTCCCATTCTTTTTCATGGGGAAGTGTGCGTTTTTAGTGCGCATTTTTTTAGCTCCCCAAACAAGCTCAAAAGATGCTGCAAGCAGGATTTTTTTTCACCACCCCGCAAGCGCACCGCCCCAGTGTGAAATTATTCATTGATTTTAAAGGGAAGCCATTTTTCTTGGGCTTTTCAGGCACTTTCTGTTTTTAACGCAAAAGTGCATGAAAAACTACCCAGTGTGAAAGGGGCCTAATAAGAATGTTCTTCATTTAATTTAGGCAAAAATATATTCTGCTACATTTCTTTGGTGATAATAACCCAAATCAGTGTATACTATTTAGTCAGTAGGAAAGTTAGATTTCACAAACTATGGTATATACAGTGTCTGAAAATTGATGTGTACTGTCGGGCGACTCTTGAAGCCTGAAAACGCCAGGCCACTACAAACATCCCCCAAATTACCCCTTTTTGGAAAGTAGACAGTCCAATGTATTTAGTAAGAGGCATGACAAGTTTTTTTTTAAGTTGGAACTTTTTGTCATAATTTTATGAAAAATTAAGAATTTTTTTCTTCACAATTTTCACGATATATATATATATTTTAATTAATGTCAGTACAGCAGCATTGTGTAACTGGTGTGGTGTGGATTAAGAATTTTTTCCCCATTTTTATAAAACTAATTTTACTACATTTTTTTTTTCTTTTTGTTATGATTTTTTTTTTTTTAACATACTCTGACCAGAGCAATATAATGTTACCATAGTAACATTGTACTACTCTGGGGAAGTGATCAGGATTTTTTTTACTACACAATATGATTGTTTATAGCAGTTAATTACATTGCTATAAGCAAGAATTTTACTGAATAAAACTGATTCATTCAGTTTGTTTTGTTTTGATTTGCTGTGATTGGTTAAAGCTAATCACATGGTACAGATGGGCTGTGATTGGCCCTTTCTGCACCATGTGGTCACTCTGACCAATCACAGCTAGCAACCAGAAATGTACACAATGGATGGCATGAAAGGCTGGATAATCGCATACATTATTTTGGCATCTTGAAGTAACCCTGTCCCAAAAATTTACTTCCCTAAAATTATGTCCCTGCAACATAAAAAAAAAGGAAATATTTTCCCGCTGTCCGCGGCTGGCGAATGATGAAGGGCCCTCCTGGGAGTGTCCATCTCCTGGTTCCTGGACGTCCTGGGGAACATCGGAGCGCAACGAGGCGACCTAAAGATTCACACTGCCAGAAATGCAGGTTCTGCACAAACTTTAGCCGGTGAGTTCTCTGGTTGGAGCGGCGTTCACGAGCGTAGGCAGCAGGAGAGGTATCTTTTTGCAGAATTTCATTTTTTGGACAGGAACACGTTCAGCTCCATGCAGACTAGTGAAAGTTGGGATGCAACTTTAGATGGGTGCACTTGGATGCAACTTCAAAGATAATAGAGAACTGTTGCACAACTGTCGCATGTATAACACTCAGGTGCGACTTTAATGTGACATTTGAGGGTTTACATTGCTGTCTATGGCACTCAAGTCGCATGAAAATCAGACCAAAGTAGTGCAGAAACCTTTTTAAAGTTGCTTTGACTTTAAGGCTGGGTTCACATATATGATGTCATACATGGGACACTGCATGTGATTCAGATAAAAATCGCCCCGCATTCCTATTCAAATCACATGTAATTCTTTGCAGTGTGAGTTAAGCCAAATCATTTTTGTCTAGAATCGGATCGCACCCATGCGTTCTGTTTCTTGCATTTGCATTGCGTTCTGTTTTTGGGTGTAATTAATTTAGCATTGGCACTGGTGGCAGATCCCATGACCGGAGTGCGGTTTCAGTGCAGGAAGCGCTCAGGATTTGCTGCATTTCCTGTACCGCATACATGTGAACTGAGTCTAAGTCGCACGTATATGAATGGCTGTCATGAAAAAACATGGGATGTGACTTTTACATGCGACTGTAGTGTCCAAAATCGCATGACAAGTCACACAAGTGTAAATGAAGCCTCAAGGAGCCAGTCCACCCAAAAACTGCTATTCTAGTTTTTGATAAATGCTGACTAGCCCCCATTCACATTGACTGCAGCTTCACCTGAAATCGCACAACTTCAAAGTCACATGTCTGTGCGGCTTCATGCACAGATGTCCATTAAAGTTGTGTCCAAAATCGCCAAGAGTAGTGCATATACTATTTTTTCAAATCGCAAAGTTGGCATCGTACCGATTTGAACAGTGAGATTGCCGGAAATAGGCTGCGACTTCTCATGCGACTTGGCCTGTCAAATCACATGACGAGTCGTCAACGGGGGCTTAAACAACTGGGCAGTGTCTTAGGTATTACGTGGACTCTACTGGTGAGATCTTTTCTGATTTCCTAGGTCTGCACCCCTGTTGTGTCCATTTATGAGGGGCCCCACTCCATGGAGGATCTGAATGTAGTTTATATTATAGGGAATGCAAGAGGAGGAGCTGGGAACACACAAAAACTCCCAAGTGGACAGGAACATAGTTGGGAACTAAGCAACAGGTCTTCTTGTTGGAGTATCCAAGACATATAAGAAGCCAGAGGCTGACCCTGCACACCAGGCTCCTCTAATAAATAAAATATTGCTTTGGGCAGAATGTCCCTTTAAATATCACTTGGCAAACCAATGGAGATGTTGTAAAGAGGAACTGAACACTGGAAATTGTGCCCAAAATCTGGAGGACAAATAGTCACCATTATTGTCTGTGGGCTCTCTACAGCCGATCTTTCCCCATTACTGACTTACCATGGCTTGTTCTAATCTACACCATGTGTAGGCGGCCATCTTGGTAGAGACAGGGCTTTGCTTCCCTATGTTGGAGTCTCCAGCAAGCAGAGGCTGGTGTGCCTCTGCCTGAGATCCCACACTGCAGGTATACAGGTTGTAGATACACAAGTGCCTAGGCACACTCACACACCAGGAAGTCTACTGCAATTTTGTAGAAGGAATTTTTAAACAGGTATATTTTTCATGGTAGTGCCCAGGCACCATTAACTCTTCTAGAGATCCTTTGTAACACATGTGTCAAAAACGCAAGGCCTGTGAGTCGAGTCTGGCCCTCCAGGCCATTTCATGTGGCCTTAGCACCTCTCCTGCAGCAACCCGCTCATCTCCGCTACCACCTTGTCTCAGCAGTTGGCAGCAGAGAAGAGGACAGAACTCCTCCTTCAGAAACTTGTGCTTCTCTGGCAGCCATGGATGGACTCATCTCAGCCCCTCGCCCCCTTTTCTGTAGTTGGGGACATAACTCCTCCTCCAGATCCTCTGCGCAGCCATGGACCTTCCCTTTTCAGCAGTTGGTGGGAGAGAGGACAGAGCTCCTCCTCCAGATCTTCTGCTTCTCTGCACAGCCAAGGAAATGCTCGTCCCTGCCCCCTCCCTTTTTTAGCAGTGGGCAGGAGAGAGAACAAAACTCCTCTTCTAGATCCTGCTCTTCTCTGCACAGCCACAGAGAGGCCTGTCTCCCCCCCCCCTCCTTTCAGCAGTTGGCAAGAAAGAGGGCAGAACTCCTCCTCCAGATTCTGCGCTAATCTGCGCAGCCACTGAGAGGCTCATATCCACCCCCCCCCCTTTTCAGAAGTTGGCAGGTGAGAGGATAGAACTCCCCCTCCAGATCCTGGTCCAGATTCTTCCCAGCAGCAGCACAAGGTAAGGGGGTGCACTATGATGTAAAGGAGGGTGAGGGACTGATGAAGAAGGACTCTTGACATCTAGTCTTCAAGATACAACCGGCCCTTTGAGGACCACCATAATGCTGATGCGGCCCGCGGTGCAATTTAATTTTGACTCTCCTGATCTATAACAAAATAACACTTCACTTTTGCCACTCCGTTCCAATTTAAAGCTAACTTCTGTGTGTATGGCCAGCTTCATGCATCAAGCACATTTGTAGCCTTCAACCAAAATCCCAGGTTTGTAAATCATAGCTGTGTCCACATTGGAGCTTTAAGGTGCCCCAGGCTCAAAGACGGGAGTTACTTTTGAAGCAGAATGGGGTGTGTTGGGCTCCATTGATTTCAATAGAAGTGCGAAAGAAATGTATAAATGCTCCATGTATTGAATGTTCTTCAGGATCTCATAATAAAATAGGCCAATATGTGCCATCCTGCCCCATACAAGGTCCTGTACGGCACATCACTCCTAAAGACACGGACACACCCGTGAGCTACAATCCCTCAAAATCACTTTCATATGCTACACTCATGTGTGATTGAAGGTCATACTGCCACGGACATTATCAAATACAAATTCCAGGAGCAAACCTGGCCCATGTCCCTGCAATCAACCCAAACTGGCCACAGTTGTACCTTTTATAGACATGTCAAATGAGATCAGGGAACTGTTCAGGAACATTTCCACAGACATCTCCATAAACATTTTCAAGAATATTTTCCAGGGACATACTGTATCCTAGGAGATTCCCACTGACATCTCCAGGAACATTTCCACAAAACATTTCTAGGGACATTTTCAGGCATGTTCTCATTGACAGATCCAGGGACATGCCTAGGGACACTTCCATAGACATTCCCATTATCAGGGGCATCTCCAGGCATATTTCCAGGAACATATCCATGGACATTCCCACAGACAGATCTAGGGACACCTCCAGGGACATTTCCAGGGATATCTCCGGAGATATGTATTTAGGGACATCTTTAGAAACATTCATATGGGCACCTCCAGGAATGTTTCCATGGACAGAGCCAGGGACAGTTGCAGGGACATTCCCATGGACAGATCCAAGGACACCTCCAGGAACATTCCCATGAACAGATCTAGAGACGCCTCCCGAGACATTCCCATGGACAGATCTAGAGACCCCTCCCGAGACATTCCCATGGACAGATCTAGAGACCCCTCCCGAGACATTCCCATGGACAGATCTAGAGACGCCTCCAGGGACATTCCCATGGACAGATCTAGAGACCCCTCCTGGGACATTCCTATGGACAGATCTAGAGACCCCTCCTGGGACATTCCCATGGACAGATCTAGAGACCCCTCCAGGGACATTCCCATGGACAGATCTAGAGACCCCTCCAGGGACATTCCCATGGACAGATCTAGAGACCCCTCCTGGGACATTCCCATGGACAGATCTAGAGACCCCTCCCGGGACATTCCCATGGACAGATCTAGAGACCCCTCCCGGGACATTCCCATGGACAGATCTAGAGACGCCTCCAGGGACATTCCCATGGACAGATATAGAGACGCCTCCAGGGACATTCCCATGGACAGATCTAGAGACGCCTCCAGGGACATTCCCATGGACAGATCTAAGGACATCTCCAGGGACATTCCCATGGACAGATCCAGGGGCATCTCCAGGAACATTTCCATGGACAGATCCAGGGGCATCTCCAGGAACATTCCCATGGACAGATCCAGGGACACTTCCAGAGACATTCCCATGGGCAGATCCAGGGGCATCTCCAGGAACATTCCCATGGGCAGATCCAGGGGCATCTCCAGGAACATTCCCATGGGCAGATCCAGGGACACTTCCAGGGACATCTCCAGGAACATTCCCATGGGCAGATCCAGGGACACTTCCAGAGACATTCCCATGGACAGATCCAGGGACACTTCCAGAGACATTCCCATGGACAGATCCAGGGACACTTCCAGAGACATTCCCATGGACAGATCTAAGGACAGCACCAGGGGCATCTCCAGGAACATTCCCATTGATAGATTCAGGGGCATCTCCAGGGACATTCCCATGGACAGATCCAGGGGCATCTCCAGGAACATTCCCATGGACAGATCCAGCCAGGGACACCTCCAGAGACATTCCCATGGCCAGATTCAGGGACACCTCCTGGGACATTCCCATGGGCAGATCCAGGGACACCTCCAGGGACATTCCCATGGACAGATCCATGGACAGATCCAGGGACACCTCCAGAGACAGATCCAGGGATAACTTCAGGGACGTTTCTGGAAAAATTCACATGGACACTTCCAGGAACATTCCCATGGACAGATCCAGGGACATTTCCAGAAACATTTCCACGGACAGACCCAGGGATATCTCCAGGGACATCTCTGGATACACTCACCTGGACAGATCCAGGGACATTTCCATGGACAGATCCGGGGATACCTCCAGGGACATTTATATGGACAGATCCAGAGACACCTCCAGGGACATTTCTAGGGACAGATCCAGAGACATGCCACCTTACCCTTGATGCTGACCCCCAGTCCTCCAGCCTCCTGCTTCACCACCCGGACAGTCCTCCGCAGGTTGACGATTGAGTCCGGGACCCCTCCAGCCGGCTCCCCCCCATTCACCGCCTTCTCCTCGCCTGTCCCGCTCTCCGGCTCCGGGGTGAAGCTGAGAGTCTCCTCGCCCAGCAGTAGGAGGATCCGGCTCCAGCGCTCCCCGGGATCCCTGAGCTCCAGCAAGCCGCTCCTGGCAGTCCGGGCTGGGGAAGCCATGGTCTGTGAGCCCGGAGAGGGAGTGATGGAAGAAGGGGGGCAGAAGGGAAACCTCTCCGGGAGGGGAGGGGAGCTGGGAACGCCCATCCCCAAATCCTTCCACCCACACTGACACACCCCCCGCCCCCTCCTGGGTCACCCGATCCCCCCAACTACCAGTACTCAGCAGGTGCTGTTCTACGGCACAAGTCAGCCGCACAGGGGTCACCGGGGGGACAGGAAAGGATCGGTCAATGTACCCAATCACATCTGTCATAGACGAGAGAGGAACATGGATCGTACGGAACTTCACACATCCCACGTGTCCCTCCATGGGGGACCCACATCTGTCTGTCCCCCTATTTGAGCCACATCTGTCTGTCCTTCTATAGGACCCACATCTGTCTGTCCTTCTATGGGACTTACATCTGTCTGTCCTTCTATGGGACCCACATCTGTCTGTCCCTCTATGGGGGACCCACATCTGGCTGTTCCCCTATTTGACCCACATCTGTCTGTCCTTCTATAGGACCCACATCTGTCTGTCCTTCCATAGGACCCACACCTGTCTGTCCTTCTATGGGACCCACATCTGTCTGTCCTTCTATCGGACCCACATCTGTCTGTCCCTCTATAGGACCAACATCTGTCTGTCCCTCTATGGGACCCACATCTGTCCTATAAGACCCACATCTGTCTGTCCTTCTACAGGACCCACATCTGTCTGTCCCTTTATGGGACACACACATCTGTCTGTCTCCCTATTTGACACACATCTGTCTGTCCTTCTATAGGACCCACACCTGTCTGTCCTTCTATAGGACCCACATCTGTCTGTCCCTCTATGGGGGACCCACATCTGTCTGCCCCCCTATTTGACCCACACCTGTCTGCCTTTCTATAGGACCCACATCTGTCTGTCCTTCTACAGGACCCACATCTGTCTGTCCTTCTATAGGACCCACATCTGGCTGTCCTTCTATAAGACCCACATCTGTCTGTCCTTCTATAGGACCCACATCTGTCTGTCCCTCTATGGGGGACCCACATCTGTCTGCCCCCCTATTTGACCCACGCCTGTCTGCCTTTCTATAGGACCCACATCTGTCTGTCCTTCTATGGGACCTACACCTGTCTTTCCTTCTATGGGGGGCCCACATCTGTCTGTCCTTCTATAGGACCCACATCTGTCTGTCCTTCTATAGGACCCACATCTGGCTGTCCTTCTATAAGACCCACATCTGTCTGTCCTTCTATAGGACCCACATCTGTCTGTCCCTCTATGGGGGACCCACATCTGTCTGCCCCCCTATTTGACCCACGCCTGTCTGCCTTTCTATAGGACCCACATCTGTCTGTCCTTCTATAGGACCCACACCTGTCTGTCCTTCTATAGGACCCACATCTGTCTGTCCTTCTATAGGACCCACATCTGTCTGTCCTTCTATAGGACCCACACCTGTCTGTCCTTCTATGGGACCTACACCTGTCTGTCCTTCTATGGGGGACCCACATCTGCCTGTCCTTCTATAGGACCCACATCTGTCTGTCCTTCTATAGGACCCACATCTGGCTGTCCTTCTATAGGACCCACATCTGTCTGTCATTCTATAGGACCCACATCTGTCTGTCCTTCTATAGGACCCACACCTGTCTGTCCTTCTATGGGACCTACACCTGTCTGTCCTTCTATGGGGGACCCACACCTGTCTGTCCTTCTATAGGACCCACATCTGTCTGTCCTTCTATAGGACCCACATCTGTCTGTCCTTCTATAGGACCCACATCTGTCTGTCATTCTATGGGACTTACATCTGTCTGTCCTTCTATGGAACCCACATCTGTCTGTCCTTCTATAGGACCCACACCTGTCTGTCCTTCTATAGGACCCACATCTGTCTGTCCCTCTATGGGGGACCCACATCTGTCTGCCCCCCTATTTGACCCACATCTGTCTGTCCTTCTATATGACCCACATCTGTCTGTCCTTCTATAGGACCCACATCTGTCTGCCCCCCTATTTGACCCACATCTGTCTGTCCTTCTATATGACCCACACCTGTCTGTCCTTCTATGGGGGACCCACATCTGTCTGTCCTATAGGACCCACATCTGTCTGTCATTCTATGGGAACCACATCTGTCTGTCCTTCTATAGGACCCACATCTGTCTGTCATTCTATGGGACTTACATCTGTCTGTCCTTCTATGGAACCCACATCTGTCTGTCCTTCTATAGGACCCACACCTGTCTGTCCTTCTATAGGACCCACATCTGTCTGTCCCTCTATGGGGGACCCACATCTGTCTGTCCCCATATTTGACCCACATCTGTCTGTCCTTCTATATGACCCACATCTGTCCTTCTATAGGACCCACACCTGTCTGTCCTTCTATAGGACCCACATCTGTCTGTCCTTCTATAGGACCCACATCTGTCTGTCCTTCTGTGGGACCCACATCTGCCTGTCCTTCTATAAGACCCACATCTGTCTGTCCTTCTATAGGACCCACATCTGTCTGTCCTTCTATGGGGGACCCACATCTGTCTGTCATTCTATAGGACCCACATCTGTCTGTCCTTCTATAGGACCCACACCTGTCTGTCCTTCTATAGGACCCACATCTGTCCTTCTATGGGACCCACACCTGTCTGTCCTTCTATGGGACCTACACCTGTCTGTCCTTCTATGGGGGACCCACATCTGTCTGTCATTCTATAGGACCCACATCTGTCTGTCCTTCTATAAGGCCCGCATCTGTCTGTCCTTCTATAGGACCCACATCTGTCTGTCCCTCTATGGGGGACCCACATCTGTCTGTCCTTCTATGGGACCCACATCTGTCTGTCCTTCTATAGGACCCACATCTGTCTGTCATTCTATTGGACTTACATCTGTCTGTCCTTCTATGGGACCCACATCTGTCTGTCCTTCTATAGGACCCACATCTGTCTGTCCCTCTATGGGGGACCCACATCTGTCTGTCCCCCTATTTGACCCACATCTGTCTGTCCTTCTATATGACCCACATCTGTCTGTCCTTCTATAGGACCCACATCTGTCTGTCCTTCTATGGGACCCACATCTGTCTGTCCTTCTATAGGACCCACACCTGTCTGTTCTTCTATGGGACCTACACCTGTCTGTCCTTCTATGGGGGACCCACATCTGTCTGTCCTTCTATAGGACCCACATCTGTCTCTCCTTCTTTAAGACTCACATTTGTCTGTCCCTCTATAGAACACACATCTGTCTGTCCTTCTATAAGACCCACATCTGTCTGTCCCTCTATGGGACCCACATCTGTCTGTCCCACTATGGGACCCACATCTGTCTGTCCCTCTATGGTACCCACATCTGTCTGTCCATCTATGGGACCCACATCTGTCTGTCCTTCTATGGGACCCACATCTGTCTGTCATTCTATGGGATCCACATCTGTCTGTCCTCCTATGGGACCCACATCTGTCCTCCTATGGGACCCACATCTGTCTGTCCTCCTATGGGACCCACATCTGTCTGTCCTCCTATAGGACTCACATCTGTCTGTACTTCTATGTGGGACCCACATCTGTCTGTCCCTCTATGGGGGACCCACATCTGTCTGTCCCTCTATGGGGGACCCAATTCTGTCTGTCCCTCTATGGGGGACCCACATCTGTCTGTCCCTCTATGGGGGACCCACATCTGTCAGTTCCTCTATGGGGGACCCACATCTGTCTGTTCCCCTATTTGACCCACATCTGTCTGTCCTTCTATAGGACCCACATCTGTCTGTCTTCCCATAGGACCCACACCTATCTGTCCTTCTATAGGACCCACATCTGTCTGTCCTTCTATAGGACCCACATCTGTCTGTCCTTCTATGGGACCCACATCTGTCTGTCCCTCTATAGGACCCACATCTGTCTGTCCCTCTATGGGACCCACATCTGTCCTTCTATAAGACCCACATCTGTCTGTCCTTCTGCAGCACCCACATCTGTCTGTCCCTCTATGGGGGACCTACATCCTTCTGTCCCGCTATTTGACACACATCTGTCTGTCCTTCTATAGGACCCACATCTGTCTGTCCTTCCATAGGACCCACACCTGTCTGTCCTTCTATAGGACCCACATCTGTCTGTCCCTCTATGGGGGACCCACATCTGTCTGCCCCCCTATTTGACCCACATCTGTCTGCCCTTCTATAGGACCCACATCTGTCTGTCCTTCTATAGGACCCACACCTGTCTGTCCTTCTATAGGACCCACATCTGTCGGTCCTTCTATAGGACCCACAACTGTCTGTCCTTATATGGGACCTACACCTGTTTGTCCTTCTATGGGACCTACACCTGTCTGTCCTTCTATGGGACCTACACCTGTCTGTCCTTCTATGGGGGACCCACATCTGTCTGTCCTTCTATAGTACCCACATCTGTCTGTCCCTCCATGAGGGACCCACATCTGTCTGTTCCTCTATCGAACCCACATCTGTCTGCCCCTCTATAGGACCCACATCTGTCTGTCCTTCTATAAGACCCACATCTGTCTGTCCTTCTATAGGACCCACACCTGTCTGTCATTCTATGAGACTTACATCTGTCTGTCCTTCTATGGGACCCACATCTGTCTGTCCTTCTATAGGACCCACATCTGTCTGTCCGTCTATGGGACCCACGTCTGTCTGTCCCCCTATTTGACCCACATCTGTCTGTCCTTCTATAGAACCCACACCTGTCTGTCCTTCTATAGAACCCACACCTGTCTGTCCTTCTATAGGACCCACATCTGTCTGTCCCTCTATGGGGGACCCACATCTGTCTGTCCCCCTATTTGACCCACATCTGTCTGTCCTTCTATATGACCCACATCTGTCTGTCCTTCTATAGGACCCACACCTGTCTGTCCTTCTATATGACCCACATCTGTCTGTCCTTCTATGGGGGACCCACACCTGTCTGTCCTTCTATGGGACCCACACCTGTCTGTCCTTCTATGGGGGACCCACATCTGTCTGTCCTTCTATAAGGCCCACATCTGTCTGTCCTTCTATAGGACCCACATCTGTCTGTCCCTCTATGAGGGACCCCCATCTGTCTGTCCTTCTATAGGACCCACATCTGTCTGTCCTTCTATAGGACCCACATCTGTCTGTCATTCTATGGGACTTACATCTGTCTGTCCTTCTATGGGACCCACATATGTCTGTCCTTCTATAGGACCCACATCTGTCTGTCCTTCTATATGACCCACATCTGTCTGTACTTCTATAGGACCCACACCTGTCTGTCCTTCTATAGGACCCACATCTGTCTGTCCCTCTATGGGGGACCCACATCTGTCTGTCCCCCTATTTGACCCACATCTGTCTGTCTTTCTATATGACCCACATCTGTCTGTCCTTCTATAGGACCCACACCTGTCTGTCCTTCTTTAGGATCCACATCTGTCTGTCCTTCTATGGGACCCACATCTGTCTGTCCTTCTATGGGACCCACATCTGTCTGTCCTTCTATAGGACCCACACCTGTATGTCCTTCTATGGGACCCACATGTATCTGTCCTTCTATGGGGGACCCACATCTGTCTGTCCTTCTTTAAGGCCCACATTTGTCTGTCCTTCTATAGGACCCACATCTGTCTGTCCCTCCATGAGGGACCCACATCTGTCTGTCCCTCTATAGAACCCACATCTGTCTGCCCCTCAATAGGACCCATATCTGTCTGTCCTTCTATAAGACCCACATCTGTCCCTCTATGGGACCCACATCTGTCTGTCCCTCTATGGGACCCACATCTGTCTGTCCCTCTATGGGACCCACATCTGTCTGTCCTTCTATGGGACCCACATCTGTCTGTTCATCTATGGGACCCACATATGTCTGTCCTATGTGACCCACATCTGTCTGTCATTCTATGGGATGCACATCTGTCTGTCCTCCTATGGGAGCCACATCTGTCTGTCCTTTTATGGATCCACATCTGTCTGTCCTTCTATAGGACCCACATCTGTCTGTCCTTCTATAGGACCCACATCTGTCTGTCCTTCTATAGGACCCACATCTGTCTGTCCTTCTATAGGACCCACATCTGTCTGTCCTTCTATGGGACCCACACCTCTCTGTCCTTCTATGGGACCTACACCTGTCTGTCCTTCTATGGGGGACACACATCTGTCTGTCCCTCCATGAGGGACCCACATCTGTCTGTCCCTCTATAGAACCCACATCTGTCTGCCCCTCTATAGGACCCACATCTGTCTGTCCTTCTATAAGACCCACATCTGTCTGTCCTTCTATAGGACCCACATCTGTCTGTCCTTCTATGGGATCCACATCTGTCTGTCATTCTATGGGATCCACATCTGTCTGTCCTCCTATGGGACCCACATCTGTCTGTCCTTCTATGGATCCACCTCTGTCTGTCCTCCTATAGGATCCACATCTGTCTGTCCTTCTATGTGACCCACATCTGTCTGTCATTCTATGTGACCCACATCTGTCTGTCCTATAGGACCCACATCTGTCTGTCCCTCTATGAGGGACCCACATCTGTCTGTCCTTCTATAGAACCCACATCTGTCTGTCCTTCTATAGGACACACATCTGTCTGTCATTCTATGGGACCCACATCTGTCTGTCCTTCTATAGGACCCGCATCTGTCTGTCCTTCTATGGGGGACCCACATCTGTCGGTCCCCCTATTTGACCCACACCTGTCTGTCCTTCTATAGGACCCACATCTGTCTGTCCCTCTTTGAGGGACCCACATCTGTCTGTCCTTCTATGGGACCCACATCTGTCTGTCCTTCTATGGGACCCACATCTGTCTGTCCTTCTATATGACCCACATCTGTCTGTCTTTCTATAGGACCCACAACTGTCTGTCCTTCTATAGGACCCACATCTGTCTGTCCTTCTATGGGACCCACACCTCTCTGTCCTTCTATGGGACCCACACCTGTCTGTCCTTCTATGGGGGACCCACATCTGTCTGTCGTTCTATAGGACCCACATCTGTCTGTCCCTCCATGAGGGACCCACATCTATCTGTCCCTCTATAGAACCCACATCTGTCTGCCCCTCTATAGGACCCACATCTGTCTGTCCTCCTATGGGACCCACATCTGTCTGTCCTTCTATGGATCCACATCTGTCTGTCCTTCTATAGGATCCACATCTGTCTGTCCCCCTATAGGACCCCCATCTGTCTGTCCTTCTATGGGACCCACATCTGTCCTTCTATGGGACCCACATCTGTCTGTCCTTCTATGGGACCCACATCTGTCTGTCCCTCCATGAGGGACCCACATCTGTCTGTCCCTCTATAGAACCCACATCTGTCTGCCCCTCTATAGGACCCACATCTGTCTGTCCTCCTATGGGACCCACATCTGTCTGTCCCTCTATAGAACCCACATCTGTCTTCCCCTCTATAGGACCCACATCTATCTGTCCTCCTATGGGACCCACATCTGTCTGTCCTTCTATGGATCCACATCTGTCTGTCCTTCTATGGGACCCACATCTGTCTGTCCTATGTGACCCACATCTTTCTGTCATTCTATGGGATCCACATCTGTCTGTCCTCCTATGGGACCCACATCTGTCTGTTCTTCTATGGATCCACATCTGTCTGGCCTTCTATAGGATCCACATCTGTCTGTCCTCCTATAGGACCCACATCTGTCTGTCCTTCTATGTGACCCACATCTGTCTGTGATTCTATGTGACCCACATCTGTCTGTCCTTCTATGTGGGACCCACATCTGTCTGTCATTCTATGTGACCCACATCTGTCTGTCCCTCTATGAGGGACCCACATCTGTCTGTCCTATAGGACCCACATCTGTCTGTCCTTCTATATGACCCACATCTGTCTGTCATTCTATGGGACCCACATCTGTCTGTCCTTCTATAGGACCCACATCTGTCTGTCCCTCTATGGGGGACCCACATCTGTCGGTCCCTCTATAGGACCCACATCTGTCTGTTCTTCTATAGGACCCACACCTGTCTGTCCTTCTATAGGACCCACATCTGTCTGTCCCTCTTTGGGGGACCCACATCTGTCTGTCCCCCTATTTGACCCACATCTGTCTGTCCTTCTATGGGACCCACATCTGTCTGTCCTTCTATAGGACCCACATCTGTCTGTCCTTCTATAGGACCCACATCTGTCTGTCCTTCTATAGGACCCACATCTGTCTGTCCTTCTATAGGACCCACATCTGTCTGTCCTTCTATGGGACCCACACCTCTCTGTCCTTCTATGGGACCTACACCTGTCTGTCCTTCTATGGGGGACACACATCTGTCTGTCCCTCCATGAGGGACCCACATCTGTCTGTCCCTCTATAGAACCCACATCTGTCTGCCCCTCTATAGGACCCACATCTGTCTGTCCTTCTATAAGACCCACATCTGTCTGTCCTTCTATAGGACCCACATCTGTCTGTCCCTCTATGGGACCCACATCTGTCTGACCTTCTATGGGACCCACATCTGTCTGTCCTTCTATGGGACCCACATCTGTCCTTCTATGGGACCCACATCTGTCCTTCTATAAGACCCACATCTGTCTGTTCTTTTATGGGACCCACATCTGTCTGTTCTTCTATGGGACTTACATCTGTCTGTCCTTCTATAGGATCCGCATCTGTCTGTCCTCCTATGGGACCCACATCTGTCTATCATTCTATGGGACCCACATCTGTCTGTCCCTCTATTCGACCCACATCTGTCTGTCCTTCTATGGGACCCACATCTGTCTGTCTTATAGGACCCACATCTTTCTGTCCTTCTATAGGACCCACATCTGTCTGTCCCTCTATGAGACCCACACCCGTCTGTCCCTCTATAGGACCCACACCTGTCTGTCCCTCTATGGGACCCACATCTGTCTGTCCCCCTATGTGACCCACATCTATCTGTCCCTCTGTGGGACCCACATCTGTCTGTCCCTCTATAGAACCCCCACCTGTCTGTCCCTCTATAGAACGCACATCTGTCTGCCCCTCAATGAGAACCAAATCTGTCACCCCTATGTGGCCCACATTTGTCTGTCCCTCTATAGGACCCACATCTGTCTGTCACCCTATGTGACCCACATCTGTCTGTCCCTCTATGGGACCCACATCTGTCTGTCCCTCTATAGAACCTACATCTGTCTGTCTCTCAATAGAACCCACATCTGTCTGTCCCTTTATGAGAATGAGACCCACACTTCTCTGTCCCTCCGTAGAACCCACATATGTATTCACCTTTATGGGACCCACATCTTTCTGTCCAAACATTTTTTTGACAAATGAGAAATCTAAAAAAACAATCATTATCTAATGATGGCCATACATGCTGTGTTTTAAGTGGAGCCAAGACACATGGATAATCTAATCAGAATCACCTGGATTTAGCATATGGTTGCAGACTGATCACTTCATTTATATGACTTTTTTTCAACTTTTGGTACTTTAGGTTTCATATTATTTTATAATCACAAGATTTTAGTGCAGCATGTGGTTTACTATGTGTAGGAGTATAAGGCCTCTTTCACACGGACGTCTGTTCTGCCGCTCTTAAAAGCATGTTTTGTTATTTTGATAATTCCAAGACTCCAGGCACAACGATCACTTGCATTTGACCATTGATGATTATAAGCGTTTATGTGCGGCTGCGTTTAGCTGAGTGGAACATTGTTACCATTTCTGATGTGCTTCCTGTTGTTTTCCTTTCCTTGTTGCCGCTGCTGTCCACAGGAGAAATAGTACACTGCGATTACCTGCAGTTATGTCAGATAGCTGCGCTATCTCGGTCCTGGATGCAGTCAAATTTATTTTTTCTAACCGCACAAAACCCCATGTAACAAAACTGTTGCTAAATGCAGTGTGTGAATGGAGCCATGGGAAAGCATTGTGTGAGTATAGGTGCGGTAGATACCTTCATCTATCCACAGTTAAAAGCTTAATTCTTTCTACCTGTATGAAAGGTGCCTAAAATGCCCCAACATACGTGATCTGTACAGTATAAATGCCCTTTGCCAGTGGTTTATAGGAGTAAAAAATACCCCACCATCAGAGGTCTGTAGACCAAAGTATAAAGTGCCCAAAAATCGGTGGTCTGTAGAGTATAAAATGCCCTATTGTCAGTGGTCTGTAGAATTGTACAATGTTACTCATCCGTGATCTATAGAGTATAAAATTCCACAGTGAATTAAACTCTAGGAGTATAAAAATGGCCAACATTGGTGGTTTGCAGAGTACAAAATGCCCCAGTGTCAATGGATATAAAATGTCCCACCATCGGAGGTATGTAGAGTATAAAGAGCCCCAGCATTGGTGGTCTGTGAAGTGCCCCAGCTTTGGTGGCCTGTAGAGTATAAAGTGCTTCAGCATTGGTGGCCTGTAAAGTGCCCCAGCATTGGTGGCCTGTAGAGTATAAAGTGCCCCAGCATTGGTGGCCTACAGAGTATAAAGTTCCCCAGCATTGGTGACCTGTAGAGTATAAAGTTCCCCAGAATTGGTGTCCTGTAGAGTATAAAGTGCCCCAGCATTGGTGACCTGTAGAGTATAAAGTGCCCCAGCACTGGTGGCCTACAGAGTTTAAAGTTCCCCAGCATTGGTGACCCGTAGAGTATAAAGTTCCCTAGAATTGGTGACATGTAGAGTATAAAGTTCCCCAGAATTGGTGTCCTGTAGAGTATAAAGTGCCCCAGCATTGGTGACCTGTAAAATTTAAAATGCCCCAGCACTGATGATCTGTAGAGTATAAAGTGCCCCAGGTTTGGTGGTCAATAGAGTATAAAGTGTCCCAGCATTGGTGACCTGTAGAGTATAAAGTTCCTCAGATTTGGTGTCCTGTAGAGTATAAAGTGCCCCAGCATTAGTGGCCTACAGAGTATAAAGTGCCCCAGCATTAGTCATTAGTGGCCTACAGAGTATAAAGTGCCCCAGCATTAGTGGCCTACAGAGTATAAAGTGCCCCAGCATTAGTGGCCTACAGAGTATAAAGTGCCACAGCATTAGTGGCCTACAGAGTATAAAGTGCCCCAGCATTAGTGGCCTACAGAGTATAAAGTTCCCCAGCATTGGTGACCTGTAGAGTATAAAGTTCCTCAGAATTGGTGTCCTGTAGAGTATAAAGTGTCCCTGCATTGGAAGCCTGTAGAGTATAAAATGCCCCGGCATTGGTAGCCTGTAAAATTTAAAATGCCCCGGCATTGGTAGCCTGTAAAATTTAAAATGCCCCAGCATTGGTGATCTGTAGAGTATAAAGTGCCTCAGGATTGGTGGTCTGTAGAGTATAAAATGCCCCAGGATTAGTGGTCTGTAGGTGTATAAAGTGCCCCAGGATTAGTGGTCTGTAGGTGTATAAAGTGCCCCAGCATCAGTGATCAATAGAGTATAAAGTAGGGTCGCCACCTTTTCTTCAAGTCAAACCCGAACAATTTAGCGGCACACAGAAAAGTTTTAGTTTATTGTGTAAACTATTCATATATTTTGCAATTAAATAACATTTCTAATCATATGAAGTTAATAAGAAGAGTCCCTCTTTACATCAGAGTCCACAGAGTTCCCCTTTTACATCTGAACTTGCAGAGTTCTCTTTCACTGTAAGAGGGGACTCTGCAGACTCTGATATAAGGGAGAACTCTGGGGACTCTGACATAAGGGATGCTCTCGGAACTCTGATGTAAAGGGGAAATCTGATGTAAGGGGTGCTCTGAGAACCCTGATTTACCTTGGTGTACTCACTCAGAGGCAGGAGAGAGAAGGGGGAGACTTCAGTCACAGACAGGGATGGATGGTGAGCTCACTCACCCCTTGGCAGTCAGCACCTCTCATCCAGATGTATCTGAGGCTGCTGGACTTCGAATTTCTGGCCCCCAATTTCCTTTCGTGAGGCACAGCACCAGGGATTGAAGTGTAGACAGACAGGGTTAGGAGGAAGAGGAGCAGATCAAGCCCTCTCTCCTTTCCTGTCTGGGTGGGGGGAGGGCTAATTGTTAGTGCTGGCTTTGGGCAATATGAAAAAGAGAGTATAACAGACACTCTTGGCTTACACAACTGCAGCCAGCAACCCTGCTGGGAAGCCATAGTCTGGTCTGAATAATGTGTCCGGGTTGCAGGTGGTCTGAAACCCGAACACATGAATCCAAACCCAAACTTTTCCAGGTGAATCCCGGACAGGTGGCAACCCTAAGTGAGACCCTTTATCTCCATAGCAACAGGGAGACCCCAATTACACAGTGAGACCCTTTATCTCCATAGCAACAGTGATACCCCCCATAACCCAGAAATTGCGGGGATCCCCCCTCTAAGAAAATGTGCCCCTCCCCCTCTCCCCCAATCTCAGCCATCTGCACATTCCGGTAATGCGCACAGAAACGGCCGGCGGGTGTCACGGCTGTCTGCCGCGGTATCGTTCTAACGAGGCCTCCCTGCCCCCCCCCCCCACCGGCCAAGTCTGCCCCTACCTCCTGGCTGGCGGGTTCAGCAGCGGCTGCCAGCTCCACCTCCACGGCGATCCTTTACCAGTCCGGCCCACTCACCCAGCTTGGGGACACTGACCGGGGACATTCCCTCCCATCCTCCCACGCACAAATCAGGCAAATGAGGCGGCTGCGAGGCCCCTGGGAGCGCGAGGCCTTAGGCAAACGCCTTTTGTGCCTAATTAGAGAGCCGCCTCTGCCTTCACTGACATCATCCCATTGGTGGGTGTTTGTAGAGTCGGGGTACACCGTTCTTATTTATTGGGAACACTGTGTACTCATTTCCCCTTTTAATTCTCAGAATTTCCCGTCAGAGGAAGAAGGTGAGGGTCACTGCTGTACTAACATCAAATTAGTAGAACGTCTTTCACAAATGTAACTTTCTCTTTTCATGTACTAACATCACACATGTTTGGCCTGATTGTTCTATATACAATATATACAGCAGCTATTCTCAGCTAGGGTTGCTCCAGAGGTTGCCTGGACTTTCTTGAGCTGTGGTTGGTTGACCTCCCATCTGATAGTGTTTACATAGTTTTGGGTCCAGTGCCACTTCACACGGCCATCAGCATTACGCCAACGATCTTTAAGGCGGTCTGTAAATGTGGCATTCTGACCACCAGTGTAGGAAGGACATTCTTTCCACTGACCACCAGTGTAGGAAGGACATTCTTTCCACTGACCACCAGTGTAGGAAGGACATTCTTTCCACTGACCACCAGTGTAGGAAGAACATTCTTTCCTCTGACCACCAGTGTAGGAAGGACATTCTTTCCACTGACCACCAGTGTAGGAAGGACATTCTTTCCTCTGACCACCAGTGTAGGAAGGACATTCTTTCCACTGACCACCAGTGTAGGAAGGACATTCTTTCCACTGACCACCAGTGTAGGAAGGACTTTCTTTCCACTGACCACCTGTGTAGGAAGGACTTTCTTTCCACTGACCACCAGTGTAGGAAGGACATTCTATCCTCTGACCACCAGTGTAGGAAGGACATTCTTTCCACTGACCACCAGTGTAGGAAGGACATTCTTTCCAATGATCATATATGTAAGGAGTCACCCTTCCCACTGACTCCTATGAAAATTATTTCAAGGGTTCCCCTGGTGTAAAAGGGTCGATAAAGGTTGATATAGGATGTCGGCATATAAAAAGGCCAGACCAGGCAGCTGATCGGTGTCAGAAACCATGAACCAGACCGAGACAGAAGTACAGTAAAATCACACTTGCTTATTAATAAAAATAAAAAGGTAAATAGAGTAAGCATAGTCAGAGCATAGCCAGAGTCCAGTAACCAGATTGGGTAGTCAGCCAGGCCAGAGTCCAGTAACCGGATTGGGTAGTCAGCCAGGCCAGAGTCCAGTAACCGGATTGGGTAGTCAGCCAGGCCAGAGTCCAGTAACCGGATTGGGTAGTCAGCCAAGCCAGAGTCCAGTAACCGGATTGGGTAGTCAGCCAGGCCAGAGTCCAGTAACCGCATTGGGTAGTCAGCCAAGCCAGAGTCCAGTAACCGGATTGGGTAGTCAGCCAGGCCAGAGTCCAGTAACCGGATTGGGTAGTCAGCCAGGCCAGAGTCCAGTAACTGGATTGGGTAGTCAGCCAAGCCAGAGTCCAGTAACCGGATTGGGTAGTCAGCCAGGCCAGAGTCCAGTAACCGGATTGGGTAGTCAGCCAGGCCAGAGTCCAGTAACCGGATTGGGTAGTCAGCCAGGCCAGAGTCCAGTAACCGGATTGGGTAGTCAGCCAGGCCAGAGTCCAGTAACCGGATTGGGTAGTCAGCCAGGCCAGAGTCCAGTAACCGGATTGGGTAGTCAGCCAGGCCAGAGTCCAGTAACCGGATTGGGTAGTCAGCCAGGCCAGAGTCCAGTAACCGGATTGGGTAGTCAGCCAAGCCAGAGTCCAGTAACCGGATTGGGTAGTCAGCCAGGCCAGAGTTCAGTAACCGGATTGGGTAGTCAGCCAGGCCAGAGTCCAGTTACATGGATTGGGTAGTCAGCCAGGCCAGAGTTCAGTAACCGGATTGGGTAGTCAGCCAGGCCAGAGTTAAGTAACCGGATTGGGTAGTCAGCCAGGCCAGAGTCCAGTAACCGGATTGGGTAGTCAGCCAGGCCAGAAGTCAGGGATACAAGTAGAGGGACATCAAGCAGGATAAGGAGCCAGAAGGGATGTCAGCAAAGACTGACTTTAACCACTTGACCACCGGCACTTAAACACCCTTAATAACCAGACCAATTTTCAGCTTTCGGTGCTCTCACATTTTGAGTGACAATTACTCAGTCATGCAACACTGGACCTATATGAAATTTTTGTCCTTTTTTTTCACACAAATAGAGCTTTCTTCTGGTGGTATTTAATCACCTCTCGTTTTTTTTTTTTTTGTGCTATAAAAGAAAAAATACAGAAACTTCTGTAAAAAAATGAATTTTTCTTTGTTTCTGTTATAAAATTTAGCAGATTAGTAATTTTTTCTTCATAAATTTTGGCCACAATTTATACCACTACATATCTTTGGTAAAAATAAGTACAAATTGGTGGATATTATTTGGTCTCTGTGAAAGTTATAGAGTCCACAAGCTGTGGTGCCAATATCTAAAAATTGATCACACCTGAAGTACTGACGGCCTATTTCAATTCTTGAGACCCCAACATGCCAGAAAAGTACAAATACCCCCCAAATAACCCCTTTTTGGAAAGAAAACATTCTAAGGTATTTAGTAAGAGGCATGATGAGTTTTTTGAAGTTGTAATTTTTTCCCACAATTCTTTGCAAAATCAAGATTTTTTTTTTTACTTTTTTGTTTTTTTTCACAAAATTGTCATATTATCAGTTTATTTCTCACACACAGCATATGCATACCACAAATTACACCCCAAAACACATTCTGCTATTACTCCCGAGTACGGCGATACCACATGTGTGAGACTTTTACACAGTGTGGCCACATACAGAGGCCCAACATGCAGGGAGCGCCATCAGGTGTTCTGGAGCACCCAGGACAATTCTGACATTTCTCTCCTACATGTAAAAATCATCATTTATTTGCTAGAAAATTACATAGAACCCCAAAACATTATATATGTTTTTTTAGCAAATACCCTGGAGAATACAATGGTGGTCGTTGCAACTTTTTATCTCGCACGGTATTTGTGCAGCAATTTTTCGAATGCTTTTTTTTTTGGAAAAAAAACAGTTTTGTGTTTAAAAAAAAAAAAAAACAGTAAAGTTAGCCCAATTTTTGCATAATGTGAAAGATAAAGTTATGATGAGTAAATAGATACCTAACATGTCACTCTTCAAAATTGCACACGCCCGTGGAATGGCGCCAAATGTCGCTACTTAAAAATCCCCATAGGCGACTCTTTAAATTTTTGTTACTGGTTACATGTTTTGAGTTACAGAGGAGGTCTAGGGCTAGAATTATTGCTCTCGCTCTAACGTTCGCAGCGATACCTCACATGTGTGGTTTGAACACCGTTTTCATATATGGGCGGGACTTACGTATGCATTCGCTTCTGCATGTGAGCACATGGGGACAGGGGCGCTTTAAAAAAAAAAAAGTTTTATTGTTCGTTTTACTTTTTTTTTTTTTTTTCCCCAAAAATTTATTTTTTGATCACTTTTACTCCTATTACAAGTAATGTAAACATCCCATGTAATAGGAATATGGCATGACAGGTCCTCTTTACAGTGAGATATGGGGTCAATAAGACCCCACATCTCACCTCTAGGCTGGGAAGCCTGAAAAAAAAAGAAAAAAAGATTCTGGCTTTGATCGTATTGGCGAGTCGGTAGAAGCACCGTAGGGCGGTGGAGGGGGGGGGAATGTCTATGGCTGGGTATTGCAGGGTATCACCGACTATGGCTGGGTATTGCAGGGTATCACCGACTATGGCTGGGTATCTCCGAGTATGGCAATTTATGGCAGGGTATTGCAGAGTATTGGCTGGAATTGTAGTGCAGAGTATTGGCGGGTACTGCAGACTATTTGCGGGTGTTGCAGACTATTTGCGGGTATTGCAGAGTATTTGCGGGTGTTGCAGACTATTTGCGGGTGTTGCAGAGTATTTGCGGTCAGTACAGAGAGGGGGAGGGAGGAACCGGCATCATAATATGATGCCGGTTTGTTTACAAGTAAACACCCCGTCATTTGACGCGATGAGCGGCCGTTTACCGTGATCCGTGATGCAGACCCCGCAGTCGCGGATGCTCTGGAGTGCGCACCCCAGGGGTCGCACGCGAGAGCGGGATTCTGGGAGGACGTCATATGACGGCCTCCCAGAGTTAAAAAACTGCCCTGTAGCCGTCATTCGGCTATGGCCCGGTTGTTAAGTGGTTAAACAGGAACGCAGGAGATGGTTTCTTGTGATGTGACCAAGGCGAAGGCAGGAATGAAGAGACCTGTAGATCTTAAGGCTTGGTTCACACAGGGGCGACTGCGATCGGACTTTAGGTCGCCCCTAGTCGCCTCAGGTCGGACAACATTTAAAAATCAATGTAAGTGAATGAGAGCCGTCTTAATACATGCTACTGAAGTCGCCTCCGACTTCAAAAGAAGTTCCTGCACTACTTCAATCCGACTTGTAGGCGACTTGTACCCATTGATTTCAATGGAGGTCGCCTCCAAGTCGGATCTCTGTCTATACAGAGGCGACTTTGACAGAATTATTAGCTCTGAAGGGGGAACTCCACGCCAAATTTCTGAAAAAAAATTTGGCATGGGTTCCCCCTCCGAGAGCATACCAGGCCCTTAGGTCTGGTATGGATTTCAAGGGGAACCCCCTACGCCGGAAAAACGGCATGGGGGTCCCCCCAGATCCACACCAGACCCTTATCCGAGCACGCTACCTGGCCGGCCAGGAAATGGGGTGGGGACGAGCGGGCGCCCCCCCTCCTGAGCCGTACCAGGCCGCGTGCCCTCAACATGGGGGGTGCCTTGGGGGAGGGGGGGCGTGCGGCCCCCCCACCCCAAAGCACCTTGTCCCCATGTTGATGAGGACAAGGGCCTCTTCCCGACAACCCTGGCCGTTGGTTGTCGGGGTCTGCGGGCGGGGGGCTTATCGGAATCCGGGAGCCCCCTTTAATAAGGGGGCCCCGGATACCGGCCCCCCACCCTATGTGAATGAGTATGGGGTACAATGTACCCCTACCCATTCACCTGTGAAAAAAAGTAAAAAAAAAACACAACACAGGGTTAAAATATTTTATTGCACAGCTCCGGGGGTCTTCCGTCTTTGGGGGTCTTCTCGCCGGACTCCTCCGCTATCTTCTTGTAGCTCTTTTGCTAGCGGAGGAGCCCGGCTTTCTTCCTCGCCGCCGGCCTCTTCTTCCGACTTGGGGGGTCTTGTCCCCCTCTTCGGTTCTTCTGCCGGGCCACCGCGCCTTCTTATAGCTCTTTTACAGGCGGTGGCCCGGTCTTCTGTCGCCGCTGCCGCCTTCCGTTCTTCTTCTTCTTCTCCTGGAGATCTTGACTCGACGTTCTCTCCGGCCGCAATGCCAGGGACGCACTGCGCTGCCACTTATATAGGGACAATGGGGCAGTGTCACATGGGTTGATGTCATATGGGTTGGTCACATGGGTTGATGTCACGTGGTGACCCCGCCCTCTTACGATGTCACAGTCCCGGAGGATGCTGGGACTGTCGCCATGTGACATCAACCCATGTGACATCAACCCATGTGACATCAACCCATGTGACACTGCCCCATTGTCCCTATATAAGTGGCAGCTCAGCGCGTCCCTGGCATTGCGGCCAGAGAGAACGTCGAGTCAAGATCTCCAGGAGAAGAACGGAAGGCGGCGGCGGCGGCCCGGCAGAAGAACCGAAGAGGGGGACAAGACCCCAGAAGTCGGAAGAAGAGGCCGGCGGCGAGGAAGAAAGCCGGGCTCCTCCGCTAGCAAAAGAGCTACAAGAAGATAGCGGAGGAGTCCGGCGAGAAGACCCCCGGAGCTGTGCAATAAAATATTTTAACCCTGTGTTGTGTTTTTTTTTTACTTTTTTTCACAGGTGAATGGGTAGGGGTACATTGTACCCCATACTCATTCACATAGGGTGGGGGGCCCGTATCTGGGGTCCCCTTATTAAAGGGGGCTCCTGGATTCCGATAAGCCCCCCGCCCGCAGATCCCGACAACCAACGGCCAGGGTTGTCGGGAAGAGGCCCTTGTCCTCATCAACATGGGGACAAGGTGCTTTGGGGTGGGGGGCCGCACGCCCCCCCTCCCCCAAGGCACCCCCCCATGTTGAGGGCACGCGTCCTGGTACGGCTCAGGAGGGGGGGCGCCCGCTCATCCCCACCCCATTTCCTGGCCGGCCGGGTAGCGTGCTCGGATAAGGGTCTGGTGTGGATCTGGGGGGGACCCCCACGCCGTTTTTTCGGCGTAGGGGGTTCCCCTTGGAATCCATACCAGACCTAAGGGCCTGGTATGCTCTCAGAGGGGGAACCCACGTCTATTTTTTTTTCAGAAATTTGGCATGGAGTTCCCCCTTCAGAGCTCATTCTCTGATTGGCCACGGCAAAAGTCGCCTGGCCGGGGGCGACTTGTAAGTCGCCCTAGGTCGTGTCTAAAAGTCGTGTTCAAGTCGTCTCCAAGTTGCCTCACAAAGTCGTACTGAAGTCGTGTCTCCCCTGTGTGAACCGAGCCTTAGATAGGCGGGACTGACGAGCACATCCACAACAGCTGGTAAACTGTGGAGAGAGATGAGAGCTGCCAATTATCTGACAGCTGAGCGGCCAGCTCAGAGAAGGAAGGGCTGACCAGCCCTGACAATCAGGCCCCAGACTACACTCCATGTGTATATATATATATATACACAGCCTGTACCTGCAAACATTATACCTGTTGTCATAATATGACTCATTTACAGAGACTAGACTTGGGGTGTTTCCTATCGCTATTCCATGGCTGAAGGGTGGTGAATAGGGATGAGCCAAACACCCCCCGGTTCTGTTTGCACCAGAACTTGCAAACGGACCGATAGTTTGTGCAAACTTTCAAACCCTGTTAGGCCGCGTACACACGGGCGGACTGTTCACCCAACTTAGTTCGTCAAACAATCCGACAAACAGTCCGCTCAAAATTTGCATGAACGGACTTGACCACACACGATGAACGAACAGTCCGCTGAAAACGTGCGCGATGACGTGAACGGCACGTACGACGGGACGAGAAATACGACGTCCAATATACTGCAATGCAACCTTCGCCGTGTAAATCCTTTCTGAACATGCGCAAAACTTAGTTTGACGAACAAGCCTACACACGAGCGGACTGTCCGCTGAAACAGACTGTCTTACGGAAATTCCGAAAAACTTTGTTCGTCAGACTGTCCGCTGAAACTGTCCGCTGAAGCCCACACACGAGCGGACTGTCCGCTGAAACACTGTTCAGCGGACAAAGTTGGGCGAACAGTCCGCCCGTGTGTACGCGGCCTTACAGTCTATGGGACTCGAACGTGAGAAATCAAAAGTGTGAATTTTAAAGGCTAATATGCAAGTTATTGTCCTAAAAAGGGTTTGAGGACCCGGGGTCCTGCCCCAGGGTACATGTATTAATGCAAAATTTTTAAAAACTGCTGTTTTTTCAGCAGCAGTGATTTTAATGACGCTAATGCCCCGTACACACGAGCGGACTTTTCAACATCCAAAGTCCGTCAGACCGAGTCCGTCAGACTATCCGATCGTGTGTGGGCTGCAACGGACTTTAGCTTCGCAAAAGTCTGACGGACTTTAGAAATGAAGCATGCTTCAAATTTTCCCGACGGAACTCCGCCGGACCCGGTCCCCTTCGAAAAATCCGCTCGTGTGTATGCTACTCCGACGGACTAAAACCGACGCTAGGGCAGCTATTGGCTACTGGCTATGAACTTCCTTATTCGAGTCGGGTCGTACGTCATCACGTTCGAATCCGTCGGAGTTTAGTGTGATCGTGTGTGGCCAAGTCCGTTCGGCCGAAAAGTCTGTCAGAACTCCGGCGGAATTCCGGCGGAACTCCTTTGGAAGTCTGTCGGACATAAGTCCTCTCGTGTGTACTGGGCATTAAAGTGAAAAAATAAAAGTGAAACATTCCTTTAAATATCATGCCTGGGGGATGTCTATAGTATGCCTGTAAAGTGGCCTGTGTTTCCCGTGTTTAGAACTGTCCCTGCACAAAATGACATTTCTAAAGGAATAAAAGTCATTTAAAACTGCTTGCGGCTTTAATGTAATGTCTGGTCCCGGCAATATGGATGAAAATCATTGAGAACAAAGGCATGGGTACCCCGCCCCCAAGCCCATTACCAGCCCCTTTGGGTCTTGTATGGACATTAAGGAGAACCGCACACCCAAATTATAAAAAGGAAAGGCCTGAGGCCCCCAGGCCCTATATACTCAGAACAGCAGTATACAGGCGGTCCAAACAAGACAGGGACTGTGTAGGTTTGTTATTAAGTAGAATCTGTTTGTAATTTTTAACTGGTACATTTTTAAAGTGTAGCTCCAGCCAAAAAATCTATTTTTAAGCTTTTTGTAAAACATAGGGAAGGGTTATCACCCCTGTATAATTTGTTTTGCTGTCTGTGCGCACCTGTTCAGAAGATTTCACCTCACTTTCTGTCCCAATGACAATTGGATTGTTAAAATTTGTGTTTTTTTGTGAAACGAGGAACTCTTACAGGAGAGAATTTCCCTTCCTAGGGGTAGATTTCCTCTTACTTCCCATTGTCTCCTTCTGTTTGAAAGTAGGAGTTGTTTGTAAGTTGGATGTTTGAAAGTAGGGGCCTGCCCTATATACTCAAAATATAAACGCAAAAATGTGGGCCTTAGGTGTTGGTGTTGCCACAACACTGTAATCCCTCACAGTTACTCTGGGTGGGCGCAGGAACGGGCCCTGCTGTGAAATATTAGATCAAGAATTGTAATTACATGCCTCTGTTGAACAGGGGCAGAAAAATTGGGCCTTAGGCACTGGTGCCACAACACTGCAACCCCTTACAGATACTCTAGTTGGGGCGCAGGAATGAGCCCTGCTGCAAAGTATTGCATCAAAAATTGGCCTGTGGCCAATTGTGGCTCTCTTCACTGACGGCGCTGTGATTGGCCAAAGCATGCGGGTCATCGTGCATGCTTGGTTAATCGTCAGCCAGCAATACACTGCTATGACGCAGTGCATTATGGGCCGTGACACGCCGCTCTAATTTGGCACGAACGGACCATAATGTTCGATCTTCCTCTTGAAATGGAAGCTCATCCCTAGTGGTGAAGTATGGGGCAAGATTCCTCACCCTGCTGCCATTCCTCATTATATTTCTTAGAAAAAAGAAGAAAAAAAAAACACATACAAAGACAATTAAGGTACGACCAATCTTTATTGGAGATAAATCTATAGATGGAAATGATTGTCGGGCTTCGGAGAACATCGGAGATCAGTGACGGTTGTCCTAGGACTCCTCAAAGGCAGGGCCTTTTTACACTAAGCCTAAACCTTAAGATGATTCAGAGGAAGGCGAAAACCCCCCCAGCCAGATGGGCTCCAAGGGGGGGAAAAATTCCTTCCTGACCCCCTAAGGCGATCGGATTGTCCCTGAATCATCAGTCTAGGGTGCCCAGTTCATCTCATATAGAGAAAAAAACATACATAGAACCATACAGAACATATGTATTGCAGGTAGGTATGCAATAAAACACACCTACCTGCTTGTTCACAATCATCTTTGGGGCTCATTCAGAATATATGCATTGAGCATCCGCACAGATCAGCGCCCCCACACTGATCAGTGCCTCCGATTCCTTATGTTTTCTGTGCCCAGCCCCCTACAGGAGGACTGGTGGTACCCCGTTATTGGAGGCCCTGGTGGTGGTATGTAGACATGCTGTGTATGATGGTATGCATGGTGCTATATATACGCAGGTATGTATGCAATAAAACACACTTGCATGCTTGTTTACAATCATATTTGGGGATCATTCAGAATATATGCATTGAGCATCCGCACAGATCAGTGCCTCCCCCACTGATCAGTGCATCCGCCCGCCGCACCGATTCCTCATGTTTTCTGTGCCCAGCCCCTACAGGAGAACCAGTGGTACCCCCTTATTGGTGGCCCTGATGGTGGTATGTATAGTGGTATGTTTGGTACTAGGTGGGCATGCTGAGTTTGGTGGTATGTATGGCCCTATGTATACATTCTATGTATGGTTCTATGTATGGTGTAGGGAGATCATTGCCAGTGTGCCACAATTATCTCACTCAGTACTGCTTGTGTTACCGTCTCACAGCAGGCAACTCTCTTTTGAGGTCAAATACCCTCGGATTGTGGTAACGAGGCTCTGCCCTCTCATGGTAGCGAGAAGGCTCTGCCCTTGGATGGTGGGGACCAAGCTCTGCCCTTGGATGGTGGGCACCAGGCTCTCTGTTTTTCACTACCCTCGGATGATGGCAATGAGGCTCAGCCCTCAAATGTTGATGACGGGGCTCTCTGATGTCATTGCTTCTTGGATGGTGATGAGGAGGCCCTCTGTTAATGTCATTGCCCCTCGGTTGGTGGTGACGAGGCAGCCGCCACCAGTGTAGGGACCTGTGTTGGTACAGCCGTACCTGGTCCCTAGGAGGGTTCCTCAAGCTTTTGGTTGAGTCTTCTTCTGGGAACAGCAAATTGACTTGTTTGTCCAGCCACATTGATAGTTGGGGATTCAGAAGCTGCAGAAAGGGAAATAGAGGGCTGATGGGAAGACCTTCCGGTTACTGAAGTGGCAGCCGCCACCATTGTAGAAATCTGTGTTGGTACAGCCGTACCTGGTGCTCTCTTGAAGATAGGTGCTGATGAGAATCTTTCAAGAGAGTGATGACGTAGTGAACTCCGGTGATGATGACTTGAAGATCTTCTCTGTCATGTTCACTAGCAAGTCATCCTCATCTCCTAGATTAAAATTTCTTCCAGCGCTTTGGTCATCTTCACTCCCAAAAACGCTGCACCCCTTCCATTTAAATGCAATCCATCACTGCTATAAAAACAGTGACCGAATGTAAAGTCAACCCAGTTCGTCATGAAGCCAAAGCCCTCCTTCCTGCAATAGTTTCTCAGCCAGTAGTTAAGATCTCTAAGCTCCTGCTGCCTCTCTGGTGTGGCTCGAGGTTCAGGCAATATTTCTGAAAATACTGCCTTGGCTCTCCTTTTCTTCAATATAGCCGCTAAGTCCCTGAAATCATTTTTTAAGGCGCCCCATCTTCCTCTAACTTTGTCATTGGTTCCAATATGTATCATGACAGCGGGGTTCCTCCCAGCCCCATTCAATAATCCGTCCATGCAATCTACAATGTTCCGAACACGGGCGCCCGGTAAACAACATACTGTTTTGCGATAAGGGGATTGGTGACAGATTGCCTTCCGCACCCTTCCAATAATTGAATCCCCTACTACTAGTATGTGCCTATCCTGTCTTGTAAGATTGCTCCCATGTTCACTGGAGACGTTCCCCTGGCATTTTGGTGGATTCTCTGTGTGAACGTCACATGCTGGTGGATTTTTCATGTGAATGTCGCACTCTGGTGGAGTGGACACATGTAGGTCAAAGTCTGGTGGAGTGGACACGTCTGGGTCGCACTCTGGTGGAGTGGCCACGAATTGGTCGCACTCTGGTGGAGTGGACACGAATTGGTCGCACTCTGGTGGAGTGGCCACGAATTGGTCGCACTCTGGTGGAGTGGACACGTCCAGGTCGCACTCTGGTGGAGTGGCCACGTCTTGGGCACACTCTGGTGGAGTGGCCACGTCTTGGGCACACTCTGGTGGAGTGGCCACGTCTTGGGCACACTCTGGTGGAGCGGCCACGTCTTGGGCACACTCTGGTGGAGCGGCCACGTCTTGGGCACACTCTGGTGGAGCGGCCACGTCTTGGGCACACTCTGGTGGAGCGGCCACGTCTTGGGCACACTCTGGTGGAGCGGCCACGTCTTGGGCACACTCTGGTGGAGCAGCCACGTCTTGGGCACACTCTGGTGGAGCGGCCACGTCCGGGGCACACTCTGGTGGAGTGGACACGTCCTGGTCGCACTCCGGTGGAGTGGACACGTCCTGGTCGCACTCCGGTGGAGTGGACACGAATTGGTCGCACTCTGGTGTGCAGTCAATACCGCGTACACCTACAATAAAAAAAGAGAGGAATTAGATTTAGCACCTTCACCTACATTTCATATATTTTTCTTTGTAGAACATCAAATTATGGAGAGAAGAGATGAAAACGCTGGTGCCAGAGACCATGAATAAACTCTACAGGACAGGGACACAAGGAGGACTAATGTTTACTTTGTACAAAAATGCTGGTTGCCTGCCACTCATCCCGACCCACTGGCTGGCAATAATGGCATGAAAAGTCAGAGGGGCTGGTTGTACCCAGCCCGTAATCAGCCTGCCCATACATGGTTAGAATCTTGGCTGGTCCTTGCTTAGCCGGGTGAGATTGGAAGTGTCTATGGCCGGCTTTAGGAGCGCAGACACTTCTAATGACAGCACTTGGGGTAAAGGCATAGTGCATATTAAAATGCTGATGGATAATGAATTAGTGCGGTTTTGTTTGTGTTGGTTTTGTCCGTCTGTCTGGCCTTGTTTACAAGGGTGATGAGGCCCATATAACATGAACGGGACGTTTCTACAACATCTGTATCTTCCAGGTGCTGCATGCAGGCAGTCCATTGACAATGAGTAGAACACACAGCTGCACGCACGCAGCCACTTCTCCTAATATGACATGCACTGTCTGCATTCAGGGCCATTCGCCCACACCCAGGACCGCTGCTAGAAATCAGCTTACATGACTGGGCCCCCTACCACCTATAAGAGCCAGGGCCTGAGCCTGCGCCCCCCCACATCACATTCAGCCAGCAGAGGAAAAGGAGGTGGTGTGCTCTGTGAAGAAATGAGGGGGTGACAACATTTTCCTAACAGTGTAAGGGGCATAAAACCTGCACAGCACACAGCCATCTCATATGTGTAGAAAATGCTGTCATGTTTAACCCCTTGCTTACCGGCCACTTAAACCCCCCTCCCCCTCCTATCCACACCAATCCTGTCTGTCATTGATGTACGCTGACGAGGTGGCACTGATGGGTGGCAGTGATGGGCACTGATCAGTTACACTGATAGGCAGCACTTCTAGATGTCAATGATTAGCACCACTGGTGGGCATTGATAGGTGGCACTGGTAGGCATTGATAGGTGGCACTGGTGGGCATCGATAGGTGGCCCTGGTGGGCATCGATAGGTGGCACTGGTGGGCATCGATAGGTGGCACTGGTGGGCATTGATAGGTGGCACTTGGCATCGATAGGTGGCACTGGTGGGCATTGATAGGTGGCACTGATGGGCATCGATAGGTGGCACTGGTGGGCACTGTTACTCTATAAATGAGGCATAATCGCCTCTTCCTTTTCAGGGTCGATGTCCCTTTAAGATGAGCCGGTGATCGGCTTTGTTCTTCTCCTGTCAGCAGAGGAGAAAAAAAACGATCACTGAGCTTTTGTTTACATCATGTGATGAGCCGTCATTGGCTGATAACTGATCACATGGTAAGGGGTCGGGATCGGCCCCGTACTCGGATCGGTGGTCACCCGAGTCTCAGTGACTCGGTGATCACGGCGCCCTCCGCAGGGAGTGTGCACAGGGGGATGTCATATGACGGCCTCCCGGGAACTCACATCCGCGCTGTACCCGTCATTTGCCCACAGCGCGGATGTCAGGGGGTTAAACAGGTGGTGAGGAGGCAATATAACACCTTCTTGCCTCCTGTCAAATGCCCTCTGAAGAGCGACCTGAATGTGGATTGCTGTTCAGAGGGCACAACATGTTTAAATGAGCCCTAAGGCAGTTCAGACAATCCCTTATTTTTTGTCCATTCAGTAGGGAACAGGAGGGACTATTTCATGTTTTCTTTGGGGCACTGCTAAGTAATCTTCTGGTTTTCAACAAGTACAAAATCCCGGGGAGACGCTGCCAATAAGAGATCTATAACCGTCCATCTGCGTGTGTATGGACCTCCCAGTAGTGTGCAGACGTGGATTGTTGGGGATGAAAATAAAAGATTGACATACATGACTACAGAGGTGCAATCACAATGAGACCATCAAAGAGACAGCGGGGGAGGGATCTAGGTCCCATGTGGGATGGTCATGGGGGGCGGCATTATCCGCACTGTCCATGGGGGGAGCGGCATTGTCCGCACTGTCCATGGGGGGTGGCATTGTCCGCACTGCCCATGGGGGGTGGCATTATCCACACTGCCCATGGGGGGCGGCATTGTCCGCACTGCCCATGGGGGGAGCGGCATTGTCTGCACTGCCCATGGGGGGTGGCATTGTCTGCACTGCCCATGGGGGCGCATTGGGGGGCACTGAACCAATTGGCACCTTTGTTTTGTTTTTTGTGGGTTTACATCCACTTTAAATATTGCTTATAAATGTGTGTTTATTAGGATTGTACAATAAGTACATGGGTTGTGTGTATGTCAGGGGTTGACAAATTTGCTTTGAATTTTGGAGCCAGTTTTTGTTATTTTAGAGTGGTATGGATTGTCAGCTCCTGGGGTAAGGCCACTCATTTTCACCCCCTATCCCTAACTCACAATGGAGCACCCAGTCAATAACTCCATTGAAACGCTGTTACATCAGGGTTATGGGCTGACCAGAAAGAGAGTAAGGCTGGCAACAGATGGAACTGGCTGGCACTGGCAGGGGGCACTGGTTGCCACTGGCAGGCACGTGGAACTGCCAGATGGCACCGGCAGGTGATACTGGTTGGCATTGGCAGGTGACACTGGTTTGGAACTGGCAGGTGACACTGGTTTGGAACTGGCAGGTGGCACTATTGGCACTGGCACTGATTGGCAGGTGGCCCTATAAAAAAAACATATGTACCTATGGGAATGTGACCCCAAAACATTAAAAAAAAAAAAAAAAAATTATGAAAAAAAATTTTTTTTTTGAAAGAAAAAAAATATGAAAAAAATAATATACTTTTGAAAAAAAAAATTGGGAAAAAAAATTTTGGGGAAAAAAAAAAATTATGAAATTTTTTTTTTTTTAAATATGAAAAAAATAATATACTTTGAAAAAAAATTGTGAATAAAATTTTTTTTGAAAAAAAAAAAAAATTCTGAAAAAAAAAAAATTTTTTGGAAAAAAAACACTTACCAATCTCAGTGTCTGTATTCCGGCGATGTCTATTGACTTTACCGAAACATCCAACGACGGCTCTGAAACAGCCGCGCACAAACGCTCGGGTCCTCTTCAGCTTGGAGGGCTTTTTGGTTGGGGTATCTGCAAGCTGTTCACTGATACCTCCTACCATGGCCCTTTCTTTGCTGGCTTTCTCTTTGGTGTTTTTCAGAGAAAGAATCTGATTACATTTAAATCGGTTCATTATTAAGAATAAAGAAACTCGCTTTAAATGTATGAGAATAGAAATTGCAATGAAATTGAATTGACCGAAATCAAATCCAATAATATCACAAGGTATCTCTCAGGACAGCAGAAGCCAACCTCACTGCTCAGAGATCAGTCAGCTTCTGATGACTTCTGTGCCAGCGTCTGAATATATAGGGGGACAGCGACTTTGGCTCAGCCAATCACAGCGACTTTGGCTCAGCCAATCACAGCGACTTTGGCTCAGCCAATCACAGCGACTTTGGCTCAGCCAATCACAGCGACTTTGGCTCAGCCAATGAAATCACAGAGCAGTCATGTGACTTTTATTTTTTTTTGAAAAATTAACTGACGATTTTTCTTAAAGGAGCCAGTATACGGATGTAATAGGGATATACGGCTCCTGGAAGAACATGTTATTGTGAATGAGATTTAACCCTTACAGTCCCATGGCTGAAATAAAGATCTCTATTCTTATGATAACATTGTGAATGGAGCCTTAGAAATCCTCTCCGCACATCAAATCTTTTCATTTCTTTTATCTTATCATTATTACACACCAATTATTTCTCCATGAGGGGGGGAGGGGTGATGAGCCTCACGCTGCTCCCCGGGGCCGCCCGCCGTGTGAAGATCCGTACCACGCTCTACCAACCAATCACAATTGATAACGGAAGTGACGTTCAGTCGCCGCCATCTTACTATACCCCGCACTCCTCTATAGTAAGCATATACTGAGAAGGCGGACATCTTGTTACACCCACCGGAGTTTGATGCATAAATAGAATATTTAGAAATCGGAATGTTTGGATGTTACATTTTAAAAGCCGCGGCAAACCTGCCCACCTCACACGTTTGCTAATGTGACAGAAAACTCATGTTCAGTCCTTGGGATTTCACCATATAAGCTCCGATTTGTGTTTTATAAAAAGTGTAAAATGCAAAACTCCGGTGGGTGTAACAAGATGTCCGCCTCCCCCCCCCCCTTCTCGGTCTATCCTCACAGTGGAGGAGTGCGGGGTGTAGCAAGATGGCGGTGACGGATCGTCACTTCCGTTACTAATTCTGAGGGGTCGCGGAATCTGACGGAACACCGGAGCCAGCACTGCAGCGGTCAGTCCGCCCGATATTTTGTATGACCCTTCGTCTCTCAGCTCCTTCCCCTATCACACAGGCTCCACCCTCCTCGCACTCATCTCCGTGGTAACCGTACACTGCAGGGGGAGGAGATAAGAGACGCAGCCCCACCCCTCCTCTCTGTTTACTAATATGGAGGCGTCCAATCAGCGGCGGGACAAGTGACCAGCAAGGAAGGCGGGGCCGGTAGCGGAAGGGGCGGGGCAGGGATTGAAACGCACAGTGTCTGGTAGTCATGATCATCTCTCGCCAGGTGAGACCCCGAAGTATCGAGGGGGAGGGGGGAGTGTCCCCTATAGAGGGTCCCTTCCCCCAACACACACAGAGGACCAATCATAGCTGAGCTCTACTACCACCCCCCATCATCCCAGGAGGGACCCCAACTCTACTCAGCTATACAGAGGGGGAGGGGTGTCAGGTGAAGGGGAGGGGTGTAAGGTGAGGTGATGAGGAGTATTGATGGGAGGTTCTCTGTCGCTCTTCAGGTGTCGGTGCTCTTCGATGAGGTGGGGTGTATTTCTCGGAGGAGGAGGGGTGTAGTCTGGAGGAGTATTGATGGGATAGGATGGGATGTTGGTAGGGGGCACACTTTAGTGGCACTGGTAGGTGACAAGAAGGGAAGAACTCGATGATTGGAGAGCGCGCCGCAGGGGGGACATCTGTGGTCTCCCTCCCACCACCGGAAGGCCGCGCTGTAACAGTCTTTCTATAGCGCCGGTGGAAAGTAGTAACGGCTTGCCGACCAGCCGCCGCGGTTGTACTGCGGAAACGCGGCCTTGCGAATCGCCATCATGTTACGTTGCTTCCATATTCAGCCACTAGGGGTGCGCATGCTCGTCCATGGAACCGATGCCATCACCCGGAGAACAGCGATCTGTGTGTTTCTTATCTGAGGGGAGAAGAGACAGATCATCTGTTCACACAGAGTATGAAGAGCCATCTGTCATCTCCCCTACACAGTCCCCTCCCCCTTCAGTTAGAACATGTAGAGGACGCATTAACCCCTTGATCGCCCCCTAGTGTTAACCCCTTCCCTGCCAGTGACATGTTTACAGTAATTGATGCATATTTATAGCATTGATCGCTGTATAAATGCCAATAGTCCCAAAAAATGTGTCAAAATTGTCCGACGTGTCCGCCATGTTGCCGTCCCGGTAAAAGTTGCAAGTCGCCGGCATTACTAGTAAAAATAATAAAATAATAAATATGCCATAACTATCCCTATTTTGTAGACGCTTTACCTTTTGCGTAAACCAATCAATATACACTTATTGATTTTTTTTCTACAAAAATATGTAGAATACATGTCGGCCTAAACTGGGGAAAAAATATTTTTTATATATCTTTGGGGGATATTTATTATAGCAAAAAGTAAAAAAAACATTGCTTTGTTTTATTTTTTGTTTTCAAAATTGTCGCTTTTTTTGTTTATAACGCAAAAAAGAAAAAATGAAGAGGCGATTAAATACCTCCAAAAGAAAGCTCTATTTGTGGTGGGGGGGGGGGGGGGTGGGGGGACATTTATTTATTTTTTGGATGCTATGTCGCACAACTGCATAATTGTCAGTTAAAGCGACGCAGTGCTGAATTGCAAAAAGTTCTCTGGTCAGGAGGGGGGGTAAAATCTTCCGGGGCTGAAGCGGTTAAAGTGGTTGTAAAGGCCGAAGGTTTTTTTTTTTTAAGGTAAAAAGAAAAACCACCTGGGTGCAGCAGTCCCCTCCTTATACTTACCTGAGCCAGTAATGTGCAGGAGGTCAGTGGCTCTCCCGGGTCTCTTCTCATTCATTGGCTCTGTATACTGTCAATCTGAGCTAATGAGAGGGGGGGGGGCTGTGCTGCACTCTGTGACTGGGCACACCGAGCAATAACTTGGGATGGAGCCCTGCTCAGGTGCCCCCCAGAGCAAGCAGCTGGGAAGGTCTGTAATTATGAACTGGTAATAACGGGAAGAACTACTCATGAAATAGATCTTTCAGATGGTGAGTTGGGCGGGGGGCGGTAAAAACAGGCATCTGATGTAGTTTTGCAGTCTGGATGTTTGGGACTGAGCAGTATAGAGGTATATAGTCTAAGCTTTGTGCTGTCAGTGTGATCTCCCGCCCCGGGATTGGAGAGGTCTGTGCTGCTCACATAACATTGTCTCGCCTCTTCTGGCTGATTTCTGAGGTGCTGTGGCCCGATTCCTCCCATGATCACAATTAGGGTTGTCACCTTTTCTTCACGTCAAACCCAAACACTTGATCGGTGCACACCAATTTTTATTATAGTATAAACTATAGATATATTTTGGTATTAAATAATATTTCTAATCATATGAAGTTAATAACAAGAGTCCCCCTTTACGTCAGAGTCCACGGAGTCCCCCTTTTATATCTGAACTCACAGAGTTCCCTTTCACTCTAAGGGGGGACTCTGCAGACTCTGATGTAAGGGAGAATTCTGGGGACTCTAACATAAGGGATGCTCTGGGAACCCTGATTTAAGGGGGGACACTGAGAACACTGATGTATGGAGAGAACCCTGATTTACCTTAGTGTACTCTCTCAGAGGCAGGAGAGAGAAGGGGTAGACTTCAGACACGGAGGGATGGTGAGCTCACTCACCCTTTGGAAGTCAGCACCTCTCATCCAAATGTATCTGAGGCTGCTGGGCTTCAAATTTTCGGCCCCCACTTTCCTTTTTCTGAGGCACAGCACCAGGCATTGGAATGTGGGCAGACAAAGAGGAGTAGGGGGTGGGGGGAAGAGGTGCAGATTGAGCCCTCTCTCCTCTCCTGTCTGTGTGTGTTTTGTTGGGGAAGAGGGAATTGTTAGTGTCGGCTTTGGGCTGTGTGAAAGAGAGTGTTACAGACACTCTCAGCTTAGACAACTGCAGCCAGCAACCCAGCTGGGAGGCCATAGTACAGTTTAAATAATATGTCCGGGTCTCAGACAGTCTGAAACCCGGACACATGATTCCAAACCCGAACTGTCCGGGTGAATCCTGGACAGGTGGCAACCCTAGTATAAAGTGCCCCAGCATCGGTGGCCTGTAGAGTATAAAGTGCCCCAGCATTGGTGATCTGTAGCAGTATAAAATGCCCCAGCTTCAGTGCGTGTTATAAAAGACATCCTTACTCCCAGACAATAATATTAGTAATAAAAGACCATTCCCTAGTTTTGATTGAGAAGTATTCCTTTATGGCGCTGGTGACCAATTTGTATTGCAGTGCAATTGTCTGTACACTCTTCTTCTATGGTTTTCTTATTTTGTGTTGCTGGTGATTATCCTTCATGGCCTATTTTGTACCCATTCATATTGTCTTGTCATGTTGTGTTTCCTGGTTGGATTGCTGTTGTGTACTGGAGCGGGATGTTAAAGTGGATGTAAACTCAATATTTTATTTATTTTTTTGTCTGGCACAATATAGAATATGGGATTTCAGATCATCTGTGCCCAGTCTTGCCACAAAGAGTTAATCCAGCTCTGAGAAATCCTCATATCTTTTTTCAAAGAAATAAAACAGACAAACTGTGAAATCTTTGTTCTTCCCCCTTCCTGTGAGTGACAGGTGATTTACATATCTTGTGCACTGGCCTAAGACATGCATTATTTTTTAATTCCCAACCACTCCTTTCTTCAGATGCTCTGCAAGGATTGGCTGTTCCACACCTCAGCATGATTTGGCATGCTGAAGTCATGTGGTCACTTTTCTGGGTTTTGACTGGATGTTAGTGATCATAGCAGACGTTCAGTGTAAGAAATACACAGCAGAAAATTCATGTTGATAAGGGGTGTAGAGGTAGGCGGGGAGTCTACTGACATCACGACTCCACCCACAGAGCCCTGGAAAACAGACCCACCCACAAAATCTGCAGTTTTTCGGGTCTCATAGCAGTCGACATTTGACAGATAAGTATACATGCAGGAGGCATGTATATCCTTCTAGATAACCAATATTGCAGGAGTTTAGAAAGGATGAGAGTGGGTTTACATCCACTTTAAGGTTTGGTAGTGATAATTTGGCTAATAAGGCAAGTCTAGTATTTTAAGTGAATGTGTATTTTGCCCATATAGGTAAAAGCAGCAGGTTTATGAAATCCAGCCTCAAATGAAAAAAATATTTTGTACAGTAAGTTTAAAAAAATAATAAAATAAATCAACTTTCCCTGCAATACTCATATTTTACAGGTTAAAGTGGAGGTCCACCCTAAAGTGGACCTTCCGTTCATTGGAACCCTCCCCCCCTCCGGCGCCACAATTGGCACCTTTCAGGGGGGAGGGGGGTGCAGGTACCTGTACAGTACAGGTATCTGCACCCACTTCCGGCGTAGATTCTGCAGAAGGTACGCCCCTTTCCACAGAATCTACGCCCCTTTCTGAAGGTCCCCCGCTGCCTGCTGGGAAACACACGGATCCCAGAGACAGCGGGGACCATCCTTATTGCGCAGCGCGACTCGTGCATGCACAGTAGGGAACCGGGAAATGAAGCCGCAAGGCTCCACTTCCTGATTCCCATACCCAAGATGGTGGCGGCAGCACCCGAGAGACGATCGAGAGATCGGCTTCGGGTGCCGACATCGTGGGCGCGCTGGGCGGGTAAGTGTCATTATTTTAAAAGTCAGCAGCTGCGATGGCTCCAGGCGGCACTTTTGGGGGGCGGCAAATTGCCGCCCACCAGCCAGCCTGTTCCGCATGCTCTGCTGTGGATCCCACTGTGAGGAGCCCGGTGTTCTGCCGAGGAAGGTCCCCCGTTGGATAGTGTCCGCCTTGTACTGCGCAGGCGCAGCGCATGTATGGAGGACAAAGGAGACGCCAAAAGTCTCTGAACATGAACACGTTCATCAGCTCTACACGCGCCTGCGCAGTTAAGAGTACATTGTGCCACACGCTCCCACTGTTCATGTTCGTAGACTTTCAGCGTCTCCTTTGTCCTCCGTACTGCGCAAGCGCTGCACCTGCGCAGTACAGGACAGACACTATCCGATGGGGGACAGGAGCGTGCAGGCAAAACAGGGGAAGTCGGTTAGCGGGTGGGACAGTCAACATCATCTCTCTGCTGCCTGCCTTTATTCTGGGACACAGCAAGTGGCAATTCGCTACGTGTGGCAGATGACATCATGGCAAGTGACAGTCCGCTATACACTATGTGTGACAGGTGACATTGTGGCAAGTGGCAATCCGCAACGTGTGACATCGTGGCAAGTGACAATCCGCAATGTGTGGCAGGCAGTGTTGGTCATCTTACTTTAAAAAAGTAATTCTTTAAGTTGCAAATTACTTCTCCCAAAAAGTAATTGCATTAGTAACTTGGTTACTACATTGGAAAAGTTATTTGCTACTCAGCAAAGTAACTGTGACTTTTTTTTTTATATTCTATAGACGGGACTAGCAAAGGAAGTGAATGTCGCCGCCTCCATCGGCGAGACTGACAGCTCGCGAGCCCCGTCACCTGGTATGGATTTAAAGGGGAACCCCTACGCCGAAAAAATGGCATGGGGGTCCCCCCAAAGTCCATAGCAGACCCTTATGCGAGCACGCAGCCCGGCCAGTCAGGAAAGGGGTGGGGAGGAGCAAGTGCCCCCCATCCTGAACCGTACCAGGCCGCGTGCCCTCAACATGGGGGGGTGCTTTGGGGAAAGGGGGGCCCCCACCCCAAAGCACCTTGTTCCCATGTTGTTGAGGACAAGGGCCTCTTCCCGACAACCCTGGCCGTTGGTTGTTGGGGTCTGCGGGCGGGGGGCTTATCAGAATCCGGGAGCCCCCTTAAATAAGTGGGCCCCCAGATTATGGCCCCCTACCCTATTTGAATGAGTATGGGGTACGATGTACCCTTACCCATTCAACTGGGGAAAAAAGTGTTAATAAAAAAAACACAACACAGGTTTTTAAAGTACTTTATTAGACAGCTCTGAGGGTCTTCTTCCGACTTCGGGGGTCTTCTTGCCAGGCTCCTCCGCTATCTTCTGCTCTTTTACCGCTAGCTCTTCTCCTTCGTCGCCGCCGCCGTCCGGGGGGGTCTTGTTCCGACTTCGGGTGTCTTTTCCCGCTCTTCTGGGGTCTTGTCCCGCTCTTCGCTTATTCTGCCTTGCCTCTGCTATTTTCCTACAGCTCTTTTACTAGCGTTGGCCCGGTCTTGTCGCCGGTGCCGCCTCCTTCTTCTTCCTTCCGATGTTGACACAACGCTCTCTCCAGCCATAATGGCAGGGACGCGTTGTGTGGTGACTATAGGCATAAGGGACGGGGTTATGTTTTTTATTAACACTTGTTCAGGTGAATAGGTAGGGGTACATCGTACCCCATACTCATTCACATAGAGTAGGGGACCAGAATCTGGGGGGCCCCTTATTAAAGGGGGCTCCCGGATTCTGATAATCCCCCCGCCCGCAGACCCCTCGCTCGTCCCCAACCCCTTTCCTGACCGGCCAGGCTGCGTGCTCGTATGAGAGTCTGCTATGGACTTTGGGGAGAGCTACACGTCGTTTTTTCGGCATTGGGGTTCCCCTTTAAATCCATACAAGGCGACGGGGCTCACAAGGTGTCAATCTCGCCGATGGAGGCAGCGACATTCACTTCCTTTGCTAGTCCCATCTACCTGGTCCCGGGCGGTAGATGTAATTGCGGTAACGCCAGGGGAGGGCTGGCAGCCTTAGGCCTGGGGGGCAAGTCCAGTCAAGTGGCCCATTGAACCACTGAATCAGCTCACCACCCATCTACACCACATTCCCTGTACAGAGAGAGAGGGAGACTGCTCCACATTGCCCCAAAGAGAGAGAGACTGCTTGACACTGCCTGCACAGAGAGAGTCTGCTTCACACTGCCTCCACAGAGAGAGACTGCTTCACACTGCCTGCACAGAGAGAGACCCCGCTTCACACTGCCTGCACAGAGAGAGACCCCGCTTCACACTGCCTCCACAGAGAGAGACCCCGCTTCACACTGCCTGCACAGACCTGGCTTCACACTGCCTGCACATAGAGAGCAGTTACTTTCTGTGCAGGCACTGTGAAGCAGTCAGTCTCTGTACAGACAGTGTGAAGTGGAGCAGTCTCTCAGAGAATGGAGCAGTCTCTCAGAAAGAGACTGCATGATTGCCCCCAGAGAGACTGAGAAAAAGAGCTGGCCCCTTCCCCACACCCAGTACACAGACCAATGAGGCTGCAGGAAGATGAAGACTAAAGACTGTGCTGTCACTGCCACCACACTAAGCACTACCTGTGGAGTCCGGAGCTTCTCTGGTGAGTGAGCACCACACCAAGCAAGAGTAGCTGAGAGTCACAGTGAGCACAGCAGGCTAAACACGCAAGTCCTGCTGTCTCCCCGGCATGAACACCAGATTCACCAGGGTGCAGGTTCCTCCTGTCTCAATTGCGGATAGTAAGGAATGCACATGCAGGCGCATGCCGGAGCACAGGCCTGGTGCTGCAGTGGAGCAGGTTTAGGAGTGGCAGGGATATGAGGTAAGTAATGTCATATCCCAGCTCTTGCCAAGACTTGGTCACAGCCCCACAGGGCTGTAATGTTAGGGAAGCCCAGAACTTGAATTACCAAGCTTCCGTAAGAGCCGTGTGTCGGTGTGTGCTCTGAGGTGAAAGTTTCCAAGCCATCAGAATACAGTGATCACTGCTGGCAGCTATAGCAGCCAGCACGGATCGCTAAAAAACATAAAGACATGCTGGTTGTACTGTCAGTTGATGGAGTCAAATTTCGTACAACCAGTCTGCACAGAGATTGATTGAAATGTCTGCTGAACCGGCAGAATTCCAATCTGTCTATTGTGGCCTAAGTCCACCAGTCTCTGGGTTTAATAATATCCTCAAATCTTCTGAAAGGGGGGCTCCACTTAGGTGTAGAAATTCACTTTGAACTCCACCTTATTTCCAGAACTCTATTTAGGGTCCTTTAACACTGAAGGCACTGTACAGGCGTTTTAGTGCTAAAAAATAGCACCTGTAAAGCGCTTCTTATGCCACCCCAGGTTTCCCACTGGGGCGGTGCGCTTGAAGGACATTCTGAAAAGTCCAGCAAGCAGCATTATTGGGGCGGTTTGGGAGAGGTGCCCAGCCTATTGAAATGAATGCAACACGGCCCTTTTTAACACTTTCTTTGGCCACTAGTGGGGGTTAAAAGTGTCCCGCTAGCGCCACTAAAACAATGATAAAGCGCCACTAAAACGAGCAGCGCTGTACCACTACCGCCCACATCGCCCCAGTGTGAAAGTACCCTTTGGTATTAGATGTGCAAACAAAAAGGTGAGACCACATCTAATACCTACAGAGAGTAATGGAAATAAGGTGGAGTTCAAAGTGAACTGTGTCATTACCTGCAGGGATTGGCATTTAGGGGAGTCAAAGCAGGCAGGGATGAAATGTGATATCAACTCTTCACTGCCTGTCAAATGCCTCTGAAAAGTGACCTGAGCATGGATCACTTTTCAGAGGAGTGGCAGTGGCTGCTGCAAGTGAATACAAGCATTTAGGCTCACACTGGTGTGCTGCGGTTTGGCTGCAGTGCGGGTGTACTGGCGGGTGTCACACCCCCTCAGACTTCTTTTAGGTTACTCATTGTTGCTGCATGTTCTGAAAGTGCACCAAACATGCAGCATGCAGGAGGTTTTGTGCACTTTCAGAACATGCAGTAAAAATGGGCATCCTCTATGTCCCAGGGGCAACATGCAGGAAGACTGCCAGTACACCAGCACTGCAGCCAAACTGCAGCATGTCAGTGAGAGCCCTCATCATACCACCTAGCCCTAGGAGGGCAAGCTACTGGCACAGGCTGCTAGAAAAAAAACTCTTTGGCTGCAGAGAGGAGAGAGGAGGAGCTCACTTACTTGGATGGTCCCAGCCTCCCAGGAGCCTCACTGGATTCCAGCCAACTGCTCAGATTGAGCAGAGAGCAGGTCCAGCCTCTGCCAGCCAATGGTGTGGAGTAGGGAGGGGCTGGGCGGGGCTGTGCTGTGTAACACAGACTGTCAGCCCTGACATGAAGACATCGCTGGCTCACAGTACTGGACTCGGCCAGCTCAAGAACTGTGCATGTTGCAGTTTTGAGCTGACGACACAGCAGCCTTTGCCACCGCATATCAGACCAGCCCAGGGGGCAATTGCATCCCTGCCCCCTGGCCCAGCCCTCCCCTGGGTAACGCCACCTAAGTAATGAGAACGGCGTTACTATGAGGGGAAGAGCAATCAGTTAGATAACTTGTTACCCTCTAAAGTAACTGGTGGCAGGTGACATTGTGGTAAGTGACAATCTGCAATGTGTGGCAGGTGGCGTCGTGGCAAGTGACAATCTGCAATGTGTGACGTTGTGGCAAGTGACAATCCGCAACATGTGGCAAGTGACAATGCATTCGAAGGCAGGTGACGTTGGCAAGTGACATGCTCTGGGCTCCCACTGATTCTGCATTATGGTGAGTTGAACTATTTTATTTTATAGACCAATGTAATAATAGAAATATTGTACTTCAATAATTTTTTTTTGTGATACGACACTGCGTCGATTTAACTGACAATTGCGCCCAAACAAAACGTACGTCCTTTTATTTTTTTGTGCTATAAACAAAAATAGTGACAATTTTGAAAAAAATAAATATTTATATATTTTTTACTTTTGCTATAATAAACTTACAAAAAAATAAAAATTTCTTCATCAGTTTAGGCCAATATGTATTCTTCTACATATATTTGGTAAATAAAAAAACGCAATAAGTATATATTGATTAGTTTGCGCAAAAGTTATAGAATCTACAAAATAGGGGGTAGATTTAAGGCATTTTTATTATTATTATTTTTTTTTACTAGTAATGTGAGACTGTGACATTGCGGTGGACAGATCAGACACTTTTGACACTTTTTTGGACCAGTGACATTTATACAGTGATCTGTGCTATACAAATGCACTCATTACTGTGTAAATGTCGCTGTCAGGGAAGGGGTTAAATGTGTTCCCTGGGAGGTGTTTCTAACTGGGGGGTGGGGGGGGTGGAACTGATTGGAGGAGGAGAGAGATCTATGTTCCTAATCACTTGGAACAGCAGATCTGTCTCTCCTCCCCTGTTCAAATGGGGATCTGTCTGTTTACATTGAAAAAAACTGTGTATTCGATAAGAACACACAGCCGCGGCTCAAGCCAGCCAGCTGGTGCGTGGTGATGTCAGGTCCTATACCTCTACCATGCACTGTGAGTTCTTATCGAATACACCGTTTTTTTGGATGTCAGTTGCTTATCATCATATTCAATGCAGGGGTGCTCAACCTGTGGCTCTCCAGCTGTTGCGGAACTACAAGTCCCATGAGGCATAGCAAGACTCCGACAGCCACAAGCATGACACCCAGAGGCAGAGGCATGATGGGACTTGTAGCTTTGCAACAGCTAGAGAGCCACAGGTTATTGGAATAAAGAAACCTTGATTTTAGTACTGCACCATGAAGTCTTCTTTCTACCTTTCATAATACGCTCCACAAGCGATCTTACCCTCTTACCCTGACAAGGGTCCCACGAAGCATACTGCAGCAGTTGGAGAATTGCCTTTGGAGTAGAGGATTTTGATATTGGATGAACATGTGAACTAACCGTCCCTGGCTGATTGAGCCCTCCTGTGTATGCCTATATGATCTCTATAACCTGAGATCCAACAGATCTGGTAAGCGGCCCATTGGTCTTTAACTGGATGCTGACCGCCGGCCATCAAATGACGGCCAGGCGGTGCACCTATTGTGGCGGGAGGACGTCATATGACGTCTTCCCGTTTAAACAGGGAATGCGCGCGATCGTGCGCGCGCATCCCTGTTTCTTCGGTGGCGGCGTGTCACGGAGACACCGCTCGCCACCGAAGGGGGTGAACAGCCATTCGTTATGGCTGTTTACCACGTGATCGGCCGTGATGAAGTCACGGCCGATCACAGATGGTCACACCCCGAACGTGCACGGCGCATGCGCGCGATCGCGAGCGCGCTGCGCGTGCACGTCGGTGGCGGCGTGTTCCCCGGGAACACTGCTCGTCACCGACGCTGGTAAACAGCCATTGGCCGGCTGTTTACCCACGTGATCGGCTGTGATCCTTTCACAGCCGATCACTAAAATGTAAACAAACCGCGGTAACGGGATGTTACCGGGTTCTCCTCCTCACACACCGATCGTGTGTGAGGAGGAGATTGCGGTAACATCTCGTTACCGCATACAGTGTACACCAATCACACTGATTGCCCCCCCCCAATAAAGAGGACCTGTCACCACCCCTCATAGTACCTGTCAATCACAGTCCATCAGAGTACCTGTCACAGTCCATCAGAGTATTTGAGTACCTGTCCCAGCCCATCAGAGTACCCGAGTACCTGTCCCAGCCCATCAGAGTACCCGAGTACCTGTCCCGGCCCATCTGAGTACCCGAGTACCTGTCCCGGCCCATCTGAGTACCCGAGTACCTGTTCCGGCCCATCTGAGTACCCGAGTACCTGTCCCGGCCCATCTGAGTACCCGAGTACCTGTCCCGGCCCATCTGAGTACCCGAGTACAGGTCCCGGCCCATCTGAGTACCCGAGTACCTGTCACGGCACATCAGGGTACCCGAGTACCTGTCACGGCACATCAGGGTACCCGAGTACCTGTCACGGCACATCAGGGTACCCGAGTACCTGTCACGGCACATCAGGGTACCCGAGTACCTGTCACAGTCCATCTGAGTACCCGAGTACCTGTCACAGTCCATCAGAGTACCCGAGTACCTGTCACAGTCCATCAGAGTACCCGAGTACCTGTCACAGTCCATTAGAGTACCGAGTACCTGTCACAGTCCATCAGGGTACCCGAGTACCTGTCACAGCCCATCTGAGTACCCGAGTACCTGTTCCAGTCCATCTGAGTACCCGAGTACCTGTCACAGTTCATCTGAGTACCCGAGTACCTGTCACAGTTCATCTGAGTACCCGAGTACCTGTCACAGTCCATATGAGTACCTGTCACCGCCCTTCAGAGTACCCAAATACCAGTCACCAAACCATCAGAGTACCTGTCACCAGGCCATCAGAGTACCTGAGTACTTGTCACCAGGCCATCAGAGTACCTGAGTACTTGTCACCAGGCCATCAGAGTACCCGAGTACCTGTCACAGTCCATTAGAGTACCAAGTACCTGTCACAGTCCATCAGGGTACCCGAGTACCTGTCACCAGGCCATCAGAATACCCGAGTACCTGTCACCAGGCCATCAGAGTACCCGAGTACCTGTCACCAGGCCATCAGAGTACCCGAGTACCTGTCACCAGGCCATCAGAGTACCCGAGTACCTGTCACCAGGCCATCAGAGTACCCGAGTACCTATCTCCAGCCCATCAGAGTACTCGAGTACCTATTTGCAGCCCATGACTCATAGAATATACGTTGGGGTGTTTGCTTTCCAAAATGGGGTCATTTTGTGGGTAATTTCACTGTCCTGGTGGTCCAGGACCTTCAAAAGTGTGATGGGTAGGAATGAAATGAGATGTGACATTTATGCTCCTAGAACACCTGAACGTACTATTTCAATGTTCGGCCTCTCTATGTGGCCAGGCTGTGTAAAAGTCCTACACATGTGGTATCGCCATACTCGGGAGGAGTAGCAGAATGTATTTTGGGGTGTAATTTTTGCTATATACATGCTATGTGTTAGAAATATCTTATAAATTGACAATTTTGTGTAAAAAAAATGCGTTTTAATTTTTTTCCACATATTCCAAAAACTTCTGGAAAAAAATGAACCGTTCAAAAGACTCATTATGCCTAACAGATTATACGTTGGGGTGTTTTCTTTCCAAAATGGGGTCATTTTATGGGAAATTTCATTGTCCTGGTACTCCAGGGCCTTCAAAAGTGTAATAGGTGGTTGAGAAACGAGATGTGTAATTTTTGCTCGTAGAACGTCTGAAGGTACTACATCAATGTTAGTGCTCTGTATGTGGCCAAGCTGTGTAAAAGTCTCACACACGTGGTATCACCGTACTCGGGAAGAGTAGCAGAATGTATTTTGGGGTGTAATTTTTGCTATATACATGCTATGTGTTAGAAATATCTTATAAATTAACAATTTTGTGTAAAAAAAAATGCGTTTTAATTTTTTTCCACATATTCCAAAAACTTCTGGAAAAAAATGAACCGTTCAAAAGACTCATTATGCCTAACAGATTATACGTTGGGGTGTTTGCTTTCCAAAATGGGGTCATTTTATGGGAAATTCCATTGTCCTGGTACTCCAGGGCCTTCAAAAGTGTAATAGGTGGTTGAGAAACGAGATGCGTAATTTTTGCTCGTAGAACGTCTGAAGGTACTACATCAATGTTGGTGCTCTGTATGTGGCCAGGCTGTGTAAAAGTCTCACACATGTGGTATCGCTGTACTCAGGAAGAGTAGCAGAATGTATTTTGGGGTGTAATTTGTTGTATGCATATGCTGTGTGTGAGAAATAACCTGATAATATGACAATTTAGTAAAAAAAAAAAAAATAAAAATCTTCATTTTGCAAAGAATTGTGGGAAAAAATTACAACTTAAAAAAACTCACCATGCTACTTACTTAATACCTTGGAATGTCTACTTTGTAAAAAGGGGTCATTTGGGGGGTATTTGTACTTTCCTGACTTGTTAGTGTCTCAAGAAATGAGGTACACCTGATGTACTGAAGGCCTCATCAGAAGTGATCAATTTTCAGTGATTGGCACCATAGTTTGTAGACTCTATAACTTTCACAAAGACCAAATAATATACACTAATGTGGGTTATTTTTACCAAAGATATGTAGCAGTATAAATTTTAGCCAAAATTTATGAAGAAAAATTACTAATTAGCAAAAATTTATGACAGAAACCAAGAAAAAGGCATTTTTTTCACAAAATTTACGTTTTATTTTATTTATAGCACAAAAAATAAAAAACCCACTAGTGATTAAATACCACTAAAAGAAAGCTCTATTTGTGTGGAAAAAAGGACGCAAGTTTCATATGGATACAGTGTTGGATGACTGAGTAATTGTCATTCAAACTGTGAGAGCGCTGAAAGCTGAAAATTGGTCTGGTCAGGAAGGGGGTGTAACTGCACTGTATTGAAGTGGTTAAAATCACTTTGTTGTCTGACTGCCCTTTTTGCGGGGTGAATGGAGCAATTGTTACACCTTCTGAAGAGTCCAGTTTCAACGGATTTACACAGATTGATATCTGTTATGTACTATTAACTATATTGTGGCACTATTTGTGTTTTTTTTAAAATTTCTACACCTATGTGGTTTTTATACATTTATTTATATTGGTTGCGCATCTAAATTTGTTACACATATCTATTAGCTGAATATTCAGGTTTTATAGTTACAGCAACACGTTCTTTGTTTTTTTTCCAAATAACAATTTATTTTTCGTGGTCGCAAGACAAAAATAATAGTACAGGCATACAGCAATATGGCTCCCAAAATATGCGGGCCCAGTACAAATAGACAGTGCAAGGTGACACAGCATTAGGGGGTGCAGCAATATTAGGCAATCCGACCGAGGGTGCGCAGCCGGACGGAAGACATTGCAGGTCAGCCATCCATGCTAGCAACCAAAAGGCCACCCAAGGTTTGCTGTCCGGCTCGAATGCCTGATTCATAACATAGCAAGGACCATTAACATTGTGAACAGAGAGAGTAAAAGAGAGAAAAAAAGAGAGAAAGAAGGAAAAAGAAATAGAACGCCAGTGGTCTACATCACTGTACTCATACCGGCTCGCCATCAATCCTCCAGTAGCCGCCATCACCCCCAGACCAAGTCATGCTCTTCAAGCCTATCTCTCACTCTGGCAGTCATTCTCTCCATGAGTTCGACATCCTTAATCCTGGAGTATAAGGCTTCGTGGATGGGGGCAATGAATTTTTCCAGTTAAGGGCTATCAGGCAACAGGCTGCTGTCAGGATATGCCTAAGGAGCTTCCGGCCCGGCCTGGCTAATGGGGGTTGTGACAGGCCTAGTAAGTAAAATTTAGGGGAGTGGCGTACCGACACGTCAAGTAAACGTTGAAGCAGCCTTCCGGTCATGAGCCAGTATGGGGCAATCAAAGGGCAGGCCCAGTAAATGTGGAACAGGGAGCCCCGCTCCCTCAGACATCGCCAGCAGCGGTCTGAGGTAGAGGGGTATATTTTGTGGAGTATGTCGGGGGTCTGGTACCAGAAAAAGAGGATTTTGTAGGAATTCTCTTTGTACAGTGTACACAGAGATGACTTGGCCGCCTGACGCCACACCCCCTGCCAAGCCTCAAGGGGGAGCTCCTCACCCAGTTCCCTCTCCCATGGTTTCATGTATGAATGTTTACCTCTCGTTTGGAAGGGGTGTGTGTTGAGAATGCGGTAAATGTCTGAAATCAGCCCTCTGCGATTCCTTCCTTCCAGAATTATCTGCTCGAATGGGGAGGGCGGGGAGAACTGTAGGTGGGGGGCCCTAGCTTGTGCGAAGTGTCTTATTTGTAAGTAGCTGTAAAACGTCTGTCGGGGGAGGTTGTGTTTGGCCTGGAGCTCCGAGAAGTTCAACAACTTTCTTGTTCTAGGGTCCACCAGGTGCCCAAGATGAAACAGGTTACGCGAGGCCCAGGGCCAGGACATCTGATGGGTCAGGCTGGTCGGCAACTGCGGATTGCAGAGAAAGGAGGTCATTAGGGAGAACTCTGAATGGAGACTGTGCTCGCGGGAAAGCTTCCGCCAGAGCAGGCGGCGCTGGGTCATCGGCCCTAGTAGCCGACCCGGATCTATCTCGACGCTTGCGCCCCATAGGAAGCTGTTCGGGTGTACCGGGGCTAGCCAGATTTTTTCAATCTCCGACCACTTGTTTTAGGACCTCTGCGGAAACCAGGAGACTATGGCCCGCAGCTGAGTGGCCTGATAGTATCGAACCAAATCGGGGAATGCAAGGCTGCCATCTGAGCGTAGGGCCGTCATGACAGAGCTCGGGACCCGGTGTTTTTTGTAGTTCCATACAAATTTCAACAGGTCCTTCTGAAGTGTGCGTAGATGTGCGCAAGGGACCGGGATCGGCAGTGTCTGAAACAAATACAGGAGCTTGGGGAGGATCACCATTTTAATAGACGTGATCCGTCCCAGGAGCGATATGTGATGCACCTTCCATTTGTGGATCAGTTCCCTAATTGCCCGATAGAGGGGGGGGGGGGAAATTAGCCTGGTATAGGGTATGGAATGATGGCGTAAGAGAAACCCCTAGGTATTTAAGGGAGGAGCTTTCCCATTTATATGGGAATATGGAGCGCAGAAGAGGGGGGCCACAATGACCGCGGTTTCCAGGGGTCTGCCCAGGAGGTAGCATGGGGAGAGCGGGGTAAGGGGTCCAGCTGGGCTGTTCCTTGAGGGTGGTCTGAGGCCCGGGCTACCTGAGCATAGGAGGGAAGAGCGGCTGTGCAGTCTTTAGATGCACTGGAGTCCCGAGAGCGGGGGGGTCTCTGTGCTTTGGGCAAGGCAGGCGATGGCCGTGCTGCCCGATCCCCCTCCACAGACGCGGGGGATGTCCCATCTTTCCCACTATGTGCAGGGTCAGAGCGGGTCTGGGAGTCCTCCATGAGGTCCGAGGGCGTAGGGGAGAGGCAGGCACTGGAGGCCGTACTGAGGTGAGGAGTGGTGCGGAGGAGGCGAGGAAAGGCCGCCGAACATTGGGTATCCGGCATAGGTGGTGGCGGATCAGTGGCCTGCTCCCCCCAAAACAGAGGAGAGGGGGTGGGAGATGGACAGCCCTGGCCACCCCCCCAGTTAGCTGCCCGCTCTGCGGGGGATCCCGTGGGGGAGCCGGCAGAAGCAGGGGCTGTGCAGCTTCAGGCAAGGGGAGGGCTAGCGGTGAGGCTGTGGGGCTGGTCGGCGGCCTAGTCCGTGGCGGAGGTCCTGGGGAGTCTCGTGCGGGGCTGCCAGGCAGTCCAGGGAGGAGCCTGGAGGGCTGTGTGAGGCATCCAGTTCTGCCGAGCTCGGTCCGCCTGAAGGGCATGAAGCGGAGGGCGAGACGCTGTGGGGACCCGGCAGTGAGGATCCGCGCCGTCCAGCGCCATCTTGCCCCTGCCGCCCGGCAAGGCCTCGGGCGGCTGAAAATAGTGCTTGAAGGCCAAGGAAGACCCTGGCGGAGGCTGCGGTGTGCTCCGGACTGAGGAGGAGCGCGTAGCCCGTGATCTCCCCATGTGTGCAGCAGTTAAAGCCCCCGATTCAAGCCGCTGTAGCGTCGGGCTGGAAGAGAGCTCTTACTCCTTGCGTCCGTCCAGCTCAGCTTCTGGACACGCCCCCCACGTTCTTTGTTTTTAATGTTTTTATCAACAAATATACTTAATTTTGTTTCACCGCTTTTTACCAACACATATATTTTTAAAAATAAGTATATGCACATATGTTAGAGAGTTTAGCGTGGATATTTCACCATATATAATGTATAGAGCCATGACAGGTCCTCTTTATACTCCTACATACATGTATAGAACCATGACAGGTCATCTTTATACTCCTATGCATACATAAAGCCTAGACAGGTTCTCTTTCTACCCTGATATACATGTATAGAGCCATGACCGGTCCTCTTTATACTCCTTTATACATGTATAGAGCCATAACAGGTCCTCTATATACTTCTATATATACGTATAATGCCATGACCAGTCATCTTTATACTCCTATACATGAATAGAGCCATAGCAGGTCCTTTTTATAGACCCACGACAGGTCCTCTTTATATTCCTACATACATGTATTGAGCCATGACATGTCCTTTTACACTCCTATACACATGTATAGAGCCATGACAAGTCCTCTTTATACTCCTACATACATGTATAGAGCAATGACAGGTCCTCTTTATACTCCTATACATGTAAACAACCATGACAGGTCCTCGTTATACTTCTATATACATGTATAGAGCCATGACAGGTCCTCTTTATACTCCTTTACATGTATAGAGCCATGACAGGTCCTCTTTACACTTAAATATACACGTATAGTGCCATAACAGATCTTCTTTATACTCCTATATACATGTATAGAGCCATGACAGGTCCACTTTAGTTATCATGATATAAAATAATGGATGTGGGGGCATTTTGGTGGGCGTGATTTTTCTTTGGGGGGGGGGGGCAGCATTTCATTCTTGGTACCAGGCAGCACAATGTGTTGGGCTGACACTGCCCGGTGTCATCATTTTATGGTTGTCACCATAACAGGGGGTGAGGGAAAATTTTCTAGTAGTGACACCTGTTGCTGTGACAACTGCCTAAGACAAGAATTTTCCATTATTATGAAGTGATTTCCTTTCTCGTGTTGCGTTTCCTGAATGAGGTGTGAAGGGAAACATCCCCAGTGAGACTGTCAGAGAAAATCCTCACGGGGTTGAAGTCCTTTTTCGTACTATCCAAAAGTAAAACAAAAAGTTTTTGATATAGAGCTCAGCGCTTGTCGTCTGCCCTATAGCAGTTTTACTGCTACAAGGCGACCACTCTGGGCAGGATCACACACACACATATATATATATATGGCATCCCAGTCTTAGTCCGTAGGGTTCAATATTGAGTTGGCCCACCCATTGCAGCTATAACAGCTTCAACTCTTCTGGGAAGGCTGTCCACAAGGTTTAGGAGTGTGTCTATGGGAATGTTTGACCATTCTTCCAGAAGCACGTTTGTGAGGTCAGGCACTGATATTGGATGAGAAGGCCTGGCTCACAGTCTCCGCTGTAATTCATCCCAAAGGTGTTCTTTCGGGTTGAGGTCAGGACTCTGTACAGGCCAGCCAAGCTCCTCCACCCCAAACTTGCTCATCCATGTCTTTCTGGACCTTGCATGTTTGATCAGGAAGGGGCCACCCCCAAACTGTTCCCACAAAGTTGGGAGCATGAAATTGTCCAAAATGTCTGAAGCCTTAAGAGTTTCCTTCACTGGAACTAAGGGTCCAAGCTCAACCCCTGAAAAACAACCCCTCACCATAATCCTTCCTCCACCAAATGATTCAATCTGCTAATCTATTTATAGCATCCTCCCCAACACAAAACCTTGTCAGGAGTTATGAGGTTGATAACAGAAGAACAGAGAAGAAGACAGTTACAGGACTTAGTGCTTTACAGAGAGCTAAGAAAACACTGCAAATATATGTGCCCAGCTCAAATTTCATGAATCGGGTTTACATCCACTTTAACCACTTGCTGACCTGCCACAGTACATATACTGTGGCAGGTCGGCACGTGCAGGCACAATCACATACCTCTACGTCATGTGACTGCACCGGGTTTAGGCCCGCGCAGCTCACCCAATCTACCCCACCCCCGTGACCACAGTGTCAGTAGTCGGTGCTCAGTGCAACCACATGATCACAATGTCAACAAAGTTTCTATGAATGAATTAATTCATAACAGTGGTGTTGCCTATGCTGTGATTGGCTAGCAGCTATCACATGGTACCTGGGCCAATCACAGCACCCGCACAGAGCCGTGGATAATAGGGTACCACCAGTCTTCCTGTACGGGCCCAGGCTGGCAGGAGGGCACAGCCAATTGGGTGAATCGGATGTCGGCAGGGAGGAGAAGCAATTACTGGAACTGTTTCCCTGTATGGTTCTCTCTGCAGCAACTGAAAGCTGGCTTCTTCTCTCCCTTTCCCTAGCTTTCCCCCCGCTGTCACAGAGAGAGCCATACAGGGGATTGGTTCCAGTAATTGCCCCCCCCCCCCACTGTACTGGTCACCCTCCATGTGTGTGCACCATATATTTCCCTCTGCTCTCCTGTATGCCGCCCTCACCCCTGCTGTGCTTTCCCTGCTCCCCTTCCCACCGGCAACTGCAAACACATGATAGGATCCTTCAGTAAAAATTTCACTTTACCTGCCCCTTCCTTTTTTGAATGAACACAATGAATGTACCACTTAGTCATTGTGTTTATTCATTACTGAAGCTTAGTAAACTGTGTTTATTTGTGGGGGCCCTGCCAGGTTGGTTGTATGGGGCCCTGTTAGGGTGACCACATGTCCCGGATTTCCCGGGACAGTTCCTTAATTGGCAACTCTGTCCTAGGCACCCTCATTATGGGACAAGACAGTGTCCCAGAATTGCCCCCCAGCCCAATATGAGGCCCCTTAAAATAGCTGTCGCATTGCCGCTGTCACTCACTGTCAGCCTGTGGTGGACCCCTGGCTGGAGGAGACCCCTTTTACATTGTTCACCACCGCCGCTGGCTCACTGCCCAAACTGGTTGCTAGCTGCCGCGCACCTGGCATCTAGCAACCTAGAACGTCACAGGCAGAGGCCCAGCATTCACAGCGGTGGAGGATTTAACTTTCTCCTCCTCCACGGCTACTGCTTAGCTCCACCCACCTCCTCCCTGTATTTTCTGGAGTCCATGCAGGCAGTGGCATGCAGAAGAAACATCTGAGGCACTGACTGCAGTGCACAAACAGAGAGATGAGTTTAGGTATGAAGGCAAGTAAATTGCAAAGCACTCACAAACGGATAATAGATTGGGGTTTAAATCCTCAGTTAGCTCTCCCCCAGCAGCCATTGTTCTGTGCTGAACTGAGTGTGTGTCAGCCTGGAGCTAGCAAACCTATCAGTGCACTGTGCAGAGAGGAGGGTGGGCAGATAAGGGAGAAGACACTGAGAGATAACATGACACCCTTGGAGGATTGGAAGGAAGACACATCCTTTGATATCAGGGCAAGGTTCATGCTGGGACTTGTTTAAACTGAGGTGTTTAACCACTTCAGCCCCGGACCATTTTGCTGGCCAAAGACCAGACCACTTTTTGCGATTCGGTGGCTCCCAAACAAATTTGACGTCCTTTTTTTCCCACAAATAGAGCTTTCTTTTGGTGGTATCTGATCACCCCTGCGTTTTTTATTTTTTGCGCTATAAACAAAAATAGAGTGACAATTTTGAAAAAAAAGCATTATTTTTTACTTTTTGTTATAATAAATATCCCCCAAAAATATCTAAAAAAAAAATTTTCCCCTCAGTTTAGGCTGATACGTATTCTTCTACATATTTTTGGTAAAAAAAATCGCAATAAGCGATTATTGATTGATTTGCGCAAAAGTTATAGCGTTTACAAAATAGAGGATAGTTTTATGGCATTTTTATTAATATTTTTTTTTTAATAGTATTGTCAGCGATCAGCGATTTTATTGTGACTGCGACCTTAGAGCGGACACATCGGACATTTTTGACACATTTTTGGGACCATTGTCATTTATACAGCAATCACTGCTATACAAATGCAGTGATTCCTGCGTAAATGACACTGGCAGTGAAGGGGTTAACCAGTGGGTGGCAGTGTAGGGGTTAAGTGTTCCTAGGGGTGTGTTACTAACTGTTGGGGGCTGGGCTTTCATTTAGTGAACACTGATCTCTGCTCCAATCACATGGAGCAGAGATCAGCATCACTTGTTGCTAGGCAGAACGGGGAGATGCTGTTTACAACGGCATCTCTACGTTCAGCCGCCCCGTGGGACGATCACGTGTATGCCCGCGGCGATTGAGTCCGCTGGACCCGCGACCGGACTCACGGAGGTCCCGATCAGCACAATGGCAGGGCGGCATTAAAGATTGGACGTACCTGTACGCCAATATGCCTGCCCGTGCCATTCTGCCGACGTACATCGGCGTGCGCTGGTCGGGAACTGGTTAACCAGTTCCCTACCACTGTATTGTAAAATGACGGCAGCAGGAACCATTCCTCCCTCTGGGTGGGTGTCATATGACGTCCTCTGCTTCCCAGCATTGTGGAGAGCGCGCGCATTGCTGGGGACCTGATGCGCGTGCTTGCCCGATAACAGAGCTGGGATGTGGATGTGTGTGTGTAAACACACAGATCCTCACCCTGTCAGGGGAGAGGAGAACTAATCGGATGTTCCTTGTTCCTTGTACAGAGGAACACCGATTGGTCTCCTCCCCTCATCAGTTCCCTCCCCCCACCGTTAGAATCACTCCCTAGGACACACATTTAACCCCTGCAGCGCCCCCTAGTGTTAATCCCTTCCCTGCCAGTCACATTTATACAGTAATCGGTGCATTTTTTTTAGCACCAATCGCTTCATAGATGTGAATGGTCCCAAAATTGTGTCAAAAGTGTCTGATCTGTCCACCACAATGTCACAGTCACGATAAAAATTGCAGATCGCCGCCATTAGTATTAAAAAAAAAAGAATAATAATAAAAATTACAAATCTATCCCCTATTTTGTAGACGCTATAACTTTTGCGCAAACCAATCAATATACACTTATTGGGATTTTTTTTAACCAAAAATATGTAGAATACATATCGGCCTAAACTGTGGAAAAAATATGTTTTTTATTTTTTTTTAAATGGGATATTTATTATAGAAAAAAGTTATAAATATTGTGTTTTTTTTTCAAAATTGTCGGCCTTTTTTTGTTTATAGCACAAAAAAATAAAAAACGCAGAGGTGATCAAATAGCCCCAAAAGAAAGCTCTATTTGTGGGGAAAAAAAAACGATCAAAATGTAATTTGGGTACAACAACGCATGACCGTGCAATTGTCATTCAAAGTGTGACAGCACCGAAAGCTGAAAATTGGCCTGGGCAGGAAGGGTATGAAAATGCCCTGTATTGAAGTGGTTAAAGAGTTACCTATGGAGAATTTTAAGCACTGTAGTTTGTCGCAATTCAACGGACAGATGCAATTTGAAAGCGTGACATGTTAGGTATCTATTTGCTCAGCGTAACATCATCTTTCACATTATACAAAAACATTGGGCTTACTTTAGTGTTTTGGTTTTTTTATTCATGAAAGTGTTTTTGAAAAACCGCTGCGCAAATACTGTGTGACATAACAAAATTGCAACACCCACCATTTTATTCTATAGGGCCCCACCCAAAAATGGGACTTCTGCTTTTTGGATTCCTCCCCCCCTCCGGTGTCACATTTGGGGGGAGGGGGGAGCATATATCTGTATAATACAGGTATTTGCTCCCACTTTCGGGCATAGATCGCTGCAGGCTCCGCGGTGATCTATGCCATTTCCGGCCCCTCCTCCGTCCCCCCCACTGTTTTCTGGGAGACACACAGGTCCCAGAAGACAGCAGGGACCAGTGAGGATGAGCAGCGCGACCCACGCATGCGCAGTAGGGAACCAGTCTGTGAAGCCACAAGCCTCCACTTCCTGATTCTCTTACCGAAGATGGCGGCGCCTCCACCTGAGAGCCAAGTGACACATCGGCTTCGGGTGAGGACATTGCAGGCACCCTGGACAGGTAAGTGTCCATATTTTAAAAGTCAGCAGCTGCAGTATTTGTAGCTGCTAACTTTTGAAAAAATTTTTGGGCAGAACTCCGCTTTAACTACTTAAAGAGGAGGGCTGGTTTAAAAAAAACAAATTGAAAGTCAGCAGCTGCAAACACTGTAGCTGCTGACTTTTAATAAGCACACTTACCTGTCCAGGGCGCCCGTGATGTCGGCCGCCCGAGGCTGACCCGTCCCTCGGTCTCGGGTCCCGGCGCCGCCATTTTGGCTAAGGGAAACAGGCAGTGGAGCCTTGCGGCTTCACTGCCCATTTCCTACTGCTCATGCACGAGTCACGCAGCGCTTTGTGAATGGGGCACGCTGTGTTCTGGGACACACCGTTCCCAGAACACAGCGCGGCCCATTACCCAGAAGACGCCGCAAGGAGGAGAGAAGACCAGAAGATCTCCGCGGAGGAGGAAGAGGCAGATTAGGATGATGTGCCTAGCAATAGGCATTTCTGGTAAGTAAAAAAAAAAAAATATTTCATTTTTTTTTTCAGATTTTTTTCAAATTTTTAATGGAATTTTTTTTTTCAGGGTGGCCCTCCACTTTAAGGACCGAGCCTCTTTTTGAGATTTGTTGTTTACGAGTTATAAACAGGTTTTTTTTTTATGCTAGAAAATTACTTAGAACCTACAAACATTATACATTTTTTTTCGAACACCCTAGAAAATAAAATGGAGGTCGGTTCAATACTTTCTGTGACACCGTATTTGTGCAGCGGTCTTACGAGCGTACTTTTTTCGGAAAAAAATACATTTTTAATTAATAAATAAGACAAAAGTGAAGTTAGCGCAATTTTTTTTTATATTGTGAAAGATAATGTTACGCCGAGTAAATTGATACCCAACATGTCACGCTTCAAAATTGCACCCACTTGTGGAATAGAGACTAACTTTTACCCTTAAAAATCTCCATAGGCGACGTTTAAAAAATTCTACAGGTTGCATGTTTAGATTTAGAGAGGAGGTCAGGGGGCTAGAATTATTGCTCTCGCTCTACCGATTGCATATCTCACATATGTGGTTTGAACACCGTTTTCGTATGCGGCACTACTCACGTATGCGTTCACGTCTGCATGCAAGCTTGTCGGGACGGGACAATTTTATTCTTATTTATTTTACCGTTTATTTTTTATTTTTACACTGTTTAAAAAAAAAAAAAAGTGTCCCTTTTATTCCTATTACAAGGAATGTAAACATTCCTTGTAATAGAAAAAAAGCATGACAGGACCTTATAAATATGAGATCTAGGGGTCAAAATGCAATAAAAAAATTAAAAAAGGATGGCCCTTTAACCACTTGACCACTGGGCACTTAAACACCCTTAATAACCAGACCAATTTTCAGCTTTCGGTGCTCTTACATTTTGAATGACAATTACTCAGTCATGCAACACTGGACCTATATGAAATTTTTGTCACACAAATGGAGCTTTCTTTCGGTGGTATTTAATCACCGCTCGGTTTTTTATTTTTTGTGCTATAAAAGAAAAAATACAGAAAATTCTGTAAAAAAATGAATTTTTCTTTGTTTCTGTTATAAAATGTAGCAGATTAGTAATTTTTTCTTCATAAATTTTGGCCAAAATTTATACTACTACATATCTTTGGTAAAAATAAGTACAAATTGGTGGATATTATTTGGTCTTTGTGAAAGTTATAGAGTCCACAAGCTATGGTGCCAATATCTGAAAATTGATCACACCTGAAGTACTGACGGCCTATTTCAATTCTTGAGACCCTAACATGCCAGAAAAGTACAAATACCCCCCAAATGACCCCTTTTTGGAAAGAAGACATTCCAAGGTATTTAGTAAGAGGCATGATGAGTTTTTTGAAGTTGTCATTTTTTCCCACAATTCTTTGCAAAACCAAGATTTTTTTTTATTTTTTTTATTTTTTTCACAAAATTGTCATATTATCAGTTTATTTCTCACACAGCATATGCATACCACAAATTACACCCCAAAACACATTCTGCTATTACTCCCGAGTACGGCGATACCACATGTGTGAGCCCACGTACACACGGTTGGAGATTTCGGCAACCAAATCCGTTGGATTTTGCCCGTCGGATTTAGTCTGACGGATTGTGCCCGAAACTGTTGCATACACACGGTCGGGCCAAGTTGGCGAAAAATCCGATCTTTCAGAACGTCATGACGTAATTTCGTTACGATGGGACTACATTCAGGCTAGTAGCCAATAGCTTTGATGTAGGAATTTGAACTGAGCATGCGTGGCACTTGGTCCGATGAAAATACTCTACACGTGATCGGATTAGGTCCGTCCGGCCCAGTTGGTCGGGAAATCTTTCCAACATGTTGGAAATTTGGATCGGACGGAGATTCGGACGGAATCAGTCCGATGCATACCACACACAGTCGGATTATCTGACGACGCGGTCCGATAAGACTCATTCCGACAGATTCTCCGACCGTGTGTACAAGGGCTGAGACTTTTACACAGTGTGGCCACATACAGAGGCCCAACATGCAGGGAGCGCCATCAGGCGTTCTGGAGCACCCAGGACAATTCTGACATTTCTCTCCTACATGTAAAAATCATCATTTATTTGCTAGAAAATTACATAGAATCCCAAAACATTATATATGTTTTTTTTAGCAAAGACCCTGGAGAATACAATGGTGGTCGTTGCAACTTTTTATCTCGCACAGTATTTGCGCAGCAATTTTTCGAATGCTTTTTTTTGGAAAAAAAACAGTTTTGTGCTTAAACAAAAAAAACACAGTAAAGTTAGCCCAATTTTTGCATAATGTAAAAGATGAAGTTACACCGAGTAAATAGATACCTAACATGTCACTCTTCAAAATTGCACAGGCTCGTGGAATGGCGCCAAACATCGCTACTTAAAAATCCCCATAGGCGACGATTTTATTTTTTTTACTGGTTATATGTTTTGAGTTACAGAGGAGGTCTAGGGCTAGAATTATTGCTCTCGCTCTAACGTTCGCAGCGATACCTCACATGTGTGGTTTGAACACCGTTTTCATATGTGGGCGGGACTTACGTATGCGTTCGCTTCTGCATGCGAGCACATGGGGACAGGGGCGCTTTAAAAAAAAAAAAATTTTATTGTTAATTTTACTTTATTCATTTTAGTTTGACATTTTTTTCCCCAAAAATAAATTTTTTGATTACTTTTATTCCTATTACAAGGAATGTAAACATCCCTTGTAATAGGAATATGGCATGACAGGTCCTCTTTACAGTGAGATATGGGGTCAATAAGACCCCGCATCTCACCTCTAAGCTGGGAAGCCTGAAAAAAAAAAAAAAAAAAAAAAAAGATTCTGGATTTGATCGTATTGGCGAGTCGGTAGAAGCACGAAGGGCGGCGGGAGGGGGGGGGGGGTGTCTATGGCTGGGTATTGCAGGGTATCACCGACTATGGCTGAGTATGGCTGGGTATCTCAGAGTATGGCTGGGTATCTCAGAGTATGGCGTTGCAGAGTATTGCGTTGCAGAGCATTGCAGGATATTGGCGGGTGTTGCAGAGCATTGTAGAGTGTTGCAGGGTATTGGCGGGTGATGCAGAGCATTGCAGAGTGTTGCAGGGTATTGGTGAGTGTTGCAGAGCATTGCAGAGTGTTGCAGGGTATTGGCAGGTGTTGCAGAGCATTGCAGAGTGTTGCAGGGTATTGGCAGGTGTTGCAGAGCATTGAAGAGCGTTGCAGGGTATTGCAGAGTGTTGCAGAGTGTTGCAGAGTGTTGCAGAGTGTTGCAGAGTGTTGCAGGGTATTGCAGGGTATTGTAGAGTAATGCAGGGTATTGCAGGGTATTGCAGAGTATTGCAGAGTATTGCAGAGTAATGCAGAGTAAAGCCGCGTACACACGTAGCCGTCTGTCCGATGTACTTAGTCTGGCGGACTTCCCGCCAGACTGTCTGTCGAACTTTCCGAACGGACTACTTGCCCACACACGGCACATTTTCAGCGGACTAATACGGCGTACTAAGTCCGCCGTACTATCCGCCCTACTTTTGAAATGAACGGACTCGCCCACACACGTGGAGGAAAGTCCGCTCATTTCGAGCGGGTCTCCAGGTAGGCGGGGCCCGCGAAGGATACGTCGCTGGCCTGCCACCTGGTATGGACTTAAAGGGGAACCCCAACGCCGAAAAAAATCAGACCCTTGTCCGAGCATGCTACCCGGCCGGCCAGGAAAGGAGGGGCGAGCGAGCGCTCCCCCCTGAGCCGTACCAGGCTGCATGCCCTCAACATGGGGGGTGCCTTGGGGAAGGGGGGGCGCGCGGCCCCCCCACCCCAAAGCACCTTGTCCCCATGTTGATGAGGACAAGGGCCTCTTCCTGACAACCCTGGCCGTTGGTTGTCGGGGTCTGCGGGCGGGGGGCTTATCGGAATCCGGGAGCCCCCTTTAATAAGGGGGCCCCCGGATACCGGCCCCCCACCCTATGTGAATGAGCATGGGGTACAATGTACCCCTACCCATTCACCTGTAAAATAAAGTACAAAAAAAAACACAAAACACAAGATAAAATAATTTATTGCACAGCTCCGGGGGTCTTCCGGGGTCTTCTCGCCGGACTCCTCCGCTATCTTCTTGTAGCTCTTTTACTAGTGGAGGAGCCCGGCATTCTTCTTCGTCGCCGCGGCCTCTTCTTCTGACTTCGGGGGTCTTGTCCCCCTCTTCGGTTATTCTGTCGCCGCCACCACCGCCGCCGCCTTCTGTTCTTCTTCTTCTTCTCCTGGAGATGTTGACTCAACGTTCTCTCCGGCCGCAATGCCAGGGACTGCGACTTATATAGGGACAAGGGGCGGTGTCACATGGGTTGATGTCATATGGGTTGGTGTCACATGGTGACCCCGCCCCCTTACGATGTCACAGTCCCGGAGGATGCTGGGACTGTCGCCATGTGACATCAACCCATGTGACACCGCCCCTTGTCCCTATATAAGTCGCAGCGCAGCGCGTCCCTGGCATTGCGGCCGGAGAGAGCGTCGAGTCAACATCTCCAGGAGAAGAAGAAGAAGAAGAAGAACGGAAGGCGGCGGCGGTGACAGAAGACCGGGCCAGAGCTATAAGAAGGCGCGGTGGCCCGGCAGAAGAACCGAAGAGGGGGACAAGACCCCCGAAGTCGGAAGAAGAGGCCGACGGCGAGGAAGAAAGCCGGGCTCCTCTGCTAGCAAAAGAGCTACAAGAAGATAGCGGAGGAGTCCGGCGAGAAGACCCCCAAAGACGGAAGACCCCCGGAGCTGTGCAATAAATAATTTTATCTTGTGTGTTGTGTTTTTTTTTTGTGCTTTATTTTACAGGTGAATGGGTAGGGGTACATTGTACCCCATACTCATTCACATAGGGTGGGGGGCCGGTATCCGAGGGCCCCCTTATTAAAGGGGGCTCCCGGATTCTGATAAGCCCCCCGCCCGCAGACCCCGACAACCAACGGCCAGGGTTGTCGGGAAGAGGCCCTGGTCCTCATCAACATGGGGACAAGGTGCTTTGGGGTGGGGGGCCGCGCGGCCCCCCCTTCCCCAAGGCACCCCCCATGTTGAGGGCACGCGTCCTGGTACGGCTCAGGGGGGGGGGGGGGGGGCGCTCGCTCGCCCCTCCTTTCCTGGCCGGCCGGGTAGCGTGCTCGGACCAGGGTCTGTTGTGGACTTGGGGGGACCCCCCCTTTAAGTCCATACCAGGTGGCGGGGCCAGCAGCGTCTCCTTCGCAGGCCCCGCCTACCTGGAGACCCGCTCGAAATGAGTGGACTTTTCTCCGGGTGGGAAAAGTCCGCTCATTTCAAAAGTACGGCGGACTGGCACACACACGGCTGGATTGTCCGCCGAAATGCGAGTCCGGCGGGAAGATTGGAGTGTAAAACTACATTCTAAGTCCGCCGTACTTTCGGGTCAAAAAAGTATGCCGGAGGCTACACACAGGGGGATTGTCCGGCGGACTTGAGTTTGCCGGACTTTTCCACCCGCTTGTTTGATCGTGTGTACGCGGCATATTGCAGGGTATTGCAGGGTATTGCAGGGTATTGCAGAGTAATGCAGAGTAATGCAGAGTAATGCAGAGTAATGGCAGGGTATTGCAGAGTATTGGCAAGGAATTGAGGGGTTAATTTTCGGTGAGCAGCGATGTGGGCACTGCAGATGCAGCCCACATCGCTGCTGACACCGATCTCTTCCCCCTCCGCTGTTCCGATTGGTACAGAGAGGAGGAGGCGTCATAACATGACGCCGGTTTGTTTACAAGTGATCACTCCATCATTTGACTGAGCGATCACGTGGTAAACGGCCGCTATGAGCGTCCATTTACCGTGATCCGTGATGTGCCGGGTTCTGTGGACCCGGCGGTCACGGATGCTCTCGAGTGCGCGCCCCAGGGGGCGCGCAAGAGCGGAATTCTGGGAGGACGTCATATGACGGCCTCCCAGAGTTAAGAAACCGCCCTGTAGCCGTCATTCGGTTGTTAAGTGGTTAAGAGTTATGGGCGGAAGTGACGTTTTGACATCGCTTCCGCCCTACAATGATATGTAGGCCATCTTCCCCTCACTCGTCTCTATTTCAGGCCACAGGAAGGATCAGATCGCCTCCGCTACTGCCAATGGCTCCTGTAAGCGACGGAGGGCACCGGATCGCGGCGGGAGGGGGGCCCCTCCCGTCGCCAATAAAAGTGATCTTGCGGCGAATCCGCTGCAGAGACCATTTTTATTTTAAACCGAAACCACTCTCTGAAGAAGAGGATACCAAGGTTATGGCAGCTAGCTGCGGTATACTCCTTCAAACAGCTGACGTATAACGACGGTGGGTGGTCTGGAAATGGTTAAAGAAAGTCTTCACTGACCTCTGAAGACACTGTAGACACTGTGGTGTAATCCCAACTAGAAAGTTCAGAACTTTTAAGATGTTCTCTCAGCGACTCAGCTCCCCCTTCCCAATAGTGACTAAGCAGCCTTCCAGAGCAAGAGGAGCCGAGCCGCTGAGAGAACAAATGCTTCTGCTGTGAAATTTTGAAGATGCATTTCTCCACAGTGCTTGTAACAAAAGAGATCACTTAATGGTTTGTTTTAAAGAGGAAGTAAACCCTGATGGGTTTACTTCCTCTTTGATTCCCTCAAAGGTAAAGCATAATGGACTACTATGCATCGCATAGTAGTCCATTATGTGTCACTTACCTGACACAGGAGCCAGCGAAGTCACCGCTGTCCCCTTGTGTACGGAGCCTCCATCTTCTCGGTGGGTCTCGCTGCTCCGCCGATGTCATTCGGCGAAGCCGCGATGACGTCACTCTCTGCACGGGAGCCGCACGGGAGCCATCACTCGCGGCATATCGCCATTGACAGCGGCGTGCTCAGTGTGCCTGCCCTCCGCTGTCTACGGCGTTTGGTGTTTTGGCAAATATCTCCTAAATCGTGTAGGTTTAGGAGATATTTCTTGGACCTACAGGTAAGCCTTAATCTAGGCTTACCTGTAGGTCAAAGTGGTTTGTAAGGGTTTACAACCACTTTAATACTCCCTCTCCTGTGTGATGTAAAACCAAAATGTTCATAGCCTGGTCACTGGTTCACCTTCAGCTTCGTTAAAGTGGGGTGCCCCTAAAAAAAAAATTTTTAAGTCAGCAGCTACAAATACTGCAGCTGCTGACTTTTAATAATCGGACACTTACCTGTCCCAGGGTCCAGCGATGCGGGGGAACGAAGCCCCCCCTTGTTCTCCGCTCTGCTCACGGCACCGTCATTCGTACTGTGGGCACCCGGCTGTGGCTTCACAGCCGGGCACCCACTGCGCATGCACAAGCGATACGCCGCACAGTCATCTAGGACACGTGACAGGTCCCAGATGACTGTGCGGCGCGAGGGGAAGTGATGTCATAAACCCGGGCAAGGAAGAAGACAGACTACGAGGGACCCCCTAGCAACAGGTATTTAGAGGTGAGTAAAAAATTTTTCTCCAATTATTTTTTATTTTATTTTTTTAAAGAATTTTAAACACTTTTTTATTTTTTGGTGGCAACACCACTTTAACACAGGCCTCAAATGGGGATTCATGATGTGTTCCCGAGGCACCCTGAGTGCTGGCCTGATGTAGAGCCCAAAAATGTAGGTCAAAAGCCACAATTATAGCAGATGTGACACTGACAAGATGGTTGGGGTCTTCCCCAAAATTCTATGAAGTGATTTTCACCAGCACACCTTGCGTGAAGATCAGATTTATAATAAATCTATAGTTATCCCAGGACAATCAAACTTTTTGGACCTCACATTTTATGATAATGAGGCCTTCCATAGTCCGTTTAAAAGTTCAACTGTCTTGTGACAACTTTGGGCTTCTAACCAATCCAATATTCATGCAAGAATAAGGTGGCCTGGTAAGGTCAAAGCAAAGCTTTTACCTCGGGTTGCCCAAAATTATACCGGCAACTTCTAGCCCAGGTAAAATTCTATAGTCCAATTGATGTTCATTTTTTTTTTTTTATGAGGTTCCCTACCCCACCATAAGATCAGCATTGGTCATGCAGGACCATTGTTTAAGGAAAGTTTGCTTAGAGTGTGTCCAGTACACCATCCAGTTTTGCCTTTTCTATACCCAAAAAGCCAACATGTAATTTTATTCTCTAGATGATGTTTGCTGTTGGATTCACTGACATCCTTAAACAAAACCTTTATTACAGCAATAACATACATGTCTATTGTTTTGTGTAAATGGTACACAGCAGGAAAAAAAGGTCAAGAGGGCTGAACTGTCAACTGCTAAGTTACAGCAGTTGTGTATATATATATTTTTTTAATTAAAATACTTTCACGGTTACCAAGGATGTTTCCTATCATTTAAAGAGCAGTAACCCTCAATCATTACATTGTATGAAGGAGCCCGACTAAATATTCCAAAATATTTTCTTAAAAGTAACCAAACAGAAATGGAGATGTTTGGTATTTTTGTGCCATTTTCTGTGCAGGATATTTATGTTGACCCTCCTCCATGAAAAGCTCTGCTTTACCGAAAATTCCCCAATGTTTCCAAATACAAATAGCTTAAAAAGCAGAGCTTTAATAGTTTTGAAATGGAGGTGCCCAGCTGAGCCTTCCAAATCCAATCTCCATAAATGCATTCACAACATCCAAAACACAGAATACTTTACAGCACAGCTATACGACTCCATACATTTTATTTATTTATTTATTACAGGTACTTATGTAGCACCATCAATTTACGCAACGATTTACATATATATATACTCACCGGCCACTTTATTAAGTCTTGCTAGTACCAGGTTGGTACTAAAGTAATAAAGTAACCGGTGAGTGTATATTGTACATCATGCTCTCAAGGAGCTTGCAATCTAAGGTCCTTAAAGTCCCTTACACATGATCAAAAAATCATATGAAAAATACAGCTTTCGATTCGTTCATACGATAATCTGATCGTTAGTACACAGCTTTCATCCGAAATTATCCGAAGGGACAAACGCGACAATTTTTCTTATATGATATCGGTTCATATCAGTGGTGGCTGGGGAAGTTTTAGGATGGGGGGTGCCAGACCCCACCCTTCCCGTTTGACCCCTCTCACTTATAAGCCTCACCCCTTATAGAATTTACTCACCTTATCCCCTGTATTCCACTTGCTTCCACCCATAGTGTCAGAGTATACAACTGCAGCATCACAGCACAGAGTATACAGCCCCAGCATCACTGCACAGAGTATACAGCTCCAGCATCTCAGGACAGAGTATACAGCCCCACACTGCGGGACAGAGTATACAGCTCCAGCATCAGAGGGCAGAGTGTACAGCTCAGCATCACAGGACAGAGTGTACAGCTCAACCTCACAGATCAGGGTATAAAGCTCAGCATTACAGATAGGCTATATAGTGCAGCCTCACAGATCAGGGTATATAATGCAGCCTCAGTCACAAATATATTACACCCTCCTGTACATATTACCCTCTGTATATATTATCCCCTTCTGTACATATTAGCCCTCTCCCTGTACATATTACCTCCTCCCTGTACATTTTACACCCTCCTGTACATATTACACCTACCTGTACATATTAACCCCCTCCCTGTACATATTACCCCCCTCCTGTAAATATTTCCCCCCTGTACATATTACCCTCTCCCGTACATATTACCCCCTCCTGTACATATTACCCCTCCTGTTGCTGTACATATCACCCCCCTGTACATATTAACCCCTCCTGTACATATTACTCCCTGTACATATTACACCCCCTCCCTGTACATATTACCCCCCTGTACATATTACCCCCTCCTGTACATATTATCACCCCCTCCTGAACATATTACCCCCTCTGTACATATTACCCCCTCCTGTACATATTACCCCCATACATATTACCCCCATACATATTACCCCCGTACATATCACCAACCCTGTACATATTACCCCCTCCTGTACATATTTGTACACCCTCCATGTACACAATACCCCCTCTTGCACACATTTACCCCCTTCCTTTTACACATCCCCCATGCATTGCATCCTCCATATACACATTGGCCCCCATCCCCCTACACATTGCCTTCTTGCACTTGCTCACTGTCTCCAAAAATATGGCTGAGATGTTGCAATAATTACTGCTCAGCCTGTCAGGGGTTAAAGCTGATGCTGTCTCTCTCTAAAGCCTCATACACACTATCAGATTTTCTGATGATTTTTTCCTTCAGATTTACCAAAACCATATAATATGAGGTCAAGCCTTAGGAGTTTCAATTTGTATGCAATCAGGCAGGCCCTTGCACTACATGGTTTTGGTAAATCTGAAGGAAATAATCAGCAGACAATCTGATAGTGTGTATGGGGCTTAACTCACATTCTCTCCTCACATTCTTAAGATCCCTAATCTGCCGACCTGTCAGTAAGAACAGCAGAGCTGAGAAAAGTCCCATAGCAAGTCACTGAAGCCAGAGTACTATGTGCTGATTGCAGGCTTCCCAAAGAGATTCCTACCTGGGGACAGTCACAACACGAGAGACGTCCACCTGGAGCATGCCTAAGTGTAGGAGTTGAGGACAGGGAGGAGGTAGGCTAGGAGGAGGAAGAGTGGCTCCGTACCGCCATAGCGAGTGACGCCATTCTCCACACAGCAGTGAGCTGGGAAACCGGAAGTGGCGCGGCAGTGGCTGCAAAAAACACAGTCTTCCTCCATCCCCGCCAATTAAAAATTGGAAAGGAAGCCATGTACGAATCAGTGGGGAGTGGGACTGTTTGCGAGCGCACCACTTGCGCCGCAAACCCTCCCTTAACACGGGCAAATCAGCTTCCCATAGACTGCCGTGTGTCTGGCGCCTGGACACGCTTAAAGGGCCATTTTTATTTTTTATTTTTATGTTTCATGTGCCCCCCTATGGATGGGCTGCCACTGGATCATACAATTTTCATTAATCGGTACAGATTTTGTCTGAAAATTCAATACAAATACATTACATCACTTCTTAATTTTTATTCTGTCATATGAGAATTTTTGTACTTTAGTTACCTCTTTGTTTTTGATATGGAGACTAGCATGCAAAAAATAAATAAAAAATGGATGATCATTTGTCCGATAATCTCATTGCGTGTACTAGACTTAACTCATTCATACATACACATACTATGGTCAATTTAGGCAGGATCCAATTAATCTACTAGCATGCCTTTGGGGTTAGGGAGGAAACTGAAATATCCTCCCTGAAATATAACTCACGCAGGATCAGAAGGAACATGCAAACTTCAGGCAGGTAGTGTCATGGTTGGGATTCGAACCAATAACCCTAGTGTCCATACATCTCTATATCTGAACTTGGCACCCATAGGAATTACCGGTGATACCATTTTAAAACTGCGATGTATAAGTGCTGAGCTATTCCACAAATAAAAAAAAAGTATATAGTACCAAACATCAGTGCAGCCTGATCTCACATAACTCTTTACAAATATAACACCTTGTGTCCTCTCCATTTAGTAACACTCGGAGGCTTACCAGAGGGTTTGTGACTCTCATGTGAGAAGTCAGGCAGTGCTTCATTGAGATAACGGCAAAATGACACCACCATTTCTCTTCCAGATATGAAGTAGCATAGAGAGAAGTATAAAAAAAAGCAAACACGCTCCACATAATATAAAATCTGAATGGAACAGCTTTAATAAAATGGTTAAAAACACGTACATATACAAAAAAAGACAATTTGAAAAAAATAAATATATTTTTTACTTTTTGCTGTAATAAAATATTGGAGATATTTATTACAGCAAAAAGTAAAAAATATATATTTTTTTCAAAATTGTTGCTGTTTTTTTGTTTATAGCGCAAAAAATAAAAAAAAATTATTTGTGGGGAAAAAATAAAAATTTGTTTGGGTACAGTGTCGTACGACCAAGCAATTGTCATTTAAAGTGTGTGTCACTGTGTGCGCTGTATCGCAAAAAATACGGCACTGCAAAAAATGTTTTTAAAAATCACATTTCTTCATCAGTTTTGGCCAATATATATTCTTCTACATATTTTTGGTAACAAAAATTGCAATAAGCGTATATTGATTGGTGTGCGCAAAAGTTAGAGCATCTACAAACTATGGGATAGATTTATGGCATTTTTTATTTTTTTTTACTAGTAATGGCAGTGATCAGTGATTTTTACTGGACTGCGACATTGCGGTGGATTTATCGGACACCTTCAACACATTTTTGGGACCACTGACACTTATACAGCGATCAGTGCTATAGAAGCACTGATTACTGTATAGATGTCACTGGCAGGGAAGAGGTTAACACTAGTGGGTGATCAAGGGGTTAAATGTGTTCCCTCGTTTGTGTTTCTAACTGTGGGGAGATGGAATTGACTAGAGGAGGAGACAGATCGCTGTTCCTAGCCAGTAGGAACAGATGATCTGTCTCTCCTTTCCTCACAGAACAGGGATTACACACACACCTCCCTGTTCTGGCTCTCGTGCCGTGATCGCGTGTAGCTGGCGGTGATCGCATCTGCTCCCCCACGCGTGCCTGCAATAGGCATTTAAAGGGCCGACGTACAGCTATGACGGTTCGCGAGATCATGCCAACCTGCCGCAGTATAATGTAGGCGGCTGGTTGGCAAGTGGTTAATAATATTTTTCTGTATTTATATAATAAGATGCTTTAGACATTTCACTTTTTTTAGACAACTTTGTTGTAAGCATTATATATTGTCATAATTATTGTCTACTGCCTTGCTGTCAGAAACCATGAATCAGAGACAGAATGCAATTAAAATCACACTTGTTTAATAATAGTAACAGTAAAAGGTAAACAGAGCAACGTAGTCATATCATAGCCAAAGTTCGGTACCCAGACGGATAGGCAGACAAGCCAGAACGTAAAGGGAGCCAAAGATCAGCGTACTTCAGGGCAGGCCAGGAAATCTGGAAACCAGTTAATCGGCGTAGTGTAATAGCAAGCAAGATCAGAAACCAGAAAGGACGTCAGCCAAGCGAGTCATCTACAGGTACACAGGAGAGAGTCTCTGGATGTGTTGACCAAGGCGAAGGCAGAGAGGATCTGAACTGAGCAGCTTAAGTAGCCAGCAGGACTGACGAGCAGGATGTCATCACCAGGTGAGTGACTGTGGAAAGATTAGAGCTGGCAATTAACCGACAGCTGATTGCCGTTGCTTCAGTTTGCCCCAGTGCGCATGTGCTGATGTCATCGGCACATGCAAGGGACAGGGGATATCTCCTAAACCGTGCAGGTTTAGGAGATATCCTGGGTAGCTTCAGGTAAGCCTTATTATAGGCTTACCTGTAGCATAAAGTTGCTGTAATGAGTTTACTACCACTTTATATTGAGCCATTCCATAAAAGATGCTGCTGCTGATGAGTCATTCATGTATGTCACGAGCATACCTCCCAACATTTTGAGATAAGAATGAGGGACACCTATTAGCAAAGATATGTAGGCATAATACACGCCCCCGATACGCCCCATAAAAGGAGAATTATACAAAAAAAAGATTAGTTAAAGTGGTTGTAAACCTAGTTACACCACTTGTACCTAGAGGTAAGCCTATAAAACGGCTTACCTCTAGGTACTGTAAATATCTCCTAAACCGTCACAGTTTAGGAGATATTTACCATATACGCTTGCACCAATGTCCTCGGCGCATGCACTGTGAACAAACTACCCTCCGAGCCATTTCTTTACTAGCAAGTTCTGTGACCGACAGCTCCCACACACATGCGCAGGAGTGACGTCACGTGATTTCAGTCAGTCACAGAGTCCACGGCCACGGAAAAGCAGGGGAAAAAAGAGGATGTAAAACCTATTAGGGTTTACTTCCTCTTTATGCACAAAAGTGCTTTTTTTTTACCACTGCTACTCCTTTATATTGGCTTTTGAAATTTACAACTGCAGCAATTTAGAATTTGGATGAAAGTTTTACACTGGGAAACACTTTTTGAAAGATAAAAAGTGCATTTTATATACAACTATATAGATCAGACCAAAATGAGGGAAACGTTTGAGGAAAGAGGGACAGAGGGACTTTGTTCCAAATCAGGTTTTTTCTCTGGTTTTTACAGCAGGATGTAAATAAAGAGATGAAGACATGAGACAAGCAGTAGAGAGCGCTACCTGCTGGCCAGAAATGAAATACAAAATATTTTTATACACTATATAATATTTGATCAAGAGCGCATTCAAACCAGATGCATTTGGGTGCATCTTGTAAATGCATCCTGAACGCATGCACAGTAAATTCAATTTTTTTTAATCACTGTGGTCCACGCCATTGCATTTAGTGTCTGTCAGGTCACCTTGAGGCGAGGTGACAGGTGCACACCGTAGGATCAGGAGTGCACCTCAAGGTTGTGGACCCAACGGCTGACTGCTGCAGACGGGGGACAGATCCCACTGGGGTTAGAGCATAAGATTCCCAGGTGTTTACCAGCGCCTCTGGTGGTGAGGATGGACCTGGCTGCAACTGGCTCCAGGTCGCGACCCCCGGGGTCCCCCAGCTCACACCCACAGTAGGCAACAGGAGGATAGGGATGGTGAGGGACAAAGTCAAGGTCGGGGGCCAAAAGCAAACAAGAATAGTTGGGTACACGCCAAAAGGTCAAGATCACAAGCAAACAGGGATAGTCAAAACACGCCAAAGCCGGTAACGGAAAACAGTAGCAGAGCACACGGCAGGAAACAGGAAGCTAACACACAAAGGAATACACAATGGTTGATCAGCACTGATGGCCTGCAGTGCACAGGTTAATATAGGGCTCCCTGATAGGGCCTGGGGTGGAGCCATGCTTAGAGGAGAGGTTATAAAAGCCACCAGGTGGAAGTGGCTGACCTCTTAGTCTGAACACATGAGGGAAGGTAAGCAAACACAGGAAGATCACTGCATAACCATGACAGTGTCATTGCTTTAAAAAAAGTACACCATCATTTATTTTTTGCCCAGTACTCAGAAAGTGGAACTCACATTCAGCACCACATCCCCAAATATTAAAGGGTTGGAAACATTGCAACATACAAGGTGGGACTTAAAGGTGCCAATAATTCCATAAGAGATACTTTTACTTATATTCCAAAATGTATCATTTAGTTAAAAAAAAAGACATCAATCAATATAATATAGCAAACAAATGGGTTTCAATGGCCGAACAGCTGTAGCCAAGCCTAAAGCCTCGTTCGTACACATAATCGGATTTTCCGACGGGAAATGTGTGATGACAGGCTGTTTACAGAAAATCCGTGTGTGTGCTCCACCGGACAATTGTCAGATTTTCCATGGACAAATGTTGGCTAGCAGGTTTTCTGTGGACAGATGTGTGTTGTCAGATTTTCCAAGCGTGTGTACACAAGTCCGTTGGGCAAAAGTCCAAAGTCCGGCTGGCCGTTCTTGTAAAACTAGCATTTGTAATGGAGATATCACATTCGGGACGTGGCAAATTATGAAATCTCTCAATGCAGCGCACATTCCCTTCTTCTTTATAATGGGATAATAATGAAGCTTCTTTGCTGGTGATATTGACAGAGTATATTGCCAAATGTATTTCAAATGCCTTTTTTGTTCTAGTGATATCCAGAATAATAAATAATTTTTTATTTTTTATTTTGGGTCAAGTTACCACAACACCATTATTATCTCATAGTTTTTAAGCTCAAAAATGCAACTATGTTGATGTCCCTTGTTAATTTGACATTGTATTTTTGAAATGTACCTGCCTAGTCACAAAAAAAGTCCTTTTTTAAGTAAAACACATAGCCAAGTATTTTTCAAGCTAAATGTTTTTTATTTAATAGAAAACACAAGGTCATATAAAAATCAAGAGGAAGGTAGCGATGAAGAAAGTTGGAATTGGTAAAGCCTTTGTACCCCAGGGCAGACATCAATTATGTGAAGTGCAAAATTGGGAACCTGAGGAGTCCATTTAATAGGGAGCACAATACGGTCCTGGACTCTGGGAGATCGGGAACAGCAGCAGATATATATATGTCCCAAGGCTGTTGTCTTACAACCGCCTGCGTTTTTTGCCAGACAAGACCGAACCCAGACCATCACTCTCAACGCTTCCTTGTACATTGACTGAGGCCATTTGTTTCTTGTGCATTCTTTAACAAATCAAATAAACAAAATCAAATAAAAAATGCATTCTCTGCACAAAAAATAAAAAAGTAGAATAACTCAAATCATAATTTAAAAAATAAACAAAAAGAAAATGAGAAATTGTAGGGGTGAACATCTCCAGTCCAGCGAGCTTGTTGGGGGTGTTGGGGTTGTATTTGCCATGGTCTGCCATGCTACTGTGATGGGTGGAGTTGCTGTGGTGTCTGTGGAGTTGGTGGAGGATTGTCTAAATCACAGATGTGGGTTTTAGGTGTAATTTGGCCCTTCCTCCCCTTGTTGAGGAGCTTCAGGATCAGCTCCTCACACATTCTCCGTTGGTCCTCCTCCATATCACTCAGCTTATTGCCTATCGTGCAGCCAAATGTGCAGCCGGAGCAGTACTGATTGCCATTGTTATGTCTGAGGAAGGCAGCCGTGGCCCTTTTAGTAGGAGACATAGGGGAGGAATCTGTGACCCTGGCTGCTGGGCACAGACTTGTCCTGATTGAGACTTTACTGTGTATAAAAATGGGACCTATTTGTGTTTTTTTGGTCATCAATCACACACAATTTTGAGCTCATGACTGTTGCAAATTGAATGTTGACAAATAGAAAAGGCTATCATTCTGACCCCAGCATTTTTCATTCTTGTCCCAATCATTTTTGGCCACTACTGTCTATTGATATGTAAACCGCTTGGTGAATGGCGAAATTTGGGATCAATAATGTCTAGTTAACATCATTCTATTTTTGTCTACAAATATGTTCAACAATGCTATACCTGGGTCAAGCTGGGCTCCTCCATATCTTCTTCCTGTGTAGAAGGACCAGGGTGGACCTGAGGAGCTGTGGCCTCAGCCGATGTGGAAGGAAGCATTGAGAGTGATGGGCGTGGTTCAGTTTGGTCAGACAAAAAATGCAGGCTGTTGTAGTATCACAGCCTGTGGACATATATGTCATCTGCTGATGCTCCCGATCTCTGTGATTCCAGGACCTTCTTGTGCTCCCTATTATATGTACTACGCAGGCTACCAATTTTGGCCTTCAAATAATTGATGTCTGCCGTGGAATGCAGAGGCTTCACCAATTCCAACAGTTTCTTCATCACTGCCTTCCTCTTGATTTTATTTGAGTAATCCCTACTCGTGACTTGTCATAGACATGGCAGCTCCTGGTACTGCTGTATATATTCTGGCAAAAAGTCTGGCACTGTGAATTTATCCACCATTATGAATGAAATTAAAGCGGAGCTCCACCCTAAAGTGGAGCTTCCGCTCATTGGAACTCATTGGTATATTATAAGGTATTTGCACTCACTTCCGGCATAGATATCCGCAGAATCTGCAGATATTTACGCCACTTCCTGCGGGTTCCCTGCTGTCTGCTGGGAAACACACGGATCCCAGAGACAGCGGTGACCATCCTTATTGCGCAGCGTGACTTGTGCATGCGCAGTAGGGAACCGGGAAGTGAAGCCGCAAGGCTCCACTTCCTGATTCCCATACCCAAGATGGCGGCGGCAGCACCCGAGAGCCGATCGAGAGATCGGCTTCGGGTGCCGACATCGTGGGCGAGCTGGGCGGGTAAGTGTCCTTATTTTAAAAGTCAGCAGCTGCAGTATTTGTAGCTGCTGACTTTAAAAAAAAAAAAAAAAACGGCGGGACTCCTGCTTTAATTAGCAGATGCCTGCAAGACACAACACAAGACAAACCCTAATGTCAAGCTAAACTCATAAATAATCTGTTCCCAATATAGGCCTCAATCTATAAGCAGTATAGGCCACTAACCGCTGATGCCCCAATTTACAATTGTACCTTTGTTTTATGTTTCCTTTTGGTGATGTCGATCATTCTCCTTCTACCCCCAGATTGTTCCTATGGCAGCTACATCGACCGTGCGTTACAGCTTTATATACATTGCTCATGTGTGAAACTCCTCTCTCAGTGCATCATAACGCTGGGGTGTGACCATCTCTCTTTTGTATGTGAAACACACAGAGGAAGATTCGGGAGTGTGACAGTATGGCGGATTCCAATAATTCAAGGCAGGTCCGTGGGGCTGGAGCTTATAGGATGCAGAAAGCCACCCCCATGAGCAAGGCTGAGATGGTGGAGATGGTGTGCATACTTGAAAAGTACGACTACGATTGCAAGCTGTGCAACTATGAAAGGCTCAACAGCCAAAAGGAACTTATTTTGGAGAAGCTCCTCGCCGTTTTGGAGGTCGAATTTTCAAACGAACGAAGGACCAAATCCAAAAGGTCAGATTTAAAGCACCACGAGCAAGAGCAGATGTAATCCATCCATCACATAATCAAAAAACTTAAGCAATATTTGTATCTAAACAATATGTATATGTGTAAATTAGCTGTCTGTATATGTTCTTTCTCCAAGTAGGTTTTTAAAATTCTAGATAGTGTCATGTTTATTTAAACATGAATTTAATTATAAAGCAGATACGAACATTTTCATTTTTTCTTTCTGTGTCATTTTTTGGGTAAAAAATATTTTTTTAATCTTCTTTTAACAATGAAGCACAAAAAAGGAGGCTACAGACAAGCCACCAAGCCAATCCACTTTGCACTGAAAATGTACTTGAAAGCAAAGTGCAAAGTGGATTTGCCTTTAAGAAATATCCCCCAGTGTGTCAACATGTACTAGCTCCCATCATGGGGGATCAAAGGCACCACATGCTTGACCAGACATACTGTATGTCCAGCTCCCATGCATGGGGGAGCGCAGCACGGCGATTGGGGGTGGCGTGTGTCCCTCGGACACAGCGATTCCCCGATTACGGTAAACAGCCAATGTAATTGGCTGTTTACCACATGATTGGCCGTTTCAAAATCACAGCCGGTCACCGGACACGACACTATCGGTGGTGAGCTCCGTTCATGCTGCCGGAGGCATGCAGAGCGGGGATCAGGGAAGGCGTGTGTCCCTTGGACAGAGCGCTTCCCCGATCAGGGTGAACAGCCAAGGACAGCCGGTCACAAATGTAAACAAAGCAGCAGTTACTCTCTGATCCCTGCTCTCTCCTCACACACAACGATCGTGTGAGGAGAGAGCAGGGATCAGTAAGTGAGATCAGTCTCGTCTTTTATGGTTTAACTGTTTTACTGTGCACAACACTGCCCCCCAATAAAGAGCACCTGTCACACAGCCCAGCCAATCAGCCCATTTATCAATCAGCAAATCTGTCAATCAGCCATCTGTCAATCAGACCATCTGTCAATCAGCCCATCTGCCATCGGTACCACCACACAGGGTACCAGTACCGCCATCGGTACATCCACCAGTACTGCCACTAGTACCTCCATCAGACCCACCATCTATACTGCCACACAGGCCGCTACCAGTATCGCCACTAGTGCCGCTATCGGTAACACCACCTGTACTGCCATCGGTACTACCACCTGTACTGCCATCGGTACAAACACCACCCATACCGCTACCTGTACCGCCACCACCACCACCCATACCGCCACCTGTACCACCTTCGGTACCAGTACCGCCATTGGTACCACCACACAGGCCCGCCACTAATACCTCCATTGGTACCACTACCTCCAGCAGTACCATTACACAGGCCCGCCAATAAGACCTGCCATAATGTCCCAAAGGGTTTACACACCTGAGGAGACATATGAAATTCTTGCCATGTCGGATGATGAGAGCAGTGGGGAGCTCCCATCATCCGACTCTGGTTCGGAATACGAGCCAGTGGAGGATAGTGGATCAGATTCTGACTCTGTGGAGGAAACCGTCCCTCCCAAAAGAATGAGATCAGGACCAAGATCGGGGCCAAGATCAGGACCAAGATCAGGAGATCTGCCCACCACTAGCAGCGCCAGACCCCAAGAAGAGGAGCCTAGTACAAGTAATGGAAATATATGCTCAACCCAAAGAATCCAGCCCCAGTCCTACCTTCCAGATGCCCTGACAAACCCCTTATGGTTGCCTGCCACCTTCGGGATCCACTATCATCACCCCTTTCACCGCACAGCCAGGTGTGCAGCCTGACACTACAAATTTTTCTCAATTTGATTATTTTTCTTTATTTTCCCCACAAGATTTTCTGCAGAATATAGTAGATCAATCGAATCTGTACGCATCCCAATTTATTGCTGCCAACCCCAATTCTTTCTACGCCCGCATGTTCCAGGAGCGACGTGTCACACTGGATGAATTTAAATTGTTTTTGGGCCTTACTTACAAAAAAGAACGAAGTCCATGCATATTGGTCCACCAACCCCATCCAACACATGCCCATATATTCCGCTACCATGTCCAGGACAAGATATGAAATGATTATGCGTTTTCTCCTATTCAATGACACAGTGTCCTCCCCGAGATCATCCAAACCACGACAAATTGTACAAGATACGCCCCCTAATCAATTCTTTTTGCCAGTGATTTAGAGAAGTTTTCATCCCAGACCAAAAAATGTGTGTGAACAGGTCCCTCATACATTTCACTGGCTGACTGCACTTCAAGCAGTATGTACCAAACAAGAGAGCCAGGTATGGGCTGAAATTAAATAAATTATGTGACCGAGCCACTGGATACATATTCACATTCTGAATCTACGAAGGCAAAGACTCCCAGCTCCAGCCCCGTGATTGCCCCACATATATTGGAACCTGTGGGAAAATTGTGTGGGAGCTGGCATACCCCCTGTTTGAAAAAGGATACCATATATATGTCGACAACTATTATACCAGCCTGCCCCTTTTTCGTTATCATTACAGTAAAAAAAAACCCTGGCCTGCGGTACCTTAAAAAAAAAAGGAAGGGATCACCACAAAATCTTTTTGACCAAAAAATTGCAGAACGGAGAATCGGCATTCATGAAGAATGAGGAGGTGTTGGCCATGAAGTGGAGGGACAAGAAAGATGTCCACATCCTCTCTACCATCCACAAGGACACCGTGGTGGAGATCCAAATAAAACGCGGCCCCATTGTAAAACCCGAATGTGTCCACGACTACAATATGTACATGGGGCGGGGGGGGGGGGGGTGGATTTAAACGATCAGATGCTACAGCCCTATTTATCAACCAGAAAGTCTCGTTATTGGTACAAGAAAGTTGCGTTTCACCTGTTTCACATGGCCCTTTTTAATTAGTTTGTCTGCTACCAAAAAGCAACTCAAAACCAACAAATCACCTACCTCAAGTATATTGAAGATATCATCACAGCCCTCATTTACCAACAAGGTCCCGCCCCAGGAAGCATTCGCTCTGATAGTGTGAGTTGACTTCACAAGTAACACTTTCCCTATAGCCTTCCACCCACAGAATCTGGAAGAAGACGCCAAAAGAAATGCTATGTATGCATCAGAGGAGGAATAAATAGAGATACCAGCTATTATTGTCCCCAATGTCCCTCCCAACCTGGCCTGTGCATCGAAGATTGCTTCAAAAATGATCATACATAGTAGTTCCCTTTATTATTAACAGACTGCCATTTCCCCATTTGCCTGCTACCCTGTTACTACCTTCCATGTTAATTAACTGACCCTGGCCTGTTTACCGTCAGTGTCTTTGCTTGCTGATTTAAACCACGTTTCTGACTTCTACATGCACCAACCTCAGCCTGTTACCGACGATGCCTCTGCCTGACGATTTAAACCACGTTTCTGACTTCCACGTGCACGACCTTGGCCTGTTAATCAATTATGTTTTTGCCTGCCACTTGGACTGATCTTTTGGCCATCTTCTTTAGTACACAGGGGTCTCACATATGTGAGGGGCTTCAGAATAGCGTTCTGAGTAGAGAAAAACAGTTTTTTCGTTTTCTGTGCTCCCAGAACAGGGTCTGGTTGCCCGGAGGCTTCAAAACTATTTGGGTGGGAGAAGCCTCTACCCCTGTCCCCCTGGCCCTAAGCTTGATGGTCCTTCCTGCTGCCTGGAACAATACTTTGGCTGTGCTGACCATATTGCTGCCTGTAATGACCCATGACATTATGGACCATGTTTCTTCCTGCTGTTTGGGCCAATACTGTGGCTGTGTTTACCATATATCTGCCTGCTGCCTTTACTGACTTTGCACAGTATTTCTGCTGGGACACCTCTGCTACATGGCTGTGCTGACAGTATCTCTGCCTGTACAAACTATGGACAGTATTCCTACCTGCTGCTTGGATGATTGCTTTTGCTGTCGCTGACCTCATTCCTGCCTGCTGCCTGGACCGATGCTCTCCTCTGTGGACCACAGCACTTCTAAAACCACAGGTAATCTGTTGTTATTTGGTATGTACCTGCTATGTGTTATAAATATGAGGGGCCTTCAAAATATTGATCAGTAGTCAGAAAATGATATGTGTAATTAATGCTGCTAGAATGCCTGGAGGCAGTGCTGGGACAAGGTCATCCAGTGCCCAGGGCAAAGACGCCAAATTACATCCCCTTTCCCTTAGGGTTAGGGTGCCCCCTACCCCTGCAATAAACCATTGCGCCAGGGGCAGCCGCTCCTCCTGCCCACCCCTTGTCCCGGCCCTGCCTGGAGGTGCTACAAGTAAAAGTTTCACACATGTGGTAGAAGAATGCATTTTGGGGTGTCATTATTGCTATATACATGCTATGTGTTAGAAATATCTTATAAATGGACAACGTTGTGTAAAAAAAAATGCATTTTCATTTTTTTCCACATTTTCCAAAACCTCCTGAAAAAAAAAAAACTTTCAAAAGACTCATGCTTTGTGTGCTTTCCAAAATGGGACCATTTTGTGGACAATTCCATTGTCCTGGTGCTCCAGGGCCTTCAAAAATGTAATAGGTGGTTGAGAAAGGATAAGTGCAATTTATGCTTGTAGAAGGCCTGAAAGTGCTACTTCAATGTTGGGCCTCTGTATGTGGCCAGACTGTGTAAACACATGTAGTATCACCATACTCAAGAGGAGTGGAGGAGTGCATTTTGGGATGTCATTTTTGCTATGCACATGCTGTGTTAGAAATATCTTATAAATTGACTGAAAGTGGTCCAAAATGACAAAAAATCGCACCCCCGGCCCTTTTATCCCAAAAGTGGACCAAAATTATCAAAATCGCACCCCCGGCCCCTTTATCCTGAAAGTGGTCCAAAATGACAAAAAATCGCACCCCCGGCCCTTTTCTCCCAAAATTAGTCCAAAATGACAAAAAATCTCACCCCCGGCCCTTTTATCCTGAAAGTGGCCCAAAAGGATCAAAATCGCACCCCCGGCCCCTTTATCCTGAAAGTGGTCCAAAATTACACAAAATCACACCCCTGGCCCTTTTACTCCAAAAGGGGTCCAAAATGACACAAAATCACAGCCCCGGGCCTTTAACCCCAAGAGGGGTCCAAAATTACACAAAATCACCCCCCGAACATTTTACCCCAAAAGGGTCCAAAATGACACAAAATTGCACCCCTGGCCCTTTTACCCCAAAAGGGGTCCAAAATGCCACAAAATCACCCCCCCTGCCCCTTTACCCCAAAAGGGGTCCAAAATGACACAAAATTTCACCCCAGGCCCCTTTACAACAAAAGGGGTCCAAAATGCCACAAAATCACCCCCCCTGGCCTTTTACCCCAAAAGGGGTCCAAAATTACACAAAATTGCACCCCAGGCCCTTTTACAACAAAAGGGGTCTAAAATGACACAAAATCACCCCCCCGGCACTTTTACACCAAAAAGGGTCTAAAATGACTAAAATTGCACCCCAAGCCCTTTTACACCAAAAGGGGTCCAAAATGACACAAAATTGCACCCCCGGCCCTTTTACAACAAAAGGGGTCCAAAATGACACAAAATCACCCCCCCCGGCACTTTTACACCAAAAAGGGTCTAAAATGACGAAAATTGCACCCCAGGCCCTTTTATCTCAAAATGTGTCCAAAATGACACAAAATCACACCCCCGGCCCTTTTACCCCGAAAAGGGTCCAAAATGGCACAAAATCGCACCCACGGCCCTTTTACCCCAAAAGGGGTCTAAAATGACACAAAATCACACCCCCGGCCCTTTTATCCCAAAATGGGTCCAAAATAACACAAAATTGCACCCCCGGCCCTTTTACCCCAAAAAGGGTCTAAAATGACACAAAATTGCACCCCCGGCCCTTTTACCCCAAAAAGGGTCTAAAATGACCAAAATTGCACCCCCGGCCCTTTTACCCCAAAAAGGGTCTAAAATGACGAAAATTGCACCCCAGGCCCTTTTATCTCAAAATGTGTCCAAAATGACACAAAATCACACCCCCGGCCCTTTTACCCCGAAAAGGGTCCAAAATGGCACAAAATCGCACCCACGGCCCTTTTACCCCAAAAGGGGTCTAAAATGACACAAAATCACACCCCCGGCCCTTTTATCCCAAAATGGGTCCAAAATAACACAAAATTGCACCCCCGGCCCTTTTACCCCAAAAAGGGTCTAAAATGACACAAAATTGCACCCCCGGCCCTTTTACCCCAAAAAGGGTCTAAAATGACCAAAATTGCACCCCCGGCCCTTTTACCCCAAAAAGGGTCTAAAATGACACAAAATTGCACCCCCGGCCCTTTTACCCCAAAAAGGGTCTAAAATGACCAAAATTGCACCCCCTGCCCTTTTACCCCAAAAAGGGTCTAAAATGACACAAAATTGCACCCCGGCCCTTTTACCCCAAAATGGGTCTAAAATTACCAAAATTGCACCCCGGCCCTTTTACCCCAAAATGGGTCTAAAATTACCAAAATTGCACCCCGGCCCTTTTACCCCAAAAAGGGTCTAAAATTACCAAAATTGCACCCCGGCCCTTTTATCCCAAAATGGGTCCAAAATTACACAAATTCGCACCCCTGGCCCTTTTACCCCGAAAAAGGGGTCCAAAATGACACAAAATTACAGCCCCGGGCCTTTAACCCCAAGAGGGGTCCAAAATTACACAAAATCACCCCCCCGAACATTTTACCCCAAAAAGGGTCTAAAATGATGAAAATTGCATCCCAGGCCCTTTTACACCAAAAGGGGTCCAAAATGACACGAAATCGCACCCCCGGCCCTTTTACCCCAAAAGGGTCCAAAATGACACAAAATTGCACCCCTGGCCCTTTTACCCCAAAAGGGGTCCAAAATGCCACAAAATCACCCCCCCTGCCCCTTTACCCCAAAAGGGGTCCAAAATGACACAAAATTGCACCCCAGGCCCCTTTACAACAAAAGGGGTCCAAAATGCCACAAAATCACCCCCCCTGGCCTTTTACCCCAAAAGGGGTCCAAAATTACACAAAATTGCACCCCAGGCCCTTTTACAACAAAAGGGGTCCAAAATGACACAAAATCACCCCCCCGGCACTTTTACACCAAAAAGGGTCTAAAATGACTAAAATTGCACCCCAAGCCCTTTTACACCAAAAGGGGTCCAAAATGACACAAAATTGCACCCCCGGCCCTTTTACAACAAAAGGGGTCCAAAATGACACAAAATCACCCCCCCCCGGCACTTTTACACCAAAAAGGGTCTAAAATGACAAAAATTGCACCCCAGGCCCTTTTATCTCAAAATGTGTCCAAAATGACACAAAATCACACCCCCGGCCCTTTTACCCCGAAAAGGGTCCAAAATGGCACAAAATCACGCCCACGGCCCTTTTACCCCAAAAGGGGTCTAAAATGACACAAAATCACACCCCCGGCCCTTTTATCCCAAAATGGGTCCAAAATAACACAAAATTGCACCCCCGGCCCTTTTACCCCAAAAAGGGTCTAAAATGACACAAAATTGCACCCCCGGCCCTTTTACCCCAAAAAGGGTCTAAAATGACCAAAATTGCACCCCCGGCCCTTTTACCCCAAAAAGGGTCTAAAATGACACAAAATTGCACCCCCGGCCCTTTTACCCCAAAAAGGGTCTAAAATGACCAAAATTGCACCCCCGGCCCTTTTACCCCAAAAAGGGTCTAAAATGACACAAAATTGCACCCCGGCCCTTTTACCCCAAAATGGGTCTAAAATTACCAAAATTGCACCCCGGCCCTTTTACCCCAAAATGGGTCTAAAATGACCAAAATTGCACCCCCGGCCCTTTTACCCCAAATAGGGTCTAAAATTACCAAAATTGCACCCCGGCCCTTTTACCCCAAAATGGGTCTAAAATTACCAAAATTGCACCCCCGGTCCTTTTACCCCGAAAAGGGTCCAAAATGACACAAAATCACACCCCCGGCCCTTTTACCCCGAAAAGGGTCTAAAATTACCAAAATTGCACCCCGGCCCTTTTATCCCAAAATGGGTCCAAAATTACACAAATTCGCACCCCTGGCCCTTTTACCCCGAAAAGGGTCTAAAATGACCAAAATTGCACCCCCGGTCCTTTTACACCGAAAAGGGTCTAAAATGACCAAAATTGCACCCCCGGCCCTTTTACCCCAAAATGGGTCCAGAATGACACAAAATCGCACCCCCGGCCCTTTTACCCCGAAAAGGGTCTAAAATGACCAAAACTGCTACCCATGGCCCTTTTACCCCGAAAAGGGTCCAAAATGGCACAAAATCGCACCCCCGGCCCTTTTATCCCAAAATGGGTCCAAAATGACCGAAATTGCACCCCCGGCCCTTTTATCCCAAAATGGGTCCAAAATGACACAAAATCGCACCCACAGCCCTTTTACCCCAAAAAGGGTCTAAAATGACCAAAATTACACCCCCGGCCCTTTTACCCCAAAAAGGGTCTAAAATGACCAAAATTGCACCCCCGGCCCTTTTACCCCAAAAAGGGTCTAAAATGACACAAAATTGCACCCCGGCCCTTTTACCCCAAAATGGGTCTAAAATTACCAAAATTGCACCCCGGCCCTTTTACCCCAAAATGGGTCTAAAATGACCAAAATTGCACCCCCGGCCCTTTTACCCCAAATAGGGTCTAAAATTACCAAAATTGCACCCCGGCCCTTTTACCCCAAAATGGGTCTAAAATTACCAAAATTGCACCCCCGGTCCTTTTACCCCGAAAAGGGTCCAAAATGACACAAAATCACACCCCCGGCCCTTTTACCCCGAAAAGGGTCTAAAATTACCAAAATTGCACCCCGGCCCTTTTATCCCAAAATGGGTCCAAAATTACACAAATTCGCACCCCTGGCCCTTTTACCCCGAAAAGGGTCTAAAATGACCAAAATTGCACCCCCGGTCCTTTTACACCGAAAAGGGTCTAAAATGACCAAAATTGCACCCCCGGCCCTTTTACCCCAAAATGGGTCCAGAATGACACAAAATCGCACCCCCGGCCCTTTTACCCCGAAAAGGGTCTAAAATGACCAAAACTGCTACCCATGGCCCTTTTACCCCGAAAAGGGTCCAAAATGGCACAAAATCGCACCCCCGGCCCTTTTATCCCAAAATGGGTCCAAAATGACACAAAATCGCACCCACAGTCCTTTTACCCCAAAAAGGGTTTAAAATGACCAAAATTACACCCCCGGCCCTTTTATCCCAAAATGGGTCCAAAATGACACAAAATCGAACCCCCGGCCCTTTTACCCCGAAAAGGGTCTAAAATGACCAAAATTGCACCCCCGGCCCCTTTATCCTGAAAGTGGTCCAAAATGACAAAAAATCGCACCCCCGGCCCTTTTCTCCCAAAATTAGTCCAAAATGACAAAAAATCTCACCCCCGGCCCTTTTATCCTGAAAGTGGCCCAAAAGGATCAAAATCGCACCCCCGGCCCCTTTATCCTGAAAGTGGTCCAAAATTACACAAAATCACACCCCTGGCCCTTTTACTCCAAAAGGGGTCCAAAATGACACAAAATCACAGCCCCGGGCCTTTAACCCCAAGAGGGGTCCAAAATTACACAAAATCACCCCCCGAACATTTTACCCCAAAAGGGTCCAAAATGACACAAAATTGCACCCCTGGCCCTTTTACCCCAAAAGGGGTCCAAAATGCCACAAAATCACCCCCCCTGCCCCTTTACCCCAAAAGGGGTCCAAAATGACACAAAATTTCACCCCAGGCCCCTTTACAACAAAAGGGGTCCAAAATGCCACAAAATCACCCCCCCTGGCCTTTTACCCCAAAAGGGGTCCAAAATTACACAAAATTGCACCCCAGGCCCTTTTACAACAAAAGGGGTCTAAAATGACACAAAATCACCCCCCCGGCACTTTTACACCAAAAAGGGTCTAAAATGACTAAAATTGCACCCCAAGCCCTTTTACACCAAAAGGGGTCCAAAATGACACAAAATTGCACCCCCGGCCCTTTTACAACAAAAGGGGTCCAAAATGACACAAAATCACCCCCCCGGCACTTTTACACCAAAAAGGGTCTAAAATGACGAAAATTGCACCCCAGGCCCTTTTATCTCAAAATGTGTCCAAAATGACACAAAATCACACCCCCGGCCCTTTTACCCCGAAAAGGGTCCAAAATGGCACAAAATCGCACCCACGGCCCTTTTACCCCAAAAGGGGTCTAAAATGACACAAAATCACACCCCCGGCCCTTTTATCCCAAAATGGGTCCAAAATAACACAAAATTGCACCCCCGGCCCTTTTACCCCAAAAAGGGTCTAAAATGACACAAAATTGCACCCCCGGCCCTTTTACCCCAAAAAGGGTCTAAAATGACCAAAATTGCACCCCCGGCCCTTTTACCCCAAAAAGGGTCTAAAATGACACAAAATTGCACCCCCGGCCCTTTTACCCCAAAAAGGGTCTAAAATGACCAAAATTGCACCCCCTGCCCTTTTACCCCAAAAAGGGTCTAAAATGACACAAAATTGCACCCCGGCCCTTTTACCCCAAAATGGGTCTAAAATTACCAAAATTGCACCCCGGCCCTTTTACCCCAAAATGGGTCTAAAATTACCAAAATTGCACCCCGGCCCTTTTACCCCAAAATGGGTCTAAAATGACCAAAATTGCACCCCCGGCCCTTTTACCCCAAAAAGGGTCTAAAATTACCAAAATTGCACCCCGGCCCTTTTACCCCAAAATGGGTCTAAAATTACCAAAATTGCACCCCCGGTCCTTTTACCCCGAAAAGGGTCCAAAATGACACAAAATCACACCCCCGGCCCTTTTACCCCGAAAAGGGTCTAAAATTACCAAAATTGCACCCCGGCCCTTTTATCCCAAAATGGGTCCAAAATTACACAAATTCGCACCCCTGGCCCTTTTACCCCGAAAAAGGGGTCCAAAATGACACAAAATCACCCCCCCTGCCCCTTTACCCCAAAAGGGGTCCAAAATGACACAAAATTGCACCACAGGCCCCTTTACAACAAAAGGGGTCCAAAATGCCACAAAATCACCCCCCTGGCCTTTTACCCCAAAAGGGGTCCAAAATTACACAAAATTGCACCCCAGGCCCTTTTACAACAAAAGGGGTCCAAAATGACACAAAATCACCCCCCCGGCACTTTTACACCAAAAAGGGTCTAAATTGACTAAAATTGCACCCCAAGCCCTTTTACACCAAAAGGGGTCCAAAATGACACAAAATTGCACCCCCGGCCCTTTTACAACAAAAGGGGTCCAAAATGACACAAAATCACCCCCCCCCGGCACTTTTACACCAAAAAGGGTCTAAAATGACAAAAATTGCACCCCAGGCCCTTTTATCTCAAAATGTGTCCAAAATGACACAAAATCACACCCCCGGCCCTTTTACCCCGAAAAGGGTCCAAAATGGCACAAAATCACGCCCACGGCCCTTTTACCCCAAAAGGGGTCTAAAATGACACAAAATCACACCCCCGGCCCTTTTATCCCAAAATGGGTCCAAAATAACACAAAATTGCACCCCCGGCCCTTTTACCCCAAAAAGGGTCTAAAATGACACAAAATTGCACCCCCGGCCCTTTTACCCCAAAAAGGGTCTAAAATGACCAAAATTGCACCCCCGGCCCTTTTACCCCAAAAAGGGTCTAAAATGACACAAAATTGCACCCCCGGCCCTTTTACCCCAAAAAGGGTCTAAAATGACCAAAATTGCACCCCCGGCCCTTTTACCCCAAAAAGGGTCTAAAATGACACAAAATTGCACCCCGGCCCTTTTACCCCAAAATGGGTCTAAAATTACCAAAATTGCACCCCGGCCCTTTTACCCCAAAATGGGTCTAAAATGACCAAAATTGCACCCCCGGCCCTTTTACCCCAAAAAGGGTCTAAAATTACCAAAATTGCACCCCGGCCCTTTTACCCCAAAATGGGTCTAAAATTACCAAAATTGCACCCCCGGTCCTTTTACCCCGAAAAGGGTCCAAAATGACACAAAATCACACCCCCGGCCCTTTTACCCCGAAAAGGGTCTAAAATTACCAAAATTGCACCCCGGCCCTTTTATCCCAAAATGGGTCCAAAATTACACAAATTCGCACCCCTGGCCCTTTTACCCCGAAAAGGGTCTAAAATGACCAAAATTGCACCCCCGGTCCTTTTACACCGAAAAGGGTCTAAAATGACCAAAATTGCACCCCCGGCCCTTTTACCCCAAAATGGGTCCAGAATGACACAAAATCGCACCCCCGGCCCTTTTACCCCGAAAAGGGTCTAAAATGACCAAAACTGCTACCCATGGCCCTTTTACCCCGAAAAGGGTCCAAAATGGCACAAAATCGCACCCCCGGCCCTTTTATCCCAAAATGGGTCCAAAATGACCGAAATTGCACCCCCGGCCCTTTTATCCCAAAATGGGTCCAAAATGACACAAAATCGCACCCACAGCCCTTTTACCCCAAAAAGGGTCTAAAATGACCAAAATTACACCCCCGGCCCTTTTATCCCAAAATGGGTCCAAAATGACACAAAATCGAACCCCCGGCCCTTTTACCCCGAAAAGGGTCTAAAATGACCAAAATTGCACCCCCGGCCCCTTTATCCTGAAAGTGGTCCAAAATGACAAAAAATCGCACCCCCGGCCCTTTTCTCCCAAAATTAGTCCAAAATGACAAAAAATCTCACCCCCGGCCTTTTATCCTGAAAGTGGCCCAAAAGGATCAAAATCGCACCCCCGGCCCCTTTATCCTGAAAGTGGTCCAAAATTACACAAAATCACACCCCTGGCCCTTTTACTCCAAAAGGGGTCCAAAATGTCACAAAATCACAGCCCCGGGCCTTTAACCCCAAGAGGGGTCCAAAATTACACAAAATCACCCCCCGAACATTTTACCCCAAAAGGGTCCAAAATGACACAAAATTGCACCCCTGGCCCTTTTACCCCCAAAAGGGGTCCAAAATGCCACAAAATCACCCCCCCCTGCCCCTTTACCCCAAAAGGGGTCCAAAATGACACAAAATTTCACCCCAGGCCCCTTTACAACAAAAGGGGTCCAAAATGCCACAAAATCACCCCCCTGGCCTTTTACCCCAAAAGGGGTCCAAAATTACACAAAATTGCACCCCAGGCCCTTTTACAACAAAAGGGGTCTAAAATGACACAAAATCACCCCCCCGGCACTTTTACACCAAAAAGGGTCCTAAAATGACTAAAAATTGCACCCCAAGCCCTTTTACACCAAAAGGGGTCCAAAATGACACAAAATTGCACCCCGGCCCTTTTACAACAAAAGGGGTCCAAAATGACACAAAATCACCCCCCCCGGCACTTTTACACCAAAAAGGGTCTAAAATGACGAAAATTGCACCCCAGGCCCTTTTATCTCAAAATGTGTCCAAAATGACACAAAATCACACCCCCGGCCCTTTTACCCCGAAAAGGGTCCAAAATGGCACAAAATCGCACCCACGGCCCTTTTACCCCAAAAGGGGTCTAAAATGACACAAAATCACACCCCCGGCCCTTTTATCCCAAAATGGGTCCAAAATAACACAAAATTGCACCCCCGGCCCTTTTACCCCAAAAAGGGTCTAAAATGACACAAAATTGCACCCCCGGCCCTTTTACCCCAAAAAGGGTCTAAAATGACCAAAATTGCACCCCCTGCCCTTTTACCCCAAAAAGGGTCTAAAATGACACAAAATTGCACCCCGGCCCTTTTACCCCAAAATGGGTCTAAAATTACCAAAATTGCACCCCGGCCCTTTTACCCCAAAATGGGTCTAAAATTACCAAAATTGCACCCCGGCCCTTTTACCCCAAAATGGGTCTAAAATGACCAAAATTGCACCCCCGGCCCTTTTACCCCAAAAAGGGTCTAAAATTACCAAAATTGCACCCCGGCCCTTTTACCCCAAAATGGGTCTAAAATTACCAAAATTGCACCCCCGGTCCTTTTACCCCGAAAAGGGTCCAAAATGACACAAAATCACACCCCGGCCCTTTTACCCCGAAAAGGGTCTAAAATTACCAAAATTGCACCCCGGCCCTTTTATCCCAAAATGGGTCCAAAATTACACAAATTCGCACCCCTGGCCCTTTTACCCCGAAAAGGGTCTAAAATGACCAAAATTGCACCCCCGGTCCTTTTACACCGAAAAGGGTCTAAAATGACCAAAATTGCACCCCCAGCCCTTTTACCCCAAAATGGTCCAGAATGACACAAAATCGCACCCCCGGCCCTTTTACCCCGAAAAGGGTCTAAAATGACCAAAACTGCTACCCATGGCCCTTTTACCCCGAAAAGGGTCCAAAATTACACAAATTCGCACCCCTGGCCCTTTTACCCCGAAAAAGGGGTCCAAAATGACACAAAATCACAGCCCCGGGCCTTTAACCCAAGAGGGGTCCAAAATTACACAAAATCACCCCCCCGAACATTTTACCCCAAAAAGGGTCTAAAATGATGAAAATTGCATCTCAGGCCCTTTTACACCAAAAGGGGTCCAAAATGACACGAAATCGCACCCCCGGCCCTTTTACCCCAAAAGGGTCCAAAATGACACAAAATTGCACCCCTGGCCCTTTTACCCCAAAAGGGGTCCAAAATGCCACAAAATCACCCCCCCTGCCCCTTTACCCCAAAAGGGGTCCAAAACGACACAAAATTGCACCCCAGGCCCCTTTACAACAAAAGGGGTCCAAAATGCCACAAAATCACCCCCCTGGCCTTTTACCCCAAAAGGGGTCCAAAATTACACAAAATTGCACCCCAGGCCCTTTTACAACAAAAGGGGTCCAAAATGACACAAAATCACCCCCCGGCACTTTTACACCAAAAAGGGTCTAAAATGACTAAAATTGCACCCCAAGCCCTTTTACACCAAAAGGGGTCCAAAATGACACAAAATTGCACCCCCGGCCCTTTTACAACAAAAGGGGTCCAAAATGACACAAAATCACCCCCCCCGGCACTTTTACACCAAAAAGGGTCTAAAATGACAAAAATTGCCCCAGGCCCTTTTATCTCAAAATGTGTCCAAAATGACACAAAATCACACCCCCGGCCCTTTTACCCCGAAAAGGGTCCAAAATGGCACAAAATCACGCCCACGGCCCTTTTACCCCAAAAGGGGTCTAAAATGACACAAAATCACACCCCCGGCCTTTTTATCCCAAAATGGGTCCAAAATAACACAAAATTGCACCCCCGGCCCTTTTACCCCAAAAAGGGTCTAAAATGACACAAAATTGCACCCCCGGCCCTTTTACCCCAAAAAGGGTCTAAAATGACCAAAATTGCACCCCCGGCCCTTTTACCCCAAAAAGGGTCTAAAATGACACAAAATTGCACCCCCGGCCCTTTTACCCCAAAAAGGGTCTAAAATGACCAAAATTGCACCCCCGGCCCTTTTACCCCAAAAAGGGTCTAAAATGACACAAAATTGCACCCCGGCCCTTTTACCCCAAAATGGGTCTAAAATTACCAAAATTGCACTCCGGCCCTTTTACCCCAAAATGGGTCTAAAATTACCAAAATTGCACCCCGGCCCTTTTACCCCAAAATGGGTCTAAAATGACCAAAATTGCACCCCCGGCCCTTTTACTCCAAAAAGGGTCTAAAATTACCAAAATTGCACCCCGGCCCTTTTACCCCAAAAAGGGTCTAAAATGACACAAAATTGCACCCCCGGCCCTTTTACCCCAAAAAGGGTCTAAAATGACACAAAATTGCACCCCCGGCCCTTTTACCCCAAAAAGGGTCTAAAATGACCAAAATTGCACCCCCGGCCCTTTTACCCCAAAAAGGGTCTAAAATGACACAAAATTGCACCCCGGCCCTTTTACCCCAAAATGGGTCTAAAATTACCAAAATTGCACCCCGGCCCTTTTACCCAAAATGGGTCTAAAATTACCAAAATTGCACCCGGCCCTTTTACCCCAAAATGGGTCTAAAATGACCAAAATTGCACCCCCGGCCCTTTTACTCCAAAAAGGGTCTAAAATTACCAAAATTGCACCCCGGCCCTTTTACCCCAAAATGGGTCTAAAATTACCAAAATTGCACCCCCGGTCCTTTTACCCCGAAAAGGGTCCAAAATGACACAAAATCACACCCCCGGCCCTTTTACCCCGAAAAGGGTCTAAAATTACCAAAATTGCACCCCGGCCCTTTTATCCCAAAATGGGTCCAAAATTACACAAATTCGCACCCCTGGCCCTTTTACCCCGAAAAGGGTCTAAAATGACCAAAATTGCACCCCCGGTCCTTTTACACCGAAAAGGGTCTAAAATGACCAAAATTGCACCCCCGGCCCTTTTACCCCAAAATGGGTCCAGAATGACACAAAATCGCACCCCCGGCCCTTTTACCCCGAAAAGGGTCTAAAATGACCAAAACTGCTACCCATGGCCCTTTTACCCCGAAAAGGGTCCAAAATGGCACAAAATCGCACCCCCGGCCCTTTTATCCCGAAAAGGGTCCAAAATGACACAAAATCACACCCCCGGCCCTTTTACCCCGAAAAGGGTCTAAAATTACCAAAATTGCACCCGGCCCTTTTATCCCAAAATGGGTCCAAAATTACACAAATTCGCACCCCTGGCCCTTTTACCCCGAAAAGGGTCTAAAATGACCAAAATTGCACCCCCGGTCCTTTTACACCGAAAAAGGGTCTAAAATGACCAAAATTGCACCCCCGGCCCTTTTACCCCAAAATGGGTCCAAAATGACACAAAATCGCACCCACAGCCCTTTTACCCCAAAAAGGGTCTAAAATGACCAAAATTACACCCCCGGCCCTTTTATCCCAAAATGGGTCCAAAATGACACAAAATCGAACCCCCGGCCCTTTTACCCCGAAAAGGGTCTAAAATGACCAAAATTGCACCCCCGGCCCCTTTATCCTGAAAGTGGTCCAAAATGACAAAAAATCGCACCCCCGGCCCTTTTCTCCAAAATTAGTCCAAAATGACAAAAAATCTCACCCCCGGCCCTTTTATCCTGAAAGTGGCCCAAAAGGATCAAAATCGCACCCCCGGCCCCTTTATCCTGAAAGTGGTCCAAAATTACACAAAATCACACCCCTGGCCCTTTTACTCCAAAAGGGGTCCAAAATGACACAAAATCACAGCCCCGGGCCTTTAACCCCAAGAGGGGTCCAAAATTACACAAAATCACCCCCCGAACATTTTACCCCAAAAGGGTCCAAAATGACACAAAATTGCACCCCTGGCCCTTTTACCCCAAAAGGGGTCCAAAATGCCACAAAATCACCCCCCCTGCCCCTTTACCCCAAAAGGGGTCCAAAATGACACAAAATTTCACCCCAGGCCCCTTTACAACAAAAGGGGTCCAAAATGCCACAAAATCACCCCCCCTGGCCTTTTACCCCAAAAGGGGTCCAAAATTACACAAAATTGCACCCCAGGCCCTTTTACAACAAAAGGGGTCTAAAATGACACAAAATCACCCCCCCGGCACTTTTACACCAAAAAGGGTCTAAAATGACTAAAATTGCACCCCCAAGCCCTTTTACACCAAAAGGGGTCCAAAATGACACAAAATTGCACCCCCGGCCCTTTTACAACAAAAGGGGTCCAAAATGACACAAAATCACCCCCCCCGGCACTTTTACACCAAAAAGGGTCTAAAATGACGAAAATTGCACCCCAGGCCCTTTTATCTCAAAATGTGTCCAAAATGACACAAAATCACACCCCCGGCCCTTTTACCCCGAAAAGGGTCCAAAATGGCACAAAATCACGCCCACGGCCCTTTTACCCCAAAAGGGGTCTAAAATGACACAAAATCACACCCCCGGCCCTTTTATCCCAAAATGGGTCCAAAATAACACAAAATTGCACCCGGCCCTTTTACCCCAAAATGGGTCTAAAATTACCAAAATTGCACCCCGGCCCTTTTACCCCAAAATGGGTCTAAAATGACCAAAATTGCACCCCCGGCCCTTTTACCCCAAAAAGGGTCTAAAATTACCAAAATTGCACCCCGGCCCTTTTACCCCAAAATGGGTCTAAAATTACCAAAATTGCACCCCCGGTCCTTTTACCCCGAAAATGGTCCAAAATGACACAAAATCACACCCCCGGCCCTTTTACCCCGAAAAGGGTCTAAAATTACCAAAATTGCACCCCGGCCCTTTTATCCCAAAATGGGTCCAAAATTACACAAATTCGCACCCCTGGCCCTTTTACCCCGAAAAAGGGGTCCAAAATGACACAAAATCACAGCCCCGGGCCTTTAACCCCAAGAGGGGTCCAAAATTACACAAAATCACCCCCCCGAACATTTTACCCCAAAAAGGGTCTAAAATGATGAAAATTGCATCTCAGGCCCTTTTACACCAAAAGGGGTCCAAAATGACACGAAATCGCACCCCCGGCCCTTTTACCCCAAAAGGGTCCAAAATGACACAAAATTGCACCCCTGGCCCTTTTACCCCAAAAGGG